>NC_141082.1:9633392-10368392 GCF_041138505.1 Cibotium barometz | reverse complement strand
ACAACACAAGCTATGCTCTCTAGCGGCAACAATGCGATTACCAACTCTGTGGGCAGCTACGCTACCAGCCATCAACGCGGCAAAACAAAAAAAAACACAACTCTGAAAAAAAATACACAAGGCTTCATTCCCTCCTCTTACACACATGGGCTGCGCACATGTGTTGCGCAGCTCTTGAAAGCATTAAAGCAATTAACTAATCCTCCGGGTATTGCGCAGCTCGCTGGAAGTCTTAGAGCTGAACCCTCCCACTCATTCCATAAACACTACAGCAACTCCTCTCTCTGAGAAATACAGAACCAGCGCAGCTCTTCCACACATGGGCTACGGAGCTCATTGAAAGCATCTAGAACTACAGCTCCCCTTGTACATCAGCTGCGCAGCTTTCTGAGCAATTAAGATGCGAGCTCTCCCTACCACTGGAAAGCTACGCTACACCTTCTTCTCTCAACACACCTAAGCTGCGCTTAAAGCAATAGAGCTGCGGGTACCCTCATTCTGTTCCGGCTTCACTCCCCTCCTCCTTTTATACCATACGGCTGCGCTGCCCGTTCAAACCAAAAAAATTATATTATTTACAATGCTTCCAAAGATGCCAGGTCGCCAGAGAGCTCTCCCCCACACATCCACGCGGCGCCCTTTGAAATTTGAGGCTAGTTGAGGAATTTTTTTAAACAATCCAAAGCCACCTTCTATTTTTAGCAAGCTTGTATTAAATCCCATGGTGACTTTTGCATTCAAGGAAGACTTTGCACCTTCTTAATAATATTTTGTGGACCACAATACCTTTGTTTTCATGAAATGCCAAGGACCGGTACTGTAGCTGACCTCCTCTATCGGGTCCCTGTCCAACTTTTTCTAAAAAAATAGTGCTTTGCATGCTCACATCATTTGTCAACATCCTTGTCCACATATGATAGTGCTAAAACCTGCCTTGTGAAACTGATTTTCATCTCACACTCCTTCCATTTCTTATTTATCAAGGTAAACCAATAACCAACTGTACACATTGCATATTTTTGTTAGGTCCGTTCACATGTGGCCTTATACCCCCTTTGGCCCTTGGAGATGGGCACCCTTTATTTGTAAATGCCATGCATGAGTGTGTACATATGCCAAGAAAATATTACCAAAAAAAACCTAACATAGTTTGCCCATCCCCTAGCCTGCTAGATCATTCATGATCAGCAGAAAACAGTGTCGTGAGACTCAATGTATCTGATATTGCCATGTTCTCAAAGACACTGTTTTTTACTTCTTCAATTCTTTCATCCTTGTCTACCATCATCAGTCGTGCATGATATAACTTGAGACGCAAACCATTCACCCTTGATACATGTGGGGTCCCATCAAGGTCAGCCAATTGATATGTGCCATTAGCAAAGCAGTTCATTACTCTGAAGGGCCCCTCCCATTTCACTTGGAACTTCTTTTGAAAGGTTTTATCTAGCTTACTGTTATAGCGTAGCACCAAATCACCTTCCTCAATACCCTTCTTCTTAATCTTCTCATTTATCTTTGTCAATGCCCTATTTTGCATCTTCTCATAATGTTCCAAGGCACTCATTCTGTCCAGCTGAACCTCTTGTAACTGTAAGAGTCTCTCTTTAAATGTGTTGCTGGATGGCCCTAGCAGCTTTTCTAACATTTTAACTGCAGGCAACTCAATTTCCACCGGTAATAAAGCTTCTTTGCCATACACTAAGTGAAAAGGTGTAAAACCTGTGCTTGTCTTCACCGATGTACGATAAGCCCACAAAGCACTGAACAGTTCCAGATCCCAATTCTTGCCCTGATGTTCTGTCACCTTTGCAAGAATGTGTACAAGTTCACCATTGAATCTTTCATTCAAACCGTTGCACTGCGGGTAATAAGGAGTAGTAAAATTATGCTTAATTCGCATTTTGGCACACAAGTATTCTAGCAAGTCAGCTCTAAAACCAGGCCCTTGATCTGAAAGAAGCTCCAAGGGTACCCCAAACTTACAGCAGATGTCTTCATAAACAAACTTTGCAACATCTCTTGCAGTAATTTGCTTCACTGCTCTAGCTTCTGCCCACCTGGAAAGATAATCCACAGCTGTCAAAATATAACTCTTTCCCCTGCTAGTAATGGGTAAGGGTCCTACTGCATCAATTCCCCACTTCTCAAAAATGTCAAAGGCCAAGATTGTCTTGCGCAACTCTGGTTTTAAAATTCGTTTCCCAAATGCCTGGCACCTTTTGCATGAGCTACACCAGTGATGCACATCTTTTTGTATACTTGGCCATATGTAACCCTCCTGTAAGATTTTGTGCAATGTGATTTTAAATGCAAAGTGGCCACCGCATGCTCCTTCATGATTCTCCTCAAGCACTTTGTACAGCTCTTCCTTCCATGGTACACGCCTTAACACCAAGTCAACCCCTTGCATGTATAAGGTGTCACCAATGAGCTTGTATTTGCAAGCTCTGCGTACAAACCCATATTTCTTTGCCTTCTCAATGTCCTGGGGAATGACTCCTGTCAACAAAAACTCTTCTTCCAGTGTCAGACTTTCACGACCCCGATAAAGTGGCAGATCTGTTTTTAACACATATAGCTCGCCAATCATTCCCTGTGCTGCTTCATGTGCTTCTGTATTAAGAGAACGCTCCACATGCCGAATGCCCCATGCTTCAAACTCCTTCAACAAGCTCTTGATCTTGAAACACTTGTTCCTCAATGTAGGGTTTTTGCTCTTCCATACTCCTAGTATTTGCTTTACCACCAGTAGAGAATCACCTCTTATGCATAGTCTCTTTACACCATGCTTAATGCAAATGTTTAGCCCTGCTTCCAATGTAGAATACTCTGCTTCATTGTTAGTATGAGCATCAACTTTGAATCCCTTTTTACAAACCAGCTTACCTTGTTGGTCATAAAGAGCTATACCACCAGAAGCTGCATCATGGCTCTTCCTGTATGAACCATCAAAGAACAAAACATGAGCATTGCTTACTTCTGCCACATTTTCTACCTTTCTAACACTTTCCTCTTTGACAAGCAGAGGGTTTTCCTTATAAGTTAACAAGTCTGCCAAAGTAGCTCTGTTGCTTTCTTCCACCAAGAAAGAGAACTCGAACTCCTGTAATTCAATCACCCACTTTTTCACTGCCTTAGACATGTTTACACCATTGATGAGCTGAGCCAAGAATGTGTAACTAGTTAGGAATACAAATGGCTTTGTCAAAAGATATTGGTGAAACCGTCGGCAAGCAAACACCACACTTACCATCACCAGCTCTATTTCTGACAGTCCCCTCTCTGCTACTGACTTTACCCTACTAGCACAGTAGACGGGGTGCATATATTGGCTCCCCTTCCCTTTTTGTAGCAACCATTAGGAAAAATATGGACTCAAAAAGGGGCCGTGTAAGAGAGCCCATGTGGTGGGGACGTGTAAGCAAAAGGCAAATACTTTTGAATATAATATTTGCTTGTGGAGCCTTGGATCCCTCTGAAAGGCCCAATTTTTTATTCAAATGCCTGACATGTGGTGTATTAGTTTATTCTAAAGGCTGACATGGTGTAATAATTTATTCCAATGGCGGGAATCCTAGTTCTTTTGAGCGGGAAGCTCTTTGGGTTTATCTCTTTTCCACCCTTTCTTTCCATTTTTGAGCCGAAATAGCTTGCCTGTTTCTCATTTCCCCTTCCATTTCAATGAGTGTCTCTCCGCCTCCACCTTTGAATTTGTTGCACAGTCAATGAAACATTGATTTAGCACACGTCGAGCTTTGATGAGATCTTTGGGCGGCATTTTTGAAAGAAGATGGAAGGGATCTTGATCTTCAAGCTCTCGCCTCTAGGCGAGAGACCATTCGTGCGCTCCGCTCCGGTAGATGAACATGGGATCTCTCGCCGTCCTCGGACCACAATTCAATTTGGGAATACAAGTTTGAGGTGTAGAATGCTTATTCCCCATGCTGGATGAAGAAGTCCAGATTTTGAATGATCCTCACAAGGAGATGAACGACAAAATCTTGCGGTGTGTTTTGAGGTATGTGATAAAGCTCACCTTCTCCAACCCCTTTTTTTGTAACTTACACTTTGTAACTTACACGATTCATCACAATGCGAGAAAGATAGTCCAGATTTTGAATGATCCTCACAAGGAGATGAACGACAAAATCTTGCGGTGTGTTTTGAGGTATGTGATAAAGCTCACCTTCTCCAACCCCTTTTTTTGTAACTTACACTTTGTAACTTACACGATTCATCACAATGCGAGAAAGATAGTGTTTAATTTTACGTAAGGTTCAACTCGCGTTGTGATGAATCGCGTGTACTCAAGGCTTGAATAAAATCGAGGTCGTGTTTGTCACGTTGGTTGCCACCAGTCATCACGGCGGCATCAACGGCGGAGGGCAATATGAGCGCGTTGATGAGAAGAAGAAAGAAGGCGGTGCACTAGCTAGAACTCATCGAAAGCACGTGGGACCTGATTGATGAGGCCCTGCAGAGTGATGGTGCCGTTGAGGGAGCCATCGTCGTAGGAGAGTACCTCCACCTCGTGGCTGGTGGAGGTGTAGCTGGCCTGGACGGTATAGCCCCGGCGGATGACGCCCAGCTGTGTGGAGGAAGGGTCGGCGCCCTCCGTTACGTTGAGGGCGAACGCTTCAGTCTCACCAAAGCTGTAGGTGGCGTTGGTGTCAAGGGCGTGGATGAGGCAGCCAATGTCATCCCCGCCAACCTCCACCTGGACGTAGTACTCCAACGAGGCCTCATCGGACGAGTTCGAGTTGGTGACATCTGCCCCTGGTTCTGGGATGCTCAAGTGGAACTCGTTGGAGTTGAGGCTTCTAAGACTAGCGCTGAAGTTGTTGGCCAACGCAGTGTCATTGTAAGGAGGAAGGGACACCGCCTGAGTCTTCTTTTTTGCATACTTCGAAGAGAGTATTTTTTTTGGAAGATGGCGTATCCATGACATGTGATGTTTTATTCCTCCCGCCACATATCGAAATAAACTAAGATATCCCTACTCATGCAGTTCCCACTGGAGCCTGGTACTCGTTGATGTGCAAACAGCAAGGGTGTACCTCACAAATTCAGTGGCGGGTGTCCACGCCAACGTCGAGCTGTAAGTACAACAAAAGTAATCTCAGACTTAGTTTGTGGATCTATGTAACGAATTCGTTAGTTTTTTATATTGCTGAAGGTCTGACAAACAAAGCTAATAAACATTATTTTATAATATGAGGGGCAGATAGCAGGCGTGACAAAAGAATTTAAAATTATCATAGGACTGACACGCAGGTTTTGTTAATATTTTTTGAAGATTTGGAGTATCTCCACGTTTTGGGTGGGTTTGTACAGAGGACCCACCACCAATGAAGCCCATTGGGAGGATTTCCTGCCACTGAACCCATGTGGTTATTATTATATAGAAGTCTGAAACAGCCCCCTTTTGAGTCCAAATTTTTCCTAATGATAGCACCAATAGCATCCTCTCCTACTGAAGGATTCACATAAAAAACCTGTTCCCAATTTGGAGCCTGCACCGCTGTCATCTCCCCTAAGATTTCTTTGACTCTCCGAAACTCCTCTTCACACTTGTCATCCCATTGCAAAGGATCGTGCTTTGCCACCTGTTGTAATGGATATAAAAGCTGTGAGGACAATGAAATGAATCTTGACATGTACTTTACCTTCTGAATGAATATTGCCAACTGTTTTGTAGACTCTGGAGAAGGAAGAAGCATGATTGCCTTGACCTTGTCTGGATCAGCCTCAATGCCATTTTCTGACACCATATGACCCAACAATTTTACCCTTGGTTTTGCAAAGAAACACTTCTTGGGATTGAGTTGGCCACCACAATCATTATACCGGTCCAGCACCATCTCCAGCTTCTCACAGTGATCCATGCGTGTGCTGTAGACACAAAAATCATCAATGAAATCCTGTACACACTTTCCAATGAATGGCAGAAGCGCCCAATTTGCTCTCTTTTGATAGTGAGCTGGACCATTTGTTAGCCCAAATGGTAGTACTGTATAGCAAAAGCAGCCCCATGGCGTAATGAAAGTAGTTTTCTTCTGATCCTCTGGAGCAATCTTCAACTGAAAATAGCCTGAAAACCCATCACACACACTGTATCTTTCATGACCCGCCACTGAATCCAGGATTTGATCAATGAAAGGTAGTGGGTATGGATCCTTCTTTGTAGCTGCATTCAAAGGTTTGAAATCCACACAAACCCTCCATTTTTCGTCTTTTTTTTGGAGTGACCACGACTGGGCTTACCCACTCTGTTGTCTCCACAGGGCATATAAAACCAGCCTTTAGTAGTTTGTCCACCTCTTCTCGCAAAGCCTTCATCTGTTCTGGACCCATTCTCCTTAATCTTTGACGTACTGGCTTGGCTCCTTCCTTTAGCTCTATGTGCAAATCTTCTCCTTTGAAGCCCCGAACTTCTTCATACGATGTGATGAATAAATCTGGATATGTTGACAGCATCTTTAAATACTTCTCCTTCTCCACGACTGAGAGATCTGTGCTAATCATCCTAGCCATCAATTCGTGTTTCTCGTGTGGCTTCACCTGGGGTTGCATTAGCTCTTCAATCACCTCATATGGGCCCTTAGACTCTTCTTCAATTCCCTTCATGGATGCGACTATGCTGGTCTGTTCAAAGATCCTGTCCACCATCAGAAATGCCACATTTACCTCTCCCTCACTACTAGTGGTGGTGCCACTGTCCCCATCTGACTCAGTGGAAGACTCTTCACCACTTGAATTCTCCCCTTCTTCATAATCTTCATCTAGTGGCTTCCTGCTACTCATGTCAAATAATCTTTTGCCCCCTGTCTCCCCATATAAGCTGATTGTACCGTGTCTCCAATCTTGAACGGCCCGCACTGCGCGTAGCCATGGTCTTCCAAGGATGATAGGATAAGCCCCTAATCCTGCTGGCATTACATGAAAATCCACTACCGTTTTGACTGCATAGGCTTCGATTTCCAAGCTCTTCACTACCCCTAGACACTTGATCTTTTGATGGTTTGCCAGTCGTATGCGGAATCCTGAGACTCCTTCTACTGTCAGGCCCATCTTTTCCACACATGTTTGAGTGATTACACAAATTTGTGCACCACCATCCACGTATCCCTGCCCAAGATTCTTCCTCTTGTGCCAAACATCTACTATGGGACAAATGTCTGAAGACTCATCAATGGCCAACACTCTTACTGATCCTCTGTTGGGTTCCTTCCCCAGCGGGCTGACTAGTTTCTTCCATTGGCGCTTCAGCTTCGATATCATTTCCACTAGCTGTCCAAAGGTCACGTCTGCCTTCCTACTGCTCAGGTCCTGTTTCAAGTCATAGCTATCCTGCCCTTCCCCTAGTGGAAAATCTGAGACGTGAAATTTTCGACGGGCTCTCCTTTTCCTTTTAGCTTTCACATCTTCACCCTCACGACTCTTCCCTTTCTTCCTACTGGGACCTGCTTCATTTCTTCCTTCTTTATCCTCCGTGGTTCTCTTCCCAATAGGCATTACTAATGTATCTTCCAACATTGCTGCCTTCTCCAAGGTGACCACACTTAACACTTTTGTCTTTCCTTTGTCCTCCTTGGTCAGTCCACTAGGTCCTGCCTCACCCTTAATCTCTATGCCATAATCATTTGACCGGTTCGGCAACTGTGCAGGCAATGGATACATATCTCCACCCATTCTTGGTGGTTTATCACATTGTGGGCTGATGTGACCAAGCTCTCCACAGTTATAGCATGTGGGCAACTGCCTCCAACCCCTGCCGTTATTCTGTCCACCAAAACCATTCTTTGGTTGTCCACCTCCTGGTTGATTTGCAAGTCTCACACGACCTCGATTATTTCCCACATTGCTTAACATATTTAGGCTAAGATTCTTCATCAAATCAACCACTTGCCTCAAGTCTTGCCTCAGTTCATCATCTTGTGCTGCAGTAGTGACCATCGCTGGCACAACTTGAGTAGTTACTGAGACCGCATCTGCCGGATGAACTTCCTCTGGAACCCGACTTTGCATGGAATCCATTTGCTTCATTTCTGACACCATGGGTAGTGAGCTCACTCCCAATTGAGTTAGTCTATTCAACTTCCACTCCTTGTTTCTTGCCACCTCCAATGCATCCTCGTATGTTCTTGGCTTCTTCAATTCTACCCTCCAACGCAGGTTTTCCTTGAGGCCAACCAAGAACCGATCCTTCTTCATCATATCTGGTGGGGGCACTTGTGGCTGCAAGGCTTGACACAAGCTCTCCCATAATATGGAAAACTTCTTGATGTAATCATCAATGGGTTCCGTTTTTCTTTGTCTCAATTCCTGTATTTCATGCCAAACTTTATCTGGATCTTTCACCTTCACAAACTGTGTTGTTATAGCTTGTCGGACATTATCCCATGTCAATGGCATAGGTGGATCAGCCCTCTGCAACTCCTCCTCATAACCCTTACACCAGCTCCGTGCATCATCCTTCAAACAGATTTGCAAAAGGCGTAACATTTGAGCGGGTATCTGGATATGGTTGCTTATGCACGCAACTTCCATGTTTTCTAAGAACTCTTCCACACTCTCATCATTTTTTCCATGAAACTCTGGATAAGGGAAAGCCATTGTTACCCAAAAAAACTCTTTTGACACAGATGCAAAAACAAAGCCTTCTACTAACTCAATTCTCAGAAGAAAACTTCAAAACACTTCAGGTTTAGAAGAGGATGAACACATGCACATCAAACGAATTTGCATAGTTAATCATGGGAATTACCACCGGCAAAGGAGACTCCAATATTTCCCTCAGTCTTTCTGGCCCAAACATATATGCCATACGTTGTTGAAAGAAATTTTTTCTGTCCACATGAACATTTATCTGAATTCTTTGGGTAAAATGGAAGGGAGTAAATTGAGGTCCATTGTGATTATCCATTGAGAGTGGCCATCCAACTCCCAAGAGGCACGACTGGCTAATGGCTAATTTCCCAATTCTACCAGAATTTTTAGGCAACACATCAACTGTGAAATGGCACCAATCCCAAGAATTTCAGCCTGCAAACCATACTTCAGTTGGCTGTCAAATCAAGGTAATATAGTACAATTTTAGAAGGCATTTGTCACTCAACTGTCCTGGCATAGCAGTCATTCACTGAGATTAATCACATGCACATGTTTTCAGTCTTGTAAACTGAAGGTTCTTGGAATGCTTCCTCTGTGGAGGCACCAAAAACTGTGAAGGGAGGCGGAGAGACACGGAACACCTCTATAGCAATGCCTTTCCATAGTTCGGAGTACACACCAACATCAAGAAAAAGGGGCACCAGTCAACTGCTTAGTGAGCTGACACAACATTTAACATCTCAAGCATGAGACTTTGTCTCTACCCTCATTCAATTTTCCAAGCAACTGGGGAAGCCTACATACATTTGATCAAGACATGCAAGGGGAGATGGGCACATCAACATCTGCCACCCTTTACTCAATTGATACATATGCATATAGGGGTGCACCCTTATTATGAAATAGGCTCACAGCCATAAGCCAAATGATCACCACATAAAAAAAATGGTGAGAGAACCACTTGACATAAACAAGGTCACATTCCATCAAGTATGAGCTTTATGCAAAACTTCAGTTCCCCACGAAAAGACAACATCAGTGAGGAACTTTAATTCTCCCAACCTGGCAAGCAGTGTGTGACTAGGTGGCACAATCACAAGACAAAATCTTATCAACACCACACATCCATAATTATTTCAAAGAGCATCATCCCCAACACACTCTCACATCACACATGCACAATGAGATAACCTCACCCGAGATCAAACAAAGATGCTCTTCAATGTTTTGATAGGCGAAACAAGATAGCCCAACCTTAAGAACCACCAGCACTTATACTTCTACCTTGAGCTTGATTTTCTCTTGAACCTTCTTTAAGCCCCACCACCTTATATAGCCTAGTGTGAATAGCCTCCAAAGCATGTGAATAGCCCAAGCCTCACAAACCTCCAAAGAATAGTGTCTTCATGTGGAAAGCCCCCAGCAGCAAACACCAATAAGGATATAATGGAAGCAAGCTGGTTGCGCTGAACCTCTTCTGCAAAAGATGCTTAACTTTCAAGCAACCATCATCTTTCTCTAGTGCGGGAAAACTTAGCGTAGGTAGCATTGAATTTCTTCCCACCATCACCCCACGATGCTTTTGAGCTTTACCCTCAAATGAACACTACATAAGGACTAACATGCTCTTGTCAGCTTGGTTTCCCCTTAATTGAGCTTGGGTAATTAGAGCAACAGCATATCCCCCTAACCTAGCAATAAGCCCAACAAGGCAACACATGAAACAACACAAGCTATGCTCTCCAGCGGCAACAATGCGATTACCAACTCTATGGGCAGCTACGCTACCAGCCATCAACGCGGCAAAACAAAAAAAAACACAACTCTGAAAAAAAATACACAAGGCTTCATTCCCTCCTCTTACACACATGGGCTGCGCACATGTGTTGCGCAGCTCTTGAAAGCATTAAAGCAATTAACTAATCCTCCGGGTATTGCGCAGCTCGCTGGAAGTCTTAGAGCTGAACCCTCCCACTCATTCCATAAACACTACAGCAACTCCTCTCTCTGAGAAATACAGAACCAGCGCAGCTCTTCCACACATGGGCTACGGAGCTCATTGAAAGCATCTAGAACTACAGCTCCCCTTGTACATCAGCTGCGCAGCTTTCTGAGCAATTAAGATGCGAGCTCTCCCTACCACTGGAAAGCTACGCTACACCTTCTTCTCTCAACACACCTAAGCTGCGCTTAAAGCAATAGAGCTGCGGGTACCCTCATTCTGTTCCGGCTTCACTCCCCTCCTCCTTTTATACCATACGGCTGCGCTGCCCGTTCAAACCAAAAAAATTATATTATTTACAATGCTTCCAAAGATGCCAGGTCGCCAGAGAGCTCTCCCCCACACATCCACGTGGCGCCCTTTGAAATTTGAGGCTAGTTGAGGAATTTTTTTAAACAATCCAAAGCCACCTTCTATTTTTAGCAAGCTTGTATTAAATCCCATGGTGACTTTTGCATTCAAGGAAGACTTTGCACCTTCTTAATAATATTTTGTGGACCACAATACCTTTGTTTTCATGAAATGCCAAGGACCGGTACTGTAGCTGACCTCCTCTATCGGGTCCCTGTCCAACTTTTTCTAAAAAAATAGTGCTTTGCATGCTCACATCATTTGTCAACATCCTTGTCCACATATGATAGTGCTAAAACCTGCCTTGTGAAACTGATTTTCATCTCACACTCCTTCCATTTCTTATTTATCAAGGTAAACCAATAACCAACTGTACACATTGCATATTTTTGTTAGGTCCGTTCACATGTGGCCTTATACCCCCTTTGGCCCTTGGAGATGGGCACCCTTTATTTGTAAATGCCATGCATGAGTGTGTACATATGCCAAGAAAATATTACCAAAAAAAACCTAACAACGTATATATGTATATACGTATATATATATACATACATATATACATATATATATATATACATACATATATACGTATATATATACATATACATATACATATATATATACATACATATATACATATACATATATATATACATATATACATATATACATATACATATACATACATATATATATATGTATATGTATGTATGTATATCTATATCATTGTCTCTCTCTTTGTCTATCTCAAGTATTATGTTGTTTGAAGTTAAGAAAAATAGTATTCGTAATTTTGTATTTCAAAGGAGATTAAAGATGGCTAGGAGCTGTATATACTTGAGCTCGAACCAAGTTCGTCGGCTTCAAATTTTGGATGCAACACACATGACTCGCCGTAAACGGTCACAGACAAGGACTTGCATTCGAAAACAAAATGGTGCTAATTTTACGGATTACTTTGCCATAGCTGGAATTGAAACATTTGGAAGGGTTGAAAATGAGGAGCATAGTGAACCCCACAACGGAATCCACTTGGATTCAAGAAACAAAACTATTCTCAATGCTACGGTTCTTCAAGAACCTATCAATGAACAACACAATGCTCAGACACACAGAGATTTGGCCATGGGGCCCTTTCTCATTTGATTTAAATGAGCTACCTATGGATGATAATTTACATTCTATAACATTTGGCGTTGGTGATGTGAAAGATATTAAATCTCAATGTCACTCTATAAGACGGGTGTTTTCTTTGCCTCGGAATGTCAAGCACCCAGTAACTATGGTGGTATATTTTGGAGATTGTACTCTTCACTCATTATTAGGAGCCCTTTCTTGCAAGTGTCATTTTTGTGATGCAATGATTTGTAAGTGTGAGGCGTCAAGAAATCTTGGAGAATATGTGGGCAAACACTGTTGTGGAAGTGGGAAGGTCTCTTTATTGCCATTGGAAAATCCACCTCTTGCATTGGTCGAGTTGTTGCTTGGTAATGATAATGCAAGTAAGGAATACAGAAAGAATATACGTTCTTATAATAATGCCTTGGCATTTGTTTCACTGGGTGTTCGCTTGGATACTCAATTCACTAGGGGGAGGAGGTAATTCAATTTTTGAATCCATGGTACCACCTATCATTGTGTTGGTTCTGTCATACCTGATGGAACCTGAGATGTGGCTCCTCAATTTGCCCAGCTTTATGTGTATGATATAGAGCATGAATTAGAGAATAGATTTCATGGGATGCCCTCTTTAAATCACAACATTGTTGAAAGGTTGCAAACAATGATGTATGTACATAATCCATACGGCCGTGCACTTCGTTCAATGAGAGAAATGTTGATGTCAAGTCCACATGCAGATTTGAGAATGGTCATCACCACTGAAGCTTGATCAACCTCACGGCAATACTTGGTTCCTACAGGAAGTGAGGTAGCAGCTATCATGCCGGGTCAAGGAGATGATTTTCATATGGGGAATAGAGACATTCAAATAATGTTCTCGCATAGGTGCTATAAAAAAAATATCTAACTTGCATCGCTCATATATGCCTCTATTATATGTTCTTCTATTTCCTCAAGGAGAGGATGGTTGGCATGTTGGAATTCCACTCAATAGAGAAGGCTTAAATGAGGATACAATGACCGTAACTCAACGACAATATTATGCTTATAGACTACAGATTAGGGAAGATACAAACGCATGCCTTCTACGCGATGCCTTCTACGCGGTGGTCGTCTTTTGCAACAGTACATTGTTGATGCATTTAGTAGCATGGAAGAATCTAGATTAGTATAGATATGCTATAACCAGAAAGCATTGCGTGCAGAAGTATACCATGGTCTTGCATATATGGTTAATTTAAGTGATGGAGTTAATAGAGTCTCTGCAGGCATTGCTGGACGCAAGGTGGTACTGCCATCTACATATACTGGGGGGCCTAAATATATGCATCAATTGTACCAAGATTTAATGGCTATTATTAAAAAGATGGGTAAACCTGACATGTTTATCACCTTTACTTGCAATCCTAAGTGGGATGAAATAACCAATGCTTTATTGTCGGGTTAGGTTGCCCAAGATTGACCCGACTTGACTGCACGGGTCTTTTATGAGAAGCATAAGGACATGATGCACTTATTGGTGAAAAAATCAATATTTGGAACGGTATTGGGATTTGTTTCTGTTATTGAATTTCAAAAAAGAGGCTTGCCACATGCACATATATTATTGATTTTGGAAAGTGGATGTAAACCGATCGAGATCTCTCACTATGATATGTTGGTGTGTGCTGAACTTCCTGACAAGGTGGTGTTTCCAGAGTTGCACAACATAATTAGTCATTGCAATGTCCATGGACCATGTGGTGAACTAAATATGCGCTCTCCTTGCATGGTTAATGGCAGTTGTAAACATCGGTATCCTCGGAATTTTTGCGAGAGTACTAGTATCGATGACGATGGGTATCCAACTTACATGTGACGAGATGATGGTAGTTTCATTCAGGTAAAGGATCATAGGATGGATAGTCGATGGGTTGTTCCATATAACCCTTTTATCTCTTTGAGGTATAAAGTCCATATTAACATAGAAGTATGCTCTACCATTATAGCTGTAAAATATTTGTATAAGTATGTATACAAAGGACATGATAGAGCTACTATAGAGTTGTAAGACATAAATGGGGTTATTGATGAGGTTAGTCAATATCTTGATGCACGGTACGTTTCTGCTTTAGAGGCATGTCGACGCATATATCAATATGATTTGCACGATGAAAATCCCGATATACAAAGGTTACATGTTCATTTTCCAATGCACAATAATGTGCTTTTCAATGACCAGGATGACTTGCGTGATGTGATTAGTTGTGACAGAAACCAAAGAAAATCTCTCACTGAATGGTTTAAAGCCAATCAATTGTATGCAGATGCAAATAGCATACTATATGTTGATTTTCCTTGCAAGTGGGCGTGGAATTGGGCTCTTCACTCATGGACTAAAAGGAAAAGGGAAAATATGAAAGGACGTATGTATAATGTTAGTCCGAGTGCACGTGAGCAATATTACTTATTTTACGGATGCTACTCACAGTGTGCAAAGGGTGCAAATCTTTTAAGGATTTGCGAACAATGAATGGACACTTGTATCCATGTTTTAAAGCTGCATGTGAAGCTAGAGGGATGCTGGAGAGTGATGAGGAGTGGTGCATGTGTCTCTATGAAGCTGTAATTCAAAATACAGGATTTTAGTTTTGCGTCAATTTATAATGGTTTTTTGTGAGCCTATATACCCTGGGCAGCTTTGGGACAAATTCTCCGTCAAACTTTTAAAAGATTTTTTGCATTCATTACTGCAAAGAGGGTGTGTCGATGTTGGCGTTTGTCATTCTATATAGCAAAGAATCAGGCTTTGTTGCACATGCAAGATCTCTTACACTAGTATGGAAAGCGGTTAGCTGATTTTGAAGGGTTGCCTACTCTAGATAGATCAAGTGTTGCTCTAGATAGATCAAGTGTCGCCACTGTCAACAATGGTTTGCTGATGGAAGAGATGATGTTTGATTCTGTTCAGTAGGCTGATTTGTCTGTTACCATGGATAGGAGTCTTAATAGTTGTCAATCAAGAGCATTTGATACTATCCTTAGAGCCGTTTCTTGAACCAGGGTGGTGTTTTTTTTCTTGATGGACCAGGTGGATCAGGCAAAATTTATCTTTACAATGCCTTGCTATCTCGATTGCGTGGAGACAAACACATTGCCTTGGCATGTGCATCGTCTCTGGAATAGTCGTATTATTACTCTTAAATGGTCGTACAACTCACTCACGTTTCAAAATTCCTTTGGTACTCAATGCTTCTAGCACATGTGGGATCAAAGCTAATAGCCCATTGGCCGATGTGTTGAAGCTTGCAAGGTTAATCATTTGGGACGAGGCTCTAATGATGCATAGGTACGCATATGAAGCACTGGACAGGACATTGAAGGACATTATGCAAAGTGATACAGTGTTTGGTGGAAAAGTTATGCTTTTTGGTAGTGACTTTAGGCAAATATTATCGGTTGTGCCAAAGGGATCGCGTGAAGACATTGTTGATGCAACGTTATGCCGGTCACATATTTGGAGATATGCGAGTGTTTTAAAGCTCACCCAAAACATGCGGGTTAGGCAGAGTGCTTACAGTGGTATAGAACATGAATTTGTCAAATGGACATTACAAATTGGGGATGGCACTATAGGTTAGCCAAACAATGAAGGTAGAGTAGTAATTCCATCGCAAATGTTGATCCATGGCAACTTTGTTTTGAGTTTGGTAGAATGGGTATACAAAGATCTTCATAGAGTTGAGGATTATGCATGCTTCTTCAAAGACTATGCTATTCTTGCACCACAAAATTTAGAGGTTGATGAGATCAATGAACTAGCCTTGAGTTTGTTGCTGCCTGATCTTGAAAGAGAATACCTTAGTGTAGATTCTGTTATTTCTTGCAAGAATGATGTAATACAGTATCCAATTGAGTACTTGAATAGTTTGAACTTAGGTGGTGGTTACCCTCCTCACCACTTGCTTCTAAAGATTAGTGCGCCTATCATTTTGCTCCGCAATTTAGACCCTCGAGACGGGGACTTTGTAATGGTACCAGATTGATATGCAAGCAATTTAACTCAGAGGTGATAGAAGTAGAAATCATTACAGGTACAAACATTGGAGACATAGTCTTTACTCCTAGGATAACATTTGTACCTACTATGCTTCAATGCCATTTGACATGAGAAAGAGGTAATTTCCTGTCAGGTTAGCTTTTGGTATGTCAATAAATAAGTCCCAAAGACAAACATTAAGTGTATTGGGACTTTATCTAGCCATGCAAGTATTCACACATGGACAGTCGCTATGTGACGTGAAAGATCATCCAATGTAGTGAAAGTGTGTGTAAAGCATATTGTGGAATATGAAAGTGGCACAACAGGTTCAAATGAACTCTTCATAACCAATGTTGTCTACAAGGAGGTTTTGGAAATGGCATGCCAAAGAATTTAAATATAAATGGCAGTTTGCAAATGTAAGAGACTACATTTATACCTATCTTTGTGCAATGAAGGAAGCATTTGATTGGAGAATGTTCTTGAAGATGTGCAAGTGCAGTCTTTGTTTGCTTTTGGATTGCTTTTATATACAGTGACCTTATATTGTGTGTGTGTGTGTGTGTGTGTGTGTGTGTGTGTGTGTGTGTGTGTGTGTGTATATATATATATATATATATATATATATATATATATATAGAGAGAGAGAGAGAGAGAGAGAGAGAGAGAGAGAGAGAGAGAGAGAGAGAGAGATATTTGATATCAAGGATATATTGCTTAGGATGGATGTGGCAAGGAGATCATTTTCATTTGTTTATGGTGATGGACAAGATATTGAAGGTAAATATTTGAGACGTTTGCTATAATTTAGGTATTATTGTTTTCCAATATTTATTTAATAGTTATGGCTGAATTGTAGACCCTCCATTTTGGAAAGGCCAAGCAACAGCTTCTCTAATTATCGAACTACTAGGGAGTGCTAGTGTTTTACGGTATATATACAAACTTTCTTTTTATGTAGCTTTTGTGTTGTTTTGTAAGCTTTTATCCTTATCCAACTTTTTTCTACTAGAGTTATATTTTCAATGCTAATATTTTTTATGGCATACATTTTGCGAGATGGAGACACGGGATATAGGCTACCAAGGAGAAATAATCTAGTTGTCCGAAGATTGTTTTGAGGTTGTGTTCAGGTGTGTTAAGATACTCATCATTTTATGGGTTTGTAATGCTAGAAGCTTCTATATGGATATATATGGCAATCATGATGTTTTTATATATTAGTTTGGCAAGTTGAGGGCGATGTATACATATATGTATGAGTGTGACTAGTATCTATGGATATTATGGGTGCGTACGCATACACAGACACATATTTACATATGTGTATGTGACATGCACACATGCATTCATAGGCGCGCACACACTTACACATATCTTCCAGTTGTGGCATGTATGGTTTCAATGGATTTCACGTACACGTACTCATACGTACATGTACATACATACGTACATCTTTATGCATGTTTGTGTGTAACTCGATGTGCCTAGCTTCTAAAAGGAAAGGAAAGGTGATTTTACACGTATTTCTTTTGCATGTACCTAAATGTAAAATGCTTCTTGCCCGTCGAAGACGGGTCGCGACACTAGTAAACATTAATAAGACACCAAAATACTTTTTGTATATTAAATAAATAGTTGGGCCACAAAACCATAATCTTTTGATTCGCAAAACCATAGTTTGAAAAATTTTCAACGTTTTGATAGCATGTACTTTTTGGTGCCATATTTAGTATGGAATCCTACATCGTTCATTGATGCCTTGTGTTGTCTTTCGCATGTATTTCTCTTCTGGTGTTTTTTTTGTCATGTGCAAAAGCTTCTCTCTCTCTCTCTCTCTCTCTCTCTCTCTCTCTCTCTCTCTCTCTCTCTCTCTCTTTTGAGCACGATCAAATTGTCTTTTCTCTATCTCAACCCGCCTGCACACTGTAGTTGTGTGTCTTGCCTAGGAGAACATACGAATGAACAAGCAAGTGTACGAGGGAAGACTGAGGGTGGTAGGAGGGGCTTTTTCTGCGAGGAAGGAACTGGACACGAAAAGAGATGCATTGGGGAGGTGGCCAAAGTGAGGTGCGCATAGAATGGGTGGATATAAGCGGAGGTGGTGGGTGAGGTGAGCTTAGTAGAGAAGATAAGGTGCATGGGAGGTGGGCGAGGTGAGGTCTAGGGAAGATGCAAAAAGAATTAGGTCACATGAAAAGTGTGAATAGGCCACCCGAGGACGCATGTCCCCCTCCATTGGGATCTGCCGTGTTTTGGAGGAGAAGGCGCTCAGGAAGACGAGGCATTGGGGGCTTTTCCTAAGGTTTATAACCTTAGGCTCACCTAAGGTGTGGGTACCGGGTGCATTAAATAATTAATGCACCAATGAAAAAAAGTGAATATGCACAAACGAAAAATAGAGGGGAACATTTAGAATAATATATAATATATAATATATTCTTATTTTATGCTGAGGTTGATGAAGTCTCTCACCTTTGAATGATGAGTTGATGACAGTTTTAAAACGTGACTATTATTGATCGGCTCAAAGCCATGAGTTCATTCAAACGATCATCTCAAAGCCATGATGAGGTACATTCAAATGATCAGCTCAAAGCCATGATGAGGTACACAGTTATTGATCAACACATTACTATTATTGATTAGCTCAAAGCCATGATGAGGTACATTATCATTGGTCAAAACATGAGTATTCTTGATTAATTCAAAGCCATGATGAGGTACATTATTATTAATCGAAACATGACTATTCTTGATTAGTTCAAAGCTTTGATAAGGTACATTCAAACGTTTTCCAAATAATTCATTTTTAATCTCCTTTGTTTCTTAATGCACCTTTGTTCCTGTACATGTAAAATTATCACTGTTTAAGCCTTAAGGGTCTTAAAAACCTCTTCATGCTTTCACTTTGGGGTACTAGGTTGCTCGAAATAAGGATTTTTAGTCCTAATACGTTGCCATGAGAAAGAAAGTAAGACAATAATACCACTTGACCACCTTACAAGTAGTAGTAGTATTCCTCTTTACATGATTAATTTGAATACTCTTATCCTTTTAAGTGTGTGGAGTGGACAAACTTGAGTGTGACTATTATGTAAGAAGCATGTGTGAACCATGATCAGTCTAGGGGATCCTCCATAATCATTGTGTCAATATGACCATTCACATCCATCGGTTAAAATTGCATCTTCAAGGCATGTACAAAATTATACTATCAAAGGATTATACATGGAGATTTTGTCTTTCTCATATTAACCAAACAAATAGTAGAATCCAAAAACTATGAACAAAATAATAAACCTTGCACACCAAACTTAAACAAAAACATAAGATAATAATCAAAGGACACAATATTGGGTACACAAACTCCCCCCTCCCCCTAATGTGTGTGGCTCCTTCTCTTGCATGTGTTATTTAAATCATATTAACAAAAATAGCCCTTGGAACCATTAATAGAGTGCTTTTCCAGAATTGGGCTTTTTCTTTTACAAAAGTAATCTTTGCCCAATGTCTAAGGTTTTAATAATAATATAACCTTTGCCCAACAACTATGTACAATGGGCCTAACCATAATAAATTGAAATGGTGCACACATGTATACTTAGCCAAAAAGAATCTAAACACCTAGGCAGGTGTTCACATCCAATGCCCATCATCGTCATCCTTGTACTTATAGCCTAGACTCATACAATCCACAATGTTAGGTCACAATTAAATTGGAATCACTCAACAAAATAATACTAACATATGGTAGTAATTAATTGGCCTCACTCACACAACCAACTATTGTCATGTAAATACATAATTATTTAGACTTGCTCAATGTCGAGAAATGCAATGTGTGAGGGTGCAACCCGAGCAGAGCAAGGGGAGGAGCATGCACATTAGAAAAGGATAGACTAAGGGTACATTGGCAAAGGTTGAATTGTTTGGTCATTTGTAAAAGGTGAAGTGAAAGGTCAGAAAGGTAGCACATGGAAAGTGTAAGGAGGCACATGTAGTGTGAGTATTTACGAACACATGGTCAGCACGCACTAGGGTGTACACAAAGCATGGATTGAAACCCTTCCCAAGGCTATAAATATGGGTGTATGAACCTTGATTATTGTAATGAGATTATCGAGTTTGTGCCTTAATCATTGTGACATTGATTAACCTCTATCTTAATCTTGTATTAGTGTTTTCTTAATATTTCATTATGGCCTTGATCACTTGCTATGAGCCACCGTAGATTCATGTATTCTAACATGGTATCAAAGCCACCTAGGGCTGGCTATAGCAATTAATTAAAGAATTTTCTTTAAGAGGTGATTAGAAAAAGCTTTGGATTTCTATCTTTGCTATTAGGGTTTCTTAGATTAGGATCTTTGTATTCTTGTGCTTGGGATAGCACAAGGGCAAAGGAGAGCTTTGTGTGGCAAAAAGATTGAGAAGAATATTTGGCAAGAAATCAGCGCTGAAACGAATTGGGCTGCACTAATAAGCATCCTTAGCACCTAGTCCAAAAGCAGTAAAGAAAATGCAAGTGCTATAAGAAGCAAGAGAGAGACTCATAAGCACTACAAGAGAGAGAAGAGGGCGTGGACGTTGGAAGAAGACATATTGAGAGCAGCTGTAGCAATAACTAGTCTGCAGGAAGAACATAAAGCAACGACTGTAGTCCACAGTTCAGGTAGAAGTATTACTGCACAGAAAAGGGCAAGCATTTGAAGCAAAACACCATATCAGCAGTTTGATAGAGCAACATGGAGTATGATCAGAGAAGGTGGAGCACCACCAAAAGGCTAAACAAGGCAAGTCGGGAGGTGGCAGCAGATTGCTCCACCTGCTACATAATAAGCCCCAGCATTGTCCTAAGCTGCCATTCCTACATAGATGCTGCTACAACAAACCAATGCAGAATGAGAGAGAGTTGAAAGCAATGTCCACTGTTTGTTGCAAAGGCAACTACAGGCAACTCAGGAGAGCCAGGAGTGCCAAGAAAAGCTTCTCCCCAGTGAAATTTGAGAGGAAGATAAGATTTTGTTTTTTAGGAAACTTAAGGGGCCAAAAACATTAGAAATTTTTAAAAATTGGGTGAAACAAGAGTCTGTTCACATGGGTGATACCAAGAATGTGCATCTCAATCAAAATAAGGATTTAAAGCCACACATTTTCGGTAACATGACCATGAGAATTAGCAACAAAGGGGCCACTGTCAACAAAGCCATCATTATCAACAAAATGTTTTCACCAAAAATATGTAAATGCCGCCAATATGAGCAAGCAAATTCATGACCAAGAATTGGAAAAAATGTAACTCTTCATAAAATGCAGCCAAATGAGCACGCGTGGAGTAAGTGTGTATACATGATGACAAAGAACGAGCTCTCGGGAAAGAAATGGGCAAGAGCCACCGAGTCATCCACAAGAAAAAAGAACAAGCTAAAAGCCTCTGAGTCCAAGGTGGAGAACAAGCCAAAGAGCCGAACAAATGAAGGGCACCAAGGGTGCCAGTAAAGAAAGGCATGGCTTCTAACCCCTAGTTGTAGCCCCACTCTCCTAGTATGTAAAGTGTCAAGATAAATCCAACATTGTAACTCATGCCTAGATGGACCGCTCCAACCATATAAGTATGGAGTGTAGGTCAGGTCAATACATGTCAGGTGTTAGATCCTCATCAAATTGAGGGGACGTGTTGAGAAATGCAATGTGTGAAGGTGCAACATGAGTAGAGCAAGGGGAGGAGCATGCACATTAGAAAAGGATAGCCTAAGGGTACATTGGCAAAGGTTGAATTATTTGGTCATTTGTAAAAGGTGAAGTCAAAGGTCAAAAAGGTAGCACATAGAAAGTGTAAGGAGGCACATGTAGTGTGAGCATTTATGGACACATGGTTGGCACTAGGGTGTACACAAAGCATGGATTGAAGCCCTTCCCAAGGCTATAAATATGGGTGTATGAACCTTTATTTTTATAATGAGATTATTGAGTATATGCCTTAATCATTGTGTCATTGATTAACCTCTATCTTAATCTTGTATTAGTATTTCCTTAATATTTCATTATGGCCTTGATCACTTGCTATGAGCCGCCCTAGATTCATGTATTCTAACACTCAACAAATCAACTCTCACATGTATGGTATAAGCACAAACACAATAACCTCAATCCATGCAAGCATATATTCAACATCAAGTATTAAAAAGAATCACCCACGATATTGAGCTAAATACAATGACACATCCCCAGTGAACCATAAAATACATGTAATTGACCTCACTTGTGTGTCTACTGATATGAGTGGATAAGATCAAGATATTGGTAGAAAAATCGCTTGAGCATCCACTTAACATCTTTAATAGGATGGTTCTTGAAAGTCATAAGATACTTGGTATGTACATTATATTTTCTTATTATAGTTTGATGATGGTCATTGATTGAATCTGGAATAAGTTCTCCTTGTTCATCAACAATCAAAGGAGTTGGATGGAAACATAAAGTCCTTTGAAAGTTCGAAGAAGACTAATGTGAAAAGAGTTATAAATATTCCAATGTGATGGCAAAATCTAGTCGATAAGTGATGTTATTAATCGTTTTACTCATCTTGAATGAATCAAAATCAACAGTAAAATCATCTACTGCCTAGATCTTATGTGAAAGCCTAATAGTCAAAATGGGTAAGTCTTTTCAACAATCTCAAATGGTGCTTGTCTAGTAGCTATGTGAGGTGTGTTATTATAAGAAAATTGTAGCAGGTGAATGTAACGATCCCAAAGTAGTTTCATTAAGATGATGTGTAGGCTCTACCTAACCCTACTATGGTGCTATTGGTCACTTCAGTTTAACCATTAGCTTCCATATGGAAAGTAGTCACGAAATCCAACTTAGTGCCTAAATTCTCAAACAAAGTTATCCACCAAAAGCAGCTAAAAAATATAGGATGCAGATACGATCACTTTTGGCAAGCCATGATATACAGAGATGTGTTTAATGAACATACTCGTGGCTTGTTCGGATGATAAAGTCTTCTTGCATGGAATAAAGTCTTCTTGCATGGAATAAAGTAGGTTTGCGTAACTTAGGCGGTCCATAATAGTCCAAGTCATGGCATTTTGACTAGTCATGGTAGGTAGGCCTATAATAAAATTTATAGATATTTTCTTCCAAGACTTAGTAGGAATGGGTAAAGGCATCAAAAGTACTTGAGTCTTACCCTTGTAGCTTGTAATCTTTTAGCATACCATGCATTTTGCTACAAATTGAGCAATATCTTTCTTTATAGAAGACCAATATATTTCTTTGCCAACAACTCGAAGAGTGGAGGAAACACCTCTATGTCCCAAATACGAAGGTCGATGCATCTCGTTCATGACCATACATCTAAATGGTTGTGTTATGCATAATTTCTTTTCATAAAAGAGAGAACCTACATGATGAAAATAATAACCTTTAACCATTATCACGCATACTAATCCAAACCTTAGACAAATCTAGATCACTCGCATATGTCTCTTTCATAGCTTCAAATGGTTCACTCTCAATGGCATAAATATGGTTAATATTAAGCCTCCTACTAAGAGTGTCAGCAGGAGCCATTACATTTTCTTTCCCATGTTGATACTACTGAGAGAGCGAGTGCTTGATATGTCTTAATTAGAAACTTTGATTCCATCAAGTAGTGTTTCCAAATATTTAGAGCATGCACTACAACTGTTAATTCATGATTATAAGTACTCTAATTGATCTCTGGTAGCTTTAACTTAGGGTGCCCGTCTTGCATAACTATCCCAATACCATAACCACTAGCTTCAGTTAAAACTATAAAAACTAGTCTATCAAAGTCAGATAGTTGCAGCACTGGTGCATTTGTGAGAGCTTCTTTCAAAGCTTGAAAAATATTTATCTTGTCACTTAGAACAATGGAAAATTTTAGTCTTCTTTAGAAGTTCAATAAGTGAGTATGCAATATATGCAAAGATTTTTACGAACTTTCGATAGTAACTGCACAAACCCAAGAATGATCGAATATCGTGTATGTTACAAGGTTGAGGCCAAATAACATAACTCTCAACTTTCTTAGGATCAACTTGAATTTCCTCCATAGAAACAATGTGACCCAAGTACTCAATCCGATTTTGGAAGAAGCTACTCTTCTCATACGGTTGAGGAAGAGTTGGTTTTCCTTCAGAAAATAATACTTATTCCAAATGTTTTTCATGCTCTTTAGGATCTTTGCTGAAGACTAATATCATTAAAGAAAATGATCACAAAGTTTTGATGCTTAAGGAAGATCCAATTCATGATACAACTAAAAGTCACAGGAGCATCAATCCAAAGTGCATAACCAAGAACTCATGATGATGATAGTTATGTGTTCTAAAGGTTGTCTTGTACACATCTTCCTTAGCCATTCTAACTCGATGATATCTTGATTTAAGGTCAATTTTACTACATATCCTAGCTCCCCTCAATTTGTTTAATAAATCATCAACTCTAGGGATAGGATATTTGTTTTTCACAGTAATTTTGTTCGATGCACGGTAGTAGTCAATGCACATACGGTATGTACCATTGTTCTTTTTCACTAATAGCATAGATGCTCTGTAAGGTGAACTGGTAGGTTGTATCAATCCTCTTGCTAAAGTTCTTCTACTTAATTTTGGATTTCCTTTTGCTTAACCATATTCACTTTACATGGTGCTTTGCAAGGAGGAGAATTGCTGGCAATATCACAATCTTATGATCCTCAAGTCTAGAGCTAGGCAGTCGAGGTGTTAGTTCATCTAAGAAACACTCTAATAACTAAAGCAGTGACTGTTAGCTAACACCAAATAGGTCTTCTCTTGCTTTCTTAAAGTTCTCTTTGCTTGCATATGCCAAGCAAAGGAAACAATTCTCTTTCCTTTCAGCTTTTTAGATAAATGGACTTAACATCTTTTTGAATCCACATCTCATATGTATCATAATCTATTTGTGGATTGTATTGATGACGTTAAGGCATACCTAAGAAGGAAATCTTGGTTGTCCTCACAGGAATGAATTGATATATTAGATAAACTCAAATTTTATTTTAAAAAGGTATTATTGATATAATAGATGGCCATGGGTTTGACACCCATTTGCTATCATGGAGACACCTTTGATGGATAATTAAAATTGATTAGATGAGAGATTGTATGTCAATAGATACTACGGTGCAATAGAATATAAGGTATATAACTAATGTATGGATGGATTGGGTTGTGACTAGATAAATAATTTGTGTGATCTAGATTTTGGTCAAAGCAGCCCTTTGCAATTACCCCATGTGGTGGCAAGTGTAGATTAGGTTGATATAACTATCATTTTTTGTCCACGTATTAATAATGGTAGTCACAATGGTCATGGCGTAGATTTGGGCCTATTCAAAATGATCTAGGTGCTTGTTTAGACCCCATAACCTTAGGATAGACTATCCAAGAGGAAACACCAACCCTTATCAACCATTGTGGGGATACCAATCCATGTAAGCTTGTAGCCTTTTGCCAAATCTATCTAAGCTATCTCTATAACATTTGGCCTCACAGATCATTTTAATTTGATATTAATTCTCCCCTTATTTTATAATTTCTAGGATTTGTATAGTACTACCAAATTATGAGAAGTAGCCATTGTTGATCTTGTTAAGCAACCTAGTCATTCAAAATCTTGTTGAGCAACCTAGTCATTCAACATCTTGTTACCTACACAAGATGGCGGCCTGAAAGGCTAGATAGTGTAGAGACAACTTAGATAAAATTTTAAACACTTCCAAATAAGCTATGTGCTTGTGTGGACCAATATTTCCATAATGGCCCACACATGGGATTAGTAGACTTTACTCATGGACACCTTATCTTGAGATATGGGGCCTAAATGTGGCATGTGCTGTGAGATCCCGGTCTCCACCGTGCAACGGATTCGGAGTACTAGCAGCGGAAGTAGCACATCGTGCACGGGGCAGGGGTCCCACACTCGGGGCCTCGCCCACGGATATCCGGACAAGAGACTAATCCGTCGGTTTATCCAAAACCGAAACCGAAAAAACTTCCTTTACCCGGAAAGCACGGGCGATTCCACCAGGATAACTCTTTACTCTAACGTAGTCAAGATCATTACTGATCAAACTGATCCGACTGTACCTCTAATGGTACTTGGTCAGATCAAGGAAGAAACTTGCACTTGGATCATTGGGATCAACGCTTTTTTTCCCATCAAGAGGCACAGCCGTTGATTCTTATCCATATAACAATTACTATCCGGGATTTACTTCATCTATCGTAATAATAGAAATTAAATCTCGATTTACGGATCCATCAGTCCAGCCTAACCCCATCCATTCCCATGGGTTAGCCAACCTCCCAACCACTGTAGTGATGGGATCCAATTAGGAATTTGGTTAGGTTTTGTCCGGGGTACCAGGGAAAAGAGTTCCTAGCCCCCCTAGTCACACCACTTACACACCCAATATGAAATTGCCTTTTTCTCAGCATCAACTAACTTTCAAACAATCCTTTAATGAAACCATTATGTCATTGATGACAATCCTCAAAGTCTCTGGTTGAATCCTTATTTCTCGGCCGTCATTCATTCATCGGTGTACTTATGGTATCATTGGCAACCAGAACGCTCACCACCTGTTCACTCAGGGGCCTTTTCCATAGTTCCTAGCTCATAGTAACCGGCAATATATTCATATAACAGAATGGAATCTCCGTGGAAGATCAGCAAGATCAACCCACAGATCCATATAAAAGAGCCATGGACTCATCCGTTGAGGACCAACAAGGTCAATCAACCAGATCCATGCCCGGTTTCAGAAAACAACTCTTACTCCTTGTTCCAATATCTTCCACGACGCACGTGTGGGTATCTTCGGCGACCCAGAGCCCGAGCACCGTATGGTTAGCACCCTCTAGGATCCTTCGCAGGTGACCTAGCGCTTCACTCATAGGCCGCTTCCTTGGTCCCTCATCCACCGTACCGGAAGCTCACCATTTAAATCGAACCGAGGCTGGTCAAGACCTCGGTCGACCTTGCTACGCGAGATGTCCTCCATTGACTCTCTGTCAACAGTTGCAACTTTATCAGTTAGGTCTCCATGACCTTAATCCACAAGACGGTCAAAATGCTTCCCCAACATTCTTGACATAAAACAGTCATTTACAAACAGGTCACAAAATACAATTTCTATATCGAACTCTCATCTTTCCACCTTATCAAAATACAGTTTCTATATCGAACTCTCGTCTTTCTACATTATCAAAATACAGGTTCTATATCGAACTCTTGTCTTTCCACATTATCCCTACTTAGTCCACGTTACTTATTCCACATTATCCCTACTTAGTCCACGTTACTTATTCCACATTCCATTCATATGTGTACTCATTCTCATCCATTCACTCATATCGATGATACATTATTTCACATACACATTCACATTCATTATTCTTCATACACATCCATGTTCGTACATCCGCATCATACATCCAATCCCATATCCGCATTCATACATACACATCCATAGCCACATCCATACATCCGCATCCACATCTACATTCACATCCATACATCCACATCTACATGCATACATCCATTTTCACATCCTCATTCATACATCCACATCCACATACATACATCCACATCCGTATCTACATCCATACATCCACATCCACATCCACATCCACATCCATACATACACATCCACATTCATACATCCACATCCACATCTACATTCATACATCCACATCCACATCCACATCCACATTCACATCCATACATACATATCCACATCCATACTCGCCCTATCACAACCCATATACATCTTATCCCATCACATACACTTCTTACCTCATCCCATACACATCTTATTACATCTAAACTCCTCTTATCACATCCTAAGTCATCTCATATGCATCTTATCACATCTTAACTCATCTTATATGCCTCTTATCACATCCTATCACTTCCCATATCTATTTATAGAATACAAGAGAATTCTTATATTTGATATAAGATTTCTCTACACATTTATTTATGCATAAGTTCCATTTAAGGAGACTAACACTTTCGAAATAAAAATCAATCTTTTATGCATCTTCTTATGCATAAATTCATTTTAAATGAAAATGACACTTTTGAATTAAAATTCAATCTTTTATGCATCTTCCTATGCATAAACTCAATTTGGATGAGAATAACACTTTTGAATTGAAATTCCATTCTTTTATGCATTTTTCTATGTATAAATTCAATTTAGATGAGAATGACACTTTGAATTAAAAATCAATCTTTTATGCATCTTCTTATGCATAGATTCAATTTGGTAGGAATTACACTTTTAGAATAAAAGAATTTCTCTTATGCATCTAAGTTATGCATAAAATCCATTTATGATGAAAATCACACTTTTAGTATAAAAAGAATATCTTTTATGCATACCTCTATGCATGAAATCCAATCATGAAATCCAATATGATAAAAGTAACACTTTTACAATAAAATAATCAACTTTTATGCATGCCTCTATGCATGAAATTCAAATATAATAAAAGTAACACTTTTATAATAAAATAATCAACTTTTATGCATACCTCTATGCATGAAATTCAAATAGGATAAAAGTAACACTTTTATAATAAAATAATCAACTTTTATGCATACCTCTATGCATGAAATTCAAATATAATAAAAGTAACACTTTTAAAATAATCAACTTTTATGCATACCTCTATGCATGAAATTCAAATATGATAAAAGTAACACTTTTATAATAAAATAATCAACTTTTATGCATACCTCTATGCATGAAATTCAAATATGATAAAAGTAACACTTTTACATTAATATAATAATCTTTTATGCATACCTCTATGCATGAAATCCAATTATGATAAAAGTAACACTTTTACATTAAAATAATAATCTTTTATGCATACCTCTATGCATGAAATCCAAATATGATAAAAGTAACACTTTTATATTAAAATAATCATCTTTTATGCATACCTCTATGCATGAAATCCAAATATGATAAAAGTAACACTTTTATATTAAAATAATCATCTTTTATGCATACCTCTATGCATGAAATCCAAATATGATAAAAGTAACACTTTAACATTAATATAATAATCTTTTATGCATACCTCTATGCATGAAATCCAATTATGATAAAAGTAACACTTTTACATTAATATAATAATCTTTTATGCATACCTCTATGCATGAAATCCAATTATGATAAAAGTAACACTTTTACATTAAAATAATAATCTTTTATGCATACCTCTATGCATGAAATCCAAATATGATAAAAGTAACACTTTTATATTAAAATAATAATCTTTTATGCATACTTCTATGCATGAAATCCAAATAGGATAAAGTAACACTTTTATAATAAAATAATCATCAATTATGCATAACATAAAAATTAATTTCTCCATGATTACAATAAAATTCTTTCAATTAATCTAGGATGATAATTCCTAGAATATGGTAGGAAGTTCTCTTTTCATGCTTTGAATGAAATTATTTTATGTGTAATTTTTATAAAAATTTTGCCATAGCTCCGCTACTATGACTGATAAATCTCAATTTATTTTGAAGGATAAAGCTTATCATTAAGAGAATGATTAGAATGATCCCTAATTGGATCATTAACCCAATAATGGATTGAATCATCAATATTCATGAAATACATAAACTAAAAGCATAGAAAAAAGCCATTAATTTGGCCTCAAGCATAGATTAATCTTGGATTAAGGAAAGCTTTATGAAAAGCTTCATTTGGATTGAGAATGGGTCATGAGTATGACCATTTCTTGAGTGAGAGAGAGAAATTACATAAAAACCATTAGAATTAAGCATAAATTAAAATTTATGTAATTCTTTACTATCATTAATCAATTAACTTCAATAGCATTCATCAAATTATGTAACTCTTCACTACCATTCATCAATTAACTTCAATAGCATTCAAAAACCATTCCAATTAAGCTTCTCAAGCTTGAGAGGGGTTGAGAAGAGAGAAACATTGAGAAATTATAGAAAAGATCAAAATTCACCATTTACCTTACAAATTACTTGATTCTTTGTTCACGGTAGAGGCCCCCAACCAATCAATTGGTTTAGTATGTTGATGGAGCCACCAATGGGGATTGAAGAAAGAGGGAAGCTCCAATTTTCCCAATTTGGAGAGAATTTTAGAGAATAGTAGAAATTAGCATTATTTCAGTATAACTTTAGTATAGTAAAATTCTCCTCCTTTTTTTTCAAAGGACTCATGTTCTATTTATAGGAGAGGGAAGATCTAACCAAAGTTTTGATTTAGTTTGGTTCCATTTTGATTTGGTTTGGTTCAAGAGAGAGGAGAGATAAAAATATCACATTATTTTTGAGTTTAAAACTCATTCAAGCATGTGAAGTATGCACCTCCTTTAAGGGACTCCCCTTCCTTACATATGTGTCAAAATGGAATCATTATACCCAAAATATCTCATATTTTTGATATTACTTATAGTTTCTTACTAATATATCTTGTACATAGTCAACTCTTCATCTTATGTGAGCATTTACTCATTTTTGGATATTTTCTTTTACAAATTGGATTTATCTCCTCCCCACACATGAATTGATCCTATTGGCCCACAGGAACCTTAATTGGACCATAATCTAAAAATTTCTGAAAATCTAGACCCTTAGGCTAAGGTCCTTTATACTCATTTCTAATTAATTCCAACTGCACATTGGAAAGTTCTTTTTGAATTTCTGACTCAGGGGAATTCATTTTAATAAGATGAGATATTTTTCTATCCAAAAATATTCAAAATCTAAATATTCTCTCTCTAGAATATTTTCTCTCTCTATGCCAAAACAGGCAGAGACAAGATCTTTTATATTTCTGAAGAGGGGATTGATTACAGGGGAAGATGCTGGACATCTTGAGAGGCTGGGGAGGAATCTTACATGTGCTCTCTCTCTATATAGTGCACTGGGGACACCTATTTAAGAGTTGATTTGTTAAGTGAGTCTAAACAATTTTGTATTCACATGATAGTAGTTGGTTGTGAGTGAGTCCAATTAATTGCTATTATTTTATTGAGTGATTCCAATTTAATTATGGATCTAACATTATGGATTGTATAAGTATAGGCTATGAGTATAAGGGTATGACACTGTGGACATAAACACCTGCTATTATTTTGCTGAGTGATTCCAATTTAATTGTGGATCTAACATTATGGATTGTATGAGTATAGGCTATGAGTATGAGGGTATGATATTGTGGACATAAACACCTGCTTAGGTGTCTGGATTTTTTTTTTGGCTAGTGCACATGTGTGCACATTTCAATCTAATTATTGATACTTTAGAAAATGAACAAAGGTTCCTTTTTTTAAAAGCTTAATTTTTGGGCACTCTATTAACGGCTATTTTTGTTAATATGATTTAAATCATGTGTGTTGGTGAAAGAGCTAACACGTCTAGGAGAGAGAGAGAGAGAGAGAGAGAGAGAGAGAGAGAGAGAGAGAGAGAGAGAGAGAGACCCAATAATGCATCCTTTGATTATTATCTTATGTTTTTGTTTAATATTCTGTTTATAGTTTTTGGATTCTCTATTTATCTGGTTTATATGGGGAAGACAAATCTCTATGTACAAGATCCTTTGATGGTGGTATCAGAACATAGTCAAATTCAAGGGAGAATTTAAGCATGGGTGTTTGTGAAATTCAAATTTTTGTGGAATCACAAGAGGCTTTGAGCATTTTGGAAGCTTCACGAATTAAATTTTCTTTTACATAAAAGGAAAAAATCCTGCAAGCTCTATAAAAAGTGAATTACATCTACCTCAAGGACAAGTACAAGGCTAAAGGTTAAAAGAGAGCAAAGGCTAAGGTTCTTTATCCATTGGAAAAAAGAAGCTCTATTGGTTATTACCCAACGGCTAGAGGGAAGGTTCTTTATCCAAAAACCACCCTTTTCTTGAAAAGTGGTTTTCCTTAAACCTTAGTATCTCCAAGATAGACCACACCATGGATGTATTCAATAGGTAAAGAAGACCATGAATCCAAGCTCAGAAGAGAATTTTTCTCCAAAATCAACTCCCTTAATGGCGACGTGGTAGGCAACGATGATCCTTCTATCCTCACAATGCATAGGTGATATTTTTCACTTTTTGTAATGCCTAAAAGGCTAAGCTTTTAAAGATTAAAGCCTTAAGATTAGAAAAGGGCTTATCAAAAAACCTTAGTCTCATAAGGCTTACAAAGCCTTGAGAAACAGAGGCTTACAACTTTTTGTAATGCCTAAAAGGCTAAGCTTTTAAAGATTAAAGCCTTAAGATTAGAAAAGGGCTTATCAAAAAGCCTTAGTCATAAGGCTTACAAAGCCTTAAATAGAGGCTTACAATACCATTTATAAAGGCTCAAAAAGCTTCAATAAAAGCCCTAAAAACAGGATTCATTTCTGTATTTTCTTTAAAAATTGCACAAGAGGGGCTTTAAAAAAAATAGTTATTTTTTAAAATTTCAAAAAAGAGGAAGAATTCCATTGACTAAAAAAAAGAGGGTTTTATTAAATCAAGGCAGCTTAATAAAAACTGGCTTGACTGAATCTCGTGTGCCACTCGAATTCTTGTACACAAAGATTTGTGGGTTCGTTCTGCCATCAAATACAGTCTAAATTCATCTATCTTGAGTGGGATTGACAACTTAAGTCGGGCTATTAATCCTTTGCAAATTACAAGTGACATGTAAGTAGTATTTATTGTTTATTTTATTATTATTTTCATATTTACAAAATCTTTTCTCCTTTTATTTCTTTAAAAATATCATCATGGTGGCTGATCACCCATTAACCACCCACTGTCCAAGAGCAACTGGATGCACTTCAAGCTCAATTATTGAGTGAGAGGAGACAAAGGGAACCTCTAGAAAGATAAGTTTCATGCAAAAGGTGAAGAGACGCATCTTTGGGATCTGATTCATTCTAACTCTAAGTAGGATCATATTTGTAGGATAGTGTAGGCTACATTAAAGCTCAAGAGAGTCAAAGAAGGAGAGTAAGGTCAGCAAGAAGGAATTTACTTTCCATGTGATTATGAAGGAAAAAAGGATGCACATGCAGTGCTTACATGGTTCAGCCAACTTGATGATTATTTTTTAGGGGAAAAATTCTCAGAGAAAGGCAAAGTCAAGTGTGTTAGTATCCATTTGATTAGGAGTACATCCCTTTGGTGGAATTTCACTAGATAGATAGGCGTAAGTCTAAATCTTGGAAAGCTTTTCAGATTTTGATCAAGAAAGATTTTCTACCGCTCGCCAACTTATAAAAGCAAAACGAGGTAGCAGTGGGATATCTTTAGGTAGCTAGAGAAGGAGAACATATTTGCTTATGTAGATAGATTTTGGAAAACCTTGTTTGAGCTTCAAGATTTAGAGAAAGTGCGAGAAAAAGAGAAAAGAAGAAAGTTTGTGGTAGGGTTGAAGCCAAACATTAGAGCCAAAATGAATATGTTCTGCCCTCGTTCTCTTAGTACTGCCATATCTTTAACTATCAATTGTGAGAATAAAAATGGTATTCCCAAGGAGTTTTAAGCACCAATTCCAATCTGCATCAAGAAACCCTAAATAGCGATCCTTTTCTAGTCCATTTGAAAGACCCAAATGTGGTAGTGGTAGCACCAACCAACCATAGGCGAATGGCAATAAGCCAAAAACATCTACAAAAGGGAATAAACCAAATACATCTACAAAGATTAACGATGAGCCTCGCAAGCCTTGTTTGGTGGAGTGTTACAAGTGTAACAAAGAGGGTCACTATGGGCACGAGTATCCAGAGAATAATAAAACTCAAGCAGTAGAGAGCAAAAATTGAGTTGCGACCGTGCACATGATTGAAGACGAAGACGACAACGATCATGATTGAAGACGAAGATGACAACGATCATGCCAAGAAAGAGGGTAATTTCGATATAGCGATCAAACCTGCTATGAAGGTAATTCAAGACTCAAGTTTATTCTCTTTGAAATTAAAAGGAACCATAAAAGGGAAAAAAATAGTATTTTACATGATGACGGGAGTACGCACGATTTCATATATGAAAGAGTTGTGAGAATGGTTGGTGTTAAATCCACCTCAGCATAGTTTAAGGTCAAATTACATTCACAAGCGTGAAGTACAATTGCATAAAAGAGGTTAAAGACCTAGGTATTAGTATCTCATCTTTTTTTATATGAAGTTTGAGTTTAAGTTTTGTGAGGTAAATGGTTCAGCTTCTTTTGTTTAATTTTTGTGATGTAAACGGTTTAGCTTTTTTTGAGGGTTTCCTCCATACACCACACATTATATAATCTTTCCATACATCACACATTGTATTTTTAGCTTCTTTTGAGTGTTTCCTCCATATACCAGACATTTTATCCTCTTATATGGAATTCTTACCAAGGATACTAAAATTGTACAAAAAATCTTATCCATTTAAGGATATATTCTTTGAAAATTTGCGTTACCATCATTTGAAGTGTTTCCTCCATAGACCTCACATTGTATTCTCTTACATAGACATCTTACCAAGGATAATAAAATCATAGGAAATTTATTATCCATTTAGGGATATATCCTTTGAAAATTTTAGTTACCATCCTTTGAAATGTGGTGTGAGCATTGCATAAAAGAAATGGCACCCTTGTAAGCCTCCCATGTAGTTATGAATACAATTTCATCTTGGTCCTCTAGTGCCATTACTATTTTATTGTAGAGCTACTTGATCCATCCATGAAGGAGTACATTTCATGGGCTTTTTCGAAGGGCAATGAGAAAGGGTTCTTCTTTATCTAAGCATTGGTTGCTTGTAGTCTACACAAAGTTATAGTTTTTAATTTTTATTGGCACATGAGATAGCCATTTTGCATCATCCACATGGAATATAAATCCCAATTTTAAAAGCTAATTTAGCTCCTTTCCTCATCTTGACATGATTAAGGTGCATCCTATTTTTGGCTATTTTGTTAAAGATGCATGAACCTCCAAATCTATATCAACAAAGATAGTGCTAGAGGATCACGCAACTCTAGTGAGACAACCTAGGTATAGGATAATTATTGGCATGGGGTTCTCTAGTGTCTTATCTAATCAAAGTGTCCTCCCTCATGTTTTTTTGTGGATAGGAGCCAATATCAAGAGTAGATTTTATCTTTCATAGAGGCCTTCCCAACGCATTAGTTTTTAAATGCTTAGTCTTGAAAACTCCATTACATTAGGCCTCCCAATAATTCATACTTATACACTTCAAAAACAATTTTACTAGAGGAATCATTGGCTAACATTCCCTCAAAATTTTTTCTTCCATGTCATCCTCAATCCCTTGAATAAAGTTCTTTGATTGGTTTCAGAATAACAAAGCTATTAGTTAGCATTTTCTTTGGGAATTATCCAATTTTTTCCTCTTTTCTTTCTTTATTGTCAACATAACATTAAACCATTAGCTACTGATATCTGCATGTCTGATTCTCGCTCTCCTCAATAACTTAGGATGATCACCTTTCTCATTTTTTGTCTTGGTCACTGCAAAAGAAAGACAACCCAACTCAAACTCTTGATTTCTCACCACCGCTATGTTGAAATCCTAATATCAGATTGATCATGGTGATTAGCAAGGTAGATTAAGCATAAATAAGGTGGGTTAAACCACACCAAGGACTCCATGAGAGAGAGAGAGAGAGAGAGAGAGAGAGAGAGTAGCACACTCAACACAAGATCTCTATTACATATCACAATGAACCATACAATGAGGCTTCTAATATAGATAGCCCTCATCTCACTTTACTTGTGTGCATCCATGTGGCACACTCTTTTGGTCAACACTCACACATCATACAATATCATATGTGGCATTCTTATCTTTCCACAATACCTTGCACCTCTAGGGTGCTTTCCCACACACGCATAAACCAAGCTTACATATTTCAACACCCCCTCTTAAGTGAGGTGTATCTCACTCATCCATCACCCATACAATTTAGCATTGCCCTCATGAAATGAGTCTCTCAACACTCCCCCTCAATGTGAAATTGGAGTGTTTAACCAAAGAATGTGTGTGCATGTGTTTAATCAAAGAATGTGTGTGCATGTGTCTACCATCCTAGACACGAAGTCCATTTTGAGCCCACTTTCTCACAACAGAACCACTGAGTCCAATTTGAACATAAATGTTCGGGTGGGAACCAACCCATGTAGTGTGACGCCTATGTATGCACAACTCAACGCACACCATAAATACATGCATTTCGAGCACCTGATCTGTGGGCTCAAGCGAGGGACCCTCATAAATCTAGGTGAGAGAAAGAAAAAAAATACAAACATTTTGGCCAAAGCCGGGCAGTGGACCCATTTAAATGATATCAAAAAATTTACTTACACAAAGTCAACAATTTCCCACTATTTTAGGGCGATGGAGAGATCTCATCAAAAAAATAAATCCATGTGAATGGAGCCTTGTTTAAGAGTGTGTGTGTGTGAACCATTTTGTGATCAAAGGTTTTTAAAACTTAGCTTTAAAAATAGAAAATTATCTTCACGCAGCTTTTTAAAACTTAGCTTTAAAAATAGAAAATTATCTTCACGCAGCTTTTTCCTTTATTTTTTGCAGGACCTTTTATTTGTTAGAGGCCATTTTCAATTTGGAAACTGTATATTATCACGGACAGCTGCGAATGTATCTAGCCAGCCTGAACTGCACCGCTTCCTCTGCTACACGACATATGCCAGCACTTGGCTCTGATTGTGTTGTAGTTGTGGACCTACATGTACGTGGTCATCTTCTCCATAGCTTCTTCTTTGCGTGCCTATTTTACCTTCTATGAACATTGTTGCTGGTGCAGCTTCCATGGCGACCTTGCCATGCTAACAATGTCCGTGTTGCGCTTTCTTTTAATGGATTCTCTTCCTTCTATGTTGCTCGAGCTGAATATAGCCCGATCTCTCTATTGAGCTACTTGGGTCATCATCTTCTTCGCTTTGCTATTGAGCTACACGTTGCTACTACTGATGTGTTGCTCCTGCAGATCCACACGCCATTGCTGCTACGCTACTCTACTGCCTGCTGCTAGATGCCGACTGACCTATTGCATTGCGCTTGCTAATGCTTGCTGCTACTACAGTGCTGCTGATGCGCTTGCTCTAGTCTATTTTCTTGTTATTGCTACTGCTCGAGGTGTTCTCTGAGATAACATCTCCAAGGTCACATCTGTTGTGCTGAACTTTCTCTCTCTTTGTGTGCTCTACACAAGCACCCATTTTTGGCCGTCTTTGCTGGCTCATACTATGATGATGAGCATGTCATCATTGTTGCATCTTCAGTCTTATGCTCCATATTCTTCTGATGGCTTTGTGAGCTTTCCATCATTGAGCTTCACATGCAACTTCTCATTGCTACAAATCTTTGCCTCTTTGTGAAGGTTTGGCAACATTGGGCCTCTACCCACTCGACGCCCAAACCTCTAATTGCTTCAATAGTAGCCACCATTTGACTACTTCAAGCTCCACATTGCGCTTAGATGTGTATCTTCATCCATGCATCACTTTCAAGGGTGCTTCTTTGGAAGGTTTCTTTGCAAGAAACCCAAGGTGCCGATGTTGTGGAAGTTGCCCCATGACTCCCACCTAGAGTTGCTCATCTTCAATAATGAGCAACACACAAGAGCATCTTCTTCTCGATACACACACATAAACTCCAAATCAATCCCACAACTTGCTTGATCACGACCAAGAAAACATGCACGTTCTCGTTCTCATTGCCATGTGCAAGAGACATGGGATTTGCAAATCCCATCACCATAGCAGCCCTTAATACATTGAGCATACCCTATGCCCAAAACACTAAAAAAATAAAGGAAAAATCACAAAATACCTTCATGTTGCAATCTCCTTTTGCAACTTCACTTTGTTGGAAGCTTCTTTGATTGATGATGGTGACTCCATGATGCAAATCCATGCTTGCATCCTTAATTGGCAGCTTCATTGCAACCTCCATGTTGCAAAACTTCAATCTAACTCAACATTGGTGGCTTAATCTCTCTAATCTTACTTAAATCTCCATTTTTTCAGCTTTGTAGGCAGCTTCATAATCTCTCCAATCATCAGCAACATAATCTCTCTCTAAATGCAATACTAATGACAATGAGCGTGCTTAATTTTTTTTCATAATAAAATGAAAATAATGCTTAATCAAATAACCTCATAAACAAAAAAAAACTCTTTTGGTCAACACTCACACACCATACAATATCATATTTGGCATTCTTATCTTTCCACAATATCTTGCACCTCTAGGGTGCTTTCCCCCACACAAGCGTAAACCGAGCTTACATATTTCAACACCCCCTCTTAAGCAAGGTGTATATCACTCATCCATCACCCATACAATTTAGCATTGCCCTCATGCAACGCATCTCTCAACACACTAACTAGTTCAACTCTAGTTTTCCATCTTAACAATTAAATTATGAGGATCTAATTAGGCAATCCTCAACATTATTTAAGTGTCAAATCTAAAATGATATTCACTCTAAAACCCCTCACTCCTACTGCTTTATCCATGGTGAGACCAGCAATTTCAATCATGATTTTTTTAAGTACACTTCAATTAAAGTAGGATTCACTTCTAGTTTTAGACAAGCTTCCATTTATTTTCCCCTCATATTCATATAAATTGACCTATAAGGTTGTTTCACATCTTTGTAGATTGTATCTTTGACTGCTAAGCTAACTAATAATCACTACCTTTTGCCACCCAAATGCTATGTTGATATAATTATTTCTTTGACTCGAGTTCTCCTAGTAGGACATAACTTACCAAAACATTTATGTCCCGGGCTTGCTAGGGTAGAGGTCTTTATGAAGCCTTTTCTTTTCATAAAAAAAAGGAATTTTTATGAAGCATTTCTTCCTTAGACTTAACAAAGTAGGATTTTAAGTTTTTATGCTTGTTAAAGAGGTGTTAACTCCATAGATTAACATGGTTTTACCCGTTCAACCTATCATAAAAAGGTGCTTTGCCATCTTGTGCAAACAGACACTTATCTTTTATAAGACGATGCTAAAACATACGCTTAATGTCAAATAACGATAGTCGATGGACTTACTGTACATAGTTACTTAAGACTAGTATTAGAGACTGGATCATTTTAAGTTTAGTGGACCTATTGTGAAATCTAGTCATTTGTATATAAGTCATTTTATAATGAGCAATAGACAATAACTCCCTTGCAATAGTTTTCTTGTGATCTCTCCTTCTTCCCACTTCTTTCTATGCTATTGAATCTTTCTTGCTTATGTTGCAATAAAAACCACCAATCCAAAAAGGGTTTATAGCATTTGTTTTAAGGAAGCTAGAGATAGAAATGTTTAAAGTGGTTTATGTTGCAATATAAGCCCCTTTTATTTATGGTTTATGTTGTAAGGCAGGGAGGGAAATGTTTAACGAAAGCTTGCATATAATATCTAGGTACAAAAGATATAAGAATTTAGACTTTTTTGTTTGAAAAATACTCAAAGTATTAGGAGAGAGAGTTGATTTTCACTCTGCTAGCTATGTCCTCATGAGAATCAACAATGGTTGGAGACATACTTCTTGAATTTTATTTAATTTAGTAATGAAATTCAAACCTTATCTTCTTTGATGAAGCGGTTTGGTGGGACCCATAGTCAACCGCTTCATATACCCCATTGTGGCGTGTGAAACATGGCACAAAAACGAGTGGCCAACATGTGCCTCACACATAAGGCTAGCCATTATACATGTGCCTCACACATAAGGCTAGCCATTATACATATTACAATTGCATGTACAAAGGAGCTCAGGGTTCGGGAAAAGATAGGTTTGCTTTATCCTAGAGCCCGCTCAACTTTTTAAAAATCTACATCATCTTGAAAAGAAAAGTGTCAGCTCCAAGTTTTTTTTTAAAAATAGTAGTAATTGGATGAAATTATGGAGAAAATGCTTTTTCAAATTTGTCTTTTCCTCTTCAACTCAGGTGATAAGGATTCATGTCCAGTAAAATTTTTAAAACACTACAAAAGCCTCAACACTATGTGGCATAGGGTCTTTAAGACCCTTGTCACATGGGATTAATGACTATGATATCACTTGTGGCCCGTTGCCACTTTTGGGATGTCGGATCAAAAAGTAAACTAGGGAAAAAAAGTAAAGTAGGGATGACAATCAGCCTCCATTTTTCATCGTGTTGGATCAAAAAGAAAAGAAAACTAAGGGTGGCGAGGTCAGGCAACATAACTTTTTGGCATGTTGAGTAAACTAGGGGGAAAGGGTAAAGGGTAAACTCGGCAATAAGTAAACTAGGGGGAAAGGGTAAACTCGGCAATAAGTAAATTAGGGGGCCAAGGTAAACTCAAGAAATTAATCTAGGGAGAGGGTAAACCCAGGAAGTAAACTAAGGAGGAGAGGGTAAAATAGAGAAAACTAGGGAAGAAAACTAGAGAGGAGAGAGGGAAAACTAGGGAAGTGAACTAGAGAGGAGAGGTTAAACTAGGGAAAATTAGGGAAGTAAACTAGGCATCTCAGATTTAAACTAGAATGTGTTAAAAAATAAAAAAAGAGAGCTGACAACGTGGTGGTAATAGTGTATTGGGGTTAGAGCTTCGCTCTTTAAACTAGAGATCTTGGGCTTAATTCTAAGCTTTCGCCTACTACTAAAAGTAAACCTTTTGGTTTTTGAGACGTGGGACTTAGAAAAAAATAGGCCCAACTTCGAGGTAAACTAGGGAAAAAAGTAAACTAGGGATGCCAAAAATGGTGGCTAAATGCCATCCTTAGTTTAGTTTTTTGGCACCCCTAGTTTAATCTTTTTCCCTAGTTTACCTCGAAGTTGGGCCCCCAAAAAAATATAAGCTCACGACTCAAAAACCAAAAGGTTTACTTTTACTTTTAGTAGGCAAAGGTTTTTGGAATCAAGCCCAAGACCTCTACTTTAAAGAGCTAAGCTCTAACAAATACACTATTATCACCATGTTTTCAACCCTCTTTTTTTAAATTTTAACACATTCTAGTTTAAATCCCAGGATCCTAGTTTGCTTCCCTAGTTCACCCTCTCCTCCCTAGATTTTTTATCGGGTTTATCAGCTTCCTAGTTTACTTTCCCTTGCTTATCCTCGCTCCTAGTTTACTTGCATGCAAGGCCCTAGTTTGCTAGACATGTCGGAAGATTATGGGGCCGATCATCACCCCTAGCTTACTTTTTTTTCTCTCAATCTAGCACATCGAAAAATGATGGCTGACCATAATCCCTTATATACTTTTTGATCTAACACACTAAAAATGGTAACAGATCATGCGTGCCATTGATCCCATCTGCTGATAGGAGTCTTAAAGACCTCATGTCATATAGTGCTGATGTCAATTTATCAAGCCCATGCTACTTTACATCATGATTACACACCACATACAAAGTCGTCTATCAAGACTATGCCGATTTGAACACCCACAAGCTGGTCATCTCTCATAGGACAATGCACGTAGGCTAGCCATCACCAAATCCTTGCTATCTCCACACATATCTCATAGGACAATGCACGTAGGCTAGCCATCACCAAATCCTTGCTATCTCCACACATATCTCAACTCTCTAGGTTATACATCAATTGCGATATCAATCACTACACATTGGCTGCCATCATGAAAGAAAGGTGCATCTAGATTAGCCTATGATTATCCTAATTAGCTTGGATTAGAGAAAGCTATAAAGATTAGCACTAAGCAATATGGAAAGTGTATGAGTATCACAAGATGTCAAAAAGGTCCAATACTCCTAGAGCACATGCCTTTTATAGTCCCAAGGCCCATGTGCCCTAATCCCACATGCAAATGACCCTAAGCCCATGTGCCTAGGCCCATCCCATGTGCATGTGCATCCTAAGAACACTTTGTTAAAAACCATCTCCTCATAGCATGATTTTGTCCTCAAAATCGAAGGGTGGTCATGCCCAAGAAAAGACATATGCAAGTGGCTATGTACAAAAGCCAAAAATCACATCCATGACTGAAATGTCGATGTAGCGGAAGACCCATACATGAATCATATGACCCCTAGGGTCAAATGGAAAGGATAAAGGGTTCCCATATCGATGATGAGGGTATCTATGAAACCACCTGGATCGAAAGGAAATCCGAGGCATGCAAAATCCAAGGTAGTGGTCCCATGATAATCTGGTGTAAGTGGAGAGAATAAGGAACCACTGTCTCGATGGCAAAGCTAGTCGAGTATTCTCTAAGATCAAAAGGAGATGTATGGTATACATTCCGAACCATAGAAGCTGAGATGGTAGTAGCTCCTGGATCAAAATGAAAGCTCGAATAATCAAAAGAAATAGTAGCTCCAGGGTCGAAAGGAAAACTCGTAAGCCCATCCTCACGATCGTAGTGTAAATCTGGTGCACGAAAGGTATCCACCGAAAAAACTCGAAACTCCTGGCCAGAATGTCAAATGGTCCTGGCATAAAAGAGACATCGTGTAGGCCAAGACTAAGATATGTCATAGATACATCTGAATGTCGAGCCACATATCCAAAAGCTCCTCAAGTGGCAAAGAACATAGGCTCGTGTTGACATCCATAGGAGCCAAAAGAACATATCTCAAGGTTGGCATCATGCAAGGGTAAGAGTGAATCAATGATGTCATCCCATGTAGCATCACCCAAAATGTCAAAAACATGATCCACTACGTCAATAGGCATATGGACATGAGCCAAACCATGCACTGCCTCCTCACGTGGTGCAAAACCCTCTATGTGTGTATGATGATCTAAGGTATCAATATACTCATTAGCATCATCATAATCATCACTGAAAAATGAAGAAGTATCCTCACATGAAAGATAAATGGTATCATCTCCTAAGTCATTATCTATGACATCTCCAAGGCCTCCAAGGTCATCCTCATATACATGGTCTATCTCCATCAATGATGCCCCTATGTGATCTACATCCCATGATAAATCTATCTCCAACAATATAGGATGTAAGGAGATGTCTAAATCAAATGCAAAGCTCTCTAGATCCATATGCATAATCCTCTCTCTCCTATGAAGCCTCACCTCAACAAAATTATCACTATGCTCATGTGCAATGCCTGACTGCCCAAGTATATGCACTGAACCCAAGTAAATGCTACTAGGTATGAGAGCTATGAGAACTAGGAGTAGATATAGAATCATAGATATCTCCATGAATAGAGGATCTAAAAGAGTACCCTGACTCATCTAGCACTAGAAACTTAGGTCTATTCTCCTCATGCACTATCGTATGCTTATCAACATGTGAAGTACCATCATCCTGAATCTCACACACTCCAATTAATGCATCACTAGTCAAGACCTGATCCCCATAATAGTCTAATGTATCACTATCTCCTAATGCATCACTATGCTCCTCTGGAAGGTAGGTAGACATAGGCGTATCATTAATCACAATGCTCGGAATGCTCGTTGTTGCCATCTCTCCCATCAAGATCATGCCCACATGATCTGACTCACACACATCACTCTCACTATCACTATTGCATACATCATCATCATGTGCATATGTATAAGTGGCAACATGTGCACATGTATCACTATCATCGTGTGTATGTGTGTGCGATACATCAATATCATCATGTGTATGTGTGCATGATACATCATCATATGTATGTGGGTGTGATCCATCATCATATGTATGTGGGTGTGATCCATCATCATCATCTGTGCCGATGTCGATGCATTATACATCCTCATCAGGAACATAATCAGGGCTACTCTCAAGAATGTAGGACACTCGAATAAGCAACCATAGGAGTCATCCCAACTGAGAAAAATTGATCCATCTGCCTCCAAGAAATATCTCTGTGACCCAACAGTCAAAGGATCACCAAATGTGCCAATCTCTCTCATCCCATAGATGATAAACATGTATAGACAATAAACTCTACAACTCCATGCTCCATCTGTGGCCTGAATGAACTATCTCCTCATCACATGAAATAGATGATGAAGGATCCAATGGTCGGAGTCTGGATGTCCCAAATGTATGCACAAAGTCGGTAAAAGTGATGTATAATTTGATCATGTCGGGTAACCCATGGTACTGCGTATACGAAGAATCCCAAGTAAGAATCTAGCATCACACATGCATCCCCAATCATTAAGAGTCACAAGATGATATCGTCGCCAAAGAAAACAAGGACCATGGCGAGTAGCAGAGGGGTAATAGTAATAAACCATGGCTACGTGTGAAGACTACCCAATGCTCAAAGCATGTGAACAAGGTCTATAATGCACAATAAACTCACACCGTGTGAATGCGCCCAAACTAAGCACCAATGTGTGTAAAAAAGACACTATATACCCAAATGTGCGAATGACGCCCACAATATGATAATGCGTATGAACAAGTCCCACAAAAGCCCTAAGCATGTGAACAATACCCAATGAAATCTCAAAGCGAGCGAACACCTCACACAAATGGACTCATGCATGAAAAAAAACTCACAATGCATAAAAGCATGTGAATTATCTCAAAGCAATCGACAAACATATGCCAACAACATAATGCATGTGAACACCTCAAACAACGCGTGTGAGCGGACAACTAACATACTCAAGAACACCTGCCATTTGCAAACTTCACATGAAAACACTACTAATATCCACCACCTGTGGAATAGAATGGCCACAATGTATAGTGGAAATAGCACAAGAATAAAAGAAATGACCAAAGTGTGAATGGATAAGTAGGTATGAAAGGCTTAAGGAGGCTAGAAGAGAGTGTGAACACAAAAAAAATGTTTTAAACCCTAACTCTTTTACTCCTCTCAACTTTTTGTAATGTAGCAGTTTTCTCCTTCTCCCTTTCGTTGGTGGCCCTAACTCTACCAGAGCGATGAAGGTTGCTGCTTGTTGTATACCATGATGTTGCTTGTTGTAGACTTGCAAAGAGATTGCGCAGAGCCTGAGAGAGAGAGAGAGGGGATGAAGCCATCCCATTTTCTTTTTTTCTTGTATCGCTGGCGTTGGATCTGGTGGGCTTTTTTGTGATCAAGGGCGGCTATCTGGCTATGAAGATTAACTTCTTCTTTTTTTTCCGAATGGTTGTGATTGATGTCTCCTTGTTTTCTGTGTAAAACCTGTCTACTCTTGCAAGCTACTAATCCTTACAAGCTTTGATTATACTGAAGCGCTGCAGTGGTTTCCTCTTGCTGTGCTGAAACGCTGCACTAGTTGCTTGTCAGCTAGGGTTTACAAGAACACAATCTCTACATATTATGTTGCTCCCCCACACTAGCTATAAACAATGCACTGCTTCACGTCTGAGGTGATGCAAGCTAAGCCTTCCTGTCACAATGACCAAGATTCTAATGTTGAGAAACCTTCCTTTGATGGTCAAAAGCTAGGCATAGAGCTGCGTGCTATTGATGTACAGAAACTTGGCATTCAACCATGCTTAGACACCATTTGTAATAGTAGAGAGTGCAAAGAGATAATATATGTGATGTTTCTCTTTAGTTGAGCCTTAACGAGAGGCGATGAAGCCTTAATGTGTTTAGATCTCTGCTCTTGCACTTAGCCTCAGAGGGCAATGAAGTGTTGTAGTTGGTTGCTTTCAGTTATTTCAGCTTCCATGAAAACTTTGATTCCATGAACCTTGTGTAAGAATTTCTTGCTCAACACAAAAACTTTGTAGATTTAAATCTTGCTAGCAGTGACCAATTTAGATTTGATGCCATGTACTTGCTATGCTGAGTCTTGAATGATCAAGGTGATGAAGCCTTATACTAAAGCTCTAGTTTGCAACCTGGAACTTATCTCACTCCAAATGCCCAATCTCGTCTTGTGCACGATATGCAAGTTAGGAGAACCTTGTGGTGTATGGGGCACATTGGCTCACACCAGTGGACTGGGTTCAATTCCTAGCAAGGCCATACTTGCAAACACAGTGTTAACCAATAAACTTTTTGAATTTTTGTACTTGAAATTGTAATGCTTGTACACTTTTGCATCAACTAGTCATCAACATGCTCTCTGCATAATATTGATGCCTAGATCTGTGATAAAATAGCATGGTATAATCTTCTTGATGAAAATGTACTAAAATGATGTAATCTAGAATATGTTCTTGCAAAACAGTGTCTTCTCAATACTTTTCTTGTTGCCTTTAGTTGTAATACATCAAGATTTATACTAATCTATGTAGATTTGTACTACTCCAATAGATTTCTAATCTTTGTCTAACTTCTTTATAAGAAAGTGTCAATATTAGAAAGATTTAATCAAGAATCACTTATTGTTCCATTCTGCATGAAGATTTGATTTCGGCACAAATAACTTTGCATAACCTGTAAACTACTATGTTCTACTGTGTAGATCTGCAACAACAGAATTGTACTATAACCTGTACTATAATCTTTAACTTCGTTCTTAAATTTGCACTGAAAACTCTATTTTGCATACATCTTCAAGTTGCACCAAGCTTCTACACTTTCTTGAAACTGCACTGAGATTTTGCATTTTCTTGAAAATTTGCATCAAATCTTGCAAAACTACAATGAATCTACACTCAAAACTACAATGAACTCAGCACAACACTGCAAAATCTATTCAAAACTACAATGAATCTACACTCAGCACAACACTGCAAAATCTGTTCAAAACTACAATGAATCTACACTCAGCACAACACTGCAATTTTGCAACAAAAATCTGAGAACTCTACACAACAATTTGAATACTCTGCATAATAATCTGAAAACTGCACAACAACCTTGATTTTTTGCACCACAATCTTTTTCTTGCAATGCTTCTCCAAGAACTCAAGATTTGGAAATCTAGGGTTTGGTCTTGAAGAAATAAGAGCTTGAAGGATTAATATTTGAAATTGTAGGCTCTCTAAGCAAGATAATGCAAGAAAATTTCTTAATATTGGCCTACTAAAATCTCCACAAATCCTAATTTCAAAAATCAAGAAAATGTCAAGAAAATCAAGATCAAGAAGTTCAAGAAATCAAACAGTAAAGTGGATTAGGGTTTTGAAAATAGTGATTAATACAAATTTAAAAATAATTAGCACAAACTTAATTATTAATCTTATCAAAACAAGAAATTAACAAATCTAAAAATTGTGTAAAAATCAACTCTAAAAATAATTAACACTAATCATGATAAAGATAATGCATTTTAAAAAACTAGATTAACAATAATCTAAAAATGATTATCACTAATCAAAAGTAAGGATCTAAGCCAAGAGCTTTGATATACCAATGAAAGAAAGGTGCATCTAGATTATCATAATTAGCCTACATTAGAGAAAACTAGAAAGATTAGCACTAAGCAATATTGAAAGTAAGTGTATAAGTATCACAAGACGTCAAAAAGGGCCAATACTCCTAGAGCACATGCCTTTTATAGTCCCAAGGCCCATGTGCCCTAATCCCACATGTAAATGACCCTAAGCCCATGTGCCCTAATCCCACATGTAAATGACCCTAAGCCCATGTGCCTAGGCCCATCCCAGGTGCTTGTGCATCCTAAGAACACTTTGTTACACATCATCTTCATGATGGTCCAATGTCAGTGCACACACACAGTCTGTCAATCGTTTGCTTCCATGCCATACTAGATTCTATAGATAGTTCATCAATGAACATGCCATGACATGCATGATGTAGATAAAACCTTGGTTTCTTCTGCCTCAGAGTTAACTGGAAAATCGACTCATACAACATTTTAAAGCAAAGTACACATGTAAATCCTCATTTTGAAATACTTCAACATAGTTTTTTCTAAGGTTTAAACAACCTATCCCACAACAAATGTAAATTTAATCTTTTGAAAACTAATGGATAACAAAATCCATTTTCTTACTTTTTATAAAAACCAAGGACCTTAATGGTATTTCTAAAGGTTTTATCCCTCCCTCTCTCTCTCCCTCTCACATACACTCATGCATGCAGGCACGTGCACACACGCACACACGCATAAAGGTTTATACAAAATCTTATGCTATACTTGAAAATTCTATTATCATAAAACTATATTTCCCACATAAAGATCCCACATAGAGAGGTTCTCTTCTATATTTATTAAGGTGAGAATCTTTATGCAATTTCTTTGCACAAAACTCAAGTGACATATAACCCAAAAGCTCTCTAATTTCTTTCAACAAACATGCTAAGCCATTTGCCTTGATACAAAGCTTAATTTTCAACACATGAAACAAGCTCTAATACTAAACAAAACACCCCAAGCAAGAAATCACTTACTTGTATGCTCACCCAAGATTAACTCACATAACCAAAGCAATATGAATACTTGATATCCATAGTTGCACATACATAAACACTGTAACCAAAGAGAACAATCAACGGCATAGGCTAGCACTCACCACACCCAACCATAGGCTTTAAAAACTGAATACAACAAGGAAGCCACACTCGGGCTAAAGGCCACGAAGAACCTAGAGTCGTTAACATCCACAACATCCACACAAAGTATACATTCCATGCCATGCACTACCAACCATCATGACTTTCATGGTCCATACTCCTAAAAAACAATGCAATAATCCATTGGGCTATCCACAGTTAGGAACTTGGGATGCCCTAATTTCAAGGTCTAAATTTATCATAGAATTCTTTCACAAATGAGCCATAAACTCAACTTTATAGCACATAAATGAGTTCACACTGTAATGAAATATCTGACCAACCTCAATGCTAGCCTCATTATGTCGAGACAGTAGGGAGTATATTGCATTAGGGAACCTAGGGAAGAAAAGATAGATGAAGGGGGAGATGCTTCAAGTTAAAATTTACATGAGCTTGGACCGTGGGTTTGTTCTAGTTGTAAACCCACTCCGCACTTGGGACCACATCATAATGGGTGGGTTTGGAGTGCAATAGAACAACATAAATGAGGAGAGGGACCACCGTGGGTTTGTTCTAGTTGTAGTCTCACTCCGCACTTGGGCCCATGTGGGTTTGGAGTGCAATAGAGCTACACAACTGAGGAGAGGGACCACCACATTCAAGGAGGGTGTCTTGAAAAAAAGGCACCTAAAGGAGTAATCTAGAGGGAGTGTTTCTTTTTTCAGGCCTATCTATGAGAGAGGGATAGGCTCCCTAAGTAGGTTATAAGCACCTCCACCGATTCAAAAAGGCTAGATTGATTGCCACACACACAGAAGGAGTAGGGGCCATTGGTGGGCAGATGAGGAAGGGACCGTGCACAAAGTGTCCCATTATATTAGATGGCAGATGAAGCATTACCCAGGGAGACTTGTGGGCGCATGCATCTAAGCGGGCACATTAAAAGGTACCCCGGAGGGACGATATACCAATAACTTACCCCTATAAATCTTTAATATCTTAAGGGGGAGTTGCCACATGGCAACTTTTTGTTAAGACATGGGGCGGCTCCTCTATGCTCCTGGCTCGCACAAGCCTTAGCACCACACAATGGGTGGGACCAACCAAGCTTGACCTTTAACTCTAATAGCCTCCTCTTATGAAAAAATGGAGATATTTTTTTAAATAGCGGTAGCTTTACGACAAAGACTATAAGAAGAAGAGAGCCGGCGTATATATATGCTTTCTACAACTATGTATCACACACACACACACACACACACATGCACATGCACATGCACACGCACATGCACACGCATATATACACACGTACACGCACACACATGCGCACGCACACGCACACACATGCACACGCACACGCACACACATGCGCGCGTGCACACACACACACACACACATGCGTGCACGCGCACACACACACACACATATATAAACATTATATATATATATATATATAAAATATACAGATAAAATATATTATGTAATATATATATACATACATATATATATATATATATATATATATATATATATATATATATATATAAAATTTATATATGATATATATTATATATTATATGTATATATGATATATTCATATATAATGTTTTAAACTATACATATAGTTTAAACATGATATATAATACACACACACACACACACACACACACACACACACACACACACACATATATATATATATATATATATATATATATATAGAGAGAGAGAGAGAGAGAGAGAGAGAGAGAGAGAGAGAGAGAGAGAGAAATGTAAAGATATATATATACACACACACATTTAATTATTCTTATAAATATAGAATATAGAATATATAATGAATATGTAAAAATTATAAAAACTTTATATTTACATATTTCTATTATATTTTTACTATATAAAATGGGTGTGTGCACGCGCGCGCGCGTGTGTGTGTGTGTGAAAAGATATATGTATATATATATATATATATTCTTTGCCAACTACATATATATGTAAATGAAAATTTTACTATCAATATTTATTATACAATAAATAAATAGAATAGAAAATGTACGTGTTTATTATACACACACACACACACACAATATTTAGTTAATATATAGTAAATATATAATAAAAATATACTTATATGTTTATTATGTAAATAAAAAGTTATTTATATAAGTATATATTTATTTACGTGATAAAAATCTATTTGCTATTTGATAAATATATATATATATTTATGTTCATAAATATAAACTAAATATAAATTTATATATTTATTATGTAAATATATATCTATACAATAAATATATATTTACAAAATAAACTATATATATATGTGTGTGTGTGTGTGTGTGTGTGTGAGTGTAAAGAAATTTATATATACATTGAATTTTTCTTTATCAAATTTGAGAAATATCGCGATCTTAAAATATAAAATATACGTCTTTATCATTTAAATAATATATATATTTATATAATAAATATTAAGAAATTATTTATAAAAATATAAATATATTTACATGATAAATATCTATTTGCTTTAATTTTTTTATTTTCATAAATATAAGTTTTAATTATATAATAAATAAAAAGTTATATGAAGAAAATTAATTATTATAAAATTATATATATATATATAGTTATATAATAAATATATACTTATATGTTTATTATGAAAATAAAAAACTATTCATATATTTATTTACATATTAAACATCTATTTGTTATATGCCAAATATATTTATTTATTCTCATGAATATATGATAAATAAAAAGTTATATCTTTATTATGTAAATAAATACATATTCACATAGATTTTAAAATAAATTACATACATAAATACGTACACACACACACACACACACACACACATGTATGTATGTACGTATGTAAGTAGTTATATATGTGTGTGTGTGTGTGTGTGTGTGTGTGTGTGTGTGTGTGTGTGTGTGTGTGTGTGTGTGTATGTATGTATATTTATATATATGTATGTATTATATAGTAAATATATAATAAAAATATACTAGCATGTTTATTATGTAAATAAGAAACTATTTATATGATATTTATATAATAAATATCTATTTGTTATATAATAAACATGTGTTTTTATTTTTATAAATATATATTTATTTAATAAATATTAATTTATTATAAAATAATTAAATATATTAAAAAAATTATATGTTTATTTTGTAAATAAATATATATTTATATACGAAGAAAAAAATTAATATGACAAGATATGTTTATTATTTAAAGTATTATATATTTATATAATAAATATTTTTCTATTATAATAAATAAATAATAAATACATATATAAATATATAAATAAATAAATATATATATATATATAGTATATAACAAAAATATGCTTATAAATTTATTATGTAAATAGGAATAGTTTTGTATAAATAAATATTTCTTTATATAGTAAACATCTATTTGTTATATAATATTTTTTTTCATAAATATAAATTACATATATTATTATTTATTATTTAAATATAGATTTATTTAATAATATTTAATTTTTATAAAAGAAATAAATATATTAAAAATATAAGATTTATGTAAATAAATATATATTTATACACTAAATTTTTTAAAATATTTTAGCATATGTCTATTATCTAAATAGTTATATATTTATGTAATACATAATTTTTATTATAGTAAATAAATAATAACTATATATAATTATTTATTACATTAGATTTATAATAAGTATTATATAAATATACATGTACATACACAAATGCACGCACACACTCACCTATCGTCCATGAGTGTGTATCTACATGTGCATATGTACATATGTTATGTACATGTATATTGCATGTGTGTGTGTGTGTCCACATGTTTCATGTGCATGTGTATGTGTAATAGACACTAACATGTGTGGATAGTGATTTAGACTGGTTAGCAAAATTGACTCGTCGAGCGAAGGCGGGTCTAAAAGAGTGGGTTAGACCCGCCGGAGGCGGGTCAGGACCACTTGTTGTTGCAAGGAAAAGATTTAAAGTGGTCTCCCCTTAGACAACACCTTCTTAAAGACATGACTATCACATTCATCACCATTATATTGCATATTATCAAGAAAAAGAGGCAAGAAACGACGATGAGAAATAATGTAGAAACGTTACAAACCTATATTAGAAAACTTGATGGGAGGACCTCTAGGCTTGATAACAAATTTAATGTTCCCATACATTAAGAAGGGAGGATTTAACAACAAATCAATGTGGCTACTATCACAACAATTGTCTAACTATTGTAGTTCAAGAATCTCTTTAGATTTAAAGGAAAAAGAGATCTAGGTCGGATGACTTTTAATTGATACAAAAGATAAGCGAAAGTGAAGAGTATTAAAAGTCTAAAATTAATAAGAAAGATAAAAATCCATAGTTCAATTTACAACAAAGGAAAATGAATGTAACATGGGATATTCATATTGTATAATTTGTATAGTAACTAGAAATCAATTTAGGATTATCAACATCACTGAAGTGTGGATTCCGTGAATAGTACTATTTTGGGAGAAGATATGATAATACACATAATAACAATTAGAGGAGACCTCTTGAATGCCATTATTAGAATCAAACAAGTCACAAAAGACTAGAGAGTCCTCAGATCCGTCTTCGTGGTGGTTCTCCCTTACAAAAGGTAGGGGAAGAAGAAGAAGAAGCTAATGCAAGAAGAAAACCAACAATCAAACCTATCTAGCATGCATCCATCAAGCAAACAAGATTCAATGAAAGCAATTAAGAAAAGGGAAGAAAGAGAGCTCACAAGAAAACTAGTGCAACCACACAAGAAAACTATTGCAACCGAACAATTGTGTATTTCTTATTGTCAACAATGGCTTATATACAAATGAGTAATTTTCACATAAGAAAACCATTAACTGAATGATTGTGTACTACTTATTGTTAAAAATGTCTTATATACATATGACTAGTTTTCACACTAGACCGGCCAAACTTAAAACAGTTTGGCCTCTATTACAAGTCTTAAGCAACTATGTACACTAAGTCCGTAGACTACTCTTATTTGATATTCAATGCATGATAAGGCCACTTTATATATTCCACCGTTGTCTTATCGTAAAGCTAAGTGTTTGTTTGTGTGGGTAAGATGGTAAAGGTGCACGTTCACGTTCATGTTCGGGCAAGTGAAACTGTGTTAACCTATAGACATACCCCCTTTCTAATGGTGAGACCGTAGAATCACCCAAGTCGATGCCCAAGTTGGTGGTGAAACTATTGCTGGGGGAAGTGGATGGTCCATTATATGCCATGAAGGTGATAGTTGAGGTTAAATGGTATAGTTTGGGACTGATTTGCCAGCAACCAGATGAATGGTAAAGTGATGGGAAGCTTTGGATAGGCCTGATGGGCAGGTCTCTTATTGAGGCAGCATGGAAAGTGATAAGCGGTGTAGAGGCTCTTCAAGAAGCGATTTGCACCCTGTGATTGGCATAATGAGGACCCCATGGAATGATTTGCACAACATGAGATTATGTCCCGATATCACAATGGAATGTAGAGAGATGAGGCTTCTTCATGGAAAAAATGCCAACAAATGTATTTGCTAGGCTAGGTGTCCTAAAGTCTTCCGTTCCTATGGAAAAACCTAACCTCATTCACACTCACCTTATCGTCCAATCTCGTTACATATCATTTACCAATTCCCTATCTCAAACCATGTGTAAATAAGAGTCAAAGGAAACACATAAATAAGTGTCAAAGAAAGCAAAGTGTTGGAGTTTCCATCAGAAGAAGCTTCTACACAAGCCCAACTTTTTCCCAATGCCCATGCATTCCACCTATAATATATCCATGAGCTCTACATGTATTCGACACATAGGCACTGTTCTTTCACGAATCTACATTGGGCCTCATCAGCATCTCTATATGGGGATACCATGGTGGGCACTGGCATATGGTACGACCCATTGCCTAGACCTTACTTAAATTAGTAGGAACCTTGTGTGGCCTCATCTTTTACCAAATCGCCCATTTGATCCACACTACCTCTATCTCAAGTACTCAACAATGCCAAATCCCTTGAGCCACAGAGGCCCTAACTCTATTGTAGTTATGGGCAAAGCTAAGTGCCATCAACTACCTAATGAAAAGGGTTATCAAGGAAATGTAAAGAAAGCAGCAAGAGAGTCAAAGAAAGCAGTAGTTGAGTTGGAAAAGTCTTTGTGTTAGGGCAGAAGTGCAACCATGCAGGCATACCTTCCACCCATTTCCCATGCACATCACGTGCATATTTCACTATGGGCATCATAAATTTTCACCTCTCACATCTTACGACATATATAGACGTATATGCACCTATCGCATCTTATGGCATATACAGACATATGCACTTGCATCTAACCTCATCAATGCCAACTCTCCAAGTACCTATTTGGATGGGGGACCACGGCGGTTGCAAACTTGGTCCATGGTATGACCCAGTACTTGGAGAACCCTTGTCCTTGTAGGCATCCTTGTAAGTACCTCCAACAAGCTTTCATGCATATATCATGTGCCGTTGATTCCAATTCATCACCAACCCAACCTTGCCCTAGTGGTAAACCGCAAACTATGGGTGGTAGCCAAATGGACCTGGGTGTGAATGAGGTTAGGTTTGTCCATAGGTATGGAAAACTTTAGGACACCAAGTCTAGTAGATACATTGGTAAACCACAAACTATGGGTGGTACCCAGGTGTTTCTTGAGCCTCTATTTGAAGTGTTGGTGGGTACTTGGTCCACTTACTTGAATCATGGCGATGTCGATAGAAAGAAGGGAAGCATTACAAAGCTTCACTGCAGCTTGGGGATGAAAATGGGGATTCCTAGACAATGCCACCTTGGGCATGCAATAGTGTTTTCACCTTTTGGGCATCTCTAACCTGCTTGATTAGCGTGAATATAGGCAAGTTTTGTGCCTTGGAGAGGGATGTAAAGTGTGGTTGATTGAATCATTGGTTGTGTGAAGAGCTCCATTTGGGTGCTTGGATCCAATGACTTCATATAACGTGATTAGGATGCCCATTTGATTGGGCAAGATGGAGGAATCCCCAATGGGCAACTTCATGAAGTCCAAGCGTGGCGTGCATGGATGGAAAGCTAGTAGCCCTTATGAGTGTGCAGACGCTAGAATTATGACTCATGGAGGAAAAAAGGGTATGGACAGGACTCAATGAATACGACAAGACAACTCGATCAAATGAAAAGTGTTGGGATGGGGCATGGATGCTACCTACAACAATGGTAGTTGATGTCAGAGTGCCTTGATAAGGTGTGGTTGCAATGAGACCATTGGGTATGATTGTGATGTGGAAGGCATAGGTGTATGGATGGGTGTCAGATGGACCACAAGGTAGAAAGGATGGTCTAGTTCTATGTGCCTAAGTTCCGGTGTGAGTCAAGAGGATTGATTGCACATCAGAAACTTGCAAGGGTCTTGGTTGTAAGTGGAAGCTGATTTGGGTTTGGTGGTAGCGGGAATTTCTTTTGAGTTTGCAGGTGGTTTAGAAATTGGGCTATCCAAGCAATGTACCTTCAAACAATCCCATACTAGCTCTACCCTCCATGGGGAGCACTCTTCTACACTCTTCCCACTTAGTGGGGAGAAAAAAATAAGCAATAAAATGAGGGTGAGAAGTGTTTTACCTTCACTTATCGATTGTCTAGAAGGCATGGATGTTGGTGTTGCTTTGATCATTGCATGTTAAAATGCCAGTAGCGATCGGATGCAATCTTCTTCACACTGGTGGATTCTTGCTAGTGATTTTAGGGACACCCTGTTTTTGGTGTTAAGTGTTGGTATGCTGGCTGGTTGCTTGTGATTGGACCAACTTTGGGGTTGGTTTGCCGCTGGCTCAGTCTTCTTACCAGGGGGGCCCGTGGCTTTATCGAGTTGCGGGAAATGCTTTGAATGAGCCAGTGGTTATGGTTTGTGTTGGTATGCCATCAGAGGTTGCTACTATAGAAGCTAGATTCGACAGAAATGTTAGATAGGCCGGGGATTATGTTGTTAGAGAAGCAGTGTGGTCGGGGGTATTGAAGCCCGTTTCTAAGTTGGAAAGACCAATTTTGTGGCTTTCTCCCTCTTGGCATTGAGAATCAACCTCTTGTGCTCTCAAGGTTGCTCTCCACTTTTCTTCTCAAGGTCTCTCTCCCTTACTCACAAGCTGTCTCTCCTCTCTAGCATTTACACACCCATTATGTGCTTCTCTTAGACACACCCACACACACTTTTGGCTCTTTCTCTCCATCTACACACTCTCCCATGTTTGTACATAAAATAAGATAAGTGAGTAAGCCACACCATGGATGGCATTTAATGAGTTAAAACATTAGAAGAAAACATATCTTACTCTCTCATTGACACACATACGCTTTCTCATCGCTCTCTCACAACTAGACTAGATCTCTTTCCACTCTTTCACACATACACACTCCCAACCCTTCTCTCTTGACAATGAAAAGTAATCTCGCTCATACCCCTAATCAACAATTGGCTCAACTAATGCAAAGCAATTGTTGTGAAAAGACAATGCCATGTAGTCTCACATTGTTTCAACCTCCTCTTAAGGTTATAGATCTATGCAATGGGGGTCCATCTGGCTTCTCTATGGGTGAGAATCCCACAATAAATGGGTGTCTCAAGACCTCGTAGATGGCCTTTTCATGTGGGTTTAGAGACCTAAACCACTTGCCTTCTTTGCCTTCAAGGCAAAGCCCAAATGAACAGATCTTGGTGGGATCATCAATCCTTCCCATGGCCTCACAAATTTGCATAAACTTCTTTAGATAATGAATGGAATCTCCAGTTTCATTAAATTTGATCATCTTTGAGATATGGATTAGCTTTTTTTTTTTTTGGCCTAGCTTTGAGCCTCTAGGTATTATGTTTCTCATTTTTTCAAACGCCATCCTAAGCATCTCTTTTGCATATTCACGTGACGGTGGAACATAAGGGAGTGGTTGCCCAAAACCCTTTGTTTTAGAGTTAGGGATTTCTTGTTGCATGGGGTTGGGTTCTGCAGTTTTCACTTGCACTTGTCCTATGATGTCGGCTTGGATTTGAGGCTATTGGCTCACTATGGTGGGACTGAGAACACGTTATGTAAATGTCCTTGTGGATCCCTTTGGTTTGAGGTAGTCCCGTACATTGGCGTGTTATCCTTCCTTGTGTTCCATGTTCTTAGTAGAACTAGAACTTGGTTCTATGGTAAAGGAACTTCTATAGTGAGCTCTATAGAAAGTGGGACTCCTACTTGCATTGTGTGTGCTTGCTATTATGTGTTTTCTACTTGGAATAAAGGGATTGACAACACCAAACATTTGAAATACTGTAACATGGTTTACCCACTTTCTCATGAGGGAGCACACCTTGAAGTTCCTGGTTCGACATGGTTTGACGACTTCCTTGAGGTTCTTGGTCCTACTCCCACACCTTCACTAGAGCTTTTCCAAAATATAAGGCAGTTTAATGTAACCTTTATGAATCTCTTATATGTCCAAGAGATGTTCTTTAGTAGAATATGGGATATAGTCCCCAAAATGTCATGACCCACCCCCCCCCCCCCCAAAAAAAAAACAAAATTGACCCCGTCACCTAGCTAAGACCATTAAAAATTTATCATTATGTTCCCATGAGTCAAATGTGGTGGTTGGTCATAGAGAACAAACCCTTAAGAATTGGACATTTTTATAGTAATTGATTAAATGGAAGAATCGTGCAAATGAAGACGATACTTAGAAGAATATTGCTTCTCTATGGAGCCAAATTCAAAAATTTGTCTTCCAATCTTCCTATCGTTAGGAGGGGAAGAATGTTATGTCCCTATTGTCTAGACATAATGAGGCTAGCATTGAGGCTAGTTGGATAGTTTATTATACTGTGAATTGAGCTATGTGCTTCATTTGTAAGAGAGTTATAAGATGGGACTCTAGACCTTGGTATTGGGACATTCCAAGGGCCCAACTATGGATAGTAAAAGATGATCTTGTTGTTTTTGAGGACCAAGACAACCATGATAGTTAGGAGTGCATGGTATGAGACATGTTCTGTGTGTGATATTGATGATGCCAAGTTCCATTTGGCTTGTAGCTCAACAACATCCACGGTTTGGAGCTTATGGTTGGGTGGTGAGTGCTAGCATACCCCTTTCATCGTACTTTTTGGTCTCATGCTTATGCATTTGGGACTATGGATATGAAGTATTCGGATGTGTGTGTCGTACTTCTGCGAGCACACAAGTGATTTATTGTGCTTGGGGTGTTTCACCCACCTAGTTCCATATTGGTCCATTTTGTGGATTCTTGACACAACAATCACAACAATGAATGAATAACCTTGACTATAAGGCCTTGGTTTTTAGCATCTTGATTGCTTGGTAATTGACTCTTTAGGCAGGATAATGAGAGACTACTTTTCCTTTTGGAAAGTGATGGCCCCGCCCTCTCCCCCCCCCCCCCCCCCCCCCAAACACACACATTTTAAAATCCAAGAAAGTCAAGCTACAACCTAAGACACAGACTACATCAAAGCTTGAACACAAAAAGCGCTTTTCATCATGCATGAACATAGAAGTTAAGATTTCTACTACACTTCTATTATTCCCTCATTGCATCCATACAAACAATTTCTTAAAGGTAGAAACTTCTTGTTTTGAAGGCTCAAGCATGTGAACAAATGCTCACCCATCCCTCAGCACCACCCACTTGTCTACCAATTATGTTGCCTTAAATCATATTTGCTCCATTCTATCTCAACTAGAACAATGTAGGCTCCTTGATTATCCATAACTCCATGTCCTTCAATGCTTAGAAGGACGCAGCCAAGTTACTACTAACAACAATTCCCATCAATGGTGTACTATACATGCACATTTTTCTAATGTCAAAACAATGCACACTAATCTTTTAATGTCAAACTCATTTCAGCAACATTATTTTTAGCCATGTGCTTTTATTGCACACTGGGTGAATGCACAATCTTCTATAAAAATCTTCAATAATTCTCATGAACTCATTTCAGCAACATTATTTTTAGCCATTTACTTTTATTGCACACTGCATGAATGCACTATCTTCGATAAAGATATTCAATAATTTTCATGAACCTCTGCTTTGAAACATTAGACATCTTACTGCATAGCTACATGCTTACAGGTCGGCAAGGAAGTTGGGGACTATTATGTCACCTAACTTCTCTATACAAAAAGGCCCTTTCATAAAAGACTTACCACTGGTGGCATGTTTTCCCAACAATATATCCTTCTATCAGGTCAATACTTAACCAAGCTTGCATTTTCATGCTGATTACACATATCCCGCCAGTGGGATGGGTGGGGGCCTGGATGGGCAGGATAGTCAGTCCATCCTCAAGTTATGGTTTGGATTGTTCCCCCCCCCCCCCCCCCAAACCCACTCCACCCCTTCCTATTGTCACAACTGTGTGAAAAGACCCTTATTAGTCTGCTTCTCTTTGCATGTGAGATATGGCACATACTAAGGACCTTGGAAAAGCATGCATATCTTGAACACCCTCCATTTCACCCGGTAGATGATGGTGAATTTTGAGGTGACTTATCGGCCAGCTTTAGATTGACCTTCAAAAGATTTAGACTGTACTGCATGTTTTCCAACCGTGCTTCCATTATGGTTATCTCCTCCTTCAATAACTGGGCAGACTGCTCCAACCATGCTGCATCTTGCCTTCCATAATGCCTTGCAGAAGTCCCGTAACACTCTCCGCCTCTTGGAAAGCTAACAGGTATATATTGCACCTTTGATGATTTTGTTAGAGCCATGATGGCACCTGTCTGAATGAGAAGTATGACAGCCATTACGCAGAAAACAATAACCAGCTTTGTTTGGCTGAAAGATGTAAAACCAGCCATGGAGAAGTGCTGCTGCAGGTGCTGTGAAGCTTTCACTGGAGCGGAAAGCAAAGTTTGTAGCGGTTGCTCACTTTGCCTCAACCCGTTTTCCCTGAAAGTTGGTGCAGTGGTAGAGTTCTTGGAGAACTTTCCATGGCCTTGAGTTTCTACAAATCCAGCCTCAAGCTTCCTTTTTGGCTTAGCTTTTACCGATCCTGAACCCCACAACATGCCATAAAAGGCATATATCTTAGATGTCCATAACAAGATGATGCTAGCATGTTCTCTTATATATGCCATAAATATTATAACATTATTCACCTGAATATTTGTCAGTTGCTGAAGACTGACTGTTATTCTCAACTCTTGCTGGTTTATTATCAACAAGTCCTTTTTCCTGTAAAGATCTGAAAGCCTGGGCAGATGGCATGGCACTCTTATTACAATTGTCCACATAACAACTTACAAAGACAATGATGCTTTGGACGGATTGAATTGTGTGTGCAAGCAAAGTGGCCATGTGAAAAGGATCATAAATACCTCAGCTAACCAAATTGCATAGACTTCCCTGCATTCATCATAAGTGCCTTGTTCTATCTTTCCTGTTGCACACCAAAAGGTAGTACTTTCTAAGCAAGCAAGAAGAACCTCTTCATGTTCCTAAAAAATCACCACTAGTAGCCATTGAATTTCTTGGGTACACTGGTTTCAATTAGTAATCTAAATCTGACAAATGATTTTCAGAAAAGAAAGGAAGGCTCGTTAACATATTAATGTCTGCCAGGGGCAAAAACAGCAATGATGATACAATGTGGGAATGCTGTGATCAGAGATGCAGAGGGTTATCCCTTAAAATCAAACAAAGCATAATGTAACTGAAAAGTGGAAACCAAAAGCCTGACTAGTGGATAGTGATGGCCACTGAAGGTGCAAACCATGACCGGGTTGCATACCCCTCTTCAGATGTCGTCCGTGGGTCTCTATGCATGATCTAGTCTGCTTCCCTGCATCCCCTCCTCAAAAAATGATGTGATTTGAGTGTCTTGTTCTCACTCCATTCCTCTCGCCTCTCATGAGTTGATCTCCAAGTCTTTGTATCTCGTGCAAAAATGAATGCCATCACATGCATTTTTTGAGGCTCTCAGTTTTACTATGAATAATGCAGCCATTATTGTAGTGTTCGTGAATGCACTTTTGGCAATATAACCAATTACACAGATTGTGATAATGTAATACATACATGTAACATGATTAAGCTATCAGCTGTCCGCCTTTTTCCATTGATTTCGGTACCATGACCTTCAAGGTGATGAGACTGGCCCCTTGAAGGACTTTATTTGTGGTAAGAGAAGGGCCACACTCACCACCCATCAACAGGTGATGATCTCCCTGCTTATTGGCATTGAGAATGGCCTTTCAAAAAAGGCCTTTATTTGTAGTGCAACACTTCTCAGTTGGACCATCTTCCTTGGAGCCCATCCCTGTCCCAAAAATCGCACTCTAAACTTCCCAAGCTAGTTGAATTCTACAGCTATGGATCATGGTGGATTTGAACACCCTAATTTCTTCTTGATCATGCGCACGTGCTACTATACTTGGTGATCCTTGGCAGGGCTCAAGACATTTAGGCATAGAGGAACCCAAACTTGATAGCATTTTCTATCGCATGTCCTTCTACATCTTCGTGATGAACACCACTCCTATGAACATTGAAGATGCTTTTAGTTTAGATTCCAAGTCCATCCTGTTGGATTAAAGTGTGCTTGACGTGACAGATATCTCCATGTTGTGAGCTGCCCCTGAGATGGTCTGGAGATAGTCTGAGGTCTTGCATGTTCACTTGACTAGGGGGTTTGGTACTGTATACATTGACAAGGTGTGCCCAAGCTTGTATTATGTGTGTGGAACCACTCTTGGTGGGCATAAACTGGCTGGTGAGTAGACTCGTGTGGACACAACTGGGCTCTGGTCCAGTTGACTACAATTGGCCCTAGTTGGCTTTCTAAACCACTATAAATAGCCCCCCTTGGTTTTGTATTCACAATTTCCACTCATGAGAGTCATCTGTGGTACATTGGCAAGGATCTCATCCACGGCTTGACTTTCAACAATATATTCATGGTGTTCACCTTGTTTGTGATCACTGTATTTTCCAACTTGGCATCCGAGTCAAGATTTGTTTTCCGGTGCGGAAGTGTTGCATTTGGATCTACACAGACGGGGTTTTCTTGCATTGTTGCGGCCGCATGGGAGTCTTTGTCTCTTTGCGTTGAAGGCCAAGACAGCTAGCAGATTGCTTTTTGCCAAGAAGAAGGCCAAGAGGTGGTGTTTTTTTTTCTACATGGCAAGCGGCAAGTGCTGAAGCTGTAGCGCTTCGAGTAGTTGCCGTGCTCCAATCACATAATGCAACCAAGGTAGCGAGGCCAGCACTTTAGTCACCCCCTAGCTCCTAACTGGATAATGGAAACATGAAGCCTTTTATATAAAACAAGGCACAAAGAACAAACATTTATTACAAATCTTTTCCAAGAAACACCCTGGGTAGAGGACCCATGACACTCACACATAAAAACATAAATATTTAAGAAATTAAAATCCCCTCAAAACTATAGGGATGGAGTCTTCAATTTTGGTTAAAAGATCAAATTGGGTAAAAAACTCCAATTTGTGGTCTACAAATGCTTTAATTTGAAGCTAATGGTTCAATTTTACAAAAAGCCCCAAATATTATGAATTACAAGAACAACTACTAGACAAATTTTGCCCAATTTTTGAAATGCCCCAAATTTTATCAATACTGGAGTGGTTATTTAGGCAATTTTTGCCCTGATTTTGAAAACCCTCAAATTATGAGTGTTGGAGAGGCTTCAATTCATGCCAAGTACTGAAATTTAAAAAAAAACCCTTTTTTTTGTGATGTAGACACCTTCAATTAGATGATTTTACCATGTATTTGAGAAATCCCCAAATTGTATGCTGTATGGCGGCAAGCAGCAGGTGCTGACGTGGAGGACAGGTGCCACATGTAGAGGAGCGACAAGCACGATGTTGCTGGTCGTAGTCAAGGTCAGCAGGTCAACATGCTTGTAGCAAAAAAGATGCGGGTGGCGATACCGACCAGCTGATAGTAGCCTGCAAGTGTGCCATTGACGTGGCCTTTTATTAAGGTTGTTGGAACCTTAACAGAGAGTGACCATGACGTTGAGTCGGGCGCATATAGTTGTGCGTCATCGAGGGTGGCAAAGGCAACGCCTGGTGGCGCAGGCAAGTGGGCAACAGCTGGGTGGTTGGGTGAGAGCGGCAGTACGAGCAAGAGGCGACAGCGACGGTCAGGTGGCGAGGGCACTGATTAGCAGATACATAATTGAACAAAAGCAGCTCTCATACCAATTAAAGACCAGTAGGTTTAGGGTTAGGCAGCAGCTGTTGCTATGGAGGATGAAACTCCATCGTGAGTGAGTGAGAGAGAGAGAGAGAGAGAGAGAGAGAGAGAGAGAGAGAGAGAGAAATTGCATGACTCAAATCATCATAGATTAATGTTGTAAAACTTGAATCAAGTACATGCTTTTTTTACGTTTAGAACCTTATCTTTTGACTCACACAAATCACATAAACACACGACACATGGCATACACTTATCCTATCCACATAAGAGGTGTTCACACACATACACATGGATGTGGTGGACACACATTTACTTAGCCCTTTAGGGGCAGTTCAAACTTCACACACACATAAGCGAGGACACAAACAATGGTTCACATACATGGAGAATACACACATGAGAGCTCCGAAGCCCCAACAACCGAGGGCCGTAAGTTAGTGATGTGTCAGTAGCAATGTGCAAATGAGCATAAGGGTGATCATTGAGCTATCGGCGTTATAACACAAGCGCAGTATACGTACTTTAAAATGTGGAAGTACGCAGACTTTGTGTATAGGGAATTGGATTGTTCATTAATTGCTTGGACAGAAGGAACATGTCTCCCGAGGTTCTTGCATGTTGGATTATGGTGGTCCAAAACCGCTGATGAACACTATCGTTGGTGGGTGCTAAGATTGAGAGACTTTGGAAAGATGTAATTCCCTCGCAAGATGGGAACACGTGTTTGGAGCTGGAAGCATTGGAGATAGAAACACCTAGGGAAGTGTTTCATCACTTGGAGCACCTCGTGGAGGATGACCATCCTGGAGCATGTTATTGCTCGCATGGTTTTGTTCCCTTTGTACAAGTTCCAAGGCATATTCAATCCAAAGTTCCAGTAGGGACTGGGAGTGGATGTTGCTTGAGGTACTCGAAAATCATACTTGAGGACATATCTCATCTGAAGGATTGGAGCAGATTGTATATTTGGATGCATGCGTGAAAAGACTTTCAAGAGTTATTGGAGAGTTTCTCAGGAGCATCGGCATCGACATATCTACATCAACTACACAACAATAGAGATAAGAGGGGTGTTGGAATAAGTGTGCTTGATGTAACAGGCATCTCCAAGTTGTCAGCTCCCCGGAGATCGTCTGAGATCTTCGTGTTTGCTTTGACAAGGGGGTTTGGTCCTATATACATTGACAAGGTGTGGGCATGTGGACACAAGCTTGTATTATGTGTGTTGAACTAGTCTTGGGAGGTATGGGCAGATTAGTAGGCGATTAAAGTGGAAAAAACTCGAATCTCATTCGGTTGATACAGTTGGCTCTTGTTGGCTACCCTATACCACTATAAATAGACCCTGTACATTTTGTATTCACAATTTTCACTCATGAGGGCCATATGAATCTATGATACACATCAGTGAGGAGCTCGTTTACCAGCTGAAGGGCCTGAGCCAGCCCATACGGAAATGAAATGAAATGAATGGAATGAAATGTTATATTAACGTCTTCAAAAGGCCATAATGACCTATGAGACCAAAAAGTTACATCATGGTGGATCTGATACAATGTCTGGATAAAAAACCAGAAAATGGAAAAGAAAAATAAAGATGATACTACTAGCACCTAGAAAATGAAACTGGAACAGGAAGGTAAACAGAAACCCTTATAGGGTGTGAATATAGTGAGGGGGGGCTACGCTATGGAGGTGAGTGGAGTATAGTGAGGTGATACAATATCATGTTGGACGGGGGGGTACACTATGGAGGTGCCTCCATCTCATAATATGTGCCGCATCGGACGCTGGCGGATCTCCTCAATATCCTATGTGGTCAGCACCCTGACTGGGTGTCCCGCATGTCTCGCAAGAATAATCCGAATCCGCCTGCTGCAACCTCCGTCTATGCTAGGATGCCCTCCTCCGTAGTCGTGGGCGTCTGGACCACCCAAGCTCAATCGCACGATCAATCAGTGCACCGCTGGTGTGGGTGGTATCCATGTCTTGCTGCTGCTGTGGTCCATCTGGCGCAGTGATGGCTGGACTAAAGAAGTCTGTAATGTGCCTCTGAGTCTGGCTCTCTGTGCGCCTAAGCAGGCTATCTCTATATCTCCGCAGCTCAAGCAAGAACAATCCCAAACACCTCTGGTCCTGGTACCCCATGACTCTGGAAAGTGGTCCAAAACCCTCTCTGAATAAACAGTGGAAACGACCACGTATCTCATAGTATGCAGTACAATGGCATATATAATGCAGCTCTGTCTCTGGCTCCCCATGGCATACTTGGCATATCCTGGCCTCAGCTGGTATACCTCTATATCGGCCAATCTCAATCTCAAGCTGGTGTGAGGATGTGCGAATTTGACCAATAGCACATCGTACTGCATGAGACAAGTGTACATCCATGTAACTGGGCCTGATCACAAAACCATCTGCTGTGAGCTGAAGAAAATGCTCTCTGTAGAAAGCCATCTTCGTGCCCAGCTCCTCAGTCGGCTGTATCCATGTCCTCCTAATGTCCAGCTGAACTAAATCCTGACGGATGAGTCTGGTAATCTCTGTCCGTGTGAGAGTGAGAGAGGGCGCCTCTAGAGAATACTGGAAGGGAGGCAATCTGTCCATGCTAAAACCACGTGCCTGGAACCAAGATCATTTCAACCGCTTGTCTTTCAGCAATATATTCATGGTGTTCATCTTGTTTGCAATCACTCTGTTTTCCAACAGATTCATCATAGATCTTTCTTATCTTGTACAATAAGGGATGAGATGAAAAGATTGCCTTCCTCTTCTAGGTTACAGTCACTATCCTCCTCTTTGGTCACGTCCTTTCTATTGCCTCAAACATGAGGAAAGGTATGGAGGCTTGGTGACAGCCTTTGAAGAGAGCCAAGGAAAAGGCATGTTCTCACATGTGGAGGCAAAAATTGGAGAACGTGAACACAGGCATGACAAAACGCTTATGATGCAGGCCCTACCTTGGCATTTCAAGGGATGATTTTGCACAAAAGCTAATGGGACTGTTGCAGATAATGAATGCGGTTATTTATACCCACAGTGCATGTTCTTGTTTGGCTTTGCACAGTAGACTCCATTCAACTGCATACAGTGGTTATAAAGAGTTGCAATTACCTTTCCACACTGTTTTCTTGGAGAAAGAAACATCCACAAAGACACGAACAGCACAGTGAGGAGTAACTCTGCCAATTAGCGGAATCACATCCCATCGCCCCTGCATCATGATGTCTTTGCCATCATATCAAGCACATGCTTATGTTCCTTCATAAGGTTTATGAATCCAAGCTTACACTGGAGTGCTGCATCCTTTCCAAAGGCTACCATGCCAAAAATTGAGTACTAAATACAAGGTTTTTTTTAAAAATCACAGCACAAAAGAAAAAAATCCTTGCCTCCACTCGAAAGTAATCTCCATATGGTATGTCATTCATCTGTTGTGATGTCTCTACAATCAAATGGCTGCATAACAGTAGATTACGTATCAGAAATATGGTGCTTCCAGGAACAATGTTTACCAAGGCACACCATGACCGTATGTCTATAAAAAAAGATTTCCCTGTTCCAGTATATACAGTATCCTTTACCAAGGCACACCATGACAATGTCTATGAAAAAACATTTACCTGTTCTGGTATATGCGATATCGCTGCACCTCTTGATGAGGACAACGTTTATCTAGGCACACCACCATAAGTCTATAAAAAAACATTTACCTGTTCCGGTATACGCGATATCGTTGCACCTCTTGACAAGTGGTAGTTTTGGGACCTGTGCCATAAACAAATAAAAGCAAATTAGAGAGCTAAAGAAGATTCACAATTCAAGCGGGTCTACTGCTGCCTTTGGGGTGATAACTTACCAAAGTAAACCTTAATGGGATGTCGGAAAGAGAGATCGCGACAATGACCAAAGTGTTCATCTTTTGCCCAATTTGTGCACTGGAAATCTTTACAAGTAGAGAACGCCACTAGTAAAGAGGCAACCCAAGACTCAAAACATACCTTTGCAGTTTTTCTTTTCGTGTGTATAAGGATATTGTGGGTGTGTGCATGTATGTGCACGTGCATGTGCATGTGCTACTGTAAGAAAAACGGGAAAATGAATCAATGAAAATACAGCAAAGCAGCAAAAGACCCATCCTAGTTATTTTCAGAAATTTAGATGCATATGAAAAGGAGGAGAAGCCAGCGCACCACCTCCAATAGCCAAGCACACTGGGACAGGCTATGCAGATGCATAATAGCAGCACATTAACATCCACTCATATCCGAATTGACGTCCATAAATCCATGTAATTGCATGGACCTCATAACTGTACGGACAACAGTAAAAGACTTCTATGCTCCACTGGCTCGGTTTGAACCTACACATGCTACGATCCACATATGATGGTCTCTAGCATGATGTCCTCTCTGATGGCAAGAGCACCATTGTCCCATTCTCTAGCAGTAGTAAGCTGATCTATCTGGTTTAAAGAGCATGAAATTGTTTCTTAGTTAAAAAGGACACTCTATGCAGACTTCAATGTGCAGTACCCATCACTGTATGCATTCTCCATCAATGTTTTGGGAGATAAGCACAATGTATTAAAAAGGACACCATGCAGACTTCGATGTGCAGTACCCCATCACTGTATGCATTCTCCATCAATGTTTTGGGAGATAAGCACAATGTATTAAAAACATGCAGGGTCTCTACTGACATTCTTTCGACAACCTAGTTGGAGCGAAGGCAATCCATTTAGCTGAATGGACGTTCCATTTTTTGTTTGAGTAGGAAAACCTTTTAGAGAGTTTGAGAGCATGCCCCCCCCTCCCTTCCTTCCCCTTTCCTTTATCCCTCCCCCCTTAACAATAAATTGTAAGCATAGCGCAAGTTGCAATCTTCTTGCCTTCATCTCCACATTTCTTATGGAATGATTCACAAAACTTGACAGAATCGTTTGAGAAGAACAGCTGAAAGAAATCCTCTACATTAACCTGCAAAACATAGCCCTCTCCAAAATTAATCCTGCAACATAAAAAATACAATACTATGCATCCTGATTACACAGAGACATAGGTAAAAACATAGGTTAAAAAAAGTTGAACAGCAATGGATATGGGAGGCTTACAGGAAATTCACATTCTAATACTGTCTTGTATTGCTCTGGCACTGCAACCGCAAAATCAAGGACAAAAGGAAAGAGCAATGACAAATATTAGAAAAGCTCTGGTGATATAATTACCATAACGTCTAAACAACACCTGCACACAGAAGAATTATTACAGAGCAATATGTCAAAGGCCGTATTAACTCATGTGCATCAGGTTAAAGAATAGATCTGCAAAACAAAAGTGACTGTATTCATTGTTTACCTGAGAACCAGTGCAAATATAGAGTAATTCTGATCTGGTAGCCCGTCCTTGAGCTCCCCCCCGCCTGTGTATGCCTGCCTGCGCCCCTTCGCCTCCTTGTCCCCCCCCCCCCCCCCCCCCCCCCCCCCCCCCGCTTCTTCGCTCTTTCTCCCTTCTGCGTAGCTGCCCCCCCCACCCCCCCCTCCCCCGGCTGCCTCCCTCCCTCTTCCGCCTGTGCCCCGCCTCACCGCTCCCTCTCACCCTCTCCTCAGCCCGCTCCCCCTTCCTTTTGTGTTTTCCTTTTTTTTCTCTTTCCCTCCTCCCTCCCCTCCGTTTCCTTCGTTCCCTCCGTCGTCTTCAGGCATATATCTCAGTTCTTGGGGTTCTTTATTCTAACGGCAAGTCTAGGCTTTTTCTGGTCTTCGCCCCTAGGAGGACTCCATGGCAGCCGCTCCGTCATCCCTAACCAAGGCCGCCGTTACGTACTTACCCTTTTCGGAAGCGGACCTTCAGCTTCTCACCACTACGATTGTTGCATCATTAGAGGCTTCTATTCCGGTATGCAAGATTGTTGGTAGCCACCCCGCACGAGGACAACTCAGAGATCTTTTGTAGGTGAGTCTCATTGGTGGGCCTGCAAAGATCATAGACATTCATCCTCTGCGACATGGTTACTATCAGGTTGAGTTCGACTCACCAGCAACGTCAGATCAAGTCATGCAGCTGAGCCCCGTTGCACTCCGTACGGCCCAGGCCTTCTTTGGACGATAGCAGCACGGCTTCGACCCCGCGTCCGACCCACTAGCTGGCATGTCGGGCTTCCTAGGCCTTAGGAAGGAATACCTTCCTCTTCTCCCGGTGATCGGTGGAGCCATTGGGAGAGTGATGGAATCCCCTCCCACTCCTGCCTCGTCCCTTGCACCGGTGGCCGGGATTCCATCCCTTCGCATTTGTATTGCCTCGTGGAAGTGTTGGTCATGACCACTCCCGGCTAGTTCAGGTGTGAACACAGCTTACTCACGGGCACTTTTTCCCTAGACACAGGTTTTTTCCCCGTGTGAACACACTTATGTGTGTTGGGCACCTTGCCCTAGGCTACTTTTTTAGGTACTCACATTGTACTTTCATATCATTATTGAGTACATCTTTTCCAGCACTCTTGAGCTTCACTCGTTTTCTCTCTCTTGCAGCTCTGTGTGTGTGTGTGTGTGTGTGTGTGTGTGTAGGCTTCTCCTAGAGTATTTTGCATATTCCATTGCAATGAGAGTATTGGAGATATTATCATGTATATGCCTTCTTGGAACAAAACCATATTGCCTGGGATGAAGTCCATCATGAAGGATATCCTTTATCCGGTGTACCAACATTTTAGCAATAAGTTTATATATAACAGGCATCAAAGTGATAGGCCTCCAGTCATCCATTGTTTCACACAGAGGTTTTTTGGGCAAAAGCTTAACCAGACCATGCTTCCAAGCTGAGGGAAGATGTTGATGCTGCCAGGCTACATTAACGAGCTTCAAGATTGGACCCTTCAATTCAGCCCAGAAGGCTACAAAAAATGTCTTGGTCATGCAGGTGGATGTGGCAAAGGCATTTGATACGGTGTAGTGGGATTATGTTTCTCAAATCATGTCTAAACTTGGTTTTGGGCCAAAGCTAGTTAATGTCATATATTGGCTTTACTCAGATTCCACTGCTCAATGCTTAGGGAAACATTTGTCTGAGTCTTGGACTCTAGAACGATCAGTTCGACAGGGATGCCCTCTCAGTGCTCTGTTCTATGCTATTGCTTCGCATCCTTTGCTTCTTTACATGGATCATCTGGTTGATACTAGACAGTTAGAGGGGCTTCAGATTTCTGGTTCACGGCCTTTCGTTGCACAGGCTTATGCAGATGATTCATTCTTCATGCCAAAGAACAGTCCTTTGGAGGTTCGTCTATTGATGGATACTCTTTCAGATTTTGGGTTGGCAGCTGGTTTAAAAATTAATTTTCAGAAATCACAACTCTTACCTCTCAAGCATTGTGACTGGCATGCTATCCTGTGGCCCGGCCAGATTATTTATCCGGAAAGCATAGTAAGACACTTGGGCTATCCCATTGGCTGGAAAATCAGAAATAAGCAACAAATATCTTGGGTGCTAAACAAAATTAAGGACAAATTAGAATATTGGAAGATCTCCACTTGGCCATTACATGTACGGCTTCGAATTGTTCAGTCCATTGTTCTGGCTTATGTCCAATTCTACCTACCTCTCTTACATTGGTCATCTCGAGATCTTTCTTCTTTTATGTCTCAAGCCATGGAGATTTTTTGGAAAACTAAGCTTCATAAAAAAGCTTTAAGGTTGCTCAAAATGGACCTGCTTTGCTCGCCAAAAATGCATGGTGGTTTGAATATTATAAACATCAAATTTCATGTGCTGGCAAGAAAGATCACTATGCTCAAAACCTTTTTTCAACAAGAACAGCCTTGGTCTATCATGTTGGCAATTCTGTGTGGTCGGATGCGCACAAATGCTTATGGTCGCTGGTTGGTTGATCCATCGGAAGTAGTGTTTGGCAAATTTCAAGGTAAAATCCCTGGTTGTCCATTTTCTACTTCCTTGATTCAGGATTGGAAGAAAGTGCTCTCTCGCATCAAATGGTCTCCCCATCCTGCTTCTATAGCTTCCTCGCTTCGAATGGAAAGCATACATTGGAGTGCTGTTTTTTACTCTCCCCTTGCTGTACAACAACCAATCAGAGCTTACAATCTTATGAAATTGGGCATCCGGTTCATTGATGACGTAGTGGATACTACAGGGCAAATTCTTTCTTTTCCGGCAGCATGCCAACAATACAATCTTGGGATGCATCATAGATCTATATGGAAAGCTATTGCACATCTCTTACACCCTTTCATTCCGATTCCAACATTGGATGTAAGAGACAGGCTTCAAGATTGGCATCTTCAGTCTTCAGGCTCAAGATTATCCTCTCAATCTTTGCATCTATTGACTTCTATACAGGCTTATCGATTGATATTACCTCCTCCATGGATTGCTCAGCATGCTAATTCTCTTTGGCATCTAGATAAGTCTTTAGCTTGGTGGAAAGCAAAACTGACATTGATATGGAAGTTGAAAATGCCATTGAAACAGAGACTCTTTCTCTGGAGATGCATTGTCGGTATTTTTCCAGTGGGAGTGAAATTGGCTCAAAGAAGGATTGCCTCTCCTATTTGTCCAAGATGTCATCATACTACTGAGAGTGTTCCGCATTTATTGTGGTCTTGTTTATATTCCAGAATCCTTCTGGACAAGATCTCCTATTTTTTATCTCTCAGATTTCCTGCACACAAGTTCTACAAGTTTTTCTGGATGTTTGGCACCTTATCAGCTTCTTTGTCACAGTATTCTCTTTTCTTCCATTGGATCAGATACTGGGCCTTATGGACCCTCTGGCTACAACGAAATCATACATATCTGAATTCACCCCTTTAGCACCCTTATGAGTTCTTCCGAGCCTCGTTGCGGCAGTCCTTATATGATGCCGTGCATGAGGGAGATTTGGATGTTTCTTGTGTTCAGCTTTTCTTTTACTGTTTTTGATGGATAGGGCATAGGCTCTTTTCTTGAGCACTGCCCTGCTCTTGCATAGAACTTTTTTACTGCTGTTTTTAAGTTCTAGGGTTTAGACATCCTCCTTATGTCAAACCCTTTTGTACATTTATGATATAATGCAATTTCAACTAGTTTTACAAAAAAAAAAAAAGTGTGTAGGCTTCTCCCCCCATACCCAACATTGGTATCAGAGCTTGGCTAGGGTTAGCATTAGGGTTTGCCCCCTTGCTACCCGTCAAAGCTTCAGCTTATTGTCCATACACGCCCCTCCTTGAAGCACCCGTAATGCTGCCCGTTGACTGTACCTGCTGCTAGTCGACAGTGCTTTGCGCCGTCCACGACTTGTAGCTGCCCTGCACTGCACGACTGTACCAGCGCCGTTGACTGTACCAGCTGCGCCACCACCGCCCGATTGTACCAGTTGCGCCGCCTTGTGTACTTACCCGTACTACGCCCGCCTTGTGTACCTTCCTGTACTGCGCCGTCGACTGCTGCTGCTCCGAACACTCTGTCGCCGACTGTACTACTATACCTGCTGTCCTACGCAACTGCTGTGTGGCACCTACACAGTCACCTGTTGACCTGTGCGCCCAATCGACTAAAGCGACTATACTTGCAGTACAAATCGTGTGCACTATTGTGCCTACCCGATTGAAGTTGCTCCACAACATTGGTATTTTTGTAATTTTTTCAAATACTCGGAAATTGCTAAAAACTAGTAAATACACTGCATTAATTTTGGGGCTTTTCACCATTGAGCTCAAAATTGCAACATTGGCACTGATTTTGCCCGATTTAGTGCGTAATTGCACTAGAAATTTGGGGATTTTGCAGAAATTGACTCGATTTTGCAAAAATTCGCACTATTTGCAGGCAATTTTGGGTATTGCAGGCACATTTGGTTGGCATTGGAGCATTTCCCCCAAATTTTTTGGGAGTTACAACATTATTGCAGCATTACTACTTGTTTGAACACACTTGTGACCACCATGTCTGGGAATACTGGTGATTTATTTGGTATGCTTTCCGTTGAGGATAAGTTGGATGGCACCAACTATCCTATGTGGGCATACATGATGAACCATGTACTTGTTGCAAAGAATTTGTGGGTTTATGTATCAGGGGCTGATGTTAGGCCCATTGCTCCTGCACGAGCAGCAAGTACTTCAAGAACCATGAATGCAGGTGATGATGTATCTTCAAGTGGTGCTACATCTTCTGCACCTTTACCACCCACTCCCGAACAGCTCAGATGGGATGCCAAGGATGCTCAGGCACATGCTTTGATTGCCCTCTCATGCAGAAGGTAGGTTATACCGCACATTCGTTCATGCACCTCTTCTAAGGGTGCATGGGATGTACTTGCTTCTTTGTATCAGGTTCGCAATGAGGCCCGTGTTGCCTATCTTCGCAAGAAGATTGAGTCTGAGCATATGGATGAGGGTGACTCAATGGATAAGTTCCTTACCGCATCAAGGATTTGCGAGAGCAGCTCATCAATATTGATGAGGTCATTCTAGATGGTTCACTTGTATCTGCAGTGCTTCAGGGTTTGCCAAAATCCTATCAGGGTTTTGCTACTACTCTTCGTCTACTCATGAAGGGTAATCCAAACTTGTATACCTTTGATGAGTTGGTGACTCTCTTACTCTTCAGGAGAAGCAGTCTCGTTCTAATAGGACCACTATGCTTTCTGCTGATCAAGCATTTGGTGCCTTTGATCGAAACAAAGGTAAATCTGGGGCTTCATCTAGTGGTAAACCTAAGGGCAAACCACATGCCCATTCAGATTCTACCTCGTCTAAAGAGGGTGACAACAAGAAAAAGAAGAGATGCAACTATTGTAGAAAACCTGGCCATCTTATTGAGGAATGTAGGAAGCGCATTGAGAGTGAAAAGAAAAAGAAGCAACAACGTTTGGCTGCTATTGTGGACACTTAAGAAGAGGCAAACTTTGCTCATGAGGGATATGCATTAGTGGTTACATGCAATTTGCCTGCTTCTTGTATGTCTATCTCAGCTAGAGATTGGTACTTTGACAGTGGTGCTTCTAAGCACATCACTTCTTGCAGAGATCTCTTTGCCAATTTGCAGGATTCACCTCCAGGTGGCATAGTTATGTGTGCCAATGATGCCTCTTACTCCATTAAAGGCATTGGCAATGTGGAGCTAACAGCATGTGATGGGGATAGCTTTACTCTTTGTGACACTTTATATGTGCCAGGCATTAAGAAGAATCTCATTTCTGTTTCAGCCCTTGCATATTTAAGGTTCAGTTTTCTGATCATTGTTGCTCAGTGTATGACAGCAGAGATTCAGCTTCTCTTATGCTTTCTGGGACATTATGCAATGGCTTGTATAAGCTTGATATATATGACAAGAGTACTTGTTCTCATGATGCTATGATTGCCTCCACATCCCGTGTGATGAGTGACACTGAGTTATGGCTTGCTCGGTTTGGTCACTTGAACTTCCCATCTCTTGTACGCTTGCAGAAGCAAGGTATGCTGCATGAACTTCCTCCTATGCAGGTTCCCTTCAAGCATGTATGTGAGGGATGCATCCTTGGAAAGATGCACAGGAATTCCTTTCCTAAAGATGGGGCTATGAGGGCTGTCTGACCATTACAACTTGTTCATAGTGATCTTTGTGGCCCCATGAGGGCTCCATCTTTTGGAGGACACTTGTACTTCATCACGTTCATTGATGACTACACTCGGTTTTGTTGGGTGTATGGTTTAAAAATGAAGTCAGATGCCTCTGCAGCTTTCAGAGACTTCCGTCCCATGGCTGAAAATGCTTGTGGACACAAGCTTGTCACATTGCGTACAGATCGCGGGGGGGGGAGGGGGGGGATATTTGTCAAATGAGTTCACAGCTTACATGCAGTTACATGGTATTTCTCATCAGTGTACTACCCCCTATACTCCTCATTAAAATGGAGTTGCAGAGAGACGTAATCGTACACTCATGGAGATGGCACGTTGCATGCTCAAAACAAGGATCTACCCAGTAAGTTTTGGCTTGAGGCGGTTATGTGTGCCAATTATGTGCTTAACCGTTGCCCCATTAAAGCCTTGAAATCTAAGGCTGCCTACTATGAAGCATGGAATGGCAGGATTCCAGTGGTTACTCATATGAGAGTCTTTGGGTGTTTGGCATATATGCATGTGCCCACACAACAAAGACACAAGCTTGATGCAAAGGCAATCAAATGCATTTTCATTGGTTATAGTACTGAGAGTAAAGGATACAGACTCTATGTGCCTAATACAGGCAAGATCATTGTGTCAAGAGATGTTATCTTTGACGAATATGCATCTCAACCACTTGTCTCATGTACCAAACAGCCGTCTATTGGGCCGGAAGATGTCTTTGATACTTTGTTGCCTTTATTCAATTCAAATGTGGACAATGTAGAGCCAGTTTCAGACACAAGCTTGATGCAAAGGCAATCAAATGCATTTTCATTGGTTATAGTACTGAGAGTAAAGGATACAGACTCTATGTGCCTAATACAGGCAAGATCATTGTGTCAAGAGATGTTATCTTTGACGAATATGCATCTCAACCACTTGTCTCATGTACCAAACAGCCGTCTATTGGGCCGGAAGATGTCTTTGATACTTTGTTGCCTTTATTCAATTCAAATGTGGACAATGTAGAGCCAGTTTCAGCTCATTTACAGCCACCTATGCCTGCTGAAAACCAGCAAATTCAGCAGCTGAACTTGCCCCAAATTGATCCTGAAATGCCTCAGATTGATTAGGATACCTTGGGTGATGCATTGGCAGAGGAAGATGCAGATACTAGGAAGTCAAAAATTGTTCCTAGATGGCTGGTTGACACTTTGCATGATAGCAAACAGTCTACATTTATGCCAGGTCGTACACGTGCTGCTTCTCGCCATGCATCTTCACATTATGTGGATACACCTCTTGTTGCCACTGCTTGTAACGAGGAACCCATTTCTCATGTTGATGCATTGGAGGATGACCATTGGGTGGCAGCCATGGAGTTAGACTCCATTGACAAAAACGGTACTTGGGAGTTATGTGACTTGCCCCCGGGCAAGCGTGCTATTGGCACAAAATGGGTTTTCAAACTTAAGCGTAAGCCTGATGGTTCAGTTGATCGCCATATGGCTCGCTTGGTCGCCAAAGGGTATGCCCAACGTGAGGGCATTGACTATGAGGAGACCTTTGCTCCCACTTCACGTATGACTACCATACATACAGTTATTGCATTGGCTGCCCACAAGCAGTGGCATGTATATCAGTTGGATGTTAAAACTGCTTTTTCGAATGGCGATTTGCAAGAGGAAGTTTATGTGTCTTAGCCTCCTGGCTTTGTTCAAAAAGGTGCAGAAAATAAATATGCCGCTTACATAAAGCACTGTATGGTCTTAAACAGGCCCCTCATGCTTGGTACCACAAAATTCATACATACTTGACTGCTAAAGGGTTTCAGAATAGTTCAGCTCAGAGTACACTTTATGTACGCCACATTGGGAACAATGTTCTCATCCTTATTCTTTATGTAGATGACATGCTCGTCACTGGCCTTAAGAGGGTGATATTTCAGCTCTTAAAGCTGATTTGCAGCATGCATTTCATGTCATAGACATGGGGCATTTACATTACTATTTGGGCATACAGTTTATACCTTTTGAGGGTGGTATCATGTTATCTCAGTGCAGATATGTTGAGCAGCTCCTTGAGCGTTTTCACATGACAGATTGTAAACCTCTTTCTACTCCTATGGAACCAGGTCTAAAACTGTCACTTGAGCATGCTGGTGAGCCTTTTGATGTTGCCACCTATCAGCAAGCTGTGGGATGCCTTATCTACTTATGCTCTACTTGTTTGGACATACAGTATGCTGTTTCCCAGTTGAGCAGATTCATGCATTGTCCAAGCACTATGCATTGGCAAGCGTGTAAGCGTGTCTTTCGCTATCTCAAAGGCACTGCAAACTTTGCCTTGTTTTATGGCAGTTCTTCTACACTATGCTTGCTTGCATTTACAGACAGTGATTGGGCAGGTTGCTATGACACGCGAGTGTCAACCAGTGGTAACTATTTTCTTCTTGGTGACTCATGCATCTCATGGCTCAGTAAGAAGCAACCTACAATGGCCACTTCTAGTTGTGAAGCTGAATACAGGGCAGCCTTTACAGCTACTGTGGAATGTGTTTGGCTACGACGCCTTCTAGCCGATCTTGGTGTTGGACAGCAGTCCCCTGCCACCATTTACACTAACAGTCAGAGTGCTTTGGCAGTTGCACGAAACCCAATATTTCATGCCCGCACAAAGCATATTGAGGTTGACTATCACTATGTCAGGGAAAGGCTCCATGCAGGAGAGATTGACTTGGCTTATGTATCTACACATGCCAATATAGCAGATGGGTTTACAAAGCCTCTTTCGAGGGAAAAGTTTGAAGCTTTCCGCGAAGCTTTAAGCTTACAGCCTCTTCCAGGGTAGTCTGCTACACCCTGTCCCCGTTCACACCATTCACTTGAGGGGGGTTTGTTGGTCATGACCACTCCTGGCTAGTTCAGGTGTGAACACAGCTTACTCATGGGCACTTTTTCCCTATGACTCGACACAGGTTTTTTCCCCGTGTGAACACACTTATGTGTGTTGGGCACCTTGCCCTAGGCTACTTTAGGTGCTCACATTGTACTTTCATATCATTATTGAGTACATCTTTTCCAGCACTCTTGAGCTTCACTCGTTTTCTCTCTCTTGCAGCTGTGTGTGTGTGTGTGTGTGTGTGTGTGTGTGGTAGGCTTCTCCCCCCATACCCATAGGAAGATAGTGCCTCATGTCATATCTATCCCTTGCCTTCGGGGTGACCCCATCATTCAACGAAGTACTCAGGCCTTGTTTCAGCTGCAAGCAGATGGGCCACCTCACTAGAGCTTGCCCTCGACGCCACGCCAAGAGACCGCCTCTAGTGGTCCCCCCCCCCTCCCCGGTCCCCGTTCAAATCCTCACCGGGGGTAGAGAGAGAGGCAGGCCCTTGGGCAACGGAGCACCTGGTTCCGGCCGTGGACAACCCTACCGCCGTCGGAGAGTGGCCGACGGTTGGCCCACACCCGGGCGTCAGCCGACTACCAGAGCTGAGTGTTGCCACCGTGCACTGGGAGGATTCGGTTCTGTCAGAGAACCGTTTTGAGCATTTATCACAGCAGCGTCCCCCCCCCCCCCCCCCCCCCCCCCCGATGGTAGGCGATGGGCCCCTCCACTCACGAAGAGGGTCCCTCTGGCCCCTCCCGTTTGGCAGCCGCTTTCCCACCGAGATTCCTCCTTCGGTTCTCAGTTTCCACTGAGGCTAGCTGGCCCCATTGATCTCCTGGTGAGGCCCCCTCAACAGCCTCCCTCTCCGACGGATCACCCCCAACTTCTCCGTCTTCTCTACCTCCCCACCCCCCTCTGCCTCCCCCATCATCGCCTCCGACTTTTCCCGTAGCGGTCCCCTCTCCCCCGTCCTCTTCCTCTAAGTCAACATCCCCGCCTCCCTTCGCCACTCTAGACCCTCGCCACCCTCCAACGGCACCCAACCCAGAACGGAGGCAGCCGACGAGTTCTGTTCATCACTTGATCCATAGATTCTTGGACCCGATAGAGATGATCGTCGCTTCCCCAGTGAGTGCCCTCCTGCCAGAGGCCCCTAGTGGGCCTCCCAGGATTTTGGGGATTCCAATAGACTACAGTTTCTTCCACTGCCTTCCGGTGGAAGGGACATATCTTTTTGAGGAGACAGTAGTGCCCATTCGGATATGTGTGGTGTTCCATCACTCCAAACCTTCTACACCAAAGAGTGGCGCAATGGTCTTCTCTTTTCCTTTGAGTGCAGCCCCAGAGACGGAGTGGGACTCGAAGTCTGCTATCATTCAGGGGCATGCAGTCGAGCTTTCACACCATCTTCACGATATCCGCATCACTGATGTGCTCACCCACCTCTGGCCCTTGGCTAGGATGGAGCTGGGAGGCTCAGGCCATAGGGACCAGGACACGGAGGAGGTAACCTCCAGCCTGGAGGCGCTGCTCTTTGTGTTCCTGCATATCTTTGCCGTAGTGATGGAGTTCGGAGTATGCCTACTCTCACGCTCGGAAAGAGTAGCGACACATAGAGGACAAGATCCATGCCCACTTGGCACACCTTCATGCCAGGACCGATAGTGATTATTCCCCATCTAAACACATGCCCAAGACTCTTCGAGTGGAGGACAGTTCCGATAGTTCCGCTTCCCACAAAGATTGATATGCGGATTGCCTCATGGAACATTTAGGTTTTAGAGGGACCTCGGTGCTTTCAGAGGTGAGGCATCCTCAGAGGGCGAGCTCCACAGAGCTTCATTTGGGAGATCCATCGACATTCTTTTCCTCCAGGAGCACCACCTCTCTGAGGGGCATACCCGTCGCTGCGGTAAGATTTTACCAGGCACGAGTCGTACTTTCTGGTCTCCCTCTTTTGGTGCCTTGGGACACAGAGAGGTGTTTGTATTTCTGTCAGTGAGGAGCTCTTACTGGCAGTTGACAGGCTCACATGTCATAGTCCCTGGGCGAGCACAGTGGGTTACCGTTATGATTGGAGAGGATTGCGTGGGCTTCCTCAATGTTTACGTCCCAAGCACCGCAACAGATAGAGCCATATTCTGGAGTATAGTTCACAAGGCCCTTCCTCAAGCTAACTTTTGGTGCATGGGCGAAGACTTTAGCATGATAGAGGTAGCAAGGGACAGACTCGGAGGAGGCACGACCACACTTTCAGCCAAAAAGTATTATGCATGGAAGGAGTTGATCTGGATGCCCCATTATCCCCACAGATGAATGTGCGCGAGAGGGTCTAGCGGCATACGAGGGAGGTGGTTCCACTCGTTCTTCGTTATTTCTTACTGACTCCCTTTACTGCAAAGGAGCTGGCAGAGGCATTGACTGCTCTTCCTATGGGCAAATGCCCGAGGGTGGATGGGCTTCCAATTTCTTTCTTTCTCTACCACTGGGACCTCAGGGAAGGCGGCCTTTGAGCTGCCTTCAATGAGATTATGTCCACAAGAGCCATGCCAGAGAGGCTTTCAAAGGGTTTGATACACTTGATTCCTAAGGAGGGTGGTGACACATTGGAGATCCGGCAGTGGAGACCCATCACCCTTCTTGGGACCACCTACAAGATCTTGGCCAAGGCCATCAATCGGAGACTTCAGCCTTTCCTCCCTGACTTGATTCATGACACTCGGACAAGTTTTGTTCAAGATCGTAGCATTATGGACAACATCTTCACCTTCTGGGAGGTGATTGCTTCGGCCAGGATGCAACAACAAAACCTCATAGTCCTACTCCTTGACTTTGAGAAAGCTTATGACAAGGTGGATAGGAACTTTCTGGAGGGCACTATGAGCCGGATGGGATTCCCCATGGGGTGGATCCGTGGGGTTTTAGAACTATACTCAGCCTCTCACAGCCAGGTTCTCATTCAAGGAACCCGTGGTGACAGATTTCCCCTCTCCCACTCAATTCAGCAGGGCTGCCCTCTCGCACCTTACCTTTTCCTATTTGTCGCCAAGGCCATGAGCAATTTCCTCTCAGCCCATGAGACAGGGCTTCAGGGATTGCGTCTCCCTCTCCATACACAAGAGGAGCTACTAGACTCAGAGTTCACATACGCCACAACCGCTTTCCTTTTTGGAGATGTTGGGAATCTCCAGAGATTCCCTGAGGCGATCGAGATCTTCTGTCGCACATAAAGAGCACATATCAACTAGCACAAGTCGTGCGGTTTTTGGGTAGGCTCTGCACCTGCCCCGACTTGGCGCCCAGTTAAGGCTTTCTAGTGGATCCCGACGGGCACTCCAATTCTTGGATGCCAGTGGGCATTGACATCTCTCCGGAGCAGCAGCTCACCCCTCTTCTTCTGAGCATTCAGAAGAAGCTTTTGTACTGTACTTCTGCGAGGCTCTCCCTAGCTGGTAGAGCAATGGTGGCGAACTAGGTCCTTCTTGCCACCATGTGGTACATCACTTCTTGCAGGGCCTTCTCTCGAGCATGTATTGGCCAGGTGCAACGTTTGATCCGGAACTTCTTATGGGCCAACAGTGATGACTCGAAGCCCACCTAGGCCAAGGTGGCATGGAGAGTGATCATTCAGCCATGACGTAGAGTGGGGCTAGGTATCATTGACCCTGCTATTAAGAGCCACGCCCTGCTAGGCAAGCTGATTGTTAGAGGACTCCTTCCCGATGGCGAGCCTTGCAAGGACTTCCTCTTGCCCAGATGTCTAGGGGGCCCTTGGCCGCAGAGTACCAGATGGATCTTCAAAGAGATGCGGGCCCGCGGATTCAGCCCAGCTTTTGAGGACAAATTTGCAGCCAGTTTACTTCGAGCTTGGGATCACCTCAAGCCGGCACTTAGGCAAATTGCTCTAGTAGCCTCAAAGGAGTGGCTCCAGCAGCCATTGGTTTGGAACCCCCTGATCTGTTTACCCAGTGGCCATATGTTGGGGGCCAAACCTCATGTATCATAGGGTGCTTTGAGCATGGGACCTGCCAGGTCCCTTGGAGATTGGATTGCACACAGGCAGCTACCCCTAGAGCTTCAGGAGAGAGGCCCAACAAGGATTCGGGGTAGAGACAGGCTCAACATCTACATTGACTCTGCTATCCCTCAGGAGTGGTTGACCCCTATCCCAGACCCGACTCCCCCTCTGTGGCTAGGCGAGTTTACCAGGCATGATATTCTTTTGGCAGTCCATGGAGCGGACGAGGACAGTGGTCTGCTTACTTTTTCTATTGGTTCACATGGCAGATTAGAGAGATCCAACCACCCCTTGGAGGATTTCAATGGCTGCACCTTACAGAGGGTGAGGGTGATTGGATTTCAGGGGTGGAAGTGGCACATAGAACCCCCACCTACCAAGGTGGCTTGGGAGAGATTCTGGCAGCTATGGATATGGGAGAACCGCACCCTCACGTGCCTCCAATCGGACCCAAGAGAGTGGACTTGGCATGACCCTACTCATCGGGAGGAGACCTTGGATGCCCCCTTTTTTGCATTTACAGCGAGGCTAGGCCGTAGGATTCAGATGCCAGAGATTGATGGCACCCTGGCAACAGCTGTACATTGGCAACCCTGGGGACTCTCTCAGCGTTTCCTCCCAGATTTTTGAAGAGGCTCTGGGACAGTTTTTGGCCTTGAAAGATCACCCTCTTTCTCTGGTTGGTGGCACACAGGAGTTTGGCGGTTGGCACATGGTTGGCCATTGGAGGTCGACCTGCAGCTTGCACGAGGTGCGGCCACCCTCGGGAATCCCAGCATCATTGCCTTTGGGGCTGCCCAAAGGCTCGGCAAGTTTGGTAGCAGATTCTCCGCATCTTCACGATGGATAGGGACTCGACCCGGATCATTTCTTGGGGCACCGTCACTTGGGCCACAAAGGCTGAGATGGTCAGAGCTTATGAGGAGGATGGTGAGGGGCTTTCCCTTCAAGTCTCTCACCTCCGTGTTTCGGGGCAATACCAGGCACTGCCCCATCTACGGACCATTGGAGACCAGGCTCATGTCAAATATGGGAGATTTGCAGTAGCATTGCAGCATGGTGGGCTAGATGCAGCGAAGCCATAGAGGGTACCCACACTCCGTCTGCGGAGTACATCAGGGGCACTTGTCTCGACATCATTCATACCCTCCACGGTCAGTGGGGGAAGTTGTAGGGAGCCTCTGATCGCTTGCAGAAGCGGCAGGAAGCTATCCTGAGGCTTTGGAGGCCTGGCCCTTTTCTTACCGATAGAGGAGGTGATCTCACTTGGCATTACAAACCACCTATGTGGTTGTTTTTGTTAGAAGTCATCTCCTGTCTTTACTGAGACACCAGGGCCTTTGTTGTAGGTGTGCCCGCCCTTGTAGGTTTTGTTCTCATTTTTCCTCACTCCCCGTATTTTTTCCCTATTTTTCTTGGCTTGGGTGGATGCCCAGTCGTGGCAGGAGGGCCCATGAGCTGGCCAACTGATGCTTTAGGTCCACGACCCCACACACGCACTGGCCGACTGTTGACAACTGGCCGACTGGCTATCTTGGCTGGTCATGGAGGATCAGGGCCTGTCAGCTGCCCTTCTACAGGCCGACTGCATCATTGGGGCCATATAAAATGGCCCCACAACCCCTTGCCATTCTTGTATTGTATTCGGGATCTTCTTGTGTATACATAGTAGAGTTATACGCCTCTCTCTCCATTGCTGTCTATTTTCAGCACTTGCTCTTGTGTTTCCAGATTTAGTCATCATCTCCACTGCGTATTCTGAGATGATATCAGAGCCCGGGCGTGTGTGGTCCAGGGCGGCTCAGGCGTGTGTGGTCCTGGGGGCGACCCCCTCGTGCCTCGGTGGCTTGCGGAGCTCGAATTGAGGGAGGGTGTTGGAAGGTTGGCAATTTCGAGCGTGTGATCTATGGCTAGAAGGTGCCTTGGATTATACCATAAGTGGAAGCATGGGAAGTTGAAGAGCCATATATAGGCTAGAGTGGCACCTTGTCATAGTCATCTCCTTCGGTCGGTGTTTTGGGGGGCAGCTCACCGGGAGATGGGAGCCCGGTGGAGGGATGCTGCAGTGCCCGTTGGGGGGTGTTCGTGGTGCTCGATGGTGATGCGTAACCTACGTGCGTTAGTCTTCCGCTGCGCATTCTGACATGGTATCAGAGCCCTAGGCTCTTGATAGTTCTTGGGATTTGTGTGAGCAAGAGGGGGATTGTTGTGTTGCAGATTGGTGGACTGTTTGGGAAGATGAGAAGCAAGAGAACAGCGGGCTGATTTGCTGGCCAGCCACTTGCAGGTGTAAGTTCTTCTTTGTTCCCACCCACCCACCCTTTTTCAGATTACATCCCCGCAATGGTAGATTTGTTAGAGATGGCCGAGAGGCATGTGAAGATCCTAACACTCCCCACGTTCCCGGTGGACCGTCAGTTGGACGGGAACAATTACGGCATATGGAAGGTTATGATGGAATCTGTGCTCCCAGATGTTATCCATTAGGAGCTCCTAGTACCGTACTTTTCCTCATAGTTGTTTCAGTTTCAGTTAGTTGTTTAGTTGTTTTTAGCTTTTCTTACACAGACACTGTATCAGATCCACCAATTGTTGTAACCTTTTTGGTCTCATAGGTCATTTTGGCCGTCTGAAGACGTTAATATATCATTTCATTTCATTTCTCTCTCTCTCTCTCTCTCTCTCTCTCTCTCTCTCTCTCTCTCTCATGATAAACATTTTCCAGTATTTTCTACTCAGTATCATCTCGGAGTCTTACAATTCTGTTTTTATAACTGTAAGACAATCAGTTTATTGTACTTTTTAGTCTCATTTAGTTGTTCTCTTTGATGAGACACCAACTTCAGATGTACTCTAAATTTGGTCTCATAGGCCATTATGGCCTCTTAGAGACGTTAATATATCATTTCATTTCTCACCCTCTCACACATATTCATGAGCCTCACGCGCCCACAGATGTCTCTATGTGGACACTTTCGTCCCCTCTTAGTAGCTTCCCAGGTTTCCCATTTTCCCATGTTACTCTTGATCTCTAGATCTATAGATCTTTAGACCTTTAGATCTTTTATCCACCTTGGATCACATATTGACACTTCGGGCACTTGTTGAAGAGGGCAGGGCACAAAAGAGAAGGATATATTGCTGCTTTGTGGACTTCCGCAAAGCCTTTGATATCGTACCATGTGCCAGGCTTATGCACAGATTGCATGACACTGAGGTACTTGAGGATATGCAGTGGGGGATATATGCTTTGTATGAGTCTATGACAAGCAGAGTCTGAGCTCCAAGCGAACTATCCGATATGGTGACCAGCACAATAGGGGTGAAGCAGGGATGCTTGCTATCGCCCACCCTCTTTAGACTGTACATCGATGTGGTCTCTGATTATGTAGATAGATTGGGAGGCCTAGGGGCATGCCTAGCAGGGGTGTTGATACCCATCTTGTTATATGCTGATGATATTGTTCTAATCTCAAACTCTCCGGAGGGATTACAGAGACATCTGGATGCATTACAGGCATTCTGTGCGGATAGAGATCTGACAGTGAACCTTGGTAAAACCAAGGTTATGGTGTTTAACACCACACATGCATGGGTGACGAGATCAGAGCCTCAATTCACTTTCCGAGGGGAGGCGGTTGAGTACCTCAAGTCATATGTCTACTTGGGAGTTACTTTCACAGGACCGTGTTTCTCCCCGAAGGAGGCAGCAGAGCAGCTAGATTAGCTTGAGGGCATGCAGCCTTGGGGGCACTTGAGAGGCAGTGTGCACACATACAGTTTCAAGAGCCGTGCACCAAATTGTGGCTATTTAATACACTTGTCACACTGACCCTCCTGTACGGAGCTCCAATTTGGGGGCCCACCATACATCACAGATCTCAGAGAGGGACGGATGAAGGATGGAGGCAAATGGAGAGATCATTGATTATGATGATTGCCCGCATGATTTGGAGAAAATCATCGGTACCACATGAGATTGTTTGGGCTGAGCTGGGTGCCGCACGAGCAGTGACCGAGGCCCTATTCCAGGCAGTTACCTTTTTACAGCGGCTATGGGAGCTCCCTCAGCAGAGGTACTCCCGACTGGCATTGACCTGATCCATACAGTTGGCAGAGGATGGAGATACTCATTGCTAGTATGCTCAGACGAGATCATGGTTTGACCTACATGGTAGGCGGATAGAGGCACTACCACCCTTTCAGTACAACCTGGATTGTTCATTTTTGGATCTCACCCGCTCAAAGCAGAACAACGTGATTAGGATGGATATTGTCAGAGTGGACACAAAGAGGACACGGACTAGTCCCTCCTCCCGCCCCGCCTCAGAGGGACTCATCCGCAGCCCCCTCGCCCGCCCCTGCTGAGGACACCCCCATCAGGCTTTCTCTTTCGCCAGAAGAGGAAGCGAGCCTCACCGCAGAGGTGGAACGCCTCCAGGCTCATTCCACCATCTGCCGTATAGTCGGCACTCGCCCCAGCAGAGGGGAGATCAGGGATCTTCTTCAAGCCCGCCTTCTTGCAGATGTGGACAAGATCCTGGATGTACAGCTCCTGGGCCGGGGACATTACCAGATCGAGTTCGAGGCCGCCCAGAGCGTTGCCAAGGTCCTTGCCATGAGTCCCCTTGACATCAAGGGTGCTCGGGCTTTCTTCAGACCTTGGCAGCATGGATTTGACCCAGCAGCGGCGGAGCAGGGAGAGCGCCTTTTCCATGTTACAGTTTGCTTCCCTGGACTCCGCCGGGAGTATCTTCCGCTCCTCTCCAGGCTCGGAGCATTGGTGGGCTCGGTACTAGAGACTGGCCCCTCAGCAGCTTCAGTGGTGGCCAGAGCAGCTGGGCTACCTTCGGTCAGAGTGTTGGTGTCTGACATCTCCTCCCTTCCTAAGGTCATTCAGCTACCTAGGATAGGGGGGGGGGATGGATAGATCAGAGAGTGGAGTTCTCAGGGCTCCCGAATCAGTGCTTCATTTGCAGGCAGGTCGGCCATTTGGCCAAGGCCTACCCTCGCAGGAGACCCCAACCCTCACCACAGCAGCAGGCTACTGATGGCCCGCCCACAGATTCGGCTCAGCAGGCTGCCTCCGGGACACCTGCTTAGGCCACAGAGACCTCGGAGTGGCAGCCTGGACAGGGGCGCCGCCGAGGGAGACAGCCACAGCAGCACGCCCAGAGACCGCTGCAGCAGCAGCCACAGTCTCAGCCTCACTGGGTTCCCGTGAGGAACAGCTTTTCTCCCCTCCAAGAGGAGACCCCCGCGGCAACGACTGAGGACCAGGAGATGCCAGCACCCCCTCCTTCACCCCCCCCACCCCCGTCCCCTCCCACCGCCTCGCTTCCACCATCGCCTCATCCCGTCCCCGCTCCGGTTTCGGCAGCGGCTCCCTCTCCACCCCCCTCGCCCCCCCTCCTCCCCCTCCGCCCGCCTCACCTTCCCGGGAGGCCCTGGCAGTCCCCTGGCGTTCACCTGCAGTCCGGAGGGCGCTGAGCACTGACCTCGCTCGAGCATCACAGAGGAGACCTACTATGCCGATTCGGGCTTCACGGATTTCATGTATCCGCAGTCGGCTGAGTCGCCTTGGCATTCGACAGCGCTCGGAGGCTTTTGATTATGCCTTCACACGGCTTTTTGGAGCAGAGGCCCCCCATGAGCCAGCACCCATTCGAGTTCATGTAGTGATACCTCCGGCCCGCGGGGAGGAGGCACTAGACTCAGCGGTGGCCTTCTCGTTCCCTCTGTGTGGCCCTTGCGACCGGGAGTGGACTCTAGAGCTCGCTCTCAGCACTTTGAAGACTCAGGCAGTTGAGTTTTCTCATCACATGAGCGATCTGGAGGTGACAGATGTGATAGGCCGACTTTGGGAGTTGGCTCATTTTTTCTTGGATCCCGGGAGTGTGGATACCTCAGGGATTCGGCATTTGGTCGTGCGCATAGTGGCAGACTTAGCACGCGACCCTGGATATGTGTGTATACACGAGGTTGCTCTGTCATAGCGGGAGGCAGTCGCCATGGGCCACAGCCACTGGCGCCTGATCCGGGATTCTTGCAGTACACCGGGTGGGCAGATTCGCAGCCGCTCGGATGGGGACTACTCTCCATCCAAGCCGCTTGCGAAGGCCCGCCGTACGGCTGAGACAGCATCCACCTCAGCAGGGCATCCATGAGGATCATCTCATGGAATGTACAAGGCCTTGGCGGAGCACATTTTATACGCTATCGTGGTTGCTTGAGGCAGGAGCTTCAGAGATGCCTGGTTGGTGGCAGCATTGATATTTTGATGATGCAGGAGCACCACTTGGGTGAGAACAGGATCCGGAGATATGGTTCGGTGATGCCTGGTAGATGGGACACTTTTTGGTCTGCAGGGTTTGGTCCTTTGGGTGGACAGGGAGGAGTATGCATGGTCATTGCAGATGTATGGCGGCAGGCCATTGTGGATCGAGGGATCATTGTGCCTAGTAGAGCACAATATGTCATTCTGAGGATGCATGATGGGCTATTGGGTGTGCTCAACATCTATGCGCCCAATCATGCTAGTGCCAGAGCAGAGTTCTGGACCCAGGTTACGGATGCATTGCCAGAGGCCGCACATTGGTGTGTCGGGGGAGACTTCAACATGCTTGAGGACCCGGCAGATAGGGTGGGAGGCAGTCATGTTACAGTGCACGGCACGGAGCTTGCAGCTTTGCATGTCACTGAGGATCACTGATGCATGGCAGCATGGGGCTTTCTCCCGGTCTCAGGACAGTCTTAGTTTCTCTCGGTCGGATCGCCGGCAGGGAGGGACTAATCTATCACGGATTGATCGCTTTTATGTGGGCGACTGGTTAGGGGAGCGAGGGGGCTCCGTCGGCATTCTCGCTGGCACCTCATTTTCAGATCATGCGCCAGTTATATTGACATTGGAGGAGAGGACACGGGAGCCCAGCTTGCAGTTGAGGATCCCAGAGAGGGTACTTACAGATCCCAGTCTCGCTGAGGACATTGAGAGGATCTGGCATGATAGTCAGTGCTCTGACCAGGATGCAGCGGGCCAGTGTGCCCAGGGACTCACCGATCTTAGCTCTTTTCTACACGCTGCAGCTTTGACACGGCTGGGAGAGATTCGCGAGCGGGAGCATCGGTTGAGACGCAGCCTTGCTTCGCTACAGCGCCTTCAGGAGCAGCAGCCTGCATGTGAGTGGGTGGCGTCCCAGCTAAGCCAGGCACGCCAGGAGGTTAGAGAGGTAGAGGAGCAGAGACATGAGTTTTACTATCGTCGTCAGGCCTCTCAGTGGACGCAGCTTGGTGATAGAGTGACTGGAGAGTTTTTTGAGATCACTGGACCCCGTCTCATGCGCGAGCAGGAGTCCGCCAGCTTGGTAGACCGGATGGATCAGTAGCTACTGAGCTCGGGGAGATCAGAGCCATTGCCACTGCATTCTATAGAGACCTGCTTTCAGCGGAGCCAGCCACTAAGGATCGAGATGTTTGCAGATAGACTTTGTGGGCCCATGTGCAGAGGAGGGTCACAGACCGTATGCATACAGTTCTAGGTGCGCCTCTGTCAGAGATTGAGCTTGCCGAGGCCTTGAGGGTCCTGCCGCGACATAGTTGCCCAAGGGAGGACGGACTGACGCCGGCCTTTTTTATGCGCTATTGGGACCTTTTGGGGCCAGGCCTCCGCAGGGGCTTTCAGCATGTTTTGGACACTGGGGTGATGCCGCAGAGCTTTTCAGAGGGCTTGATCTATCTTATCCCCAAGGGGGAGGGAGTATCAGATGATATTCGGCATTGGAGGCCTATTACGATCCTCAATACTATCTACAAGGTCTTAGCAAAGGCCTTGAGTTTGAGGATCCAGCCCTTCCTGGGGGAGTTGATTCATGCTACTCAGACAGGATTTGTCAAGGAGCGCAGTATCCTTGACAACATCTTTACTTTCTGGGAGGCGACGGCCCGAGCTAGATTTCTTGGCGAGGACTTGGTCGTGATGCTTCTCGATTTTGAGAAGGCATACGATAGAGTTGATTGGGGTTTCTTAGAGGGCACTATGCTTCGCCTGGGCTTTGAGCCAGGATGGATCAGAGGGGTGGCGGCTCTGTATTCCACAGCTCGCAGCCAGGTGCTGATTGCAGGAGGACGGGGGCCGAGTTTTGAGCTGACCAGATCAATCCGTCAGGGGTGTCCCCTCGCCCCTTTTCTTTTTCTCTTCTTTGCGGAGGCTATGAGCATGTATTTGACGGCAGAGGAGGTTGGTTTGAGAGGACTTCAGCTCCCAGTCCGAGGGGAGGACCTGCTTGATGCTGAGTTTGCAGACCACACGGGCTTATTTTTGCATGGCCAAGAGGCCAATCTTCTTCGGGCAGAGCAGTCGCTCTAGGTTTTTAGTGCAGCTTCGGGAGCATTGATCAATTGGCGCAAGACAGTGGCCTTTTGGATCAGTAGTGCTCCCACTCCGGCATGGAGCCCGGACCCCGGTTTTAGATGGATTCCTCCAGGCACAGCAGTGCGGTATTTGGGATGCCAGATTGGCCTAGATTTGTCACCTGAGCAGCAGATTGCCCCGCTTCTTCTGAGCATTCGGAAGAAGCTTTTGTATTGGAGTACAGCTCGACTATCCTTGGCTGGGAGGGTGGTGGTGGCAAATCAGGTGCTGTTAGCGACCATGTGGTACATTACGTCTTGCTGGATTTTCTCGAGCTCTTGCATCAGCCAGGTACAGAGGCTGATCAGGAACTTTCTGTGGTCTGGGCGGGACGGTCAGCCAGCTCGGGCAAAGGTTGCATGGGCAGTTATTACACTTCCGCTGGCTCAGGGAGGTTTGGGCATTATAGATCCAGTCGATCAGAGTAGAGCCTTATTGGGGAAGCTTATTGTTCGGGGGTTGCTTCCGGGCGCTGAGCCTTGGAAAGAGCTCCTCTTGCAGCGGCTCTGCAGGCTCGGGCGCCCCCAGCAGGGGGCACTTGGGCACCAGAGATTCGCTGGATCTTCATAGAGATGAGGAGGACAGGCCTCAGTAGAGGATGGGAGGACAGATTTGCTTTGAGTATCCTGAGAGCTTGGGAGCTGCTGAGACCGGGGCTCTCTCAGCGACCTCCTCCTTGTGTTGAGGAGCGGGCCAGACAGCCGCTCATCTGGAGCCCAGCGGTTCGCACAGAGCAGGGTCATATGCTGGGTTCTCGGCCTCGTCTAGCCTAGGGACCTTTAGCGGCAGGCCCAGCTCGTAGTTTTGGAGACTGGCAGGCCTGCTGCAGTCTCCCAGAGGAGATCCAGGTGGAGAGGCTGAGTCACTTCAGAGGGGGGTTGATTATGAGGGATGATATTCAAGAGGCACTCACAGAGGAGTGGTTCACGCCTCTCGAGCCAGTGGCCCCACGGTGGATGGGAGCCTTTACACAGTTGGAGATCCTGATTGCAGTCAGAGCTTGCACTGAGGATGGCAGTTGCCTCTACTATGAGATTCAGGATGAGGACAGACTCCAGAGAGTGGAGGTGGAGTCGCCTTTGGTTGCAGAGTGCACCCTTCAGAGGATTCGGGTAGTGGCCGCCGCTTCTCAGAAGTGGCATATTGACCCCGACCCTGCTGATGTGCTCCCGGATTGGCGCATATGGGCATATGCAGCGCGCCCCTTGGCCCGGCTACAGTGGGACCCCGGGGAGTACGAGTGGCATGATCCTTATGCATCCCTTGAGGCCACAGAGATTACCTTTTTCCAGTATACTGTTCGACTGGGGCGGCATATTTTGACGGCGAGGAGGACGGTCTCTCCAGCGGCAGCGGGGCATTGGCGGCTACAGGGACTCTCACAGGAGTTCCTGGAGGATTTCTGGGCTCGGCTCTAGGCTAGTCGACAGGCCCGCAGGATCTCGACTTTTCAGTGGCTGGTCGCCCACAAGGGCTCAGCAGTTGGCACTTGGCTTGTTTACAGCGGTCTTTCGGCGGCCTGCGTCCGATGCGGCCACCCTATGGAGACACAGAGACATTGCCTTCGGGATTGCCCTCAGGCGCAGCAGATTTGGCTGCAGATGCTGCGTATTCTGGCTCCCCTTTCTCCAGAGGGTATGTTTACGTGGGGTGCTGCTGCTTGGTCGACCTCGTCAGGGCTTGCGATGGGCTATGAGATGGAGCAGGGCAGTCAGGCCATCAGATTTATTAGGGGCCAGCCTCGCCTGGTTCCGGCACCGGATTTCTCGTCTGCCAGCTGGACACAGGAGAGGGATTTACGATGGGAGCTCCTCAGCAGCCTCACCATCTGGTTCACCTGGAGGGCCCGGTGCTTCACGGCCTTTGAGGGGAGATTGGAGCCACCAGCAGAGACTGTACGGGGGATTTGGCAGGAGTTGATCCACACCTTGCGAGGACAGTACGACCGCATCCGGGGAGACTCGGATGAGGCGATCTTGCGGCGCCAGGCCTTTCACACCACTTGGCGCTGTGGCCCCTTCTACACCTTACACACGGGATTCCCCCGTTGGCACTACAGGCCACCTGTTTGGCTCTTCCCCCCCCCTATTGTATGATTTAGCCTCTTAGTCCTTTGTGCTGATGCTTGTATTTTGCAGCACCTAGGGAGAGTCTCCCGGGCTGCCATGCTGTATTCACTGCTCTGTTTCTCTTATGAGCAGGAGAGATTTTTTGTAGCCCTACGGGCGTTTTTATATAACTAATGAAAGGATCTTTTCTCGGAAAGAAAAAAAAGAGCCATTTTCTACACCTCTCACCATATGATTTTATCACCCGTCCAGCGTACATGGATGTACACCTATCACATGGGACACGTTGTGCCATTGGACAGATCCGAACCTCATCACACCAGTTGCGGATTGAGACAAGGCAATATGTGCATCAGATCTCGGATGACCTCATTTGTCAGCTATGCTACCAGGAGGCAGAGACAGAGGAGCACTACATTTGCCGATGTACAGTCTATTATGAATTCCGAGGGAGATATCACTGCCTCTTCCGAGAGGGTTTTGGGCCGTTACGCAAGGTCATGGAGTTTGAGGATCACAGATGCCTGGGATTGTTCCTACTTGAGCTCAGGAGACACAGAGAGACCCTCTTGGCATATAGGAGACCGAGCCATGACGTACCTAGAGAGAGGATCCTGACAGATTTCTTTGGCACCAGCACCAACACCAGCAACCCAGCCCACACACCTCCTGATACCTCCTCCATCGGGCCATCAGGGCATCGGCCATGCTCCCAAGGAGTCACCACTGATAGAGCAGTCATCTTATGTCGTGCTCGTCGGCCACGCCCACCAAGATCCCGACCACGGCATCCTCACCATCGCCAGATCAGAGCCATTATTGCTCGGCATCGGAGGCGCCTACCTCGCTTCTACGATCTCTCCATTCTAGACAGCCCCATGGCGGCGGAGATATTTGATCTGAGGAGAGGGCAGCACTTCAACTGATCAACATACATGAATCTACTTGACATACATACATACATACATACATACATACATACATACATATATATATATATATATATATATATATATATATATACACATACATACATTTTCCAGTATTTTCTACTCAGTATCATCTAGGAGTCTTACTTACAGTTCTTATAATTGTAAGACAATCAGTTTATTGTACTTTTCAGTTTCATTTAGTTGTTCTCTTTGATGAGACACCAACTTCAGATGTACTCTCAATTTTGGTATTGGCTCAGATTTGACATTCCTAGCTCATCGCTCTAGTTTTTGTTTTTTCTTTTGTACCATGATGAGATTACATGGACACTATTGTATCACTTTTAGTCTCATAGACCCAGTGGGTCTTTTGAAGACGTTTAATGTAACTTTCTTTCTTTCTTTCTCTCTATCTTTCTACACACACACACACGTCATGGAGATCTTTGAGCCACTATAGCTCAGCACTGTTCCTACCAAACCTAGCCCTAGTTTCTATCAATCCAATGGTTTCAGGAGTTTGCACCCATTCCTGATTGGTAGCAGGACACCTTCACTATTGTTGACGGTCTTCTTGAGGATAGGAGCATTCTTGGAATGCCACTCATTTCTCATCTCCAAGCCTAACAAGCAATCAAAAAAGGAGGCGAGGTGCATTGATCTATGTCCGCACTCAACGTTTAGACCGCAAAACCTTTAGAGCAACAGTTGGCAGGTTTCCTTCCGCGATTTCAAGACATCATGTTGAGGGACGACCTCCTGCCCAAGCTACCACCCATTTGTCTTGAGGATCATCAAATTGAGTTGGTCCCATGGACAAAACCTCCTCGTAAGTTTCCCAATCACCTGTCGAAGGCATTGGAGATCGAGCTGGAACAACCATTGTCCCGGTTACTCCGCATTGGGTTTATCCGGCCATCATCCTTGCCATTTGTTGTGCCCATAATATTTGTCCAAAAGAAAGATAAGACCACACGTTTATGTGTGGACTACAGGGCATTTAATAAGCTCACTATCAAGTATAAGTTCCCAATGCCCAAGATTGAGTTAATTCTGGAATGTCTCAATGGTGCAAAAGTATTTTTCCAAGATAGATCTCACGACCATCAAGTGCAGCTCTTTGAGCCAACATCTGCCCTTCGAACTCACCAATGCCAGCGATGTTCAATAAGATGATGTCTCGTGTATTCATGGAGCTCATTGGAAAGTGCATATTCATCTTTTTGAATGACATACCTATTTTTTCTGCCACTGCAAAGCAGCATGAGCAGGATGTGGAGAAAGTCTTGCAACTTTGCAGGACACTAAGCTCTTCATAAATGAGAAGAAGAGCGCATTCGGATTATTGGAGGTTCATTACCTCGTATATGTTAGAATTGCTTCCAGTATTCGCCTTGACCCTAAAAAGGTACAATTGGAATATTCCCAAGACTGGTCAGGAAATCAGGATCTTTGCCAGGCCTACAGTACACATGGACAAGTTTTCCAACCTCCTCTCACAGACCTGATCAAAGACGTGAAGACAGGTCGCTAGAAAGTCTCTGTTACGAGCAAAGCTCTTCAGGCATTTCATGTCCCTTGCATAAATCATCTCATTCTCTCATATGTCAGCAGTGAAACACAGCCTTTATCATGTGTGCTTGAGTCTTATGACATGTGGATACATCTTCAGCAGACATTGTAAAGAAGTTCTCCAAAGTAATAAGGAAAATACTCATGCTTGCGAGAGGGGGCCCTTAAGTGGGTAGTTGGGACAAAATCTGGTGTCGCCTTTCTATCTCTACAACTCTATTTCCAGTGTACAAAGATTAAAGTGATTGCTTAAACTCACTAAAAGAAAAGGTATAAAGAAGGCCTTGCTACATGTTACACGATCATACTAGTTGCATGCGACAATCTACCCTGTCCAAGTCCATCATCAGCTGTCAATTTTCGAACGCGGACCTCCAGCTCCATTCCTCTTCTGTGGCTGCCCTTGAAGCCACAACCTTGATTTGCAATTACTGTCTATTGGCATGCCCTAGTCTGAGCCCCTTCTTCATTTGGGATGAGGGGGGAGGGACTTGTTGGGAGTATATCCCCCCCCCACCAACCCTTCCTTTTTGTTCTTTGGTTTTAAGACCTCGCAAGACAGGCCATTTATACCCTGTTGCCTCAATTGAAAGTTAAATCCTGCATCATGCACATGCTTTTTTTTCAAGGTTGTTTCAAGCCCATTTGTAGCCCGTGACCCACCATAGCCAGTCTCCTCCTTCCCATCGTCCTCTTCTCCCTCAATTTGGAGATGTACTTGGAGTTTTGCCGAAGAGGACAAAAAACTTGAAACGAAAAAACCTCAATCCATTTTGTGACTATGTTGTACATTCAGTTTCAAATCTCAGGTCATCAATATGAGCACACATCAAAGCCATTACCTTGAAAACCCATAAATCTTTCAGACCTAAATTATGATTAAACTAGTTTAACAAACTATTGAAAGAAGAGCTTCTTCAAAATATTACACCATTGCATGCGGCTTGTCACCAATCAAAGTTAATGACAGCGCAAGTTAAGCTGCCAATCTCATACCATTGGGTGCATCTTCATCCTTGACCTCCCAAAAAGTGGTCTCCTTAGCAGGAGAAGCCTTGGTAACTTGTGCATCTTGAGTATTGATTGTCGGCTGTAAGACTTCCGTGATTTCTATATCATTGACCTCCCCACCATTTTCTGCTCCATGCTCAGCTTCGCTACTAGGCTCAGCAGGTACTTCTGTGATATCCCTGACTCGAGACATTTGCAGGCCTTCAGCTCTTACAATATGCAAAACTTATGTGTCTATGGCAAGATTTCAAACAGAACTCTGAAACAAACCTGCTTCCAAAGCTTGACTCAGAAAAACAGGCATCATGTTGCTCTTGAGCTGCCTGCACAGGATGGCTTGTAAGTAGAGACAGTTTACTCTGCATAAAATAGCAAGCAGTTGTCTGATTCTGTTGCTGAGATCAAGCCCAGGAACTAAATGGTTTATAATGTGGCTTCTTGCCTATCTGCTCTTTTCATTTGAATCAAGATCAAGTGTAAGAAGCTTACAGTCTGAAGACGATACCTGCTGCGAGTCAGAATCCAATATTGCATTCCTACTATGACGAGACCATCCTTCCACTATCAAACGGTAAGCCTCATCTCTGGAGAGGAAAGAGGCAAAAAAGCTCTGCAATCACCATAGCAACATGCTTATCTTGAAGCTCAAAAAGTAAAATCTGCAGCAACAATTCTTAGTATAGAGTAGATAGAATGACATGGTAAAGCTATTTGGTTGATAAGCATATGCAGCCAAACACTTATAAACTGAGTTCACTCTGGACTGCAATGGCCCACGGTAATGTGGCCAATGGAGGCAGCCTGCAGGCCCAGCCATTCACTAAGAGGAGGAAGGCACAGGACAAGCTTTATCCCACCAGCCAACAATGACCCATGATCCAGGCTAGGAATTGATCAGTAGACAAGCTACACGGCAGATTCATGCTGTGAGACCATCGATGAAGGCTCGGTGACACCTCTTACAATGTACCGACCTTGCTCTTATTGGTTTGAGCGATACAACAAAGAGATTACTAGAGATGATTATGATCTAAGACCTAAGATGACTTTGAGAATAAGGTCCTAGCTTGGTCCTAAGGGCTTATAAGGTCTTGGATGATCAAAGGTAAGGTCACTAAAGATGATTAGAGATTTTAGAAAGAACCTAATAACTTGAAATAAGGAAAAAGGTTAAAAAAAACTTCTTGCCCATTACATTTAACAACTTCTTGCCCATTGGATTTAATGTTTCTTACCTCTTAAATTGATGCTTTACTAGCTATGCACCCCCTACTCTATTCGACTAGTGTGTATTAAATGATGTATACTACACACATAAATTCTAATTAGATATTATACACATATGTTAAAATTTCTTGATTATAATACCTTTTATATATATTGCCTCGATCAAAGCCCATCGAACTACACCTTATATATATTGCTGGAAAGTAAAACTGAGAAGGCGGCAAACTACACCTTTTAAAAAAAGCCAAATTTCTCTCTCTTTCCTAGCATTTCCAAGTTCTCGTGTAAAAAATCTATGAATTTTCACACTAAAAAATCTATGAGTTTAAAGAAGAATGCTAAATGGCGAATGTATTGGTTTGAGTAGATTTAATGCATTTGGTGTAGAGAGATTTGATGAAATCTAGCCAGTAGAATCATTGAATGAGGTATGTATCTTACTTTTTCAATTTCATTGACAATATTTATTTCTTTACCTTTTTTTCAAACACTATTGCTTGTGAGATGAAACAATTCCTATATTAATGAAGCCATTTCATCAATCTCGTCCATATCTAAAATTGTGGATTCCATCTCCCACTGATCTTCATCTTTGCTTCCTCTATCTTCGACAATTATATCGTGAGTGAGCTTGGGAGTAATGCTCAATTCTAACATGGAAACATGAGTGAAAAGTATCATTGATCTTTGTAGCAGTATCATGTTGCAAAATAGTAAACCAAATTGCACACCCTTGAAGCCTTCAACCTACTTTTCCATTTAGTTTGAATGGACTCACATGCCAATCAATTTTTCTCATTATACCCAAATGATTCTCCCATGCTTGTTGTGGCATGTTTATCATTGTTCATGTGGTATGTATGCTTATTACTTAAGTCTCTACCTTTCAAGGCAATTCACATGTGCAGTTATTCTCTACCACCAATCTGACAAACCGCTCAAGGCAATTCACAAGTGCAGCAAAAGCTATAATCTTTGGTCTACAGATCTCAAAGTATGTCATTAATTCCCATAATATATTTCAACCCTTCATGTATTCATTGCTAAAGAGCTGAGGTTTACTGACACTCAACAAAAGTGAGCTATAATTTAGGCTAGCACAAGAAAGTCAAGGTTGACACCACTCTCTACAGATTCCAAGGATGTCCTTGATGCCCATGTGCACATGGGTGCCTTACACATCTAGATTCAATCTTTAGTAATGTATGTCCTTACATGTGTCTTGACACAAAAGTAGGTAGAGAAAACAACAACATTTTTCATGTTCCTTACAGACAGTATATAGAAGTTCCAAAAGGGTCCAAACATCAACAAAAACTATATATGTATCATACATTCTATAAATACCTTTTTGCCCCAAGCCACAATTTCAATAGCATTTGGAAATAATCCAGCTGTTCTAGCTTTGTGAACACTCGTCACATCTTTGAGAACAATTATTTTCTGCATAAGAGCCATGTAAACTTTAATTTTCTAAAAAAGTTTAAAATTTTATGGAGCAATGCTTCAATGAACATAGAACAAGAAGAAAGCTTTTTTGCCCAAGTTCATCTCAACATATTCTTGAATCACACAATCAAACTTAGGGTATAAAAAAACATTGGCCTTGATACTAGATTTAAGATGTGCCTTACATACTAATTACATGTTTCCTGGTCAGCATACAACGTGATGAAATTCTCTAAAAGAATTTATTTTTTTGTGTCCACGTGGGGTCAACTGTAAAGCCAATGAATAGTCACAACACTAAGAAAAATGACCTGAAACTCTTGACCTAGTTCTTGAATCCTGCATTACTGTTAAGACTTACGCCTGTAGTTCCTCTTGACTGTTATTATAGCAACATTGCAGGATGTCAATAAACTCAAGAATACAGCTCAGAGCTCTTTAAACCTTGCAGGATGTCAATAAGCTCAATAATACACCTCGAAGATAAAAGAGGGGCCTATGCCATCTATAAATAAGGCTTGAAGCCTCCACTGTACGTTGCTTACACAGAGAAATCTTTTTGAGAGAATTTGGCATTTACTTTCTTTTCGTAGCCAAAAATATTCGAGTAGAAGCACACATAATGCTCGAATAAATACATATGGCCCTGCATGTACAAGAAGTTTCAATAAAATACTCAACTCATGATGCATACACTTGATTGACTTTGGGACACAGATTTTTGAAAAATAGCTAGGTTCTTGAATGGTATACCCCACCTGAAGAAGAATTTTTTTCTGAAGTGCACAATTAAAATCTTGAATAAGCACCTGTGACAGTGTCCACCTTATCCAATTAGAAATATCAATTTCTGGAAAAAATGAAGCGTGCAAACATGTAGCCAACAATATGATCAAAAATTGGAAAATTGATCACACTGACTGTAGCAAGTAGACAATGCGACTACAAAAAGAAACCTATGGAAGCGATGGTTTTAAAAGAATGTTCATGGAAATAAACCAAGTTCCAACCATTGTATGATAACTTGGTCTCATTGGGTCCCTGGCAAGAGTCTCGGCCCTGTTGAGGAGAGCAATACTCTATTTGGGGTGGTTAGGTACACTTGCTTATGGGAGGTAATGACTTCCAACAATGCTTGGGTATTTGGGGAATCAGGAACCCAAGGGTTGGACCCCAATCAGATCAAAATTTTCTGCAAAACTGGCATGGAATCTCTTGTGCATATAAATGGCTGGTCATTAATGAAGATAATGAGTGGAGTTATTGCTAATGCAAGTGTTATGGTGGATTGAAGTAGAGGATTCTCATGACATTAGAGAGAGCATAAACATAATAACAAGTATTAGTGCTAATCATAATCTACTTACATGTTGAGCTAGACCAACAAGATGGTCATAATTCTCACACACGTCTTCATTCATAGAGGGCCTCTTAGATAGGCTAGAGATACATAGTTGATTACATCATTGATGAGGTTAGTGAGCCTCCTCATATTCCTCCATGAATCTAGGGACTAAGGTCAACATGGTGAACATAATAAAGGCTAGAGAATCTCTCCTATTCAAGTTGATGAAGGCGCCCAGAATCCAAGTAAATAAAGTGGATTTTACAAAGCTTTTCAACCTCAGTGGATTTTACAAAGCTTTTCAACCTTAGACTCGGCCCATCAAACATATGAAAGCTTGAGACATGTGGTGCACATTTCCAACAGTCATCAGTTGGCTTTGCTTTGCTGCTTGGAATACAGTGACGTTATTAGGTGCTGTACATATATATGGCATTACATTGAATGTTTTACTGTACAGGATTGTGGAGCTTCTCCAATTGCAGTTACGTTATGATAATAAAGGAGGGTGGATGTACTAGTGAAGTCCTCTGCCTCACAGTCAGCACGTGCTTCCATGCCTACAAAGTGGATTGCCTTCTCTTCCCTGGTGGCTAATTGTATTCGTATGGGCGTGAATGTAGCCTAGAAGCACTGAGCTTTTTGAAGGATTTTGATGTATACTTGAATTTTGGGGTTGTAGTTAGGTGGCAAGTATCCTGAGATTGTAGATAATTGTGTATATGGTGATGACAGGATGTATATTCACTAGGACGGAAGTCACAATGCCATGCAGGTAGAGATTCATCACTAAAATATAAAACCACCTTTCTTTCAAAAAAAAAAACAAGCATTTTCTGATCCAATCCCAAACTTCAGTCAGGAAAGTTTGATGAACAATTCCCTATGCGAAAGCCAAAATGAAGAGCATCTTGGCTTTATAGCAGTTATGATCAAGTGAAAGCTGTAGAGACATGTCCATGCTGCAAAAGTGGGTATGATCACCAAATCATGCCCACATCATCCAATGATGAAAATCAAGTGCTTTTACTACAGCAAAGTAGGCCACAGTATTGCCTGATCATCCAGGAAAAAAACAAGATTAGGGACTCTATATGTAACCAATCCAAAAGACTTAGATGGCAAACTTGCACTACCCAAGGCTCTAACACCTTATTCCGTATAAACAGATTTTGAAATAGTTGGGTGTGTCTCTTGACATTTGTCAAACTGGGGCTGTTTATAGCCCAGGACAATGCATTGCAATAAACAACAGAGTAGAGAGATGGAGGAACGGATGTGGCAAAAGATGAATAGAAGCCCTTTTCATGCAATTGGAATGCCCACCTGGCACCCAGACGGCCCATAATCAAGTGACCCTCTGCTGGGTTGGATGGATGAAATTCAAATTGATGTAATGTTTGATTTAACTAGGCATGAAAGGGGGGCATCCTTGCAAGATTTGAGATGTTGCACGTGTCCACAACAGTGAATGTACAGACATGGCCCAAAGATTGGACTTGGTTGGGAAAAACCCCATGCTTAGACCCCAAACAAAATCCATATTAAGGTGTTGATTAGTTCAAGTGTAAATGTGGTTCACATAAATAAGGAATGGAACCTAAAATGGTCCTCAGAGACTTGGTGTAGTAGGGGACAGATTTGTGGGAGATGCCTCTGCTTGAGAAAGCCAGAATCAATCACTTCTTATGTAGCAAAGTTTTGGAAGATACTGCTTGAGGTGTTGTAAAGCCCCCCATAGGACCACCTAATACACAAGGTTAGAACATATAGAAGGGTATAAGCAAACTCACCTCCCAACTGTAGATTCCATCAGGAATCTCCCCCGAGCCACGGGCTAGGGTTCCACTCTCCCCCAAGCCAAACTAGTCAACCTTGGTGTCCCATACCACCAGGACCTGTCCTAAGGGACCTTCGACAAGACCACCTGTGAACCGCCATGTCCATGGCAAGAGTCTGGTCCAGGCATAGACCATCAACCAACTCTATGACTGAATGAATCACAATAACCCACAAGTCACTCATATAATGACCACTGCTGCCATTAATAACAATCTTGCTATAAATAGCCAGTAACCATGGATTATCACTAATAATGAACCCTAGCCATCCATAACCTGCCTGTGGCCTTCCCCTAATCTCACGGCTCCATAACACTGACCAGATTAGGCCCTAATCCTCAAGATTAGTGTTAGATACACAACATACTTTCCCTCCTAAGACCTCTCTAGGAAACAAAATCAGGGAATCTCAGCTCTAAACTAGTAACTGTCACCCAAGTCAAGTCGTCCACCACCCTGTCTTTCCACTTGATCTTATACTCGGGGATACTGCTGGTCAGCCACATGTTGTGGCTCCAAGACTTGCTGATTATGCCCAAAAATACCCCTATGGTCAGCCAACCCCTCTTAAAGTCCATGATCTGTCTACTGCTGCCGGCCAGCTTATGGGTTCTTTAGTGAACCCAAAACATGGCCAAACTTCAAGAGTATGGGCTGACGGATGGCTGAGCCCTTGGTGATGCCTGTGGGGCTTCTGCTTGGATTGTCTAGGCCAACTAGTGCCCTACTGTTACAACCCTGAACTGCTGCCTAAATCAAGGATTAGCCTTGTCACCATGTGTGCATATGACATTCCCTCCTATTAAACTTGATGATGGGTTGGAAACCTGTCATCCTTCCTCCCTAGACTGCTGACTTTGAATTTTGACTGCTTTTTCTTTTGATATTTTGACTGCTTGACTTTGACACACGTTGGTTGAACACCTTTTGCCACATGCGCGGAAGCTATGTGCCTTCTTTCAGCCCTAAATGATGTGTTTATCTGCTAGCCCTGCGATGGGCATGTCCATGTGCATGCACATGACATCCTGTTCTGCTAAACTTGACGACGGGATTCCAACTTCTGACCTTGGATGACTATCATCATCCCTTTGTCAACACATGGACTCCCCAACTTGTCATCCTTCCCTTCCTGGCAACCTTTTCATTGAAAACCTTGCCATCTGTTCCATTTGTCCCCTTGCTTTCTTGCCCTACTCCTGAACACTTTCTTTGGTCTTCTTTTCCTGAGTATTGAATCTGGCATTCTTACTCCATCCTGGATGATCACCATCCCTTGGAACTGTTTTCCTGAAAAACGCAAAGAAGGATGGAGAGAGAGAAATGTAATGACCCTTCACCAAGGTGTCAGATAACCAAAAAGGTCTTTGGCAAAGCCTTTTATAGGCCAATGAGGAATTTCCCAACTCGCCGACCTACTGTCGGCCAACAGAAAAGACACCAAAAAGTCCAAATGCAGCCGACGACTCCTGTAGCTCCTTGAGTACTCCGCCAACTTGTCCTTGCACCCATAGGGTACCTTTTGGGATCCTCCTGTGCCCTACCCATGCCCTAAATGATCTATTTATCTGCTGCCCTTCAAGGATTAGCCCTGTGATGAGCATGTCCATGTGCATGCACATGACATCCCCTTCTACTAAATTTGATGACGAGAATCCAACTTCTGACCTTGGATAACTGTCATCATCCCTTTGCCTCCACATGGACTCCCCAACTTGTCATCCTTCCCTGCAATTCACAAACGACATTGGCAGCATATATGATTTTTTTGGGGTCCTTTTCTTTGGGATCCTTGAACTAGCTAACAACCAGTCGGCTGGTTCATGGACAGAATTAGGGCCTATATAAAGGCGCATCAACCTTTGCGTCATTATCTCACCCCTCACGTGGGGCGGGTCTAGGATAGGGTTTTGATACCCCTTTTGGGGAAGGCCTAAGGCCACATACATTGTAACCTTTTGATATATTAGGAATATACTGAAATACACAACCGTCTCTCTCTCTCTCCTCTCCATTTCTTCTTTGCGTTTTGCATCAAGATGTTCCTATGAAAGGTGTTTAGGGCTACAAGAAGACACAGAGCTTCTGCGCATGTAACAAAGGCAATCCATACAATCTCTGAACAATTGCTCAACAAACTGCTGAGCCACATCAATCGCTCTCACGATTGACCTTGTAGGTGAAAACCTTGCCATCTTTGTCAACATGTCTACCACCACCCAGATAGCATCATGCCCTCTGCTAGTGCCTAGCAATCCAACATAGAAATACTTTCCCACTTCCCAAAAGGGATCTCTAGAGGATGTAGCAACCCTCCAGCAGACGCTCAACCTTATTTACCTGACATTGATGACACTTCACCACATAGTCCTGGACTTCCGCCTTCATTTTAGGCGAGTAAACGTCCGTTTTACAAAATCATAAGTCCGTCGGAACAATAATCTGGTACACATACTCTATCATCTCGGAACAATAATCCGTTCCGGATGAAGTACTGACTACCAGCCACCTTAATAGGTCATGCTCGTCTTAGAATCCCCAAGACTACCCTAAGATGTTCAACATGCTCTTCAAGGGTACGACTATGTCACGTGCACACTCGTGCCATGGCCTAATCCTCACCATGAAAAGCATAATCCCTGATTACGACAGCAGTTAGGATAGAATTTAGGACATCATCATCATCATGGAGAGGCATGAGTATCTAGTCGGCAGCCTCCATATAGCAGTCAGCAGCCAGCAAGACATTCAGGCAGCCAGTCAACCAACATCTGCTAGTCGGCCAGCACATGGGCAAAGCAGTAAAGTTAGCGCAGCATTTATGATAATATTGGAAATAATATCATGTGTCCACAACAAGCCAACAGCAACACCATAGACCAACCACCAACTTTATGAGCATGTATAAGCATAAGCCAATCATTTGCATTAAGCAATCATCATTCATCATTTCAAGAAGTCTACGAGTCAGTAATAGCACGTAGAAGGCTAGAGGTCACCCTATTGGGATAGACCAAGGGCCTTTGAAGATGTACAGACTCTCATGTCACCTTTTTGTACCATATAATACAAGAAAAACCTAACACCAACTATCTCTTGTTAGAAGTCATCTCCTGTCTATTTTTATACACCAAGGCCTCTGTTGTGGGTGTGCCCGCCCTGTATAGGTGTTCTATCATTTTTCCTCACTCCCCGTATTTTTTCCCTATTTTTCCCATTTTTTCCATGGTGTGGATGGATGCCAGATGGTTGGCAGGAGCCCATGGTGCTGGCCGACTGCACCTCATGGCTGGCCGACCTGTTTTACACACTCGTGGAGCTCCTACAGTCGTGGAGACTACTACTGCTGGCCGACTGCTTTATGCAGTCGTGGAGAGCCACTAGTGCTGGCCGACTGCATGCATGGGGCATATAAATAGGCCCCATGCTCCTCACTATTGTATCATTCAGTTTTCTGCGGGATCTTGTGTATAGAGAAGAGTTTACATGCCTATTTCTCTGTGTCTCTTGTGCTGTCTATTTTCTGCATTCTACTTACTCTTGTCAACCCAAGTTTGGTTATCATTTCCGTTGCATATTCTGACATGGTATCAGAGCCCTAGGCTCGTGATAGATCTTGGGAGTTTTTTGAGCAAGAGGGGGATAGTTAGGTTGCTGATTGGTGGACTGTTTTGGACTGTTTGGGAAGAGAAGGTGCAAGAGGAAGGCGGGCTAAGGTGCTGGACAGCCACTTGCAGGTTTTAGAGAATTTTTTTTTCCAAGGAATAACAAGGACAAAGGGAAGGCTTCACCGAAGAAGTCTTCTGAGAAGAAGCCTAAAACAGAACGATAGAAGCTGAAGGCCGAGCGGTCCTGCAATGATTGTGGCGAGAGAGGCCACTACTGGAGGAAGTGTCCTAAGCAGACTGGGAAAAGTGCTGATTCTTCAGCCTCAGCTGCAAAGACTCCTGTATTTGTGCACTTAGAGATGATGGACTCCGATGCTTCATCGTCTTCGAGCGAGGAGGCAATTGGCTTCACCGCAAAGGATACCCGGGAATGGATTCTTGACAGTGGTGCTTCCAGGCACATGACTCCGTCCCGTGACTTCTTTCTAGATCTGAAACGGCAGTCAGGTCGCATCTTCATTGGTGACAACTCCACCATTCCAATTCATATTGAGAGCCGGATGGAGATTATTCCCGACGGCAAGGGGGGCAAGCATGCCTCCCATGTTCTTTATGTCCTTGCTCTTGGTTTTCATCTTCTGTCAGTGCATGAAGTATGCAAGACTGGCTTTCGGGTGGAATTTGAGGAGCATTCAGTTGCTCTACGGGACTGTGAGACTGGCCAGGTTATTTGGGAAGGCAGTGTGGAGAATGGTATCTACAAGCTCTCTGCACTCTCCTCATTGATAGGTTCTCAGGTCGGAGATATGTGGCACTTTCGTTTTGGCCACTTAAATGTGGATGCACTGAGGCGAGCTTTCCGCGACCAGATGGTGGTGGTTGGCTTGCCCGATGTTGGCAGCAGGCAAGGACGTTGCAGTTCTTGCATACGTGGTAAGCAACACAGGGAATCCTTTTCGAAGCAAGCTTCTAGGCGGGCTTCATTACCATTGGAGTTGATTCACACTGACTCGTGTGGACCTCAACAGATACCATCTGTGGGAGGATCTCTCTATTTTATGCTGCTTGTTGATGACTGTACCAGATTCACGTGGGTCTACTTTCTTTCACAGAAGGACCAAGCTTTTGCACGGTTCAAGGATTGGCACGTGATGGTCGAAAAAGAGTCTGGATTGCAGGTAAAGACTCTCAGGGCTGACAAAGGGGGTGAATTCTCCTCGAATGTATTTCTCAGATTTTGTGCAGATCATGGCATCAAAAGGGAACTGGCCAATACAGGATCGCCTTCAGAGAATGGAGTTGTAGAACGCAAAAACAGGACTATGGTGGAGATGGCGAGGACCATGCTAGAGCATCGTGATCTTCCTTGTCCACTTTGGGGAGAGGCTGTGGCAACGGCTGTCCATACCCTCAACCGGTCTCCAACGACTTCAGTACCTAATATGACTCCGTTTGAGGCATACTTTGGCAGGAAACCTGATGTCTCGCACTTCCGTGTTTTTGCGAGTGATGCGTATGTACATATTCCGAAGAAGCAAAGAGGGAAGCTTGACTCCAAATCCCGCAAGCTTATATTTGTGGGGTATAATTCTCTTTCCAAGGGATACAGATTGTATGATCCAGATAGGAATGAGATTGTTGTCAGCCGGGATGTGGTCTTTAATGAGCATGTTCCAGTATCCACTATCAAGGAGCCGCCACTTCTTGGAGATCCAAAAGAGTCTGATGATGATTCCCAGACTATTGTTCCAGTTGATCCACCTCAGTCAGTACAGGAGGTTGAGCCCGAAGCTGGAGTATAGCCCCTGCAACACAACAGCAGGAGGCTCCACGATCTGTTCGAGTACCCAGGTGGTTGTTGGACACCCTTCGGGAATCAAGTGTCACGGAGTTACCCTCCGAGTGGACCACATAGGGCGGCCCTCGAAAATCGCACAGAGTCCGCGACAAAAGCAATACAGCGGAGCTTCTTCAGGTAAACTATGCTTTGATGTCGCGTATTATGCGGGACAAGGAGCCCACTTCCGTTAAGGAAGCCCTTTCACAGGATACTTGGAGGAAAGCCATGCAAGTGGAACTTGATGCCATCGAGAAGAACAAAACATGGGAGTTGGTACCGAGGCCGTCGAAACGGTCAGTCATTGGTGTCAAATGGGTCTTTAAGACCAAATATGCGTCAGATGTGTCGGTGGACAAACACAACGCCAGACTTGTGGCTAAAGGTTATGCTCAGCGGCCACGCATCGACTACGAGGATACCTTTGCACCGACAGCAAGGATGACCACGATTCGGACCGTTCTTGCCCTTGCTTCTTCTCAAAGGTGACCAGTGTATCAAATGAATGTAAAATTTGCGTTCCTTAATGGTGACCTGTAGGAGGAGGTGTATATTGAGCAGCCTCCAGGCTTTGTTGTTCCAGGATCGGAAGGGATGGTTTACAGGTTACGTAAGGCCTTGTATGGTCTTAAGCACGCTCCCATAGCTTGGAATTAGAAGATTGATTCCTTCTTTGTTCGGACTGGTTTTCAGAAATCGGTTGCAGATCCCAACCTGTATCTCTTTCGGGAACGCGGCTTGGTTACGATTATCATCCTTTATGTGGATGATCTCATTCTCACCGGTGTCATGTGGAGCCATTGGCGTGACGAAGGCCGCCTTGTCAAAGGAGTTTGAGATGACCGACCTAGGCTTACTCCACTTCTTTTTGGGATTGGAGATATGGCAGACCCAAAGGGGGTTTTTTGTCTCTCAGCAGCGGTATGTTCATGAGTTGCTTGAGGCCTTTGGAATGGAGAATTGCAAGCCTATTACTTCGCCGATGGACCCGAACACAAAGTTAACTGTTAATGATCCTTGTGAGCCAGTTGATGCCTCGCAGTATCGGAAGTTGGTTGGTTCATTGATCTGGTTGCTGAACACCAGATTGGACTTGAGCTTCTCCGTGGGGCTGTTGAGCTCTTTTATGCAGACGCCATTGAAGCCTCATTGGGACGCAGGATTGCGGATCTTGCGGTATCTGCAGAGTACGAAGGATCTAGGACTCTTTTACACAGGAGGGGATGGAATCAGACTCCGAGATTGGAGTGACTCAAATTGGGGAGGAGATCAAGACACGAGGAGATCCACTTCAGGTTACAGTTTTACCCTCGGCTCAGGAGCAGTTTCTTGGAGCAGTAAGAGGCAACCAACTATTGCCCTATCTTCGACAGAGGCAGAGTACCGGGCTGCTTGTGGTGCTGCTTGCAAGGTTGTGTGGCTGCGGAGGCTGCTAGGCGAGATTGGGTTTCCACAGAAGGAGCCCACAGTCATCCAGTGTGATAACCAGAGTTGTATAGCTATTGCTCGGAACCCGGTCTTCCATGCCCGGACCAAGCACATAGAGATACAGTATCACTTTGTACGTGAGAAGATCTTGGCTGGTGACATCTTGCTACTTTATTGTTCGACGGAGGACAATGCGGCGGACCTCTTCACGAAGTCTCTACCTCAGGCTACGCTCAGGCGGCACTCCAGCTCCCTAGGGTTGATTACATAGCCAGGAGCTGAGAGGGGGTGTTAGAAGTCATCTCCTGTCTTTATCAGACACCAGGGCCTCTGTTGTGGGTGTGCCCGCACTTTGTAGGTGTTTTATCATTTTTCCTCACTCCCCTTATTTTTTCCCCATTTTCCCCTATTTTTCCAGGGTATGGGAGGCAGTGTAGGACCTGTCGACTGTACCAGATGCTGGCCGACTGGTCACAGGCAGTCCCAGTTGCTCTTTGCTGCTGGCCGACTCCACACGTGTGAGGGCCGACCCTGAGATGCTGGCCGACTGTTGGTTTTCACTGGTCGTGGGCATTTTATGTCATGTCGGTTGTCCTTCTACTGGCCGACTCAACTCATGGGGCCATGTATGGCCCCATGGCCCCCCACCTATTGTATCTTGTTTTCATTGCGGGATCTTGTGTATAGAGAATAGTTACACGCCTATCTCTCTCCTTCTCTTGTGCTGTCTATTTTCTGCACTCTACTTGCTCTTGTGATCTCAGATTCTGTTATCATCTCCGCTGCGTATTTTGACAAGATTTGCCAAAGTTGCATACATGGCACTCATAGATTCATCCACTTCTTCACGGGATTCACTCCTCGTGATCATAGCGATGACTTCTCTAGAAGAGGTCAATGACACACCTAAAGCGGTGGAATGGGTTGGTGATAGTGCTGCTTCTGCCCACATGACGAATCAAGCCCATATCTTGGAGGATTACCAAACTCTCTCTTCTTCAGTTCATATCGGCGACAACTCTTCGCTTCATGTCACCGGTGTTGGTAATGTTTCTTTGGGTTCGATTTCACTTACAAAGTCTGGGTATGTTTTTTGGCTCGCAACTCAGATACTTTTGCCAGTTTCAAGACTTGGATCACGATGGCGGAAAATCAATCTGGGGGTACAGTTTCATTTCTTCGGACTGATAATGGTGGCGAGTTTGTACCGTTTGATGACTTCCTTGCATCAAAGAACATTCACCGTCAGACTACAGTTCCTTACACTCCTCAGCAGAATGGAGTCGTGGAACGGAAGAACCAGACCGTAAAAGAGATGGCTCGTTCTTTGTTGCATCATGGAGGTCTCCCTCCTATTTTCTGGGTGAAGCTATGGCTACCTCACTTTATCTCATTAACTGCTCTCTCACAAAAGCGGTTGAGGGGATGACTCCAGAGGAGCTTTTACAAGACACAAGTCTTCTGTTTCTCATTTACGTGTTTTCAATTGTGTTGCTTATGTGCATGTCCCAAATCAGAAGAGGACCACACTCTTATCGAAGTCAAAAAGGATGATCTTCACAGGCTACAGTCTGAGATCCAAAGGGTACCACTTATGGGATCCGGAGGTTGATGACATCATCATTTCTCATGATGCTCGGTTTGATGAGAGCTTGTTTGGCATCGACTCCTCTCCACCTCATGCATCTACAGGTTTTCTCAATGATCCATTCCCGGTGGATGTTAGTGATCTTATACCTCTTCCTCCTCTCCTCCTCCTCCTCCTCGTGCTGCAACTCCGGTGATAGCTCCTACTTTACACCCACCAGTTCCTGTTGCACCAGCTTGTGCAGCTCCTAGTCCCTCTACGAGTCTTGCTTTTGACTCCGGGATTACCCCCACAGGTGCTTACTTCATCACCTCTCCCAACAGCATCGGATGAGTCCTCTACTGCAACTGGATCTTCTTCTTCTTCACACTTTGAGAGGAAGGTTGGCCTACCTCAATGGGTTCATCAACTCTTTAGAGATTCTGGTCTCACTGATGCACAACTCCATAACCAGATCTCTACCACCACCCCTTGACCTCGCCGTTCATCTCAGGCTTCCACATCTCATCACACAATGAATTATGCTCTCATGAGTTCTCTCCAGAAGATCGATGAGCCTGAGAATCTAGAGGAGACTCTTTCACAGCCACAGTGGTGACAAGCCATGGAAGCAAAGATGTCCTCTATTGAGAGGAATCACACTTGGTCTTTGGTGCCACGGCCTTTACATCGTCGTGTGATTGGTGTGAAATGGATTTTCAAAGTCAAGTTTCATGCAGATGGTACTTTGGATAAGTACAAAGCCCGCCTTGTTGCTCGAGGATATGCTCAAAAGGCCGGTGAAGACTCTGATGAGACATTTGCTCCTCCAGCTCGGTTGTCACATGCACTCTGCACTATAGTCCATGGTGACAAACTGGTTCATCATCATCAGTGCAACATTGTAACAGTATTAGGACCATTCACGATGATATTTGTCGTACGCCGTGACCCCATTGTAATCCTCGGTCCAAGATAAGCCAGGCACGAGGTACGTAAGTCATTCTCAGCCATAGCAAGTCAATCAGTTAGTCTAAGTCCCTTAACCCACTTAAAGAGACGCATTCATGCATATACAGTCAGTAGAAACCTTAGGGTTTGCATCAAAAAGCATTCTGCATATTGCACATCATTCATCCATTGCATCTAGACCATGGCAAACACCCCAGATATCATCTAGTATTTATCAGGATATTTACTAGGATTTTTTTGGTATTTTTCCCATCATTTTCAGCATTTTACACATCATTTATGCATTTATGGTGGACATGAGCAATCGGCCAGCTCTGTAGCCAGCCGACTGGCTCATTGTGTCAATATAAATAGATCACTTGCATATTCAGCCATTCATTCATCATATTCAGCATAAGAGCAATCAAGCGCTTGGCATCTTCAGCACAAGGAGCATAAGCGATTGCAGTTTCAGCCACCATCCCTTAGCGTTTATCTCCTAGAGCCCTAGGCGCCTCAAACGCATGAGCATTCAGCACTTCTTCATCAGCAAAACGCATCAGTTCAGCATTCAGCCAACAGTTCATCTAGCGTTTTCAGCATTAAGAGCACACCGCCAATGCTGCTGACGGGGTTTGGATGAGAAGGAACTCAATAAACTGACTGCGAAGGATATGTCCGATCAGAGAGCAAGTGATGTCGAAGATCTGTGTGTCGCCTCCTTCGGAAAGGCGGCTCGGTGTTGCTTCCCCTGTAAACAAGAAAAACAAGCAGTAGACGAAGCCTTGATGGTCGGTAATCCCTCAACCAACCCATCCTTCGAAGCTCGCTGCAAAAGCTGATAGCTCAAATGGCCAAACCGAGCATGCCAAAGAGCAGAAGAAGCACTAGACGAAAGCAGAGCGGTCAACTTGTAGAGACCACTGTCTTCGACTCCCTAAGCCAAGATGCTACCAGTCGCCTTATCACGAATGGTAATCTCATAACGAGAAAAGATCGCCTCCGCACCCTGAGCTGTAAGAGCACTCACTGACAAAAGGTTAAAAGCCAAATCTGGAATATACAGAACATCGAGGAGTACCTTTTGTCCTCATCAGAACGGAAGATGGGGATAGTGCCATGTCCATGCACTGGCACAAAAGAAGAATCACCCAGAGTGATCTCGCCTGATCTGGCAGTGAAGTCCTCGAACCAATCTCGATGGGGTGTCATATGAGCAATAGCACCACTATCAACAATCCAAGACCGTGACTGAGAAGTCACAAGAGCAAGTATACGCCAAGTACCTGCTAAGAGAAGAATGCCATCATCCTTCTTGGGTTGAGACACCGCCGTTGTTTGAGGAAGAGTTCTTTGTTGCTTCATCACACTTCTTCTTGTGACATTGGGGTGACTTGTGACCCTTCTTGCCACAATAATGACATTCAATGTCCTTATTCTTTGAAGATTTGTTGTCTTTATCCTTGTCGGAATCCTTGGAGTTCTTGTCAGAACCCCCTTTTCCTTTCTTTTGTTGATTCTTCCCTTTATCTCGCGCTGCCAAAGCTCCATCAAGGCCACCAGAGGTGCTAGTCCGCTCCTCAAAGCGAGACTCAATCTGCATAACGGAAGAGAGAACTTCCTCCCAAGTAACTGGAACAAGACGAGGAGAAGAAACAAGAGACTAAAAGTATGCATCACACCTCTCTGGAAGTTTGGCGAGCACCCGAATAGCCATGTCCTCTGTGGAGATGTCCTTGCCACAAACAACAAGCTCGTCCCGGAGATCTTTCATCTTCGAGATGAAAGCAGATAAAGATGGAAAGGCAGAAACTGATAAGTTCATAAGTTGCTTTTCCAACGCCAAAATCCGACCCGAAGATTTAATCTCATAGAGATCTGCAAAAGCCTTCCAAACTTCATGTGCAGCATCTGTTGTACGCACATGAGAGAGAACAGAATCCTAACAATTCAACATCACAAAGGAGAAAACGCGTCGATCATTTGACTGACAAATATCAATCTGTGCCTGAGTCGCACCACCGGAAGCAAGGGTGGGAGGGGTGGCATTGGCCGGTGTAACAAGCCAATCCCAAAGATCCACGCCACGCAAGGCCGATTTCACCTTCACCTTCCAAAGGGTGTAGTTGGAACCATCCAACTTGGCAAACTCAGCAAACATATGAAGAGAAGTCGATGCAGCCATCACAAAAGCTTGAGCTCAATCTCAAGAAAAAAATTGCACAAACTCTGAAGTAGAAGTGTCCTCCACAGGTACCAAGAGTGCCACCAAAGCCTGCAACACCAAAGACCCCCTCTGCAAAGGAGCAAACCCACGGGAGAGGAAAAACGCAGCAAAGGAAGCTGCTGTCCTGAAGAAAACAGACCACCTATGTCCCAAACTCCACGTGGAATAGAAGAAAACTGGTCAAACAGTACCTGAAGGCTGTGTTGATGAAGCCAAACTGAAGGGCGCAGCAACCAGCAGGTTCAGTCCAAAAAACGCAGCAAAGGAAGCTGCAGATCCGAGAGAAAAACGCAGAGGCAAAGTGACCAGGTTCAGTCCAGAAAACGCAGCATGAAAGAGCTGCAGATCTGAAGGAAAACGCAGAGGAGGAGGTGCTGAAACAGTGCTGAATCTGGGGCAGCAAAGAGGTTGCTAAACCGGGAGCGATGATACCATGAAAGAGCGCACAGAGCGGAAGCAGAGTGGCACTAGAATGTGCTGAACAAAGAGTGCAAGAGAGAGAGAGAGATGGAGAAAACTATGCTGAATATACTAAAGCAAAACAGTCCCAAGCAAGAGACACTACAAGTCTCATAAGTGAGGGAGCAAAATATATACAAGACTGAATGAATGATGAGAGGCCAGCACCCACTATATATAGTAGATGTAAGCTGGCTGACTGGAGCTGCAAAACAGGCCGACTGGAAAATGCCAGAAAAGCTGGGAAAAATACTAGAAAAAGGGGTGGGCAGCCCACAAGCAAGGGCCATGCAAAAGGGACCAAATGGGCACCATAAAAGAGCAGAATCTGGGGATGAATGTGCTAACACTATGGACTCAGACAGAACGGATATCCAGTGCTTCAGTTTTCCAGCAAGGTTATTACTTTAGCACAGCAGTTAGGGCTATCTACACAAGCCAAGATGGAGCAATTCATTCGTGGATTAGATCCCAACATTCGGTTCACAGTTCGTAACTTTTTGAACCCAGTACATATGACCGGGCTTTGACTCTCGCTCAGAATGAAGAAATGAAGATGAACAGAGGCAAGCTCAAGCAGTCATCCCAATCCAATACCAAACCCCAACAGCAGCAATCCGCTCCACAGCCAAGGAAAGGTAATGCATCTTCTAAAGATGCTAAGAAGGACGGCAGTAATAGCTCCAGTTCAAGTGGTAAGAAAGGTAAAGAATCTAAGCCTAAGAAAACCCCCAATGAAAAGGCTAAAGTAGGTATTACTGGAGGTTATCTTCCTCCAGAGGAGCAAAAGAAGTATCAGTCAGAAAAAAGATGTTTTTTCTGTCACGTCATAGGGCATGGTAAGAAGGATTGCCACAAATGGCAAGCAGAACAAGCCGCCAAAGCTCCTTCTGCCACAGTTGCCACAGCATCCCCAGCTCCTCCAGCCCCGCCTACTACCACCAATGCGATTCAACATTTACCTTCTATGCATCCTATGCCATTCGTGGTATTTGATGCTAAGTAGGAGGGTGAGACCGATGTTGCACAAAAAAGCCTCATCCGAGCTTATGGCTCTACCAAGGGCCGACAGTTTGTAGTCCTATTCAATATGGGCAGTTCTGAAGACGCCATCTCTCTCTAGTTGGCTAACACAATGAGCTGCACATTAGTCCCATATCATCTGGATGTGGACGGGTTTACACTTGGTCTCCGCACCCACATTTCTCAAAAGGCACAACAATTTGCCTTTGATGTTCAAAAGGCCTGATTCCAACGAGATTTCAGTGTCTCGCCTCTATTGGGGTGTAACATGATCTTAGGAATTCAGTGGTTTTGCCAATATGAGCCTATTCTCGATTGGGGGCAGGACACTTTTACTATCTGTAAAGGTTTTCCTAAGCCTGTCATGATTCGTGGGGATAGAAGCATTCTTGGTATCCCATTGATTTCGCATCTCCAGGCCCGACGAGCTATCCGCAAGGGAGCAGAAGAAGCACTACGTTATGTTCGTGCTCAAATAGCCTCTACCTCATCGGTAGCATCCATCTCACCTTCAGTCCTCAGTTATAGCAGACCTCCTATCCAGACATTAGGACATTATGCTCAGGGACGATCTCCCACCCAGTCTCCCACCCTCTCGCCCTGAGGACCATCACATTGATTTAGTCCCTGGATCGGATCCTCCTAGCACGTTTCGGGCGAGTTAGAAAAACAGTTATCTGAGCTCCTCCGATCCGGATTCATTCGGCCTCCTTCCTCACCATTTGCTGCACCCATCCTATTTGTCCAAAAGAAGGACAAGTCTGCACGCCTTTGTGTAGACTACAAGGCATTAAATAAAGTCACCATTAAGAATAAGTTTCCTATGCCAAGGATTGAGTACATTTTGGAGCGTTTAGACGGTGCTAAATTTTTCACTAAGATCAACCTCAAGAGTGGTTACCATCAGGTCCGCATTTTTGAAGCTGACATTCCAAAAACAGCTTTCCGAACAAAGCGTGCTCACTACGAGTTCGTAGTCATGCCTTTTGGGCTTACAAATGCACCCGCAACCTTTAACAAAATGATGTCTAGGATTTTCGCAGTCCTCATTCGGAAGTGTGTTTTCATATTCCTTGATGACATACTAGTCTTCTCAGCGACTGCGGAGCAACATGAGAAAGATGTGGAGAAAGTCTTGCAACTTTTGCAAGAGAATGAGCTCTACATAAACACCAAAAAGTCTCTCTTTGGTGTTAAGGAAGTTCAATACTTAGGCTATATCATCAGTTCCGATGGGATTAGACTGGATCCATCAAAGGTTTAGGAAATCTTAGATTGGGACGTTCCTAAGACCGCCCAAGAAATCTGTTCTTTCGTAGGTCTTTGCCAAGCCTATAGTACCCATGTCCATCAATTTTCCAACCTTACAGCACCTCTTACCGACTTGCTCAAGGGGGTAAAGACTCGCAAGCAAAAAGTCTCAGTTACAGGCAAGGCACTTGATGCGTTCCATGCACTCCAAAAAGCCGCCTCAGAAGCGCCTGTATTAAAGTTAGCATCTTGGGATGAACCTTTCGAGGTCATTACTGATGCAAGCAATGTAGCCATAGCTGCAGTTCTCCAGCAGGACAATAGACCCGTGGCATACTATAGTAGAAAGTTGGATGTCGTCGAAAAGAATTATTCGGTATATGACAAAGAGCTTTTGGGTGTGATCACCGCTCTCAAACATTGGAAGCCTTTTCTTTATGGATAGGTTTCCACAATCAAAACAAACCACCAAGCACTTACGTGGCTTCAAACCATGCCCAGTGGCCAGTGGAGTGATCGACAGGCCAGGTGGAGTCAACTCTTCCAACAGTTTGGAGGAATGATTGAATACATCCTTGGTGAGCATAACCCAGTAGCATATGCTCTTGGTCGGAAGGCCAGCATCCAGGCAGTCCAGGAATCTACCATTCTCGAAATCACGGGGAAGGACTTAGATAGCATGAAAGACCAATATGTCAACTCCCCTGAGTTTGGTGCTCAGTATAATTTGGCCCTCAATTTTGAGCCTGGCCACTATTCAGTACAGAATGGTGTTAGAATTTGCCGATTCTATGGGCAGCGCCCAATGTAATTTGTGTGGTGTGGACACTTATTAAAGTGTCAATGTAAGGTGTGTACACCTAGTGTCTTAGAAACTTAAAGTAGTGCACTAGGCTCTACAATAAAATAAACCTAACTCTAGTTAGTTGGTGGAAGGCTGGTTAGGTCAACCCTTGACCTAAACATAAGTTGTACTTTCACTCTATCTTTCATACTTGTAACAGATTGTTGCGGTGGAAGAAGCAGTACAGCATGAAAGGGCTGCTGTAAATGCAACCAAAACAGTCCCAAGATGGCTGTTACAGACTCTCCAGGAGAATAAAATGGATGCTCCTATACCTCAACGCACTAGAAGGGCTGCCAGAAATGCAACAAATGATGCAAGGGGGGCACATTTGATTGATTTTACGGAAGTAGATGATTGTGATGAGCATGTGTTTATGAGCTCACTATTGGATGATGATGAACCTACAGTTGGCCTTCGTATTTCCTCATCCTGAAGCCATTGACTACTTTTGGAAAGGTTGTACCATTGATTTGGATTCTGATTGAAAAATGAAGATTCCTGAATTTTGGTTGAAATGTAATAAACTAAGCAAAACCAGATATTTGCAAGGTACTCAATCACATGCATTATTATTTCCTAGGTAAACTCACCTGTAATCCGCTCTCCAGCCTTTCCTGCATCAACAGCACGCAAGAAGTACGTGCCAAGGCAAGACGACACAAGAATATTAATGATGTGTCGCCTACGAATGTCACTCCAGCCATCTGAAATGACGGTGCACCCAAACTGCCCCCAACCTGCCTTCACTGGTACCAATGCCTTATCTATCAATGCTTTCTGCTCCTCAAGCATAGTGGTCCGCATCTTATTGTATTCCAACCCCGACCAATCCTCTGTGTGTCCAACCTGGGCTATGGCTCTGACCATCCTCTACCACTGCTCAATCCTCAAGACATGAAAGGAGATGTTGCACTCAATGAGAGTGCGAGCAATCTCCATCTCAGCCACTTTCTGGCGCTTCTTCACCCAAGAAAGAGAGGCCACTCGAGAAGGCAAGGTAGTCTGCCTTGGTGCATGCATCTCTCCATCATCCTCCACATAGTCCTGCTGCTCATGCATGGTACGAGCCCTCTTCCTACTGCCAGAGGGCTGCTCCTCCTGAACCTGTGAAGAACCACCCAAGTCTCCCAAGAGTGCATCATGGAGAGCATCCTGTGTCTGTTGACTACCTTTCACCTTTTTCCCTGCACCCATTGCTGGAAAATTCTCAGCAATCAACTTATCCCTAATGTCCTTTGGTACTGCCTTGCACCCTGCAAAGTTATTGGTTGTGCCAATGCCTGTCAAGTGCATAACGACGCGAGAAATGGTACTGGTGAGCTGAAAGTTGCAATACTTGCATTGCCATCGTCGCGTGCCACATCCAGCTTGCCCTGGCGTGTTGACAATGCGGATGACATTGGTGTGCTCTTGCCAATACGGGTTAGTTGGCTTAGGCATGATGGCTCTTGAGACTTTTGTCTGCACCTGCCAAGTGCGCAGCACATATGCAAAGGACTCAAGAATAACTTATAAGCGGCAAGCCAGAGGTCTTGCGTGACGCGGAGAAAGAGATAAGACTCAAGAGGGAGAGAAAGAGAGAGAAAGGAAGATGCTCAGTTTACCTACACGCACGCCAAAGTTCCAACGCTGTGCAAATGTGTTCGCCTGGTCTTTTAGGCTTTTTCGATAATTTTCTGCTCTCGCGTAACGCACGCTCTCTGGAGTCTGCAATAAGTGTATACAATACAAAGCCCAATAATCAAAGGCCTAGTATGTACCCAAAGGCCAGGCGGGCGCCCAATCAGACTGTAGGCAACGCACGACGATTTTCAGCCCCAAAAAAAACCTCGCGTACGGATCCGTACAGTACGGCCGTACGGTGCGGATCTGATCCGTACGTACGTATATGTCAACCATGCTGGTCGTGGAGTTCTACAGGTCTTGTCGGCTGCCTATGAGCAAGCCGCCTGCAGTATTGGGGCCACATATTGTGTCCATAATATGTCCCAACCATTGGTACATGTCCTGGGCACCTATAGGGCCACCAAATTGGCTCCAAACTGCCCATATACGACCTCTAACTTTGCCCTTAAGGCGGCTGTAAGTAATAGTCATGTCTACGTGGCACCGGATTAACATGTGCACGTGACACCCCGACGGACCTTTCATCGACATATCTATGGACTTTGTAGGGCCTCTACCAACATCCACCGGATCCCGGAACACTCAGTGTTTCACCATTGTGGATCACTTCAGTAAATTCTGCATGCTCATCCCATGCAAGCATACGGCCACAACCGAGGACATAGCCGTCTATTTCTCAAGCATTGGTACCCAATTTGTGGTTTGCCTAGCACCATAACATCAGATAGAGATTCCAAGTTTACCTCGCATTTCTGAAGGGCATTATTTGAAAACTTCGAAACTAGGTTGCAGTTGTCTAGTGCATTCCATCCACCGCAGACAAACAGCCAAACAGAAATTTATAACCAGTTGGCCTTTGATGTTCTCAAGTCATATTGTCATGACCAGCAATCCAAATGGGAACATTATCTTCCATTGGTCCAAGCTATCTTGAACGACACTCATTCATCCAGTGTCAGACGGACTCCATATGAAGCAGTCTTTGGTCGCCGTTTCTCCTCTCTTTTGACGAGATTGGTATCTCCATCTCTAAAGGCTAATAAAACCACGGAAGCATTTTCCGAGATGATTGAGTCAGTCACACGGACCGCTTGACCAAAGCACAGGAAGCCTATAACAGACAAGCAAATAAGTCAAGACGAGATGTCCACTTCAAGGAGGGGGATTGGGTCTATCTGCGTATCATGAAACAAAGATTGAAACAAGTGGGCAAACGTTGTCCCAAGCTTTCATTCCATAGTTTTGGACCTTTTTCAATAGTCAAAAAGTTAAGTAATGTCTCCATGAAGTTGAAATTGCCTAACAGTTGGACGATGCATGATGTTTTCCATGTTTCTTGGCTAAAACCATATGTTGGACCAGGAGTGTTTGATGTTTCAGATGAACAGCAGCCAAACGTGGTAGACTAAGCAGAAGTCATCGAGCCCGAGCATATCTTCTTCATCGTTGGAAGCATGGTTTCGATCGATGGATACGTCAGTTCTATACGAAATTCCGAGATCGAGGTACCCATGAAGCCGTATGGCTAGACGAGGAGTTCTTTCAAGAGTACCCCCAATTGTTGGTGGACTACTTGGAAGCCATGAACGTGCCGCCAAGCTAAGCAGGAGGGAATGTCACATGCACTCTGCACTGTAGTGCATAATGACAAACTCACTCATCATCATCAGTGCAACATTGTAACAGTATTAGTACCATTCAGGATGATATTTGTCGTACGCCATGACCCCATTGTAATCCTCAGTCCAAGATAAGTCAAGCACGAGCTACATAGGTCATTCTCAACCATAGTAAGTCAATCAGTCAGTCTAAGTCCCTTAACCCACTTAAAGAGACGCATTCATGCATATACAGTCAGTAGAAACCTTAGGGTTTGCATCAGAAAGCATTATGCATATTGCACATCATTCATCCATTGCATCTAGACCATGGCAAACACCCCAGATATCATCTAGTATTTATTAGGATATTTACTAGGATTTTTCTGGTATTTTTCCCATCATTTTCAGCATTTTACACATCATTTATGCATTTATGGTGGACATGTGCAGTCGGCCAGCTCTGTAGCCAGCCGACTGGCTCATTGTGTCCATATAAATAGATCACTTGCATATTCAGCCATTCATTCATCATATTCAGCATAAGAGCAATCAAGCGCTTGGAATCTTCAGCACAAGGAGCATAAGCGATTGCAGTTTTAGCCACCAGCCCTCGGCGTTTATCTCCTACAGTCCTAGGTGCCTCAAAACGCATGAGCATTCAGCACTTCTTCGTCAGCAAAACGCATCAGTTCAGCATTCAGCCAACAATTCATCTAGCGTTTTCTACATCTATACAGTTTTCAGCATTCATCTACTCATCGTTTTGCTCCAGCCACTTGGTGAAGGTAAAACACAACATTCATAAGCATTTACAGCATTCATATTCAGTCTAGAACAATCCCAAACAGCCCCTCTCTCAGCCTCAGCTTTGCATCCCTCCCTCATTCCATTGGGAAGAGTGCATAGGCTCGAGATTGGACATATTTGCTGTTTTCTACAGCAGTGTACAGTTCAACCCAACACTTGGTCTTCAAAGGTCTTGCGTTTGGCTTATCGTCAGTCACATCGTCAATCTCTTTAAAGATAATAAAGCAAACACTATCTCGGTAACGGGATAGGAGGCCCTTAAGTGGGTAATTCGGGACCCAATATGGCGTACAGTTCTCATCTCTCTCTCTCTCTCTCTCATATCTCTTAAAAGTTTGAAGTCTTAAAAAGTGGATTGCTAAACTCACGAAACTCTAGATACAGAAGACAGTGTGAGCATTTGTGTGACAGGATCCTCCAATACGAATACTTCCACTGCATGTTACATAGGTATACCACCATCAAGATTGTTTTGGCTCTGGCTGCACACTTCACATGACCCATGTTCCAAATGGATGTTAAATCCGCTTTTCTCAATGGAGATTTAGAGGAGGAAGTTTATGTTGAGCAACCTCTTGATTTTGTGATTCAGGGACAAGACACCCATGTGTATCTTCTGCAAAAGGCTCTTTATGGTCTCAAACAGGCACCCCGTGCCTGGTATCAGAAGATTGAAGTCTTCTTGTTATCTCTTGGCTTTGAGATGGGATATGCTGACAGCAATCTCTATGTGCTTCTCTATGATGGGGATATTTCTGTCATTGTTTTGTATGTTGATAGCCTCATCCTTTCTGGCTCCGATACTGAGTCGGTGACACAAGTCCAGTCCAAGCTTTCCGCGACATTTGAGATGATTGATCTTGGCCTTCTTCATTATTTTCTTGGGCTGGAGGTTTGGCAGAAAGATGACTGTATCTTCATTTCTCAACAGAAGTATGTGAAGAAGCTGCTCTCACTTTATGGGTTGTTAGGCTATACACCTCTCTCTTGTCCCATGGATCCCAATGTCAAGTTATCCATACACCCTTGGTGGATTCCCCATAATACCAACACATTGTTGGCTCATTGCTTTACCTAGCCAACACCTGTCCAGATATCTCCGATGCTATGAGTGTTCTCAGTCAGTTCTCATCAACCGCTCGAAGGTCTCATTGGCAAGCAACCTTGAGAGTTCTTCGTTATCTTCGAGGTACTTGAGATTATGGCATCACCTATTCTAGTGGATGTCTGGTTCATGTAGATCAACACTCAATGTCACCCTCCGCAGCTATCTGCATAGAGGAAGATAACGTCAGCCATGGTAGTCTTTTTCTGCTACTAACGAGCTGCTGGAGTGGGTCAAGACAAAGGCATAGTGACGTTTCTCCTCATAAAGGGGCCTACAATGTAGAATTAGCTGGTACCCACAAAATCAATCATGATGAGGGTGGTGTTTTGATTGCCAACTGTAAAACACCAATTGGGAGCACCATCAAAACTCAAAATCCAGTCTACCAAATCTAGCTCATCCCATTCCTATATCATGATTGGCAAAAACACAAACATACTAGTTTCATAGGTTTCAAAAAAGACTATCATTTGAAAATACTCAAGTTTTTTAAGTGCATCCCTACCTCTTCTGGAGGTAAATGGAAAAGCTGTCGATATTCCTCACTCCTGAGCGCTTGGCGTGACTGCTGATATAACATCGACAAAAAAAGGATTGCTCCATGAACAGCTATATCATGAGAGGCCGAATGTGCTAAGTTTATATTATACAGATTAACTACCTTACTCACATGATGCATCAAGATTAAAATACTTAAAATTAAGATTAACTAATGATTAGGGATAAGCATAGATTTTGAGAGCTTACCAAAGACTCTGCTGCTGCTCTTTGCTGCACGTCAAGGCTGAAAGTGAGTTCGAAATCATCATCATCATCCAAAATGCCATCTAATCCAGCAGGAACAGCAAGCTCGTGCTGCTCATCGGAGGAGCTTCTGTGTGAAATCGGAGGAGATCGGCCAAGTGTAATGAGAGAAGATCCATTGCCCGGTGGATCAATTTCCATCACAACACCTTTTTCAACAAAAATAATCGTCCTATCTCTGTTTAAGCTAAACCTAAACCCTCCCCCTGTGCAGGATCGCCATAGCCATAGCCCAAAAATCTATGGGCCTGCTCTTCTTCTTCTTCCTTCCTGCTGCTTTTCTCTTCAAAACCCTAAAACCAACACGATCCAACAATCTGTCTCGACCTGCTGCTGCTTACCCTTCTCTATTGTCTTCTTCCTTTTTTGCTGCTGTTCTACTCTTCAATGCTTCCTTATAACTCTCAAACTGCTGTTCTACTCTTCAGTGCTTGCTAATAACTCTGAAATCGCCAAAGCTCCTTCCAAAGAGCTCTTTCTCACATCAAAACACCATGGATTCTTCGAAACGCTTGTCTGCATTCTTCTTCTTCTCCTTTCCGTCAGCTTTTTTGCTCACCTTTTGCTTAGATTACTCGTTCTGTAACAGATGAGGAAGTATGCCCTACTTGCCTCCCCCCTGTGAGCTCACGGGATTGTTCAAAAATGCCAGAGTTGCCCTAATTTGTGCAGAAGGAGATGTTCTAACGGAGACTCTTCTCTGGTACAGTCGAGGCGTCAGGCCAGTTTAACAAGATGAACATTGCGCACGCACACCTTGGGCAAAGCAAGAACTAAAGAGGTCCTAGGAATCTTCAGCCCTTCAATAAGGCCCCCAGGAATCTTCAGCCCTTCAATAAGGCCCCCCCAAAAAAAAAAAGGTATGGATTAATTAATTAGTGTTTGCTTTCTTACGTGGTTTCATGTCAACTTCATGTGGACTATGAGGTGTTGTTCGACCTACCGACTCATCGAAAACCCCTCTTGACACAATATCCTTGTGTCACCAACAATAATGTCTGTTGTGATCGTTGCAATTGCTCTTAAAGGTAAACCACTAAATCTAAGACCTTGAAATTATAAGCAAAAATGCTATCCAGATGATGGATTCGAATGCTGGTTGATATGATTTTAAACCTCTATTGAAGACCCAAGCCTCTTCATCGACGTTCTGCGCAAACCCACATAAACCAAGTGCTTCCTCCCGAGTTAATGCCAAGATGAGTACCAAACCTTTAGCCCCAACGAAGAAGGTAAATCCACCAAGAAAGCAGTGTCCAGATAAAAGTATCAAAAGACGGGTTGAAAAACGGTTACTAGTAGCTCAAGGCAACTATGAAGATGGAAATCTAAATTGGCTACCTCACCAACCCAGGCAACGCTTAACAATGCAAACCTCATAAGTTTGAAAAAAAGGGCAACCTACCACCTCCTCCATGAAAACCCACATAACCCCAACAAACACCTCACCCAACTCAAATGTTGTGGGTTCTTGCATTTTTTCAATGTTTTAATTGTCAACGAATTGAGATTCCCACTCTAATTTTGATGATTGTTCAAAACTAAAACATTGTAACCCTTCTTGTGATTGCTCAAAAGAAAAGTGAGCAAAAAATAAACAAGAAAAAGCAAAAGCTAACAAAAATAATATTATTTTTTCAATGGAATCACTCGCAAAGACCCCCACCCGTCATTCCCACCTACAGTAACTTTTTCATATATTAACTAACCATCTGTGTTCCTCTCGGAGGAACAATGACCATTGAACATCCATTCAAAATCATGCGCAATAGCAATAAATCTTCTCTATGCTCTCCATAACAAAACCTTCTACTCCATTACGAGGATGCGATTGACACTAGGAAAGGGGAAATATTAAACCATTTTGGGATAAACACATGCTACTACTAATATTCTACATCTACCACTAATATTCTACATCAAAGAATAAAGGTGGACACACCAAAAGGAGGTATAATCAAGCTATATGAAGCACTGGTGTCCAAATCTATAACTTGGGGGTGGGCACCCGTAATGATCCAATGGAATACTTTTGGCAATTCCTACTCCAAGAGTGTGTGAAGTCCCTAATGATCTAATTCAAGGATGTATTATGAGATTAAGCATTGTAAAAGGCAATAGGCCACTTATATGCCAAGGGTATTTGGTCAGCCATAATTTAAGTGTGTTTGAACACTTTTAGTCTTGTATATAAGAAGTTGATTTCTCTCATAACACAATATACTCTCCCATTTGCAATTGAGGCTTGATTTTTCTAATCTTCTTCTTAATCAAGGCATGATAGTGAGCTTGTGTGAGGAGTTTGTGAGGTCAGAGTGTTGAAATAATACACCAGAATAACTCTAGGTGTGAACAACCTCTTAGTTAAAGTAAAAAGATAGGGTTTGGGGCCTATAAAAGGGTTTTGTACTTGGTCGCTTATTCATCTTATTCATAATACAATCATCTTTTATTTGCTTAATTTTCTCTCTTTTTGTGTGCTCAAGCTTCCTCTTCTCTCTCTTCTTCTCACTCCATAACCATGGAGAGATTTCATCCTCCATAGCTCGGGTTGTTCATCCTGTGATTGCTAATATGGTATCAAAGTCATGATTCTTAATGTTTATGCTCTACTTATCATTCATAATATAATCACCTTGTATTTGTGCAATTTGCGCTCTTTTGTGTGCTCAAGCTTCCTCTTCTCTAGCTTCTTCTCACTCCATAATCATGGAGAGATTTCATCCTCCATAGCTCCATGGTTGATCATCTTGTGATTGCAACAAAGAGGAGGAATTTGTGAGGGATGAGGACCTGTAGTGTAATGCGATAATGTGACAACGCTCGCGAGAGAAAGAATTGGAACCAACTACCTAATGAGATGTGGAGCTCTTTGAGCATGACTAGAGCTTGTGGCCTATGAAAATTTCCCCACGGTAGTATTGGAGTTGGAGGTACAATGGATCTATGATGTAAGTCTTTACATTTTTGCCGCCCATTATTAGGGAGCTTGGATTTTTTCTTTGATTTTATCTAGATCTATTGCCCACACTCTTGAGTAGCAGATTTCTACAAAAAAGAAGTGCTTTTGATGGAGATTTGTGTGTGATTTGGTGCATTTTTTTCTCTCTTTTTATGCATAAAAGAATGCTTTTCAGCTTAAATTTTTTGGTCGATTTGTTGTTTTAATTGCATGGAGATTAGTTTTTGGTTCTCATATAGCATCATGCACACAAGGATGATAACCTATTACACACTCACATGCATTACATGTATGTGCCAAACCATTGGGCACACACCATTGGGAAATGGCATTTAAAAACCATAAAAGAACACAATACAAAAGATACTACAAAATTAAAGAGTCTTAAAACTGCAATATAAAAGAAAGGCCTTTTGTTGATAAATGGTGCTCTTTGTTTGTGTAAATTTGCAATACTTCAAGCCCAAAAGGTTATATACACATACAAGCACATAAAAAATGTGGAGAAAACATTACTATTTATTTATGGAGGAAGTCAAGGTGAGCATATCTTATATGTGTTGCACCTTTGAAAATCATACAAGAGAACATGTACTTTTTAACATCACAAATTTAAGATCTTGAAAATATATAGAAAGTGTTATCAAGGCAAGTTCATTACATAGCGAGTAGAATCGCAATGGTCATTGGAAGGGGGGTGGTTTTTTTTGGGGGGGGGGATCTTGGTTTTCTAAGGCCTAGGGACCCCTCCTTAGTTGTTCGTCCCAAAATAAGAATTAAAGAGTATGCTTTCTCAATTACATACATATGCTTGTTGTTGTAGACTCATCCCAAAATTTTCCCCAATGATTAGAACCCATGATTTGAACCCAGAGATATGCTATCTCAAATTTCCACTTGGGCACGTTTCAAGTACATAATGGAAAAAAAGTATTGTTGCAAGACAAGTCTATGAGAGAGAAAGAGTATATAACTTAGATAATTGTGGTCTTTATTCTCATTTTAAAGACGTGAGGAGAATAAAAGAGGTGGATAAAATATTCTCTTAGAGAACTTTAGAAGTTAAAAACAAGTCATAGAAGAAGATTGTGATGATGAAACAACTTATGTGAGCAACCAATCATAAAGCACATAAAAATGTGGAGGAAAAATTACTATTTATTTTTGAGACTTATGATACTTAGAAGTCAATTTGGATCTTTTTACGAGGCTCTACAAGATTAACCTCCTTAACTTTTATTGGCCCATTGTAAGACTATTATAAGATGTTATAGGCTTATCGTCCTCAAGCTTCTTTTAGCTTTCTAAAAATGTACAAAGCAGCCTCCCACATCATACACTTTGAAATGCTCTAGGACTTGCCTAAGGTTTTCAACCTTAGCACCTGCTTCCAAAATGTGATTGGCTTCCTTTTTGGCTTCATCCAAGGCCTTAATCCTTCTTTCTCTTCTTGTAGAGAGCACGAGAGCTTTTCAATTTTTGTAGAGCTAATGGGATCTTCCCTTTTAGTGGCACCATTAGTTTGACCAAAATCTAGGTAATGTTAAGCTCCTTCTACCAGTCATTTTCTTTGGCATATCAAAGCCAATGATTCTCACTATCTCCCTTGAAGATATATAACTCTTCACTCCTACAGTGAAAAGTAATGGTAAGCTCTTTCTACCATTAGTGATACCATTAATGGCATAAATCCACATGGGAGTTAATTTATTTTTTAACATATCGAAGCCAATGATCTATACGAGTATAGCATAACGAAAAGATAGATAGCAAACCAAAGTGTAATAGACAATGCAATGGATATAAAATTTAAATTTTTTGAGACAGGTACAATGTGATGGTGCTGTCCCCTCATGTGCTCTAAAGTAAAGCTTAGATGGAGAACTAGACGGACTCTAAATGGAGGAAGTACTAAGTGTAGAGGGTGTGAATACTCACAAACATTGGATGCCTTAGCTTGTGACAACTATGTCCATATATAGTGCTGTAGATGGTGTGGTAGATGCATATATAACACGGACAGTTGTGGATGTGGTTGCCGCCCACGTATCAAGAACGCGACCAACCGTCCACTAATTATGAACTTAGGTATCCTAGGAAATATTTGAAGAATATTCTCCACACCATCGGGCCCCAGCTAACGCTTGCACCTTTGACTATCTCCTAACCATCAATGGTCACAATAACAACCCCATCAACGTCTAAGCTAGGGCTCCCACCAAAGACACATGCACCATTGTATTTTCCTCATAATGGGGGGCCTTTACAAATGTTGAGATACATGTTGAGAGGCGGTGGACATCCAATATGGTGTGTCACAACTTTCAAAGTTCATGCATTGTTGAAGCACAAAGTGTTGGTAGACAATTAAACGTATCTTTAGATACTTGCAAGGCACTCAAGATCTTGGATTAATTTATGCCAAAAGTGTGATTTACTATAGGCCTTTAGTGATTCTAACTAGAAAGGAAATTACGATACACAACATTCCACATCTGAAAGCTATTTCTTTCTTGGTTATTGTTAATCCCATGTTAGATTAACAAATATGCTCCTCCATTTGAGGACATTAATAAGTGTCATGCAAAGGCACTATAAAAGTTGTATATTATGCGATAGTGGCCACCCAAGGCCTTAGTTAGTAAGTTTTGGGTGTCCAAGTGTGAATAAGAGCCAGTTGTATACAAGGTATTTTCTCATAATGAATCGACACAATCCCCCTTTGTGTTATGAGAGCTCTTACCTTGTCTTGAGAGAGAGTGTGAGAGCGTACTCTAGTGCATGTGCATTCTCTATGCTTGTACGCTTGTGCAAAGGAGTGAGTGAGAGAGAGAGAGAGATTGCCTTGTGTGTGGTGGTGTGAGCGACTCTAGAGTGATAGCGTTGAGGTGGAGCTTCTCAAAGTGAGCTTGGAGACCTCAAGGGACATGAGCTCGAAGCATTGGTAAGTACCCTATAACGGTTGTGATTTATTTCTCATTTCAATGGTGAATGTTTAGAGTTCCTTATTGGGAGGTGTGGTATTCCATAACATTTTTGGCACCACTGTGCGGGGGAATCACCATTGTTTCTTCCGTCCTCCTTGAGTTTCAACTCCCACTATACATGTTTCATCATTGCCCTTGCATTCAGGTAGTGCATCGTGTAAAGAATGAATGGATAAGGTTTGAGTGGAAGTAAAGATTCGTGAGAAATTGTTTGTTTTTGTTGTGTGGGTGAGTGCTTGGGTGACCCTAGAGGAAAACTACACTGTTTTTTCTTTTAAATTTTGATGTTTGTATCACCAAACTTGTTGGCGTGAATGAGTAGGGTGATACTCTGTTTTTTTTAATTTTTTTCAAAAAAATCACAAAAATAAGGAGCCATTGGTTGTGCTTTGAACTTGAATTACAGTCCTTATTACTAGCACAACCATTTTGGAGTATCTGGATAGGCAATTTGCACCCAATCTTCACTCTGTCGACACGGGAGTTAACACGTGAAAGTGTAGGAAAAAGGTTCATGACGTGAACCATTTCTTGCTATCTCATGGCATGAATCGCTTCCACAATCAGCGTCACAATTTGTGGGATTACCTTACTAAAATAGGGTACTTTATCCTAACACCTCTGACACAATGGATCCTGCGAAATCTTATCCCGTGAATTAACAGAGAATACTTCATGATGTAAACTGTCTACCTTTTCGCGGCATGAACCATTTTTGGTCTCACGACGTGAAATGCATGCCTTCACAGCATGAACTATTCAACACTTCACGACGTGAACCATTGCTTACTACTTCATGATGTGATCAGTTTTATGCGGTTTCATGGCGTGAACTATCAATAACAAATCTAGTTCACGAACCAAGGACAATCAAATTCAAGTTAGGAAAGTGCTTAAAAGTTTGCAAGTTGAGACCAACCAACTCAGATTAAGGCACGTGGACCTAAAATTTGAAGTAATCGTTGAACACGTGAAAGTGTAGAAAACAGTACACGACATAAACCATTTCCGGTCATGTGACGTGAATCATTTCTTGCTATCTCACGGGGTGAACTGCCACTTGCAGTCTCACGGCCTACAAATTTAGATCGACAAAACCCTACAAAAATTCATTTGGGACAGTGAATTACCTATCAAATCATATGCACATGCACTTGAGGTCTGGTAAACTCAACCTCTTGTGTTGGTTCAGGCCATTCTGCGAGCACTCAATTGAGTGTTTCGGCTCAGAGAAATCTAACCACCATTGACACAAGTAGTGAAGAGTCCATGGAAGAAGGGCTACAATTCCTTGGGATTGGAAAGGAAGAAAAACCATCTTCCCCTAAAATATCTAGTGGTATCTTTGACATAGGCAGGGGATTTTTTGGTCTCCAAACTAGCACAAAAGACGAAACAACTCAAATTTAGGAATTTTGGAAAATATGCACAATTTTGGGACAATTCTTTGTTAGATTTAATACAATGTTTACTGTGCGATATGCAAGATTTATTATTGGATGTTCTCAACAAGCATTTGAATAATGCGATATGATTTATGTACTATTGTACATTTGTAACAAGTATATATGATGTTGGTGGGATGTAAATTTGCCTGCACACACACACACACACACCAAGAACAAGCATTTGAATAATGCGATATGATTTATGTACTATTGTACATTTGTAACAAGTATATATGATGTTGGCGGGATGTAAATTTGCCTGCACACACACACATGCACACCAAGAATTAAGTTTGTTTATATCACATAGCCTCCAGTTGACCATCAAACACAGAAACTTTAACAAAGAAAGGATATTCAATGTAACTTTAAGTTGTAAGAAAGACTAGGTGATAGAATTAAAAAGATCACCGTCTGTATTGAATCAAAATTCTTGAACAATGGGTGAACCATAAATCTAAAAGCTTAAGAAAGCCTTACAATCTAAATAATGATTGAACTATGAGTTTGGTAGCTTCATACAACATTGCTAAAAGATTACGAAGCTAGTTGCCCATGTGCTAACAAATCATTCTTGCTCAACTGCACTGACATGTGATGGTGCCTCACTTTCATGTTGATTCAATTGATTCTGTTTGGCCTTGAGTATTATAGCCTTTGGAATCTTGATTTTCTTTGGAAGTCGTCCACCCTTGGGCTTCCATGCCCAAATGATGCAACTAGTGTCTTCCCAGCGCTGAGGATCATTTCTGTTCTCTCGTCGATACTTGTTCCAGCAATCCTTATAAACCTCCACATCACTTGCATTCTTTTGAAATTGGTGCCCAATATTGTATCTGAACTTGTAGGTAGTTTATCGAGTTATTGTTTTGATCAACATCACTTGTTGTCACTCCCAACCATATTGGGTAATTTGCATCACAAGGTTGTACAAGCACAAAATCTCCTTTAGACACATCAAGAGTCGAGTTGAACTCTTCAGCAGGTCTGCTGTTGCGCATTGGACCATAATAATGGTCCTCATTTACATCAAACCTTTCATCTACATCATCCTCCACTTAAAGGTTAAGAGGCTCAGCTTTTTCGCATACACTCCTTGGCCAAAAGTCATGAAATCCAATGTCTTCCCTTGCACTAGGGGTTTGCATGTTTAGCATAAGATTCTCCCAATAGGCAAGGACCGGATTGATCCACTTAGCATAATCACTTTGGTCTCCTTTCTCTTGCAAGTGCTCTTTCCACCAATTGACATGTTTTTTTAAGCCCTCCACAACCTTCACATTTTCCTTAACATACTCAAAGGGTGGCAATACTTTTGGAAAACCTTCAGGAAGCTTGGGTCCTCCCTGGTCATTTCTCTTCCATAACTCTATACCGCTTTCTGGTGGTAAACCAATCAACATTTTTGGGGTGTACTTTGTATTGCATCAAAGGTATTCCATCACTCATATAAAACCTGAATTGCAATGGCTTTGAATGTCCAATCAAGCTATCGGCTCCATCATGTAAGCATCCCTTGACAAAGCCTTTGAAGTCTGCCACCTTTTGGTAGAAGAAAGGGTGCTGGATGTATGCTAACACACTCATTAAAGATCTTCATCAAATGTGGAAATGTGAAAATGGTTTGTTTCCTCAACTTCTCAGAGAAGCGACTAAACAATGCATCAATATCTTCATGAGTATGACCAACCATAATAAAACCAAGCTGCACCATGTCAAACACTCCTCGTGCAACCAATAGGGATATATAGGCAAATACATAATGATTCTTATTTTCATAACCACAATTGTCAAGTTGCAACAACAACGTCCTTGGCAATCTCTTAAAAAATGTCCTTGAATTTGATGGCATTAAACTTGAGGCATTGCCATTGCCCCTATCCTGCACATGTGTGTTAGTATGAAAGACTGACTGCATATGTGAAGAACAATTTCCCTCTGTATCCACATTTGTTTCTACATGTGTCTCTGCGTCTGCATCCTCAATGCTCTGCTTGCAATATGCGTTTCTCTCCTTCAACACTTCCATATGCTGATACAGGGCCATAGTAGACAATCAAAAAGATCTGTTCGTGGTTTTGCATCTGAGTTTTGTGAGCTCAAGTCACCATACATGTGTTGCTCTCCTCTTTCTAAGTTTCTTAAACATTTTGAGAGAGATGAAATTGTGAAGTTGGGATCACTTGGCCATAACCCCAAGGCAAAGTGACCATAAGCTGTTTGTCCATGTCCATGAGTGAGCATTCCTGTTAAGGATACTGGAAGCCTCTCAACCCCATTGAGAGATTTAGGAACTAGTTTTATTTGTGGTATGGCAGTCTTGCTCTGGTCCATCTTATCATGTATAATACACAAATACCTGTTTGGGTTCATTTCGGAAGCTCCTCCAAGCATAGTATAGATTTCTACAACTCATTTGCTGCAGCATGTGTGCCCTTCTTTGTGCCATGTATCTGGCATGCTCCTCTTGATTTTTTGTTGATTCCAACTTGACCTTGATTGCCATACAAATGTCGCATTTTGAGAAGGTGTTGGTTTTTGATAAACTAACTGTCTTGAACTCTGTGTTCTACAATCTTGAGAATAATGGTTGTGACAATGGCCGGTATTTGAATGAGACAAGTGTGTCATTCACTTCACGCAATATGTCCACCTGTTTGTACATTGCTGGTAGAACACGTTGGGTCTCGCGGGCTCCATGCATAGTTGTCCTTGACCTATGTGGCATTTGATCGGCATTATTATCCTATGAAGCCCTGTATGATTGATTTTGCCATCTCAACATGTGTCATGCCCTTCCGTATATATCCCATTGTTGCCACCATGACTGACATTACATGCACCATTCAAGAACTTCTTTCTGAGCCTATAGAACGTTGACATACCATGCCATGCATTACATACCATGCTTTACTACAAACCTTCTTCCCATCAAATGTGAACTTAAAGCACTCGTCATCTTGACCTTGTCTATAGGCCATGCCCATGCAATCTAGTACAAATGTGTATCGTGTACTATAGCTCTGTCCCCAAAAGTGTACCCTAGCTTGCATGATTTTGGATCTAGCTCCAAATTGACAACATTGCTTCTCGCAACAATCAATGGTTGCGACGTTGTGAATGTTTGCAACATCACATTTTTTGCTAGCTCCATGGGTTTTATCGTAATTTTTCATTACCCTTACCCTATGGACATAGCTCCTTTCCTTATTTGTCCCTTCAATGATATCATAGTCAGTGATCATGGCATCATGGTGTCTGTCATCAGAACTATCGCCATCATTGCCCTCTACATCATCATCCTCTTTTTCATCACTTGAATTGTTTAGGCTGTCAATATTTTTTTGCATGAAGTGATCTTGAATACCCTCATCAATAGAAGAAGATTCTGTGTCCTTCACTAATGGTTCACCATTCTCAAATGTGAGTTGCTTGATCAGTCGACTAACCAAATTCAGATTTGAAACACAAGTTGAACTTGGATGCAAAGATCCTTCTATAATGACACCCAAGCTACTCTCCCCTAGTTCTCTACAATTTATAGCCTCGTATGGGTGGACCAGCAATACTACTCCATTGCCAAGTTTTGTAGATCTGTTGTCATCCCAGAGGATGACACTTTTCTCTTTCCAGATCTCCCTATCTAGAAAGTGATCTTCTTGATCAACAAGAAGAAGGTTGACCAATGGCCATTTGATGATGCTTCCAACTGCTTCCAACTACTTGAGACATTGTTCATAACAAGGTTGACCAATGGCCATTTGATGATGCTTCCAACTGCTTAAGACATTGTTCATAAAAATAAGGTTGACCAATGGCCATTTAATGATGCTTCCAACTACTTCCAACTGCTTGAGACATTGTTCTTGCATCCATTGTGGCAAATGGAATGAGAAATGTGTCATCAAAGCTTTGTTGAATATGTATTGCTACACATGTCTCACCAATGAATTGAAAACCACATGTTTGAGATGCATCAATAACCCCGCGTGCCTTCCTTGCAGAACCATCAATGAGAAACACTGAAGCACCTTGTTCTAGACCCTGCAATCCCTAAGAAAATCAAGATCTCAATAAGAAAGATTGAAGCGATGTTTTTACGGTAGTACACAAAACTATAAATGTAATTCAATCTCAACATGAGTTCAGGCTCCAACCAAAGTTTGAATCTCACCTATCAATGCTAGTTTGCTAGGAGGCTAGGCTCCATCTAAAGCTTGAGCCTTGCTTGCATATGCTAGCTTGTTAGTAGGAGGCTCCATGAGCCTCACCATCATATGTTAGTTTGCTAGGAGGCTCCAGTTAAAGTTATCATCCTCACTTGCATAATATATTAGTTTGCATATGTTAGCTAGAAGGGTAGACTCCTCCAACAAAAGTTTGAGCCTCACCAGCGGATGCTAGTTCGCTTCTAGGAAGCTGAAAGTAAAGTTTGTACCTCACCCACAGATGCTAGTTTGCTTGGAGGCTCCAACCGAAGTTTGAGCCTCACCTTCATATGCTAGTTTGCTATTAAGAGGTCCCAATTGAAGTGATAATCCTCACCTCATGTATATGCTAGTTTCCCAAGAGGTAGGCTTCATCCCCTCTGCATCTGGCCACACCGTTTCATTGGGATATTAAGTCAAGGTATGGTGTCAATTAGCCATCAATGTTTCATAGCTACAAAAGGCAAAGGTGAGTGGTTACAACAGCAGCAAAGGCAAAGAGAAAGCAATAGAGAGAAACAATATGCTAGTGAAGAGAATGTGACATGGAAATGAGCAAATGGACATTGGATTTGAGACTCTTCTCCTTCGTGAGGTTGTGCATTATATAGATTTTAGTTGAATTTTTAATCGCATAGTTTATAAGTATATTTGGGTGTATGGGGAAAGAGGGAAGAAAAGAAGAAATCTCAAGCTCAAGCTCAAAATCAAGGCTCAAACTTGAGTTTGAGCCTTGTTTATTACACAAGAAAGTAGGAACAGAGAGGGAAGCTAGGATAATCCCATAGAACAAGTGGGGTGTGGGTGAAGAAGGGTATATAAACAAAAGTGAAACTAACTATAATCAAAAGACCTGGGACCTGGGCCTGGGCCTGGGCTTGGGCTTGGGCAAGAAACCGAAACCGACTTTCTGCCGCACTAGGGAGGTGCTCCTCTCCCAATCGACGCCCGTGCTACGCTGCGCTGCTCTGCTCTGCTCTGCTCGACTCGAGGCGTGGCCAATTGGCGCCCGCTTGCTCTGCTCTGCCAATCGGCGCCCCCGCTCTGCTCCTCTCCCAGTCGGCGCCCGTCTCGTTCAGCGGCTGCCCTCACTCTCGCCCGGCCCCACCGCGCTCCTCTCCCACTCGGCCAATCGGCGCCCCGCACGCCCCTCTTGTTCAGTCAGCGGGGCCGACGGCTGCTCGGCGCCCGCCCCGCCGCGCTCCTCTCCCTCCCAATCGGCGTTGCTTCAAATTTCCGTACGCCTTTCGCCCAACTTTGAAATTCAAATTTCCCCCTTCTCCCCCTAACCCGTTTGAAATTCAAATTTCCCCCTTCCCCCCAACCCGTTTGAAATTCAAATTTCCGCCTTCCCCCCAACCGCACTAGCGACACGTCCCATCCATGTAGAAACAAAGTGTCCGACCAACCTCACACGTCCCATCCATGTATAAAAAAAAAAGAATGTCACGCCTTAATTAGAGACAAAGTGTCCGACCGACCTCGCGTTTGAACCAAACCAAAGGACCTGCGAACCCTAAACGCGATTCTGCACCCAAAGCGATTCTCTCAGCCCTGCGTCCTCCCGCATTTCAAACAGTCTCTTTTCCTCCCACAATCGACATGTTTGCGTTGGTTTCGACCTCTGTTTACTACAAAACCATCACGCCCACACGCCATCGGAGACTTCAAGCATCCATCACATCTGTGCGACATCGGAGACTTCAAGCATCTGTCATGTCTGTGTGACATCGGAGACTTTCATGTGCCCATTTGCGTTTCGTGTGTTCCCTCATCTAATTGAATACTTTACGCAACAACTAAGTCCTTCTTTAATTGATTGTCTATATCAATATAAACGCTTACTTGATTGCACGCTAAGTGTGCCATTTGTCAATCGTTGCTCGTCGTAGATTGTTTGCACTTCTTGCTGCTCTCTTTTGTATCTTCACATATGTCGAGAACCTGTAAAACTGATCTTTGTGCACATTATATAATCTAAATGACAAGGGTTCCCTATATAAACATGGTATATGTGTCACATATCTGAGTGCACAACTTGGATATAGACTCCACCTTAAGTATATGTGTCACATATCTGGTATATCTGAGTGCACAACTTGGATATAGACGCCACCTTAAGTTTGAGCCTCCCCTACATAGAACTTATGTGTTAACACTCAACCTAGATTGAGTCTTTGTTCTCCATGTTAGTGTACCCTGGCCTTAAGGCTCAAAGTTGAGTTTGAGCCCTTTGCTCTCCATGCTAGTGCACCCCGGCCTTAAGGCTCGAACTTCAGATTAAGCCTTTGCTCTCCATGCTAGTGTACCCCGGTCTTAAGGCTCAAACTTGAGTTTGAGCCTTTGCTCTCCATGCTAGTGCACCCCAGCCTTAAGGCTCAAACTTCAGATTGAGCCTTCGTTCTCCATGCTAGTGTACCCTGGCCTTAAGGCTCGAACTTGAGTTTGAGCCTTTGCTCTCCATGCTAGTGCACCCCGGTCTTAAGGCTCGAACTTGAGTTTGAGCCTTTGCTCTCCATGCTAGTGCACCCCAACCTTAAAGCTCGAACTTCAGATTGAGCCTTTGTTCTCCATGCTAGTGTACCTCAGCCTTAAGGCTCGAACTTGAGTTTGAGCCTTTGCTCTCCATGCTAGTGCACCCCGGCCTTAAGGCTCAAACTTTAGATTGAGCCTTCATTCTCCATGCTAGTGTACCTCGGCCTTAAGGCTCGAACTTGATTTGAGCCTTTGCTCTCCATGCTAGTGCACCCCCGGTCTTAAGGCTCAAACTTGAGTTTGAGCCTTTTCTCTCCATGCTAGTGCACCCCGGCCTTAAGGCTCGAACTTCAGATTGAGCCTTCGTTCTCCATGCTAGTGTACCCCAGCCTTAAGGCTCGAACTTGAGTTTGAGCCTTTGCTCTCCATGCTAGTACACCTCGGTGTTAAGGCTCGACCTTCAGATTGAGCCTTTGTTCTCCATGCTAGTGTACACCGGCCTTAAGGCTCGAACTTGAGTTGGAGCCTTTGCTCTCGATGCTAGTGTACACCGGCCTTAAGGCTCGAACTTCAGATTGAGCATTTGTTCTCCATGCTAGTGTACTCTGGCCTCAAGGCTTGAACTTAAGTTTGAGCCTTTGCTCTCCATGCTAGTGCACCCCTAGCATCTGAGTGCACAACTTGGATATAGACCCCACCTTAAGATCGAACCTCCCCTACATGGAACTTATGTGTAAGGCTCATTCTCCATGCTTAACTTTACATGGAACTTGGCCTTAAGGCTCCAACTTGAGTTCGAGCCTTGCCTATCTATGCTAGCGTATCCCTAGCATATGAGTGCACAACTTGGATCTAGGCTCCAGCTTAAGTTCGAGCCTCTCCTACATAAAACTTGGCCTTAAGACTCGAACTTAAGCTTGAGCCTTGTCTCTATATGCTGGTGTACCCCTGTCATATGAGTGCACAACTTGAGCTTGAGCCTTGTCTCTATATGCTGGTGTACCCCTGTCATACGAGTGCACAACTTGGATCTAGGCTCTAGCTTAAGTTTGGGTTTCCCCTATATCGAACTTGGCCTTAAGGCTCCAATATACTAGTGTACCCCTAGCATATGAGTGCACAACTTGGATCTAGACTCCAGCTTAAGTTCAAGCCTCCCATACATGGAACTTCGCCTTAAGGCTCAAACTCGAGTTTGAGCCTTGCCTCTCTATGCTAGCGTACCCCTAGCATATGAGTGCACAACTTGGATCTAGGCTCTAGCTTAAGTTCGGGTTTCCCCTATATGGAACTTGGCCTTAAGGCTCCGATATACTAGTGTACCCCTAGCATATGAGTGCACAACTTGGATCTAGGCTCCAACTTAAGTCGAGCTTCTGTATGGATTAAGTAAATGCAAGTGAGGCCCCCGCTATTCAAGAAAACTAAGTGAAGCATCAATAATTGTAGCATGCATTAAGTTTCTTAAGTTTGATAGGTTTTGATTTGATATGTAGCATTTAAATCCATTTTTTTCTAAGGTTTTGAAACTTTTTTTGTGCTTCACAGGAATGGAAGCTAGCAGAGCACCCGCTACCTCGCAACTACATGGTGCACCAATCTTTACTCTGGATGCTCTCGAAACAACAACTCAAGCTAAAAGTGTCACTCCTAGAATTAAGGTGGATAAAACCTTCAAATTGAGTAACAAAGAAGGAGTAAATTGGTTTGTGGATAGCTACGATGCTAGTGCAAACTTCAAAGGAGTCTTCCATTTGTTTTTGTCTCAAGGTGATACATCATATGGAGATATGGGGATTGTGGTAGGCCCTAAGGATGATGTGGATGCAAGAGCAAACCCATGCTTCACATGCAATGTATTGCTAGAAGGAGAAACTACAAAAGCAAATAAGTTTTGCTTATCATTGGACACTTTTCACCCAGCAGACATGAATGGCAGTAAACTAGGAAAGGACAATTCTATTGTAAAGCTAGGATTGAAGATCATTGACTTTTCCAATCAAGAAGACTCAGGGGTGGATAATGTGGAGGACCTGGTGAAAGCGGTGAGGCATGCAAAGAAGGCTTTGGATTCACGAAAAAAGTCCATACCTGAAAAGGAGACAACAACCACTCAAGTTAGGAAAATTGTGGAGAAAAAAGGCAGGGCCATAGTGAAGAGTACACTTGAAGCATCTAGAAATGCTGGTGTAACTTCTTCAAAACATAAAAAGGAGGGTGACAAAACAAAAGTCCTTGATGTAAGCACAATAGCAGCTGAAGACATGGTAGGCTCTCAGGTGCAAGAAGAGGAGCAAGCACTTGCAAAGAAGAGAAAGGCAAAGCACTCTACAAAGGTTCAAGAAATCTCTTCAAAGAGGCAAAGGACAAAACCAGCAAGTGGTTCAAAGGAGATAGATGCGTCCGATGACGAGCTAATGGAGGTTGAGACTCCAAACAAGGGCAGCAAAGCAATGATCTCATTAGAAATAAAGAAGGGATATTATCCCTTTGGTCTAAATGAGGTCTTCAGCATTGATGTGATGAAATGTTATCCTACTCCTTCAAACTATGTATATAGAAGGTTAAATAAGGATTGGGTTCGTATTTTGACCCAAGACTTTATTGAGGACCCAAAGCAAGAGGAGATACTTGCAATTTTGATGCCCTATAATCGTGCTACGAAACAACCCCTTGATAAACTCGCAAAAGAAGATATTCATAAAGTTGAATATTGGATTATCTCTGGTCATCACTCCATTAGTGCTGCAAAAAGCTTGCAGGCTCTAAATATGGCTAAAGTGACCCCTCAACTGCGTCAGCAATTTAGGTTCAGGAGATCAAAGCTAATTGTAAATTGCCCGCCCAAGATTTCTCGTGACATTTCCAAGGATGCAAATTTATTTGTTGCAAAGTCAATGCAAAAGGAGCCATTCCTCGATCAACTTCTACAAGCTCGAGCACAATGGCATGCAAATGGTCGTCTTAGTAAACCTTTGCCTGGTGTTAATCAACCCAAGATGGACGAGTCTGGGAAGGTACTCTTTTGATTCTTTGCTATATCTTGGTAAATCATAGACATACATTACTTCTTCTTTACTTTTCATAATATCTTTTACGGATCTATAGTTTCAAGTGTAGCAGTAGCATAAGAAAGATGGATGTGAGGCTTCTTCTCAAACTGCATAAACTTAACAGTTTGGTTTGAAATTGAACTTCAAGCCTCACCTCTCTGTGATGGCGTAGCACTTGCATATCTAATTGTGGCTTGAACTTAAGTTGGAGCCTCACTTGCAAGTGCTAGATTTGCATACGGAGGTGACGCTCAAACCTAAGATCGAGCATCACCATTATATACTAGTTTAGCACTAGCAAGTGAGGCTCAAACTCAAGTTTGAGCATAAGCTCCAAATGATTAAAAACCCATAGATGCATGATTCCTCCTAATATTTTGTGATATCTATAGTAGTAAGGGGGCTAACTTCTTACTTTGTAACTTTGCAAGCCTTTGTGGAGACCACAGAGCACACACTACATATAAGAATTTTGTCAAAAACGATTTACACTTGCTTCTATGTGATGATGATGTATGGCAGCTTGAACAAAATCCCAAACTTCCAACTTTGAAGAGTGGGCAAATTCAGCAGGCACCAGGAACAGTCACACTAGGCCTAACATTGTTTAGCTAACATTATTTAGGTGCATTTTAGGCCTTCAAGATATGGAGGAGATGGCTTGGAAGCTAAAAACAGATCGAGTGCTCAAAGATGCAATAACCACCTTCTATTTTGATCTGACAAGGGAAAAGATGACTTGGGAACAGGTGTGTGAGACATATAAGCTAGGGGAGTATGAGTATAATCAATTGAGGAGCTACAGCCAGTCCTTTGTTAGGGATTCTCAATCGTTCAAAAAAAAATCCTTCACTTTCAAAAAGTGTAGTAACTTTACTCAATCACCTATATAGAGCATCTATGGGTATTGTATCTCAACAAGAGTCTATTCCTTGGACAATTAGGGAGGTGGGTTTTAATATGACAAAGATTATAGCCTTATGTAGTGAAGAGCATGTACCATTTCAACTGGCAATCATGGACCTACATGGGTATTGTATCTCAACAAGAGTCTATTCTAAGGCTTGGACAATTAGGGAGGTGGATTTTGATATGACAAAGATTATAGCCTTATGTAGTGAAGAGCATGTACCATTTCAACTGGCAATCATGGACCTACATGGTACAAAGGAGCAGCTCTCGTTAGAAATTTTCTCCAAGTTGGCACTTGCTTTGAACACGCTAACTCACAATATGAATATATTCTTGTGTGTTTTGTTGATTTCATCACCATTGGAATGCTTATCGAAGGGATTTCTAGCCAGTCAACAAAGGTGCACTATGAATTTGGAGTGATCCACACATAAAAAGATGATGCTTGGACATTTGGAACACTTGAGATTGCAAATGTTATTCTTTTCATCAGCAAGGTTAACAAGTTTGAGGCCATCGATAAGGTTCTCACAAAAAATGTATTCATCTCAGGCTCTAGTGGCCAAAATAGAGAATTCATCGACAAAGGCTTTATTGAGGGTCTCATCTCACAGGGTTTTGTCCTGAACACAGCTATGTGTTGTAGAGATATATTGTGGTGGAGTTGTGCTAGAGGAGAGCTTGCTAAAGAAGAGACGATGTATTGATTTATGCAAAGATGATTTGGAAGCGATGGCATTAGAATCAAAGTGCTCTGCTCTTTTAGACAGTCACCTATCCTTGCAAGAGTGGTGTGGTACAAGTGGCGGCACAAAAAAGCAAACACTAGATGATGCAGAAAAAGAGAACCTTCAAAATCTTCACATTGACGACTCGTCAAGTACAGAGGAGGACGACGAAGGTGATGATATTGACAACAAAAAATGACACATATGATGATAAAGAAGTTGGGGATGCTATAGACTTTGAAGATGCAGGGCAAAGGAATGAAGAGGACCAAGGGAATGATGCTCTATTCAATGAGGATGCCGAAGACAATTTTGAAGATACTGGAAGGCATGAAAATGATGATGAAGGTGGGAATGGTGATGATATATTGGATATTGCAAAAGCCATGGAAGCTTCAAATGTTGGGGTTGCTATGGCCGTTGAGAAGATTGGGGATACAGATGTCAACAAGGCTTTCCATGCTCATAGCACATCAAGCTCTCAACCAAAGAAAGGTAGAAAAGTGCACTGATAGTGCTTATGAATGTACAACGAATGGTGATCATTGAAAGGAGCTTATCAACAACTAATATTAACATAGGTCTTGTTCAAAGTGTGGATTTGTTGAAATAATTATTAGTCTTTTGATGAATACATTGGCTTTTTTGGATTCACTTTTAACATTTTTCTATTAAAGTGAATATTTCTATTCTAATTATCCTTAATTTCATGCCAATGTCTGGTACAAATGATGATGCACACTTACTATTAAGAAATTACTCCATATCCTAGTGTAGCACAGTGAGGCTCAAAATTAAGTTTAAGCCTAATACAAATGATGACGCACACTTACTATTAAGAAATTACACTTACTCCATATCTTAGTGTAGCTGTGAGGCTCAAACTTAAGTTTGAGCCGTACCTCCACTTATGTCCAACCTTAAGTGGAGGTACGGCTCAAACTTAAGTTTGAGCCGTACCTCCACTTATGTCCAACCTTGGGGATGTCTTCCAACACAAGGCACAATCTCAAGTTGAGCGATCTTTACTTTGCCCTTGTAAGTGAGGCTCAAACTCAAGTTTGACCCTTGTGTGAAAGTCTTGGCAGGTAATATGGTTCCTAATTCATTATGGTACATCACTTAATGTTGAGTAATCTAAGTTTGGATACAAAGTATATGTGTAGATATAAAAATGACTAGTATTGTATTAGCCTTGGTGTATTATTTAAATCCTAAAAGTAATAGCATTTTATTTTAATCTTACAGATATATACAAAGAAGGGAAAGACGAAGATAACATTGCTCAACTAGAACATCATCATGAAAGCCCTACTAGAGAGATTAACTCTCATGATTCAAATGCTAGAAATAATGAAGACAACATGGTGGAGGTAGATCACATCGATGATTGAGCTTTGCAAACATCTTCAAGGCCTTCAAGTGATAGGACTAAAGAGACTAAGGACATTTCTGATTTGCAAGTTAATGTTGAGGTTAGTGAGAATAAAGATAAAGTTAATGAAGAGCTTTAAGAGACTTTTGCAACCAAGAAGAGACAAGAAGAGATTGTCGAACAAATTGATGAGGCTACATATGCTACAAATAAAGGGAAAATAGTTGAAATCAAGGACTCTGTGGGCAGAGGGTGTTGAAGAAATTGACGAGGCTACATATGCTACGAATAAAGAGAGAATAGTTGAAATCAAGGACTCTGCAGAGAGCAGAGGGTGCCAAGAAAACTAAAGGTAGATCTTTTTCAATAGGATGTTATTTAAGATGATTTATTCAGCAATTTTGTGTGTTAAAAAGTATGTTTCTTAGTGAGAGTTGTTTTTGCAGGTACAGCTGCTTCTAGCAATCACAAGTTAAGTGCGTAAGAAATAGAGCAACGTGTTGAGGAGCTACGTTCTGATACACAAAAGAGTAGGCCTCTAGGAAGTTTATATTCTTTTGAGAGAGATGGAGATAGATTAGTATTTCAATCTTCACCAATCAATAGGGAAATGCAATAAAGTCTAGGAGTTATCTTCATAGATGAGTATGGGAGCATGAAACGAAAGTAAACTTGTGGATGTTTTGTTGTAATTAGCTCTCATTGATAATATAGGATCACTTGTTTTAATATTGTTAAGTATGTAAACACATTAAAGTGTTATCATTCTTCTGTATCGTATGTAGAAAATATTCCTCGTGCAATCACCATAAAGAAACATGCACTTATACTTGATCTTAATGGAGTTTTACTCAACAAGGAAGAGAAGAGGCATCCACAAACAAATTGTATTCAAATTGATATTGGTCGCACCACAGTTGTTATTCACCCCGGGTGTTTTGAATTTTTGGATGAGATTTGCCAGTACTTTCATGTTGGTATTTGGTCCACCATTCTACACAAGAATGTTTATGCCTATGTAAACACTCTTGAACAGTATGCACATAAGAAATATCATTTCTTTATGGTGTGGGGACAAGAAGAATGTTATATCCATAATCTTCGAAAAGTGTATAGGCCAGATAAGCCTACTGTTGAGGCTATGTTTAAACCTTTACTCAAGGTTTGGAATCAGTGCCAAGATATTTGCAATAAGAAGAATACATTGCTTATTGATGATAGCCCTTTCAAGGGATGTGTTAATCCAAAAGACAACAAGTTTTCAAGGAGGGCACGACTACGTACTGTGCAATGACCCTACCTTTTAAATCTAAATAATACAAATGACATTAGGTCTATTATTTTTCTTAATCGGCTAGGTCAATCTCCTATCACACATGGTCATAATTTATTTATCGATTTTCAAGATGTACTGGAAGAATGGCTCCAATTCACCTCTCGATTTTTGCGAGAAGAGCTCAACGAATATTCAGATGAAGTGGAAAACTCATCTTGTGCATCTTCACACTTACCATTGTATGGTGATAAGCTAAAGTATGTCCAATCAAGAGGGGAAAAAAGAGAAGTAGAATCCATAAGCAAGGATCTAACAATGTTGGCATTTAAAGCTAAAGTACCATTACTATCCAAAGACCAGCTAAGCTTGTTAAAAGTGTGTTACAAAACAAGGATTTTGAGTGATCAACACGCTATTTCTTATGCTACTCGCTTGGGATATGATCGTGGTCATCTCCTCATAAGTGGAGTTGCAGTAAAAGCATACATATCAAGGCTACAAAAGGCTTACTTGAGCTTATGGGTAGGATAATGTCTGGTTTCATTAAACATTGAGTGACAGTATAATGAGATTCCAACCTAACCCATACTAGTTGCTGCTGTAGGTTGAAGGAAACCATTGCTGAGGTCTAAACGTACAGTTTGAAGTATGGGATCTGCACAAATATCAAGACTTGTTGGGTGCAGAATGTTTGGAGCCATTTTGTACTAAAAGCCCATAAGATAGACTTAGGCTTTGGCCAAAACAATGTGCTTAGATGGGTTTAATTTTTGGATTGTACGAGCCACCTCTCACCATTTTCTTGCGAGGCGATGACTCTTGATGTTGTAGTGGACCTTCTTATTCTCACCTTGTAGAATAAGATCACTTGTCTCCCACTTTTGAATTGCCTTCACTTGGCGAAGCCATGGCCTACCCAATATCAGTGGGTAAGCCCTAGCATTAGGCTTTGTAGGAATAACCTGGAAAAATGTAAGCACAGAAATACCACATACATCCACTCGCAAGTTCTTGACAATTCCTAAGGTTTTCACCCTAGTATTATCAGCAAGTTTGATGCGATAGGGAGAGTTAGTAGAAGACAACTTTAAATCAACATCTTTCATTGTTTTTTCACTCATGACATTGATTGACGTACCTCCATCAATGTATGCATTAGAAATTATTTGCCCCTCAATGATGACATCAATCACAGGCACATCATCTCCTACATCAATATCTACCTCTTGAGTCATAGAGTCCCATTATCCCTCTTCTTCTTTTTCTTAGATTCCCTTGTGCTAGCCAGCTTACCCCATTCCTTTCTGAGCTTTGGAGAGAGTGCCAAAAGCTGCCCAAATGTGATTTATGCCATTTTCTCCCTAAGATCTGTTAAGAGGTCATAACTAAGAGATCCTTGTCCAAGAGGAAAGTCAGATTGTCCAATTTTTCTCCTAGACGACTTCTTCTTCTTCTTATTTTTCTCCTCTTCTTTAGATTTATCTTCTTGTTCTTCTTCTTCTTGGCTCCTAGTTTTACGATCCCTTTTTGCCATTAATGGCATCAATGTTTTTTCTTCTTCTTCTGAGCATGTTTCCTCTAAAAGTGGTAAACTTTTATCCTCTCTTTTCCTCAATTTTGGACACTCAGTGCCATAGTGCCCTTTCTCTTGACATTCATAGCATGTGACACTACTTCTATCCCTAGGTTTATCCTCAACTCGTGGAACCCTAGGTGGCCTTGCATTGACCAACTATAACTTCAAATCAGTAAATTCTGCCATAAGTTGTGCAATGTTATGATCCAAGGATGGAGCTTGTACCTAAGATGTTGAGGCTATCTCTACTCATGGTGGGGTCGGCACACTCGGAGAAGATTAGAATGTGGACTCAATATGAAGAGTGGCCTCCTTCTTCAAAGCAATACGAAGAGCCTCTTCAAAATTAGTGGGATCTTTGTTAAGAACTTTTCCATGCAATCGGGGATCCAAAGCCATGATGACTTGCTCATCTTAAGGTGCTCCATTGCTAAAGAACTCTTTGAATCTCCCATATAGAAGGTGAAAAAGAAGAAGCAACAACATGTAAAGCAGCTTGTTGATATTTGATGAACAGACTCTCCTTCCTTTTGGAAAATCTGATCCAATTGCAACAGTAAAGCATTTGGTGACTCCATTGTCCCAAATCTCTCCTTCATTACTTTGGTCAACCTTTCCCAATCATTCTTGGACTCCTTTGGCATGCCAAGTTAAGGCCACACTCTCCAAGAAATCTGGAAGTATTTCTACCCTCTCCTTCATAGACCAACCCGTCAAGCGGCATGCTCGGTTAAACTCTCGGAGATAACTCCCTGGGTCTTCTCTTTCCGATCCTTGGAACACTGGAATGTTGAACATCTTGCACCAAAAGATGAGTAGTAACAAGGAAAATTTACTTATTTCAAAATAACTTTTCTTTAATCATGTGGGACCTTGAGGTCAAAATAGAATAATTCTAAGTAAAACTTGCCTGCCGTCTCTACCAAAAGATCGCCTTGGTAGCCAATCCCGTTTTGAAGTTGCCAAATTTATCTCTACCCTTTAAGGTAGTAACTGATACCAGTGGTTTTGCCCTGGGAGGTGCACTCATACAGTGGCCTATGAATCCCAAAAACTTAGAACGCATGAGAGAAATTATGCTGTCCACCATGACCTGGAGCTACTTTCAGTAGTCTATGCCTCGAAGTTATGGTGGAGACATTACCTACTGGGTCAAAGATTCACTTTGATGATAGATCATCACAGCTTAAAGTGGATCTTCACTCAGAAGGATCTCAACATGCGCTAAAGAAGGTGGATGTAGACCCTGCAGGAATTTGATTTTGAAATCAAGTATCGCCCAGGCAAAGAAAATGTTATAGCAGATGCCCTTAGTAGAAAAACCTCCTTTCTTGCAATCATAGTGGTGTCAAATCAATTGATTATTGAAGCAAGAGAGAAGATCATGTAGGATAGATTCTTTGGCCCTATTGCTACCCTACTTATGCAGGAAAGCAAAACTCCTCAGGAGTTGAACCGAGTTCAAGGGTACAGCCTAGATGAAGGAATTATGTATTATAATAGCAGGCTATGCATTCCAAATGATGAGGGGACTAAGGGTCAAATTCTAAATAAAGCCCATGATAGGGTTATAGCAGGTCATCCAGGTTTCATCAAGACCTACATGTCTGTAAAGAAAAGCTTATTTTGGCCTGGACTAAAAAAGGATGTACTTAACCATGTACGTCAATGCCTGATATGTCAGAAAGTTGAAGCTGAGAGTAAAAATGCCTGGGAAGTTACATCCATTAGACATCCCCCAGATGAAGTGAGAATGTATCAGTATGGATTTTATTAATGGACTACCTTTAGTGCAATCAGGTTACAACTCCATCTTCGTGGTAGTTGATAGACTAACCAAAGTTACCCATCTGATTCCAGTAAAAGAAACCTACATTGCGTAGTGGATGTGGCTAGAGTGTTCCTCAAGGAAATATTCAGATTGCATGGCCTACCCAGGAGAATAGTAAGTGATCGAGATCCCAAATTCACGTCAAGATTCTATAATGCGTTCTTCGAAGCAGTAGGAACTTTCTTGGATCTCAGCACAGCTTACCACCCCGAGACCGATGGTCAAACAGAAAGGGTGAACCAAGTAATCAAAGATATACTTTGGTCATGCTGTGGTAGGGAACCCAAGAAGTGGCTAAGCTATCTGCACCTAGTCGAGTTTGCCTACAATGCTTCTTATCACCAAAGTATCAAGATGAGCCCTTTCAAAGCTATGTATGGACAAGACTGGCTAACACCATTAACTTGGTCCGACCCATTGATTAGGGTCGAGATGTCCAGACAGATGCTTGATGACATGGAGGAGCAGATGCAGTCAATCCGCACAAGGATATAAAAGCTACCTAGGATAGACAGAAGTAGTATGCAGATAAGAAGAGGTCAGACAAAAAATTCAAAGAAATAGATATGGTCTTCATTCGAGTACGCCCCAAAAGAAGTTCTCTATCTCTTGGGAAGTACAAGAAGTTATCCCCCAGATACTGTGGGCCATATCTGATTATAAAGAAAGTAGGTGAGTTAGCTTATGAACTTCTTCTGCCTCCTCATCTCAAAGTACATAATGTATTTCATGTCAGCCTACTTAAGAAGTATGTATCGAGCCCGAATCATGTGCTTAATGATGAACTCTTAACTTCTTCAACCCAAGGGCAGATGGAACTCCAACCTGAAGAAATCCTTGATGTTCGAGAGAAGGTTCTCAAGAATAGAATTCTGAGAGAATTATTAGTCAAATGGAAGTTCTATCCTTTTGAAGACGCCACCTAGGAGAAAGAAGCCGAATTGATACGGGATTACCCCCAGTTTGCGAGATGAGGACATCTCGTGTTTTTCAAGCCGGAGAGGATGTAAGATTCCTCCCCAGCCCCTCAAGATGTCCAGTTTCTTCCCCTGTAATCAATCTCCTTTTCAGAATAATAAAAGATCTTGTTTTTACTTGTTTTGGCCTAGAGAGAGAGTAATGTTCTAGAGAGAGGTAATTTAGTTTTTAGATATCTTTGGATGGAAAAATATCTTTTCTTATTAAAATAAATTTCCCCGAAATAGAAGTTTAAAAAGAAATTCCTAAGGTGCATTAGAAATAAATTATAATCTGTAGCACAAAAGACCTTAGCCTAAGGATGCAGATTTTTTAAAAATTTTGGATTAAGGTTCTTATGGACCAATAAGATTAATCAAAATTGAGGGAGGAGATAAATTGAACAATAAAAGAAAACCCCCCCAAAAATGAGTGAATGCTCACATAAGATTAATAGTGGACTAAGGACCAAAAAAAAGATTAAAAAAATTGATTTTGACACCTCAGAGAGTGGGGATCTCCCCTCATGAAGTAGGCACCTTTTTCTCATCATTATCCCCCAATTTTAAATTAATTAAATGAGATATTTCATATCTCCTCTCTCCTATTTCAAAACTAGATCCAAAAAGTAAGCTGAACTGACCCAAAAATGGTCAAAAATTGACGAAACTGATCTGGAAAATTCTAGAATCAGTTTGCTTGGTTTGAGGCTCACTTTTTTTCTATAAATAGAAGCCTCCCCCTTTGTAAAAGCTTAATGGTGTTTATGCACTGTTACTCTACTCCTGTCCTGAGGCTCACTTTTTTTCTATAAATAGAAGCCTCCCCCTTTGTAAAAGCTTAATGGTGTTTATGTACTATTACTCTACTCCTGTCCTGAGCCATCTACATTGCCCCAAAAATAGGTCACATTTTACTTTTTTATCAAATTTCGATTTGCATGTCCATCTACACACCTAAAGGCTTCCTTTGAACACACTAACTGATTAAAAACTCAATCTTGAATTTTAACTTAATTTCAACACTTACAATTTTTACCTGCTTCTGAAAAAATTACTAAAAACCTGCTGGAATTCATTACTGAAATCTGTAACATCCAAAACTTAGGATTATCTTTAATCATAACTTGGTTAATCTCGAAATTATGTTACATAGCAGCTGGCCTAAAGGTGACCCTTCCTTGCCAAATAATTCATCTGGAAGACATACTGTAACACGCCTCGTGCACTCAAGGTCAGCCCCGACTGATTTGCCGACGGTGGGCATGGACTGTCTTCCATGACAACCAGAAGAAGAACCCCAAACTCAAGTTTAGCTTTCTGTGGTTCGCTCCCTCGTTAGGCCAGCATCCTTGCACTGAAGAAAGTATGGTCCGACGCTTTCACGAATTCATCTGCCACTACGACGAAGTCCCTGACCTAGCTGTGATCACAACCATTTGCTTCTTCAATATCTGATCATCACGCTACTGGAGTCGTTTCCTAACTGGGACTATTACTTTGAAGGCGTGTAGGGTATTGCCTTCTCAACATTAACAAAGGGCCCACCCTCAAGCAGATCTTCGCAAGCAGATCTTCGGCTACTACGAGCACATTATGTGGATGCCCGCCTGGCACCTACAAACTTTCGAAGAAATGATGGAAACCACCTTTTGGACGAGTTACAAAGTCTTCCATTAAGCCCCCCTACTCTAACCTCGCATCGGGATTTCATCAGAACCTATTTGATCTATTACAGATAGATCCATCTAGCTTTGAGGATGGATCTATAATAGGGAGGGGGGTACGTTAACCACTCCGGTTAACATTACCTTGTGCGTGGCTACACCTTTGTAATTTATCTTTTTGTAACCATGCAAAATGCTGATTGTAAAAGAGAGATGGGATGACCAAGCTTATGGCTTATGAATTGGTCATTTAGGAATAGATGTACGAGCTAGAGAAACTAGGAAGACTAGTTTTGGGCCCCCAAAATTGTAAATGGGTAGCCAGACATTATTGTAAATATGAGCTCATGTATATAAACCATTTTATAGAATATGAAAAGGGGACAATCCCATTTGTCTCACACTTGGGTTTGCCTTCTCTCTCTTTCTCTCATTTGAGCTTGTGGTTGCATGTTAGCTTGTGTTCTTGCTTGCTTGCATGTTAGATTGTTGGTGTATGTAAGTAGGGATGGTAATGCTCTCATTTCTCTTGTTCTCTACCTTCTCTTTGCTATCTACCGTGCCCCTTTTGCATGCTAGTTGTATGAAGTAGAGGTTGAGATCTCCATAGCTCCCTCCTTCTTGCTCTCTCCCTAGCATTTGGATCTCTTCTTGCGTGACACAGGAAGAGGTGGAGTGAGCCCCTGGGTTTGTCTCCCATTGGGTCTCACAAAACTTCTCTCTCACTTCTCTTTCCCTCATCCTCCCTTCTCTCACAGTTCAACCCCATAAGATCTCTTTGCCTCATCCTCCCACAAATTCTCTTTCCCTCATCCTCCCCCTTCTCTCATAGTTTAATCTCACAAGGCAAGCTATCTTTGCCTTCATTGATTCCACTCCCATTCACTCTAGATTACAACTCAAGTAAAGAGCGGTTTTTTTTAACTCAAGAAGCTCTTATGCATGCGTGTTCTTCACAACTATGCATAAAGCTTAAATCTTTATCTATTCACATGCCACTCACTCAAATCCTATAAACATGTTACATTCCCGTAACGCCGCTACGGGCATTACCACAAGAGGGGACGGCCTCTGGCTCACCACCCAGCCATAGAGGAAGAATGAGGATTGCCCCTCATCCCCCAGGCTATATAGTGTGTGGCCTGCCGTCCACACTAGCCTGGCCGCCCATGACTCCGCATGGGCGTCCTCTCCCACTGAACCCCGGATATGGCCATCCGGTCTGCCGTCGGTCACAGGCGTTACAGCCTACGTGACATTACCCCCCCCTTAAGAAGAGTTTTCGTCCTCGAAAACAAACTGGGGAAACCTTTTGGAAATTGCACTACGGCGTTCCCAGGTTGCCACTTCCTCATCCCTATCTGTCCATTTAACAAGTACCTCCTGGTACATTTATGTCGGGTTTGTCTGTCTCGATACCCAAGAATCCTTTCCGGTTCATGTGGTATCTTTGGTGGAGTGATCAATTCCACCAAAATATCTAGAGAAACTACGTTCTCTAACCCGTGAACTGATTTCTTCAGTTTACTAACATGGAAGACAGGATGAACTTGAGAACTCTCCGGTAACTCAAGTTTATATGCTACGTCCCCAATCTTCTTAAGGATTTTAAAAGGACCACAATATCTCGGAGAAAGTTTATCACACTTTCCCGTTTTCATGGTTTCTGACTGCACAGGAACCTTGAGAAATACAAAGTCACCTTCTGCAAAGGTCACCTTTCTTCGTCCTTTATCCGCATAAGTTTTAGCGCGATCCTAAGCGCTACGAATGCTCTCTCGTGCGGCTCTGAGCATATCATTCATATCTTCAAGGAAATCCTTGACAGATTGAATCTCCTCCTTTTCTAGGCCTACAGCCATCGGAGATCTCGGCTGGAATCCATACATTAACATGAATGGTGTAAATCCAGTCGTCGCTGAAAGCTTGGAGCTGTTATAAGCAAACTCCAATATGGGCAAATATTCTTCCCAATTTGATTGTTTCTTATCAATATAAGAACGCAATATATCCTCTAGAATTTGGTTAACTCTTTCAGTGTGACCATCAGACTCCGGATGATCTGCCGTACTCATACTCAGAGTAGTAGCGAACTTTTTGAAGATTTTCCTTCAAAAATGACTGTTGAACTTTCTATCTCTATCCGACACTATATCCGCGGGCAGGCCATAGAGCTTGTAGAGATGTTCAATAAAGAGTTTTGCCAACTCTGACATTTTTACAGTTTTCTTCGTGGTAATAAACTTTGCCAGTTTAGTTGTCCACTACTACCCACATTGAGTCATTCCCTCGACTCGTCTTGGGTAAACCGGTAATTAAATCCATGGAAATGTTTCCCATTTCCCTTGAGGAATCTCCAGCGGATGGAGTAGTCCTCCAACCTTAAGACGTTCATGTTTATCATGTCATTAGCACAGAAGCTAATGTACTGGAGAGCACTCTAGTAGCGCAAGTTCTTAGACCATGCTACTAGATATTTGTAGACTACGCTACCATGTTGCATCACCAACTTGTTAAAACTTCTCCTTGGAAAGCTCTACGGCCATAGGAGCAATAAACTAGAGCCAATCTAATCATGCATCACAAGGATTAGTTCCAAAGCTGAGATACTTTCTCTCTTAGAGTAACATCTTTGCACAAGCATATGCTCTAGAATCTTGTTGAGTTTCTAACTACCATCAATCTACGGATGGTTAAACTCCACTCTAACTCAGAGTAAATGTAACTTTTTTGAAAATTTCCATTCAAATATAACAATCAAACTTCCTATCTCTTATGCCATACTATATATGCGAGCAGATCATATAGTATGTGGAGATGTTTGATAAAGATTCTTGCACCACTACGCGTGTCTGGAATTACATCCATTCACTTACAACTCTTTGTTGCTATTACCAGACATATCCCTTCAAGTATTGTCTGGACTCACACAACTATTCGAGTTTATGTGATATTTGAGGATATCCCTCCTTTCCCTCAAGAAAGGTTTTTGTCCTCAAAAACTCTACTGTCAAGCGGACTACGCGCTAGTATCATAGGTCCAAGAACAAATCTAGACCATGTTTAATATCATATGTTATATCTTGAGTCCTTCCAAGAAACTTTTAAACATCTTGCAACGAAGATGTGGTATAGTGTGTACGCACATATGGTGGTACTATTGATAAACTGCTTTGCAACATATCAGTGGTTTCACACTTGTAACAAAGTGCTTCATTGTTGCATATTATCACCCTTCATAAGCGGTTACACACTTATGAATCATTTGGGTGGGTTGTACCATCTATCAAGAAAAATTCCAAACTACTAATAACCACATTATCAATCCACAGATAATGACTGAGCTTTCTGCGAAGCCATAGGTTGCTAGATAATTGATGGTAATTACACAAGCCCAATGTCTCATTACATCATACATTCAATATAAATGCAAACATCACAGTACTTCGTGATGATGAACTTAGGAATTTCATCCTATCCCTGTTTGGTGTTGGTATGAAGTATAACTATGAGAACATTATTTGCTGCCTCCTCATTATAGCAGCAAAGCTACCTACCCATCACAGGTGGAAATCTCTACCAAGCTATAACCAATGACAAGCAAATAAACGAGTACTCTTGTAAGAACTTCATAACCATATCTCACACCAAACTCATAATCACTACGGATTAAATGCCAGGGTTTGCAAAATTGAATGTTATCTGATAGGTAGAGGGAATCATCAAACTCCAGATGACCTCGACAACTCACTAGGACTAGTGATGTGTAACTTTTAAGTTACTCCACTCTCCTTGCTTTTCCATACCATCGAACAAATCGGTCCCTCGATTTGAGCAACGTCAACATATTTATGAGTACCTCGATACTCATGGATTGTGGTTCAGTAATTTAAAATGTTGATCTAGAGTATCTTTCACTCGAGGATCTTAATTTTATTAGCAGCTATGTATTAGTAGTGAGTAACTACGTACCCACTATCATCACACTAGTAGCTCCATACTAGTCTGTGAGTAACTCCGTACCCAATGGCGTACCTCCCCCGAGTGGGAGTACCATATACAACCATCTATAACAAGATGATTAAGTCACTTGCTGCTAAGAAGTGACTACACAAATTGACCCCTCCATTGCACATTGCAGTACAATCTCTGGTATTACAACACAAATTTTTGGACGTCCTTATCATAGAGGTCAACTTAAAAACTAGTGCATAGGTCTTGTGGAGTCTCGGCTGACCTAACCGCACCACTGGTGACTTCCTACAAAAAATATGGCGCCGAAGTCACCACCTATGTACTTTAACTCCGTAAAGTACATGGTCTCATCTATCATCTATGGAAAGTTGTAAAACATTCCTGCGATGGATTTTTATCACCCTAAAATTATTGTGCACTATTTTAGTGTGAAGAGCTTTTTTCTTGGGTACCATGGTTCACCCCAAGCTTATCTGTTGCTAAATTCTCCGATTTAACAAAAGATATGTCTGCCTCCGAACACTCCGGTTCAGCCCCAGACTTTGAGTTTACTTCTTAACACTCCGGTTAAGTCAAAACTCACCACATACAGTAGGATTTACCACTAAGCTCTCCGGCTTAGCCTTCTATCCTAACTTAGCCCGAGTTTATGTACACTTCATATGTCGGATCCGATACTAACAACAACCAGGCTCATCTGGAGTGAGATACTACTCACTATTGCCATGTAAAACCTTATTAAATCCTAGAAATGCTCCACTCATTCCTTAGGGGTCATACGACTTATAGGGTTTACACGCACATGAACTTTGTAAGCAAAATAGCCTGTCATGCAATATTACAATTGCTTATGTAGGAAAGTAATATATTTTCCAAATTCATATGGTAGCAGCTAAAATGTGCTCACAATCGCACACTTATGTTGAACATAGGCAAGACTACACTTGCAAAATGCTATAGGGCGTCCCCCATGCATGAAACTGTCCAACCAAACTAGTCTTACTGCTAACCTCTAGATTTAGATCACTCCGGAACTAAATCACTCTGTTAGCACTAGCACACCATCATGGTCTTGCTACCTAGAGCTTCTCCGAACTCGTAACTGGGTTTCATCCCAACTTATGGCTATATTTGGTAAATTTCAAAGTTCAAATTTTATCTTGCACACTTTATCACTACAGACAAGTGTACATACAGACCTGCCAAAGAGTCAAATTACATGCACAAGCCTTGGCGTCCCATTCCACCAAGACTACAATCGATTCCGTGAGAATTGATGTCCCATACCATCAAATTACCACCAAACCAATTGATGTGACATATAAAAAGGCTCTTTCCCCCCTCGAAAGATCACCACAAACTCTCGAGCAGTGGGATGTCAACGCATGGCAATAAAAAGAAGAGAAAACCATGCTAGTGAGTTTAAGAATAGTTCTCTTCGATCAAGTTTTATAAGGGTATTGAGCATTACATCTCAAGACTATACCCCTTCAGATTTACCTTTGATTTCTACAAATCAATCTTAAATCTGCTATTATATCTAGGCGTGTACTAATCACTCAGATTAGTACTCGTAGATAAACCATTCAATTGAGTACTGTTAGCAGCACTCCTAGCCCCTTTATCCCAAGTAATACACACCTTAGGGATTACTTTTACCAGGCAATCACGTGACTAAATCAAACTAGTCACCACTCTCTAGGCCCAAGTAGTGACACTATTTTGTTACTTTTAACAAGGGCCAGCTTGCTTCTACGGGCCAAGGCCTTTTGTTGCTACAAACAGTAAGCAACTTGTTTGGACATGAGGCATAACCACATCAAGACTACGCTTGTACATGGTTCTCATTTGCCAAAGTTTATCACAATCTTCTAGCATTTGTTAAAAGATTGTGAAGGGTTATGAGCACTACGGCTCAATTAGGCTTATCTTGATTTCTCGTGATAAGCACTTCGTCTAATTTGGGCACAACTGACGCCATTGCTGGTCCTCTTAGCCCAAGTAAAACACACCTCAGTTTTTGATTTACACTAGCCAAACTACATGACTTTGATGGTCAACACTAAGTCTATGCTCAGCTTAAATTTAGTTCTCTGAACCAAATGTGTGATCACCACATGTGCTACTTTCGAGGTGCTACGGTCATAGACGTGTTCACTAGGCACAACGGCCATAGAACGGCTTTGTCTCGAAGGACTCGGCACTACGGCCGTGGGATTTGTCTCTCTTTTAGCACGCGACGCTACGGCCGTGTGTGCGGTGGGTCTCTCTCGTGGAAAACAGGCACTACGGCCACACGGCACGACGGCCGTGTGGGTTGGTTTCGTGGGGTGTGCCGTTGTTTTGGGTGTTATTTTTATTTTATTTTTTAAAAAATGAAAAAAATAAAATAAATAATAAAAAAAATAACGGGCCGAGCCGGCCCTCGCCGCTTCGGGCGTGCCCGCCCGCCCGTAGGGAGTGTTCACAACAGGCCCTATTCTGGCCGGTCGTCCGTTGCAGCGCTGGTTGGCTGCTGCTGATGGCGGGCCGGTCCCTGGCTTGGCTGGCGTTGGTTGGCCGCTGCCGCCGGTTGGCTGGCCGCCCCGCTGGCCGCCGCCGCCGCCGCCTGGTTGGCTGGCTGGCCGTCGCCGCCGCCGCCGCTTGGTTGGCTGGTTGGCCGGCCTGGCTGGCTACGCAGCACAGCGCAGCCGTCAGAGCGCCTGGGCTCTACGCCCCCCCCTTTCAAACGAGGGTTAGCACTTTTCGCAGCCATTCAAGCCTTTCGCAGCATTCAACGCATCTTCTTCAACGCCATTTTTCACGCCTTTCGCTGGTTTTCGCCCCACCTCAACAATGCGTGCACTGCTAAGCAAGTCGTCTGAGCACTGCTAAGCTCTTCGCCCACACAAACGGCGCACGCAGCAACGGGCCTGGGCTCAAACTTCGCCTCCCTACACTCAAACTTCAACGTGGCCTTCGCCGCCTTTAGCAGCAGGTCGTGTCTTCGCTGACAATGGGGCTGGTTTCGCCCCCCACCCCCACACACGGTGTGGTCTACGCCCCATGTAGGTTTCCCAACTCGCGTTTCCAAGGCAAGCCCCCCCCCTTGTGAGGTACGGGGCTCTGATACCAGTGTTACATTCCCGTAACGCCGCTACGGGCATTACCACAAGCGGGGACGGCCTCTGGCTCACCACCCAGCCATAGAGGAAGAATGAGGATTGCCCCTCATCCCCCAGGCTATATAGTGTGTGGCCTGCCGTCCACACTAGCCTGGCCGCCCATGACTCCGCATGGGCGTCCTCTCCCACTGAACCCCGGATATGGCCATCCGGTCTGCCGTCGGTCACAGGCGTTACAGCCTACGTGACAAAACAAGAGCTTAAATAGAAGCAAATTCACTCATAGGTACATTGGTGCAAGCAAATCATAAAGAAAGAATCACATTAGAGAGTAGCAAGAATCATTAATAAGAGGGAAAGTAAGAAACAACACAAAGCTATAGATAATGCAATGTGTGGTCCATTATAAAGCAAGAATCATTAGTAAGAGGGAAAGTAAGAAACAACACAAAGCTATAGATAATGCAATGTGTGGTCCATTACAAAGTAAGAATCATTAGTAAGAGGGGAAGTAAGAAACAACACAAAGCTATAGATAATGCAATGTATGGTCCATTGCAAAGCAAGCATCATTTTACTAAGAGGGAAAGAAAGAAACAACACAAAGCTATAGATAATGCAATGTGTGGTTCATTACAATGTATATAATATAAACATGTGGATAAGATACATGTGGTCCATTACAAAGGAGGGAAATTGACTTATGTATATACATGTGTGGTCCATTTCATTAAGAATCATTAGTAAGAGAGAAAGTAAGAAACAACGCAAAGCTATAGATAATGCAATGTGTGGTCCATTACAAAGTATATAATATATATATGTGGATAAGATATATGTGGTCCATTACAAAGGAGGGAAATTGACTTATATACATGTGGATAAGATACATGGGGGCGATTCACAAGTGTTGAGTGCCCATAAATCTCACTTATACCTTAATCTAATTCTCCACTCTAAGTTATATAAAATAAATTATCTTATGGCACATTATTGGGCCCTAGTGTCATCTCACAAGCTCCTATGAGCACAATCACCCATCATTTACGAACCAAGATGAAACAGTTTTTTGTCATGCAACTTGATTCCACACATTTTTCATTGGGTCCTTAGTCAATGTAGATGCTCAATCCACCTTAGCTATGTTGAAACTATAATGTGAACACATCTCTCAAGTGCCCATCCCCATGGTGTATGATGAGTGGCAAGTTGATAATCCATGTGCCAAAAACCTCAAAATTTCAGTACATCCACCTTAGCTATGTTGAAACTATAATGTGAACACATCTCTCAAGCGCCCATCCCCATGGTGTATGATGAGTGGCAAGTTGATAATCCATGTGCCAAAAACCTCAAAATTTCAGTACACTTTGATGCTTGTGCATGGTTCATTACTCTTTTTCCATCTATTCTTTAGTTCTCTTTGACATTAAAAAATCAATTAGAAAACATAATTTGCTATATATTTATGTCTCAATAGGGGCACATGGCTTGGAGGTGAAAAGAGTAGGACTTGAAGGAGAGTAGGTGTAGGATGTATTAGGGGCTTAAGTTGGCTTGACGTGAAAAGAAGGTGTGGAGGGGCCTAGGTTGTTGAAAGCTTGGCTATGTGCGTTAGAAAGAAGTTTTGTGCTTTTAAAAAAAATGTTTGTTAGATTATGATATCTCTAGAAGAAGTGAAATGCTAAATCAAGGCTTTTTATTATTTAACTAGTACTAAAAGTTATATTGAATATTTGCATATAAAAAGAGATGTTTAAAGAGACTCGTTATGATGATTACTATTTAACTTTAGCATCAATCCACCTAAGCAAGGTAGATGGTGTCCCTATAGTGGGTAAAGGGGTCATGTCATTTCATGGGAAAAGAAAAGATATGCTTGTCCATCTCATGTAGGGTGAGGGTATGGATCCTTATTCTAGCTTACTATAGTGAGGGGTATGGATGAACTATGTGCTTGAAGGATAACCAGTGATGAGTGTTGAGGTTTAAATCAAGATTAAAGAGGAAAAAGGTTGCTAGTCTAGTGAGAGTATGAATAATGAATTATGTGTTGGAAGGATCACCCTTAACGTTTTCCCTTAAGGTATAAATTAAGGGTGAGGGGCAGGCAAGTTTAGCTTAGCGATAACCATAAAGCATTCGTGCTCTATACAGACCTATGTGAGTTTGAAGCTCACCCAGCCCTGCTCTATACAGACCTATGCGAGTTTGAGACCCACCCCACCCCATTGTTTAACTCGCATAGGTCTGTATAGAGCAAGTTTGAGACCCACCCCACCCCATTGCTCTGACTGCTCTTCTCTCAGTGTGTATTCAAAGCTCATCCCATCCAGAACCCCACCCCACCCCACCCCATCCTCCAAAGTCCTCCACACTTCACGCACAAATCCACTTTCCCAAACTACTCCTCTCTCTAAGTGTATAAGGTGTGCAATTAAAGAAACGAACCTCCTTTTAAGGTGTGCAATTACCTCCTTATATATATATATATACACACACACACACACATAAACATATAAGTTACAAGAGTACAAGGTTACATGTTGATGTCCATACGGCTTTCGAAGGGACGTGGCTAACAATATATTATGGAACGACGGTTACTAATCTCTCTGGATTAAGGTTCATGGGAACCCAAATCCACAGCTTTCAACAGCCCCTCTGGCGATGCTCGCATGGCCTTCCTATCGATCCATCTGATGGTCCGTCGCCGTCTTCAGAGGTTAGCCGACGGAACGGTGATGTCCAAGCTAAGAAAAATTTCTGTTGATTAATCGACCCCTTACCGACGGCAGCATCCATCGCATTCTCTGTCTTCAGTTGCCCATTTTGGTGGTTACCTTCCAATGGAAGTTTGCTTCCGGCGTTCGTTGCCGGATTTGATGGTCGTTGGTGGGTCTTCATTGTCGGACGTTTTTGGCGAACCTCTTAATCGCACGCTACGTCGGCAGAAAGCTTATAGTTTCCGCAATGCTACTGTTGAGAGAGCCGCCTTTTCATGCACAGTGTAAGGATGTGAAGAGATCCTGCCGACGGCTAATTTGATGGGCGATCTGGGTGACTCCGGCAGAACTCTGCCTCTCATTCTCGCTCTGGCGATCTTAGCGCATTCTCTTGATGCGGAGCCCATCTCAAGCAACCTGATTGTTCCCGTCGTGCACAGAAGCTCTTCTGCGCCGTTCAGATCGTCCTCTATGGCGACGACGGATCCCGGCAGAAAGCAGAATTTTACTGCCGGAAGGCCGCCGGCGAACGGGACGCAGGGGACGTTCAGCAGCCAGCTGATCACCTTGAACGAGCCGTTCGGGCAGTACTTTGCCGTGATGGAGCTGGGATCTCCGGCGGCGGATATCGCCCTAATTATCGACACTGGCAGCGAAATTCTGTGGGTTCAGTGCCAGCCCTGCCGTAAATGCGGCTTCCAAATCAGAGATCCCATTTTCGATCCTTCCAAATCGCACACTTATCGCAAACTGCAGTGCAGTTCCGTCTGGTGTAAAGACGCCACTGGCCTCGCCATGGGCTGCCGACATGTTTCTCCGATGCCCACCAAATCCGAAACCTGCTTCTACAACGCCACCTATGGCGACAACAGCGTCAGCTATGGCGAGCTCTCCGTCGACACGCTCACCATTCCATCGCTCGATGGAAATCCGGTGGCCGTGTCGGAGTTTGTTTTCGGATGCGGACTAGAAAACACCGGCGTCGAGACGGACTTCAACGCTTCCGGCCTCATGGGTCTCGACAGAGGGATCCATTCCATCATCTCGCAGCTCGGCGTGCCTAAATTTTCTTACTGCCTTCCCGACCGAACCCACAAAATCGACGCCACGGGCTTCATCTCCTTCGGAAACCAGCAACTCCTTCCGTTGACAGGACGGCCGCAGGAGAATGTCGGAGTCCCACCGCCACTGCAGTACACCACACTCCTGCTCAACAACAAGACGGAGTTTTATGCTCAATCATACTACGTGAATTTGACAGGGATCAGTGTCGGACGGCAGCTTCTCGACATTCCGTCGTCCCTATTCGAGATCGACGAATTCTCTGGCTACGGAGGCACGATCATCGACACGGGGACGAGCTTGACGTCATTCGTTGATCTGGCCTACGCTGTGTTCAGAGATTCCGTCAGAAGTCAAGTTTCCGGCAGTGCGCGGCAGATCTACATACCAGAGCTGCCGAGCTTCGACAGCTGCTACACAGTGCCGAGGACGGAAGGGGCGCCGTCGACGCCGGAGATCCGGCTGCACTTTGACGGACAGAGGCTGGAGCTTCGGCTGCCGAAGAGCAACGTGTGGCTACAGGTGGGGACGGAGGGCGACCGGAACGTGTACTGTTTGGCGTTTGCGGCAGCTGGTCAGGGCGCAGGAGGGCGGAATGTCATCGGAAACTTCCAGCAGCAGAACTTTCTGGTGGAATATGATCTGCAGCGAGGCCGTATCGGCTTCGCCCACCTTCTTCAGTGCAGCCGCGGCGCCGGAAACCGGAAGCTCGGCCCATTCTCCTGGCTCCGTCTCCTCTTCTTGTCCCTTGTTGTCTTCTTCGTCTCCACTTAGCTTTTTGCACTGCTTTTCCGCTCACGACAATGATCACAAGAATGCTATGAGAGGATCTCCTTATAATTTTCATGTCCGTCAATTATTTAATAATCTAATGAAATGAAAATCCTCTCTCTCCACACATACACACACATACATGTATACATATTGATTACCTACTTTTAAGTGTGTCCCTGCCTTACACAGCCCTCTTGAAATTGGGGTTCCAATCAAATGTACTCAGTTTTTTTTTTCCAACTCGCCTTTGGCCCATAGTTACCAAATTTCACCGTCCATAGACAACCGCACATAGGCGCTTACTTATCCACTTGTAGGCGATGCCGCCAAGGAAGCACCAAGGGGCATTGCAATCAAATGTCCTCAGCTTTACATGAGTGAGGGTGGGGAGACCACATGTACACACTTGTAACGTTTAGTTACCATCCAAGCACATTTGGTTGGAATGTGAAGACCAGGAACACTTTTTAATCTGAGGGCCTTATAAAGTTTGGTTACCATCTAAGCATATTTGGTTGGACTGTGAGAGCCAAGGGCACTTTTTTTTTTGGAAACATAATTATAATTATATTTGGTCTGATGAAGTGGGAGGGATGCACAAGGGTCACAACCAAGGACACTTTTTAATGTGTTTTGGCCTTAGGGAGCCCCCTCAAAACTTTGCATGAATGAATGTGGAGACCATATGTACACACTTGTAAATTTTAGCTACCATTTTGGTTGGAATGTGTGGGCTAAGGGCCTACTTTTTAATATAAGTCAGTATTAGGTAATTTGGGAAAAATCTCACATTTTGGGAATCAATTACTCCATATAGTTTTGGACATATCTTAAACATACTAACTCCAAATTTGTCGGAGATCATAGATTTAGATTCTACTCTTCCGATGATATGTCACATGAGGGGGTTTTGACAAACTTTTGGACAAGTTCACCATGCTCCCATTTTTCAAATGGGAATGGGATTTTTCCCAAATTATCTAATATGGTGTTATATGTCTTGGCCTTAGAGATCTCTCTCAAAATTAGGCATGTGGCCTGTACATTCCAACTAAATGTGCTCCAATGGTGGTGTGACCAAACTTTCTAAGAGGGAGGGTAGGCTAAAACCAAGTATCTCCACATGAGAATGCAACCCTCATGATAGACTAGCACTCATTAATCTATTTATGATGGGTCTCAAGAGTAAGAGGCTTCATGACCATCTCTATATGTCTAGACACTACATCTTTGATGAGTGTTGCCCATGAGGTAATAGACTTAGTAGACAATCTGCAAGACAAGGATGTAAGAGGCTTCATGACGATCTCAAGAGTAAGGGGCTTCATAACCATCTCTACAGGTCTAGACACTACAAAGTGTAATGAATTTTTCCCCATGAGGCTATAGAACTAGTAGACAATTTGTAAGATAAGGATGTAGAAGTTGTCCACCTAAACTAAGAGATAAGGGACGCATCATCCAAAACCTCAATAACTAAAGGTGCCCAACCAGCACCACCAGCTAGAGTCCTAGTCAAGGACATGACCATGGATAAGTTGGTAGAAAATATGCTCAATTGTTTAGGCCAGCAGTGTGGCAAGGCCAACCCCAGTCGATTCCTCAAGCAGAAGCATTTGGTATGGGTGGTAGGCTATACGATGTGGTTGAGAAGCATTTGGTATGGGCGGTAGGACTTGTGGTTGCATTAGCACCAAGAGCATAGGTTGTGGTGCTGAGTTTTCTTGGTACCAACACTCGATACTTATATGACTTTGGTGGCAAATTGCACACCAGACCATCTCTCTCCATGGAATAAGTGTAAGTGTCCATCAATAAGGGCATAATCCAATGCCCATTTATCGGAACCCTATATCGAGAGGTATGTATTGACTGCCACCAATGCCATATCCACCTCCGATATTACCACTCCAATCGGTCCCTCTTGGAATCACACTCGTACAACAACAATACTCAATGCCTTTGCCAACGGACTTTGAGAGTCTAGAACATGAGAGCTATGAGTCATATAAAAACAATTCGTATGGGGGATAAACACACTTCGAGCGGACCGAAAGAGCACAACTTTCTCAACAAACAAGCAACTTTCTCGAGTCGCTGATTCATTGTGGTCGCGTACTTTGGCTTGTGACTATCACTCTCAAGAGTAACACAAGTATTCAACATGGGGCGCTTATGTTGCATGCTACATTGTTTGTTGTGAACATGCTGCATCTCAAGAGAGTTTATGCGTGCCTCTTCCATTATTTAATTAGCCAAATTAGCAAGCTTGTTACTAGAGGTTGCGAAAACCTCCACACTACAGAACTTGTCCCATATGCCCTTAAGTTGTAGACCAGTTCCCAAGTGCTTTCCTATAAGGAGTGTTTTAGGGTTTCCCATATACACACACGGCCATGGCAAAGCTGCCATGGCCATGGTTGATCCTCCAAACTAGGAATCCATGGACACAGTTGATCCTTCTAGAGTGGGCATCCACGACCATGGCATTGAGCTTTTCCATGGCCATGTATTGCAAAAAGAATTAGGAAGGAGCCCGCGTTGGCCATGGGTTGCAAAAAAAAAGAAGGAAACAGCCAATGTCGTCATGGGCTACTTGTTAAATTTGCAGCAATGTGATAAGCTATGGTGGACCAAATGCTAGAATTAACATCATTAACAAAGAGACTAGACGATGATTAAGATGTAATTAGTGAGATATTAACTGATAGCTTAATGTAAGTATGGATAATCAAAAACCAACAAATTCTCATTAGGCCAATGCCTCAATTTATAGAGTTTACATCCAAGCATCCAATCCCACCGACCTCTCCTTGATTCACTCCACCTCTTTTGCTTGATTCTCTCCACCTCTTCCCAGAATATCTCCACACATCCTAAATCTTCTCATGCTACCCTTTATTCTCTCCCAGTAGATACCCCTCACCTTTTCACAGCTTCTCACTCATTTACAGTTTCTCTTTTACAGCCTCTTGCTAAGGGCTTGTTCCCGCACACACCCTATTCACTTGTATATTTCAACACCTCCCCTCAAGTGAATACTCCTAGCACACCTGGACCCTATACCAAGTTTCCCTCTTACTTGGTAGTCCGCGACGAGTGCCTCAAGTCCCTAAACTCATAGTCCTTGACACTCTCTCTCTCTCTCTATGTGTCCAAGGCTACTACAAGTGCACGTGACCTTGACTAAAGTGCTCACACATACATCTACCACATGGCCTACATCATCGGTGGCTCAGAGGTGGTTTTACTGTGTTGGGGCAAGTTACATTGGGTTGTGGGGTTTCTCTCTCTCTCTCTCTCTCTCTCTCTCTCTCTCTCTCTCTCTCTCTCTCTCAGAAAAGATGATCTAACTTCCTTAGGAGCCTCTATGAAGTTTGTCGATGTCGTTCTCCTTCTCCACTAGGTTTGCTGTAGCACTCTCTTGCCATGTGTCCTGGCTTCCCATAGTTGTGGCAAGTGAAGGTCCTTCCTCCTACTCTGCCTCTTCCTCGTCCTCTTCCTCGAGAGAATCCTCCTTGGGTGAAGAATGCTTTTTCCTCTCCAGCTGTTGAGTCCAGCCATTTCTTCTCTTTGACCTTGGTCTCTTGCTCTAGTAGAGCTCCTTCTATCTCGTGCAGCTTCAATTCAGGTACATTCTTTAATGTTGCTACAATGTTTTCATATTCACCTTTGTCCACAGTCTTCAGAAGCACTGAGCACTAGTGCCTCATCATCTTCTACCTTTCTTGCCAATGACTGGCTGCCAGTTGTTTGTTGCTTAATGCTTTTACATTTGTTCAAGTGTGTGATTAAAGGTTCACTTTCCTTCATATCCAGTTTGTAGAATTGCATTAACAGATTTATCTTTGAATTTTTTGCTTGACTGCCAAATAATTTATTGAGTTCATCCCATGCATCTTTTGCCCATTGTATCCCTGTGATGTGATGAATAATTTCATCATTTAAAGTAAGTGCGATAAGTCCTAATGCTTTCTCATTCCTGCTCTTCCACTCATTTTTCCCATTCACCTCTAGGCATTCATCTCTTCCCCCAACTAGCCCCCACAGATTTTTCCTCATGAGCAAATACATGGTTTTTGTTTGCCATGTATAAAATTGCCTCCATTAAATTTGGCTATCTCTTGTGCCGTGCTCATGAATGATGTGAAGGGGGTCTTACCTATTGATCCAATTTCAAGATTCAAGCGCAGTGTCTACCCTCTTATAACTCAATCTGGTGTTTAGGTGATGATTACAACAGATTTATCAGCATAAATTCACCAAAAATTATATAAAACCAAGGGTAACAAATCTGTACTGAATGGTTGGAGTATCAAACCATCTCCGAATTGTAATATGAAGCTATAAGGATCTGTATCAGATACCCAATGGTTAATTTAAACCCTCAATTGTACCAAAATATAATGATTAGTACTGATTAATCATTGATTAGAAAAATAATCCTCTATTTTGTGTGCAAAAAAAAGAGTATGCGGGGAGTCCAGATCTGGGGCCTTAGAGTTCAAATGAGCTCAACTCCTTTCAGAGCCATCAACAACAGTTAGTCTAGAAACACAAGATTTGACCAAACATTGAATGCTTAATCTCTATTTTACCAAAGTCACCTGCAGATTTGATGTAGAGCTTGGATCTCACTGTAGACTTGATGAAATCAAAAACTGTCTTCACCAGCTTGTAGAGCACCCTTGAAGACCCCTAGGGCCAAGAGGAATTAGAGCAATTGTATCTGGTTGAGAGAGGATCTCAATTTTACTTCAAAAAAATGGCACTAGCTTTTTCACAAAAATCGACAGCATGCGATGGCGGTTTGACGTACTGAATAGATGGGCTGAAGCATAAGGGTGTAGCTATGTGTGGCTAAAGGCTTGAAGCCTATTGTTAAGCTTGGAGGGAGATCAAGCCCCTCCACCAGCTGGGGGTTTAGAAGCTATTTGAAAAAAGAGGTAAAAACTTGATTATCTACTAATCCTAATTAACTAGGTGATTAGCAAGATAATGGGCTCATAAATTTGATGGATTCTAAGCTAGACTTTGATACCATGTTAAATTTGCAGTAATGTGATGAGCTATGGTGGTGGATCAAATGCTAGAATCAACATCATTAATAAAGAGATTAGATAATGATTAAGATGTGATTAGTGGAGCAATTAACTGATAGCTTAATGTAGGCATGGATAATCAAAAATCAACAAATTCTCATTAGGCCAATGCCTCAATTTATAGAGTTTACATCCAAGCATCCAATCCCACTAATCTCTCCTTGATTCACTCCACCTCTTTTGCTTGATTCTCTCCACCTCTTCCCAGAATATCTCCACACGTCCTAAATCTTCTCACGCTACCCTTTATTCTCTCCCACTAGATACTTCTCACCTTTTCATAGCTTCTCACTCATTTACAGTTTCTCTTTTACAGCCTCTTGCTAAGGGCTTGTTCCCGCACACACCCTATTCACTTGTATATTTCAACACCTCCCCTCAAGTGAACACTCCTAGCACACCTGGACCCTATACCAAGTTTCCCTTTTACTTGATAGTCCGTGACCAGTTCCTCAAGTCCCTAAACTCATAGTCCTTGACACTCTCTCTCTCTATGTGTCCAAGGCTACTCTACAAGTGCCCATGACCTTGACTAAAGTAATCACACATACATCTACCACATGGCCTACATCATCAGTGGCTCAGAGGTGGTTTTACTCTGTTGGGGCAGGTTACATTGGGTTGTGGGATCTCTCTCTCTCTCTCTCTCTCTCCGAAAAGATGATCTGACTCCACTTCCTTAGGAGCCTCCATGAAGTTTGCCGATGTCCTTCCTTCTCCACTAGGTTTGCTGTACAACTCAATCTAGTGTTTAGGTGATGATTACAACAAGCATAAATTCACCAAAAATTACATAAAACCAAGGGTAACAAATCTGTACTGAATGGTTGGAGTATCAAACCATCTCCAAATTATAATCTGAAGTTATAGGGATCTGTATCAGATACCCAATGGTTAATTTGAACCCTCAATTTCACCAAAATACAGTGATTACTGATTAATCATTGATTAAAAAATAATCCTCTGTTTTGTGTGCAAAAAATAGAGTATGCAGGGTGTCCAGATCTGGGGCCTTAGAGTTCAAATGAGCTCAACTCCTTTCAAAGCCATCAATAGCAGTTAGTCTAGTAGAGAGGATTAAGCCAAGAAACACAAGATTTGACGAAACATTGAATGCTTAATCTCTGTTTTACCAAAGTCACCTGTAGATTTGATGTAGAGCTTGGATCTCACTGTAGACTTGATGAAATCAAAAACTGTCTACACCAGCTTGTAGAGCACCCTTGAAAACCCCTAGGGCTAAGAGGAATTAGAGCAATTGTATCTGGTTGAGAGAGGATCTCAATTTTCATTCAGAAAAATGGCATTGGCTTTTTCACAAAAATCGGTAGCATCATGCGATGGCGGTTTGACGTACTGAATAGATGGGCTGAAGCATAAGGGTGGCTAAAGGCTTGAAGCCTATTGTTAAGCCTGGAGGGAGATCAAGTCCCTCCACTAGCTAGGGGTACAGAAGCTATTTGAAAAAAGAGGTAAAAACTTGATTATCTACTAATCCTAATTAATTAGGTGATTAGCAAGATAATGGGCTCATAAATTTGATGGATTCTAAGCTAGGCTCTGATACCACGTTAAATTTGCAGTAATGTGATGAGCTATGGTGGATCAAATGCTAGAATCAACATCATTAACAAAGAGATTAGATGATGATTAAGATGTGATTAGTGAGCAATTAATTGATAGCTTAATGTAGGCATGGATAATCAGAAACCAACAAATTCTCATTAGGCCAATGCCTCAATTTATAGAGTTTACATCCAAGCATCCAATCCCACTGATCTCTCCTTGATTCACTCCACCTCTTTGCTTGATTCTCTCCACCTCTTCCCAAAATATCTCCACACATCCTAAATCTTCTCATGCTACCCTTTATTCTCTGCTAGTAGATACCTCTCATCTTTTCACAGCTTCTCACTCATTTACAGTTTCTCTTTTACAGCCTCTTTCTAAGGGCTTGTTCCCGCACACACCATATTCACTTGTATATTTCAACACTACTTTCCCATTTTTTTTGCAATCCATGGCCATGGCCATGGTTGATCCTCCAAAGTGGGCCAAGTCAAGCAGTCAAGCAGTCGTTTGCATAAGTATGGTGGGTCTAGACACACTGGTTGGTTTACAGAGAAATAAGATGAAATTCTCAGAACTATCCTGACCCACCATCCCAAGATAGGTTAGATGAAGGAGATGCCTTTCTTGACCCTTGCCTATATAAGAATCCATAGCCCAATATTAAGGTGTTGTGTGCAGAGCTCGCTTTGCGGCATAACCATAAAGAGAGAAGCTCTGCCAATCCCTTCTCGGTGACAATCGCCCACCTCGCTTTACCACCTCCCTTCTCTTCCCATTTTAGGGATTTGATCTCAAGTCAAGTCACAAGCATCTGATTCCAATATTTCTGCACATTCCTCTATTTTGCCTTGTTTAATCACTGCCTAAATTGATGCGTCACTAGCTCCATGAAATTTAAAAAAAAAAACTCTTGAAAGGAGGCTACACCGATGCGGCCTCCTTCCGAGAGTTTTTTTAAAATTTCATCCTACGCTCCTCAAATAATACACTTATCAAAAAAGAATATCATATGTTTCGACTTTCACACACAAGCATATTGCATAGATGCTTCATTTACTCCGTATGTTGCATCAAGCCCCTTTGTTTAGCTGCATTCCAAGCAAGAGGGAAATGGAAACGGACTCCTTCCAAAAAAAAAAAATTTAATTTCGTACTGCTCAAATAATACACTTATCAAAAAAGAATATCATATGTTTCGACTTTCACACAATCATATTGCATAGATGCCTCATTTACTTCATAATATGTTGCATCAAGCCCCTTTGTTTAGCTATATTCCAAGGAAGAGGGAAATCGAGACGGACTTGCTTCACCCCTCATGCAAATGTCTCATGCATGCATGTGGTTTGGTCAAGTGTTCGTAATACTAAAAGGTACTAAAACAAGAAGATTGAAACTCAACCAAAGCAAGAAGATTGAAACTCAAGCCTAGAGAGGATGGTTTTAAAACCATAAAAAGAATGAATGTAGTGAAAAGCTACAATCACTTGCAAATGAATGAAGATAAGCTCCTATAGAAAAAAATGCAAGTGACGTGACCTATTGCTTACACGTGAATAGTGTAACTCACTCACAACTAGACATATATCAACAATAATGTACTGCAATGTAGTATGTAGCCATACAAATGTGGGGACGTAGAATAGAAGTGCATGTGTAGAGTAGGTGCCACACTAAGTCACTAAGTCAAGATAATCCTATGTGTCACTATCAAGGAAAGTTCTTAAGAAGCTTTGCACTGAGTCACACAAGGTCTGATTGCCATGTAGGTGGGTGTGGTACAAAGCCAATAAAGGTACAAACCAAATCACCAAGTGTGCTAATATAAAGTCTACTTCAATATGTTCTATAAATTTCAATGCACGACCATGGCATTTAGCATTTATACTGCACAGACTTTCCCATTAGTCTTTTTTTTTTGTTTTATCTCTTTCATATGGAGTGGTTTCCTTTCTGACTCTCTTTTTGGTTGTTCTATTAAATACGAACTAGCAAAGATACTCGAAATCAGTGGTGTCATTTCTATGACTCCCTTTTGGTTATTCTCTTGAATAGGAATTAGCAAATATTAAAATGGTCAATTAAATATTATGAGAACCATCCTTGATTTGGTGAATCAAGGATCACTCTTAGGAATATTGGATCCATCACCTTGAGCACTATATGGTTTTTGCAGTCGCTTGAGTTTGGGGTTTACTTGATTATGTTCTCTCGGTGTCTTGTAACACTCTTCATATGGATATCAAGAGCAACCCCCAACCATTGACTATGTCTCCTTGTTTGAAGCTATGGTGTAACACCAAAGGGAGAGAGACTTCAACAACATATGTTGAGTGTCCTCATAGAGCCTTCACACCAAGTTTCCTAACTTCATCTTCAAAATCTAGGGCCAAATCCCAATGTCATTTCATACAGAGGCACATGTTACAAGTGTGGATTCAAACATGCTTTCAAGGATTGTCCCAATAGAGTGACAATCCACCCAATGGGGCTAGAGCATAAGTCACTACACAAACCTTCCAAAGAAACTCAAAGAGTACCCCAATCCCATGTTAGAGAAGGAGCAAATAAAACAAGCCCAAGTGTTGTAAGAAAGGTGTATGCTAAACTAGAGCAAGTACTTAAGCAGGGGGTCTAGTACGAACCATTAACCCCATCTTAGCGTATATTGAAAATAGGATTGCAGGAATGCGCGCGCGCGCACACACACACACACAGTGGAGAAGCTCAAGGGAGAACACAATGAGATGATAGATAGATAATGAAGTGTGTATAATACAAAGATGATAAGTATACCCCAAGATGGGTGTATACTAGCATGGGGAAAAAACCTCTTAAAGAGGGAAAAAGTTTTCTGGTCCTAGTGTGTTCACACACATCACACATCACTAGGACCAGGAAAAAGTTTCCTGGTCCTAGTGTGTATACTAGCATGGGGAAAAAACCTCTTAAAGAGGGAAAAAGTTTCCTGGTCCTAGTGATGTGTGTTCACACACATCACTACCAAATATGGCTACAAATCCCCCCCTTGAAGTGATGATGTGAACAAGGGGTGAGATGGCACTAGAAGTACAGAGATGTGCCATGCTCTTTGGACTATGATAAGGATCCCATAATAGTCCCCAAAGGGAAGTAAGTCTAAAACATTTCGAAAAGCTTCAAACTTCTCTCGTGGGAGAGCCTTTGTGAACAAATCCTCCAAGTTGTCCTGCATTGGCACATAAGCCTAGCTGATTTTCTCTGCATCTTTTCCTAACGTAATGATAGTGCACCTCAATGTGCTTTATGCAAGCATGAAAAACTAAATTCCTCTCACAACTGCCATAACGCTTTGACTGTCAGTGAAGATGGTAGCTCAAGACTCATCAATACCCAAAATTCAGCCAAGGCACTGATGTGTCGAGGGATTCTTTCCTCTATGGCTCATCCAAACACACCACCATAGAGAGGGCTCTATAAATTAGCACTACAACATCAGAACACCACAAATCCAGAGCACCAATGAACTTAGTTGCTATCCTTAGACCTTCAACTGACATAATCAGACACCTTAAAACCCCTCAAACTGATTCAGTTGACTCCACTAGTTGTCCTCCCATGTCAGATCTGACCTTCAATAGCTCTGATCTTCACTTCTAACCTCTTAGCTAACCTTATTTGACCACTAGCTGACCAAAAACACTCTTATAGCTGACACTAAGTTGATCAACTTCTGACTATAAACTGAATCGGATAGCTGCTACTCTGTTGACCCAAGTCAGAAACATGTCCTCCAAGCTCCAAAAAGTTTTCCAGTATCAACTACCTTCAAAATCCCTACCTCTCAGAACTTCATTGATCCTATCAGCCCTCCCTTGCTCTATGACTTCCTGCTAACTTTGGAATACCTTCCCCTTCTATTCTGCAGAGCTGGCTGCTGTTGTGGCTGACCTGTAATAGTCAAACCAAACCATAAACCATTTCCTCTCAACCCAGAAAGACCAGATCTACCCTTGTATACCCTCCTCAACTGACTCGTAGTGATACTCAGCTGACCCTAGCTGACAGCTTGGTGACCTGAATCAGCCCAGATGACCTAGACCACCATCCATCCCACAACCTATCCAACTAACTTTTGACTATTCTCTGATTGTCAGAATAGACTTCTGACTATTCGCTGATTGTCAAAATAGACTTCTAACTATTCACTGATTATCAGAATAGACTTCACAAACTTTAAACCATACAAAATCTTCTCTTTTATAACATCAACTGGCTAAACCAAACACACTGCTAATTCCAACTGACTCTGTCAAACCATGCTAACTCAAAATTAGAGCTTTCTAACTAAGAACTGATTCAGCAAACTTTAGGTATTCTCTTAACAATCTCAAACCAAATAATATATATCATTGCATAAACAACTCATTAATCAAAACCATAGAAAGCCCTTTTCATATAGATGATAATTTAGCCAGTCTCTCAACAACCCTGAGACATGGGGTTCAGACAAGATGATATGAAAGCACCAATAAAACAGAGGGATTCTCCTCAAGTATGTCCCAGCAAGGCTCTTCAATCTTTTCTTCAATTCTTCAAGAACCATTATCAATGAACACTACAGCCACACCCTGCAGGTCTTCACCTTCAAACACAGCAGAAAACTATTGAGCAAATCCTTATGCTTGTCTAAGTTCTTATAGAACTGCAACTCCTAGAGGTCCTAGGGCACCACAACCTCTTACAATACCCTCTATCTCCTTTGCACTCTTTGCTATGAACAAACCCAAGCTTCCTCACACCAATTTCTCGCTTCTTCACAAGACAATCATTGTCGTCACAATGACCTTCAATCCAAATAGACCAAATAGCAGAAAGAACCCTCCAATAAGCTTCTACAGAGCTTCCCCGAATCTTGACTCTCCTCTTTTATCCTAGATTTTTCATATTCTCTCTTCTCTTCTCTTCTTAATATGCCTCTCCTTGTCGACTACTCTCCATTCCCTACACATGCAGAAGTTCCTCCTTCACTTAATGGTACTGACCCACCATTAGTTATTTTTAGAAGGTGGCCATGCAAAGACCACTTATTTCCTAAGGTTCTACTCATACTCGGCAGGCTTATTCTCGTTTTTGGGTTTTTGCAAGGACGTATCTTAGGAATTCAAGTCTGGACACAAAAAAACCTATCATAGTTTACCCAATCCCCCTTGGTTAGAGCATTTATAGTTTATGCTCAACCACATGCTGCTAGCTCACTAGAATAGTTCTCAAAGAAAAGTAGATCCAAGTCCCAAGAAGAATCTTTAGCATCAGTTGGAACATCTGCATCAGTAAAAGCAGATTGGTATCCATCCTTTTAAATCCTTCTAAATAGTCATGATTCTGCACTAGTATAGCTTGAGCTTATAGCCATTTACCCTCTTGGAATGCAATTGGTCATCCAAGTCACCTATCTGATATGTACCATTCTCATATACATGAACCACCTTGAAGGGATCCTTCCATTTGATCTGAAATTTGGTTTGGAAGGTATTATCCAGTATGTTGTTGTACTTGAGAACCAGTTTTCACTCTTTATAGCACCTTTATCTTTAACAATCTGATTGAAATGCTCAGCCCTCTGATTTCTTAGCTGAATGTAGTGGTCCAAGGCATCCTCTCTAGACAACTACAACTCTTGAAGATCCAACAGCCTCTCTTCATACTCATCTAGGCCACTTTCTTGATGTTTCAGAAGGAGCTGCAAAGTAGGAATCTCCACCTCAATAGGCATCATGGCCTCTTTACCAAATACAAGATAATAAGGTGAAAACTAGTAGAGTTGTTAAGAATAACATGCTACCTTGCACACAAGAGAGAAAGAAGAGAAGCGATAATCTTGAGGAGTTTGGAATGGAGTAGATGCAAGAAACAACATCACCATAAGAAGGAAGTTTGGGAAGAAGAGATTAAGGCAAACTTGAAAATTAGATCTCAAGGTCACAAGGGAGGGGGGATCGTAGGGCTTAGTAGGTGATCATAGGGGTTCTCCTTTGACTCCTTTGTGTGGCTGTCAACTCTTGTGTCAGCATAGCTAGAGATTTATATGCCTTCTTCCCATGCTTTTCCTTCTTCTTGGGTTCTACTTCCTCTTTTTTGCACTCTCACTCATGTCTTGACTAGGGTCTTTCTTCTCTTGATTCTTAGTAGGCTCTTCTTGTTTCTCATTAGGCTCCTTTTGATTCTCATTAGGCTATTCTTGATTATGTGCTTGTGAGCTTGTTAGCACAAAGCACTCTTGCCTTGGTTTTGCCACGTTTTTCACACCTCGCACATGAGTATATTAAGTGGTGTGGTGAAGAAGGCCCTAGCACACAACTTGGTGATGGTTGTGGAGTAGTGCCTGCATTGGATGGGATAGTTAGGATAGAGATGGCTCACTCTACAACTCTACATTGGTTTCACATTGTCGGACATTATCATTATCTATGCTTATCCACCTCCAGCATAACCTATCCTCACACCCTAGGCTGGAAGATTAATCCTAGACATGCGTAGGATATAATTGAAAATAGGGAGGTGCTAGCCACAAAAAATCGTACCGGCTCTGCAGTACCAAGACAAGGTGAAACCCTTCCAACACTAAGACAATGTCAAGCCCTTCCAGCACCAAAATTGTATCAGCTTTGCAACACCAAGGCAAAGCTAAACCCTTCCAGCACCAAAATTGTATCGGCTTTGTAGCACCAAGACAAGGCTAAACCCTTCAAGCACCACAGATTACTAAGATTATGTCTAGATTTAATGAGACAATTGATGCAATAGTTTATTTAGGGATGTTTGACCAAATATGTGACAATTACAGTCTCCCACAGATGACCAAGTGAAGGTGGGAGCCTTTGGCCTCACCATGGAAGGAAAAGCCAAGTAGTGGTTTTGATCACTAAATCCTTAAGGACAAGGCACATTTTAGCTTGCTAAAGATAACCTTCACAATACTATTAGGGTATTCCTAACAAGGAACCCTAATAGTGTTGCATGAGTACAAGGATACATTCTTTGATAAGATTTTGATAGGGATATTTTTGGAAGGACTCCGAGACTTAAGATTGCACAATATGCCTTGTACTCAAAGAAACACATGTCCTTCAAGCCATGCAACTTTGATGATAACTTCATGGGAGGGATTGCATCATCACAGAGGCATCTTTTGGGCATAATATCCTTGAAGGCAAAGGTAAGTATAAGGGAAAAAGATCCAATAATTGCTCCACTGGTATAGAAAACTAAGCTTACCCTAACACTTATGCAACATATAAATCAACAATGGAGAGTTGGGTTAGGAAGAGATAACACAAGATAAAAACATCTTTACCCGCCGAGATGCAACTTGGTCTGGTGTTCAATTTGTCATGCTAATCACACCAGCATCATAGAATGCCCACATTTGAGACCAAAACAAGAAGGGTTATGGTGTGTAAATTATAATAGAGCCAAAAATCATGCACTCAATGCCACATTTAAGACCAAAACAAGATGGGTTCTAGTGTACACATTGTAACAAAGTCAGAAATCTAGCACTCAACATCCACATTTAAGATAAAAAAAAATATTTCTAGTGTGCACATTGTAATAGAGTTAAAAACCCTGACACAACACATTGTTTATAAGAATCAACCTATGAGGTAGCCTTACCTACTCTCAGGTAGGACATCTCTTAGTTTTGCCAACCCCATGCTAGCTAGCAGCTAATGCTCCTCACTAAGACAAACATGTGTCCCAAAGAGGAATCTTGAGAGTTCCAGAGATACCCATACCTCTGTCGGGGTTACCAACACAATCACCTATCTTTAGGATCACCCCCATGAACCAACTCACACTGCTAAGGTTCCAAAAGAGGACAAGGAGGGATAAGAATAGGAGAGCTTGTACATTGAAATGTTAGAGACCCAAAGCCTACCATGACGAATCTTAAGCCACTATGTCACAGGTGGTGATAATGTATACTGTGTTTACCAATAAACCATAGTGCATACATCAACAAGGGGGAGGGATATGGCAAGAACTCCCCCATGGTGTCCTATCAACAAGAATTCCATGATGGCAGTGTCCTAAGCCTAACCACCTTTGACACACCCTTTGCACACAGGGTGTGGGATCAACCATATGTACATGGATTGTCCTTTAAGAGTATCCTCGTCAAACAAAACCCAAGAACCTAAACTATAAGTAATAACTTGCTAAGTGTGAGAGACAAGTTCATCCATATGGTTCTCCTCAATACAATCACATGAATGCAAAGTCAGAGAAGATCAATGATTCATGTAGCAAGAGAGGCCTCTATAGATGAACTAATCAAGAATTCCATGATGGCATCACCCCAAGCGTAACCACCTTTGACACCTTTTTTGCACATAGGGTGTGGGATTGACCATATGTACATGGATTTTCCTTTAAGAGCATCCTTGTAGATCCCAACCCAAGACCCTAAACCATTGGCAAGTCTTAACTTGCTAAGTGTGAGAGATGGGTTCATCCATATCGTCCTCCTCAATATAGTCACATGAATGCAAAGCCAAAGAAGATCAATGACTCATGAATTAGGCATGAATGCAAAGCCGGAGAAGATCAATGACTCATGTAGTAGGAGAGGCCTCTATAGATGAACTAATTAAACCTTCTCTAATCCACATAAAAACTAATGATAAGATGCTAATCAGGGCTACATACAAGCTTAATGTCCAAACATGAGAGGCATTAAGAAATTCTTAACAAGATAACAAGATGCTAACGCTAAGATCACACAAGAGAAAGAATGAAAAAATAAGTAAATGAGATAAAACCATGTGTTCATAAGTGGTATTTGTATAAAAAAGGTAGGGCTAGGATTTTCTTGCTCAACCCTAACCACCATGAGGCCACTTTTGTTTGCCCAAAATGATACCAAAAGAAACAAAAAACCTACCTAAATGAGACTCATTTAACCCTAACCCTAACCACCATGAGGCCACATTTATTTGCCCAAAATGATACCAAAAGAAACCCAAACACTACCTAAATGAGACCCATTTCTTGCCCTAACCCTAACCACCATGAGGCCACATTTGTCCGCACAAAATGATACCAAAAGAAACCCAAACACTACCTAAATGAGACTCATTTAAGCCATCTATAGGCACTCTAGGGCTTAAACATTTCACCATCCTTAGTGAAAGCTAAAAAAGACAATTGGTTGAACAAGCCTCAACCATGGCAAGCTTACTCCTAGAAATATATGCCAAGTGTCCCACATGCAACCGCCATGCTAATCCACAAACTCCATCCCATGATAGTTGCTTACATCAAAACCATATCCTCTAAGCCATAGAAGTGATGCTAAGACTCTCCAAGGGACGTCTAACCCTCAAGCCATCTACAGGCATGTTTCATCATCCTTGGTGAGTGTTGCGTAACGAGCTTATTTAGGGCTCTTGTAAAGAGTTCCAAGTCGTAGATGAGTGTGGGAGTGGGCTTAAGAATAATCCCACATGGGAAGTTCTGGGAGTTTTAGAGTTTTTGTATAAAAAGTGGCTCATTTGAGAGCTTATGGACACATTGGGCTAAAACTCATGTTTGAGCTCTCTTGAGACTAGCTCTCCCTCTTTTTTCATAGAGGTGCAAGCTCTTCTCTCTCCCCATCTACATTATTGTATGAGCAATGTTATTTTTTTTTCAATGCAATGAGATGATGTTTGTCTCTCTTCTCATGTCTATTCTCTAGTGTGCATGTTTCTTTGTTGTTGATAGCTTCAAGGTTTGTGTGCATGCTAGGAAGTAAGTGCTTGAGAATGAAGTATGCTTTGAGCTTGTGTATGCATTAGCTTAGCTTTCTTCTTGTATTGGATGCATGAATGAGTGGGATGATGAGTGAATGAGTTATGGCAAGATTGAGCTTGTGTGTGTGTTAAGTATATGTCAAGGTAGTGGTGTTCTTAGCATTCTCTCCATTTGTGGATAAGCTTTTGTGCACCGGTATGGGTTGAATCCCTAGCTCCGAAAGGGATGCAAATCCCATTGGATTGAGCTACACGTGGATCATGCTACTCTTGCTACAAGTGAGAGAGTTTTCCGTCTCTCCATTGGCGCCGCTGCTGCCGGGGAGAAGACTCAAAACCGGTTGAGAAGCTTGCATTACTACCACTATTTCTTTTTGTTTTTAGGTTTAGGGTTAGCATGAGTGTGGAATCTCGGAGCTAGTGATTAGAAGAGAAAAAAATAGATTAGTACTTGCTTGTGCGGTTGAGATCTACTCCCGCGCTAATGTTTTCTCATTCATGTATATGCTTTCCATGGTTGTTTTCATTGTTGTGTTCATTTTTTGTTCATAGATTAGAAACGAAAATCTGAATAATACATTAAGCTCAATGCATTATGTGTGAGCTTATGTATTATGCATTAAACTTGTGCTTAATGTATTAATGCATTAAACTTGTGCTTAATGTATTAATGCGTTATGGCTTAAGCTTATTGCATTATGCAATAATGCAATAGATTAATGCTTAATGCAATATTAGCCTGCTGCATCTAAGGCCGTGTGGGCGGCTGGCTGTAGCAAGAGGGAAGCGGATGCTGGCGGTGAAGGATTGACGAAGGCCGGCAACAAGAAACTGACCGCGGCCGCGTGGAAAGAGTGTAGGCGAAGGTTGAAGAAGCGCAAGGTGGCTGCATATCTGACGTGGCCGGCGAGTTGACTGGCCGGCGTGAAGGTGATTGGCCGACTGCAGGGCAGCCGCGTGGAAAGAGCGCAGGCCGGCAAGAAGGCAGTGGTGGCCGGGCGCCTCAGCTTAAAGCAAAGGACGGTTGACTGTGGAAGGTGGCGACGAAGCAAGAGAAGGTGCTGAGGCGCTGCAACTGTGAGGCGGCGAAGAGAAAGAAGAAGCGCAAGGCGGCTGCAGCTGAGTAGCTGCTGGCGTAGAAGCGGTGGTGGCCGACTAAGCAGAGGTGAAGGCGGCATCTGAAGCAGCTGGTGAAGGAGTAGCTGCAGCGCAGAGGAGATGGCGAAGCATTGAAGGCGACGGGTTGCAGCAGAGTGGAGGCATGTGAAGGGGCCGGCGAATCCGTAGAGAAAGAGGCAGAAAGATAAGGTTAGTATCTTTTTATTTTTTTATTTTTTATTTTTTTTAATTTCTTTGTTCTGTGCATTTTTTTGAAAAAAAGAATAAAAAAATGAAAAAAAGGAAAATAATAAAATAATAATAAAAATAATAAAAATATTTTTTTAAAAAAATAAAAAAAGAAAAATTCTGTAAATTATGCGTTTTTTTAGGAGTCCATATTCTTTGCATATTCTGTAATTTTTTATTTTTTTAAAATTTCTATAATTTTTTTTGCATAATTAGTGTAACTTGCATTTTTTTAAATTTTTGTAATTTTGTGCATAATTAGTATTTTTGTGTAATTAGGAAAAAAGTAAAAAAATAAAATAAATAAAATAAAAAAAATAAAAAAAAAGCAATAAAAAAAAAGATAGTTACACACATATTCATGTTAGTTGCATTTAGTGGTTAGGTAGGGTTTAAATATAAATATATATATATATATATATATATATATACATAAATATATATATATATACATAAATATATATATATATATATATATATAAACAAACCTTAAAATTTGACCTTATGCACTTGCGGTCGGGACGTCATATAGACACTGCCATAGGGCCTAGGGCACCTTCTAGAGTACCTACGCAGGAAAGTGGGACCCAATCGGTAGGAAATTTGGCAGATATTGCTGAAACCTTTTTCGAATCCCAATCTGATACCCTTTCCAGAACAACTACCTCATTGTCCATGGACAATCTAGGGCCGTCAAATAGTCATCCCTTAGCCCCAAATAGGACACCCACAAGATCTTTTAATCCATTTGAAGCCGACACCATGGGGTTACCACTCAATGTGAGACTTCAATATGTCTACACGAATGCTCAAGGAGCTGAGATCTTTAGGGATCCACAACAACGGTATCTTGTTAAGATCGCAGACTTTTTTTCAGAACTGTGGGCAGATACAACTAGCGGGTCCTAATGTGGACCTATTTGGCGACCATTCAAGTTAATCTCAGGGAGATTATATCGTCAGGGTAATGATGGAGTGTTGCGGCTTATACCTAACCCTGACCAATATGAGGAGATCTTGGAATGGGCACATGCGGGTATCGGTGGAATCCATGCATCAGCTACTACTTGTGTGCGACGTATATCTCAGGATGGGCAATGGATGGGCAATGGTGGCCTACCATGCATGCGGATGCTGAAAAATTTGTTCGTAACTGTGCTTCATGTCAAATTCAACAGCCAATTCATAATGTCACATTATTCCAAATTTCAACTACACCAAGTTGGAGTAAGTATATTGTGGACTATCTTCAGCATGGTCATACTGATCAAAAAATTCCTAAACATCGAAAGCGTGCTATTGAAGTTGAAGCGGCAAACTATATGCTGATAGAGGGCCAACTCTACAAGAGGGGCAAGGATGGCAACTTACGCATGTGTGTAAATGAAGCTGACTACTTGAAAATCTTGACTCATGCACATGCAGGTGTTGGGGGTGGACACTTTTCGGGCAATACCACAGCTAAGTTGATTAGGTGGTCTGGGCTTTCGTGGCCAACCTTACAAATGGATGCCGAAGAATATGTAAAACGTTGTGACGATTGTCAAAGGACCGAACCTCCCTTCACAAAGGATAATATGCCATTGTGGCCTATGTTAAGCACACGTGCTTTTGCAAAATGGGGTATTGATTTTGTCGGTCCCATTAAACCTCCAGCTCGTCACACGCATGCCGAATATATTATAGTCGCAATTGACTATTTGATCAAATGGGTAGAAGCAAAGGCTACAGTTAAAAATGATGCCAGAACCACAACCAAGTTCTTGTATGAGTACATGTTTACACGCTATGGCTTACCAATTGAAATCGTTAGTGATCAAGGTGTGCACTTTGTGAATGAGGTCATAGAGTTTTTGCTTCAAGAATTTATGGTAATTCACAAGCGTTCTGCACCCTATCATCCCTAGACCAATGGACAAGCTGAGAGTACTAACAAGATTCTCTGCACAGCACTCACAAAGATTGTTGAGGGACATAGGACTGATTGGGAGCAAAAGTTGCACTCAGTTCTTTGGGCATATAGGACAGCCTATAAAACATCTGTGGGCACAACCCCATTTGAGCTTGCTTTTGGACTAGATGCAATTCTTCCCATTGAATTTCTTGTACCTACTCTACGAGTTGCTAAACGATTGGACTGGACTGGTCATGAGCTTTCACAACGCATTGATGAACTGGAAAAGGGTGATGAGACCCGCTTATTGGCGGTAATGGAGATGTATGCCGAGAAGAGGAGACAAAAGCAATGGTATGATAGGAATGTAACAACTGGCCGATTCAAAAAAGGGGACCTTGTGCTCTTGTACACACTTAAGAAGCATAAGAGAAAGCTCAAGAACCGTGGCCTAGGACCGTTTGTGATTAATGAGCTTACTCCAAGTGGTGCAGTGTGTTTAGAGACACTAGAAGGTGAGCAAATGCCTAACTTCATTAATGGAAGTCGTCTCAAAAAATACAATGAACCATTAACTGAAGCCATGCTTCAACAAATGCATGCTGCACACACACGGAAAGAAGCACATGACCTACTTAAACGTCAGGCTCAAGAAGAGGCTAAAGCTAGAGTTGCAAAAGCCAAGGAGCATCGCAAGGCTTCTATGTTGGCCTTACAGTTGGCTACTGATGAACAATATGTCGATCCTTTCAATATTCAAGTGTGTCTTCATCTTCATGAGACTACCTAATTTGTCTCTGCCTTAATTGACTTTGGTGCAGATTATAATGTTCTCTCGTTTGACACATGGATAGCCTTGGGACAACCAACACTTGTGCACATTCCTATTGACTTACGAAGCTTCTCAGGTGAAGATAACCCTATAGAGGAAAAATGTGTCATTATGATGTCCATTCAGGATCACCAGATGTCAGTTCCCTTTTATGTGGCAAGTAAGTCCAAGGCAGTGGTACAGGAGGCAGTGGTACAGGCTGTTCTTGGTCGATCATGGTTAAGTGCTACCAATTGTTCATTAGACTGGAAGAATAGACAATACAAATTGTAAATTGATTCTGATTGCATCTTGGGATCTGCTACTCCACGAGCTTTATCATGTCAAAAGGGTGGTGTTTCTACCTTACACAACCCACTTTCAAAATCTGCTCTTGAAGCTCCAACACAAATGATGTGGATAATCGATGAGTCCTCAAGTGAGGGCCATGGCTGGCATGTTCCAACTACTTTAGTCACTGCTCAAAGAAGGCCAGGCAAGAAGGAATTATCAATTTGGCTACCCACAGATGCATACAAACTTGTACCATCTAGCCTAGTTGCTAAGCCTCCTAAAAAGCACATCTTTTTCAAGCCTAAACCTCACATTGTTACTCATTGGGTCCCAAAGCATGTTCTTAAAGCACAAGGCTATTATGAGGGTGCAATAGCAATTTGGCTTCCCAAATGCCATGGTTTGCTAGGGGTAAAAGAGGGTATCAATAAGATTCCAAAAGCCACCCTTGGTTTTCCATATCAGTGGGTGCAAAGGAAATCAACACAACCTCTTCAAGATAAGACAGGTGGTTGTAATAGCACCTACAAATCTACTTGTGTTGACCTTCCCAAAACATGTATTGAATCACCAGTTGTCCCAATTTCTCCTTGTTACACAATTCCACCATCAACTTGTGTACCTAAGACAAATCCAACTTTACATGAGTCTCCATTGAGCATAGATTCTAGCACTTCAATGCCTAAATCATCTTATCTTGCTCAAATTCCTCGACAATTGCTAACCTTCCCACCTCTTAAGAAGGACATACCCAAAACCAAAGGTAAGGCATTAACACTACAATTGAAGCTCTTTGGTAGATCAGTGTTTGAATAGTCTCACATTTACTAATGTGGTTCCTTATGCCTTTACAGGATTGTGTTCTTTTTGAGATGATCTTATCTACAATATTTTTGATTGGGATTGTAATGATGTATACGAGTGTATAAAGTTTGAAGTGTCTAAATTTCATTGTTCTACGACCAGATACCTCCTGATGGATACTTGGTGAGATACATGTCCACCATGCATTGACCCTGACAGTACTCAACCTGAACATCGCGGGGGTTATAGTGCTCCCCCTTTTCAAACTCATTCTAGGTACTTTTATGCTCCCTTAGGTGAAAATTGCTGTGGGTATCACTTTGTCACTTTATTCTATCAACAACATCACCCTTTTCCACATTGTCAAGAGTGTGCACGACTCGTATTAGGAGAAGCTTCACACATTTGTTGGCTATGCCGCTCTTACTTTCGACGATATGGCACGGGCTTAATGAAACAAATTATGGGAATTACACCCCAACGCCATAACCTTCTTAATGTGAGAGTACCAGAGAGAGGACCAAATCAACGTAGATTACCTGAGGAGGTTCAAGCACAACAATGGAGGGATACATGCATAAATGACTTGCAACCACCTATCTTGCAAGCCCTCCTTCCCCAAGCCTCAACATGTCAATTTTGGATCAATACTATGAGTACCTATATTGAGCAGTTCCAAAATCGAGATTGTCTGCTTAACCTTCCCATAGAACTAATGCCATATTTTAGCGAGGAAGCACTCCTTCCTCTACCACCTTCTCTAGAGGCCGGTTTTTGTACAGGGTTGTCCTTGCATCCTGAAGTGATTGATACCATCTTTCCAACAGAAGTGGACACGGATCCACCACCAGTACAAGGGTAAGCTTATCAACTCCACAATAAGATCAACAAGCCAGGGCACTTTTCTCCCACTGGGTTTTTCCCCTCGGCTATATTCGATGATTGGCACCAATAACAAATTTTATTCCTTTCTTTTCTTTTCTTGTTTGTTAATAAATATTTTGCAGAGATCTCAGCTAAACATGAGCATACAAACACGCCCCAATAGTCCACCTACCGTGCACACAAATTAGGAAGGGGGGAGACATGCAATGCCTACAAAGAGCAAAGAGAAGCAATCCGCACAACGAGCACTACAACAGGTGTATTCAAATCATAATCTTTTGTTCTTTTATGTGCTTTTAACTTTTGGATATATTGTTTGCATGTTCACATACAGTTGGCTGGTTTAAGTTTTAAATTAGTTGTTAAAATGTGGTGAGTGATTTCTAGATTCTTAGAGGACTTAGTAGAAGGTATTTCTATTTGAAGACGGTGTAGGATATATACCAACGGAGTATGCCAAGTTCTTATGCTCTCGAAGTATATTAGTTATCCCTAGTGGTAGCTACCTCTTAGGTATGGACTAGGTGCTAGGATTAATAAAAAATTTACGAAAATCATGTCCTAAAAAATATATACAAGTGAATCGAGACATGATGTGTCTACAGCCATGTGGAATGCTTGGTAGGACCTGGGGTTGTCTTAGCACCTTGGGGCCGATGCCTTGGTTTCCATGGGGTGAACACTGACGTCTAAAAGATTCAGAAAAAGACCTTCAAGGACTCTATCACCTTGATAGATACTGGTAGGACTCTGGGGTACATTATGGGACCTCGAGACCGATGCCCTCATCTTTATGGGGTACTCCTTATGTCAAAAAGAAAGAAAAGGGTCTGTCGCCCTTGAGATACTTAGCGGCCTTTAGATTCTCTTGGCGGAGGTCGCCATTGCTTGGGTCTCATTGGGATGGAACCTCACACACCAAAAAAAAAAAAAGAGAGAAAAGAAGAAGAGGTCCAATCACCATTGCTCATATTTAGAGTAGGTTTGCCACTTAGGAATAACTTAAATACTTGTAGGACATTGAGACTGCGGTCATAACCTGTGGTGTGCAAGCACACTTGCCTTTGCATAGCACTATCCACTTAGTCTCACTTTGACTAGTCTTTACTCACCTCTTTTAGCACTCTTTAAAATTCTAATCAGCCTTTCACTTGTATGCTCACGTGTGAGATTGTCATTGCTGTTTTTTTTTTCAATAAAAGGCTTTACTGGTATCCATTGTTTTTTGCAGATTTTGCTTCTACCGTGCTCGAGGATGTGCGCAAAATAGGAAGCGGGGAGTGTTGCGTAACGAGCTTATTTAGGGCTCTTGTAAAGAGTTCCAAGTTGTAGATGAGTGTGGGAGTGGGCTTAAGAATAATCCCACATGGGAAGTTCTGGGAGTTTTAGAGTTTTTGTATAAAAAGTGGCTCATTTGAGAGCTTATGGACACATTGGGCTAAACTCATGTTTGCAAGCTCTCCATTGAAGCTTGAGTGTGGTGAATGTATGAGGCAAATGGTTGCAAATCTGACAAAGAATTATGTATCTAGAAAATGGGAATGTATTGGCAACTCATGTGCAAGACCTACATTGAATTTGGAGCAAAGTTGATGCATTTAAGTAAGTGGAAATTCATTGTTTTGAAGCCCTCACAAAAACAGAGAAGAGATGTTCATTGTGGATGAAATTGGAGCTGGTTTTTTTACAAAAATCACTACATTGATGGATTGGGTACATACCTAGGAGTGTTGGGGACTCACATCTACCTTCAATTACCACAACAAACCACCCAATTCTCCTTAGGAGCAGGCGGTGCAGACTGTAGGGAAGAAATAGTGCAGAATTTTCAATACTATGCTAGGTGGAGGACAAATTCAAGTCTTGTGATTGATTAATCCCAAAATCTCCTTAGAAATTTTGTGGTACACACACTTGAGAAGGTTTCTATGTGGTTGGTTGGAACAATTATGCATTATGGAGCTGATTATGAGCTGATTAAACAGGCTGTCTATAGTGATTAGTGAAACAAAGGGTCATTAATTGACTAATTACTCTCTCAACTTAAACAATTGGTCTAATTATTTTTACATGGAGTTAGTATACATCATTGCTAAGCTAATGAATTCCTGGTCTCTCAATTTGGACAAGAATCAAAGGAATTAGAGCACTTTTACTCTACTGGTTTTTACTGGTTTTGCTGGTTTTTCTCAAAACAGAGAAGGGGATTTGATATTTTCGGTATGTACGCACCTTGGTTGGTGTTGGTATGCAACATTGAGCTTGTTTAGGTGTCAATGCAAGTTATTCACACTTGATTGAACAACTACATTGCAATTTGAAGCCTTGGAAAGTGCGCCAAAACAGGGTACTTTGGATTGCATATGCCAGTTCAATTTGAATGCAATCAGGTTGATTTTCTACCTCAACAGTGAAGTTCGTTGAGTACTTTGGAGTATTTGGAACACTTATTAGAGTGTGGTTGAGCTAAGGAAGGCTCGTTTATAGGATTGGACGTGTGCAGAAGGTGCATTTGCATTGAGCAAATATGTCAGACAACCTAGTACAGATTGTGGGTGAGAAGTTGGATAGAAAGAACTTCCAGGCATGGAAGTACATGATTAAAAGCTTTCTGAAGGGAAAAGGATTTTGGAACCTTGTTATAGGTGCGGAGCCAGAGCTGGAACTACCCCGACAACCTACACAACAACAGGTTGTAGCTCATAAGCAATGGTCAGAGAGAGCATACAAAGTTTTGCATTACTTGTCTATATGTATCTCGGATGCTATACTCATACATATACATGATGCTGAGAATCCCAAGGATGCATGGGATACATTGGTAAAGCTGTTTGATATAGAAGTCTCAGTTTTGAGACAACAGATTCATAATGTGAAGTAGAAAGGAAGGAGTATTCATGATTATGTACAAGAGATAAAGAAGTATGCAGATGCATTGGCAACTATCAATGACCCCATGCCTGATGATGATCTGGTAGACATTGCCTTGCGTGGTCTTGGCAGGAGTACAAGTCTTTTGATACATCTATTTCTATTCGGAGTACAGGTTTACTAGATTTTGATGAGTTGGGCTTGTTGAGGAAATCAAACTCAGTGACTCTTTTCATGATGCATCTACTAGCCATGATGATAATGGCAGAAATCAGGCTTTCTATTCACAAAGGGGATTTAGAGATAGGGGGAGATTTGCATCATGAGGTCGTGGTAATGGTCATGGATGGCAAGATAGGTCACCGCAACAGAATTTTCAGCCTACATATGGTGCCAGAGGTGGTCATGGATATACACCTCAGAGAGGCAGAGGCAATCCTCGTGTGGAGAAGAGGATATTGGCAAGGCCAACAAGCATCTATGCAAAATGTGGAATGCCATTACTGTGGGAAGTTTGGTCATATGGCACGTGATTGTTACCGCAAACAAAATGATTTGAGAGGGGGTAGAGCACAACATGGTGGACATTATGCACAACATGGTGAAAATTATGCAAATGGTGGAAATTTTACATCAAGCAGTAATGATGGCAGCGCAAATCACTTGTTTGCCATGAAACATGTCGTGGGATCTATGATGACAAATGGTGACACTAATGACACTTGGTATATGGACTCTGGAGCATCAAACCATATGACTTGTCATGGCGAATGGTTTGAACATATGAAGCCTATGGATATGAAAGGCTATGTGGAGACAGGTGATGATTCCCAACATGCTATCACTCATGTTGGAAGTGTACCATTGGTGATGCACAATGGTGAAACAAAGTCTATGGCAGATGTCTTGTATGTGCCTTCTATTACAAAAAGTCTACATTGAGATCAAAGCTCTTCATCAAATCTGCAGGTGACTGGTAAAACAGAGATTAAGCTTTCATTATTTGGTCAAATCTTGTGTTTCTTGGCTTAATCCTCTACTAGACTCATTGCTATTAATGCCTTTGAAAGCATTTGAGCTCATTTGAAGTGGAAGGCACCAGATCTGGGCTCCCCGCATACTCTGTTTTCTGCACACAAACTAGAGCATTAATTTGCTAATCAGTGATTAATCAGTGCTAATCACTGTACTTTGGTGCAATTGAGGGTTCAAATTAACCATTAGGTATCTGATACAGATCCCTATATCTTCAGGTTTCAAATCGGAGTTGGTTTGATACTCCAACCATCCCGTACAAATTGGTTACCCTTGATTTAATGTAATTTCTGGGAAAATTGTGCTGATAAAATTGTGAAAATCATCATTTTGCATTTAACCTTTGGTTAATGCCTGTAAATCTCACTCAAATTCAAGATTATTCACAGCCAGAATTGCATTTGGAATGTGCATGAGAATGAATGCTATACGCATTATGTATTGGGCACATTGCATCAGTGTAAAAATGGGAACAGACACTGCCCTTGTCCAGAATAAGGCAAGTGGTAAGACCTCCCGCATAAATTTGGGTTTGCATTGCATAATGATACAAAATAAACATAAAAAGCCCACAGGAACTGTCAGCAAAACACTGAAACATGTTGCTCACATGGAGCAAAATGACCTGACGGACGAGCTCATGGCCCCAGCCATGGAAGAAGAAGAATATCTCTTCCCAAGAAGAGGATCCACACCAAGAAGATCTGAAGGAAGACATGGACACGAGAAGAGAAGCTACCCCAAGAAGACTGAAAGAAGAGACGGACGCGTGGAGAGAAGCTGCCACGACAAGAAGACTGAAGAAAAGAGAAGATGTGAGGCTCCAAAGAGTGAGGAGCCATGTGAAAATCTCTGAGAGAGAGAGAGAGAGAGAGAGAGAGAGAGAGAGAGAGAGAGAGAGAGAGAGAGACCCCACAACCCAATGTAACCTGCCCCAATAAAGTAAAACCACCTCTGAGCCACCGATGATGTAGGCCACGTGGTAGAGAGATGTATGTGTGAGCACTTTAGTCAAGGTCGCAGGCAACTATAGTAAGCCTTGGACACATAGAGAGAGAGAGTGTCAAGGACTATGGGTTTAGGGATCTGAGGCACTGGTCGCAGGCTGTCAAGTAAGAGAGAAACTTGATATAGGGTCCAGGTGTGCTGAGATAACTTGAGGGGAGGAGTAGACACTGGTCGCGGACTACCAAGTAAGGGGAGGCAAACTTGGTATAGGGTCTAGGTGTACTAGGAGTATTCACTTGAGGGGAGGTGTTGAAATATACAAGTGAATAGGGTGTGTGTGGGAACAAGCTCTTGGAGGCTGTAAAAGAGGAGATGTAATTGTGAAAGAACCTGTGAAAAGGTGAGAAGAATCTACTGGGAGAGAATAATGGGTAGCATGAGGGAATTTAGGAGTGTGGAGTTATTCTCTGGGAGATATTCAGGGAAAAGAGAAGAGGTGGAGAGAATCAGGCAAAAGGTGGAGATATTCTGGGAGTGAATCATGGAGAAATCAATCAAAGGTGAGAAGAATCTACTGGGAGAGAATAATGGGTAGCATGAGGGAATTTAGGAGTGTGGAGTTATTCTCTGGGAGATATTCAGGGAAAAGAGAAGAGGTGGAGAGAATCAGGCAAAAGGTGGAGATATTCTGGGAGTGAATCATGGAGAAATCAATGGGATTTGATGCTTGATGTAAACTCTATAAATTGAGGCATAGCCCTAATGAGAATTTGCTGGTTTTTGAGTATCCATGCCTACATTAATCTATTTGCTAATTATTCACTAATTACATCTTAATCATTTCTTAATCACTTTGTTAATTATGTTGATTCTAGTGTTTGATCCACCATAGCTCATCATTTTGCTCAAATTTCAACAGGGTCTTCCTTCACTTTTGAATCTCCCAACATCTTGATTCTGATTGGGGCCTTGCTGCCTCTTTGGGGGTGGAAAGTTTGAAGCACTTCCCAGGGTTTAGAACCTTTTAAAGTTTGAGGGTGCAGGCTTTGGACCTTAACAACAAATGCTTTGGCAAAGTCCTTTGCCATTCTGACAGCTTCTGCATTGAGACTGGTTTGGCATTTTTCACTAAAGTATCCAATGGCTCATTCATCCCTCGAATGAATCTGGCCCATCAGTATCTCTTCATCTAAAAGTGGAGAATATTTGAGGAGAAGGGCAAATGCCTCATGGTATTCTTCAATTGTCCGGCTATCCTGCTTCAATTCCAAGAACTCATTCATTTTAGTTTCTAGGAAGCCCATAGGACAGAACCTCTTCCTGAGGTAAGCTTTAAGATCTGACCAGGTCTGGGTATTTTGGTCAAGACGGTTTGTCTCGCAATGGTTCCTCCATGCGACCCTGGCTGTTTCCACAATTTTCAATTTGGCGAGAGCCATCTTGCTCCTCTCATTATAACCGATTAAAATACTCTTCCATTGCCTCGATCCATTTTTCCACTGTTTCTCCTAATTGCTCCCCTTCACCCTTGAAGGGACCAGGTTGGGATCGGTGCAAGGACGAACGTCCGGATCTAACTCTTTATCATCCGTAAGAGGATCCAGCTGCCTACCACGGCCCACGCGCCTCATGATTATGACAGAACGAGATTTTTGTCAACTTAACTTTATCATCAAATTTATGACTATTTAATTTTTGAGATTTATTTCTTAAATAAATAAATATTCCATCATAATTCTTAAAAACAAGATTCACTCTGATAATTTTATTAACCAATATTCACAACCACGAAATCAATTTGGAATCTTTTGCAAAACGTCATTTATTATCAAAAGTTTTTGATATATACATAGAGCATCTCGGCTCCAAAAGTCACTGCCTCAATCGTGTACGCATAAAAAGGCGATACTGCGATGGAGACATGCTATGATATACACGATTCATCACTGATAATGGTGCTGTAGTTCTTCTCCTAAGAATAAAGCGGCTAAGAAGTCTAAAAATTCGGTAAGAAATTCTAAAATTTCGGGGTGAATGATTATAGAGTTGGACATAATGAATAACTCGTAGCCTTATCAAGATCATGGCTAGCGAGATATTCTGTCTGAGTCTCTGATGTTGATTAGTATTAACGTTAATACTTCGCCCTCCAAAGAACCACATATGCTGATGTTGCTCTACTGGATCAGGAAAGTATAGATCCTCAAAGTGACGAGCGAGCCTCACTCTGCTTTCTCGGGTTGTAGTGGAGTTGATGAGATTTTCGAAGGCAAAGGCGATCATATCCTGACTCTGGGAGAGTCCAGGAATGCTAAACAGATTTGGGGTATCCATCTAAAAATCTAGTTCAATTTATGAATTCATTTCAAACATAATCTTAGCAAGTGAAAACATTATTTCCCAGATTTACTTTAAAATTTTAGGCAATTTTAGCTCCTGTTTCATAAGTTTACAACATTCGTGGGCGAGGCCCCGAGTGGAAAACCCTGCCCCGCACAAGAGAACTGAACTATCCTTCACCTGATTAAACCAGATAGAAGGAAAACTATTACAGATTTAACTTGAAGAAATCAACGCTTTTTTCCTAACCGAAATCAAGCACAGCCGTTGATCTAATCATTTGAGAAAGTCTTCATGTTTTTATTTAACTACTCAAATTCTTAGCGTATTCCTATTATTTCAATTTAATTATTAATACTCCACTGATTCTAGGCTATCCGGCCCATGGGTTAGCCACCACCCAACCACTAGAATCGGTAGAACCAGACAATTACTCACCCACCCATAATTGAATGCCTTTCTTAACTTTTGCTTTCGAATACAGATACGCACACACTCCTCTTTAAAACTTTAACTTATAAAACAATTCATTGACAAACAGTTATTGGTTACAGATGTCATAACTCAAAATTTTCATCCAGTCCCTTGTTTCTTAAAAAAAAACAGTATCACTCTAGACTCTCCGTTGAGACCAGCTGGTCAGCAAATGAGATCCAGTTAACAGATTGCAATAATCATTTCATCCATCATACATATCTTCCACGACATACACATGGGTGTCATAAGCACCACGAGCCCATGCATCGCCTGGTCAGAACCCTCAAGGATCCTCCTTAGGTGTCCTGGCACTTCACTCAGGGACCGCTTCGTCGGCCCTCGTCCATCGTACCCGAAGTGCACCATTTTAACCGTATCGAGGTTGGTCAAGACCTAGGCAGGCTTTGCCACGTGAGTTGTCCTTTAAACACTCCCCGCCAGCTGTTGCAACCGAACTTCCCTTAAAAAAACATATACCAAATACTCCCCCCACCAACATTCTGGCGTAAGACAGTCCTTTAAGAAAACAGGGTTTCTATGCAAGTTTTCAGTTTGATTTTCTTTTGAATACAATGAGTATATCTTGAATCAGTATCCCCAAAACTTCTTGAACGGAATTCTGAATTTCGTACCAGAATTCCTCGAGTTCTGTAACCTTGATCCACAGATCAATTTGAAGGGTCTCAAACTTAGTTTCAAATTTGGCGAGAGTTTTGAGGGTATTTTTCTAAACTGGTCACATCTTCTTTCCTCAAAACTGACTAAAGAGTTTGGTCTTGGTCATAGTCTGATTCAAGGTTCGAGTCTGATAAAATTTTTCCTGAACTATCTTTCTCGAAAAGGTTTGATAATTCAGTTACTATTTTTCTGAATTTCTTTCTTTGAATATTCACTTAACTGATTTCTAAATTAGTTATGAATTCCAATGAGGAATAAATTAATCATTTATCTGAATATTTCGATCTCGATAGATTTTTTGAATTTTCTTTTTACAATCCGTGTGAGTATAAAACGATAGAAATTTCTCTCTTGGAGTATTTAATTATTCATTTATTAATTTCTCATAGAATTTAGACATAGAATTTAAGAGAATTCTAATTTTGATATAAAAATTCTTTATGTATCTATTTATGCATAAAAATCAACTTCAATGGGAATAACAGTTTTAAAAATCCTTTTATGCATCTATTTATGCATAAAATTAATTTTAATAGGAATAACACTTTTAAAATAAAAAGAATTTCTTTATGCATCTATTTATGCATAAAAATCAATTTTTACAAGAATAATGCTTTTATAATAAAAACTTCCTTTATGCATCTTTCTATGCATAAAAATCAATTTTAATGAGAATAACACTTTTATAATAATAATAAAAATTTCATTATGCATCTTTCTAAGAATAGAAATTAAATTTAATGAGAATAAAACTTTTATAATTAAAAAAATTTCCATTATGTATCTTTCTATGCATAGAAAATAAATTTAATGAGAATAACACTTTTATAATAAAAAAATTTCCATTATGCATAGAAAATAAATTTAATGAAAATAACACTTTTATAATAAAAATTTTCCATTATGCATCTTTCTATGCATAGAAATTAAATTATGTGGATAAAACTTATACCAAGGCTGAGGTAGATGCAATGTTAAGAACACCTTAGTTCTAGGAATACATGAGAGGCTTGTTGTTGCTACAAGGAGGGAACCTGGGAGGGACAGTCTTGGATGACGGAGTAAATAGAAACATGGAAACTATCCCAATACTACATGACCCAAGGGTACATATGAATTGACATGCAGACAGGATGGTATATGAGGCCCCACCAAGGGAGCCAATCCTATTGGGAGTCGCAACACTTGCAGATCTATTAAGAATGGCCAAAGAAATAGGAAGGGGGGTCGCTAGGGAGTTAGTACTGCACTGGCAGCACAAAGAGCAACACCAGTCAAGCCTAAGCATGTGGTGAGATTAATGTCAAAATTTTCAGGTGACGGCGGCGATGCCATACAACACTTGGAGATATTTGAGTCACTGTGCATGTCTTGTGGACCGATATTAGTGACCACATGAAAATATCTGTATTTTTCCTTACACTAGAAGGGAAAACACATCAATGGTATCAATCGCTTAAGCCAGAAGATAGGATTACTTACGCATGACTTAAGAGTGTGTTTGTGACCAATTTTGTACACGAAGCTGAGACAAGTGGAGCCTTGTGCCTAATTGTATAACATCAAGTAAGAGGAGCATGATTTAATGAAAGATTACATCTCTCATTTGAAGAATCTAAACTTAAGGTGTAAACCTAGAGTGAGGTCGATAGATGAGTAATTGCTACCATGCTTTCGTAGAGGGGAGTAACGGATACTAAGATGCATGCCTACTTGATAAACCAACATCTCTTGATAATTTTTGCAAGCTAGCCATCGACTTTGAGGATAACATGCTTGAGTCACCACAACCTAGTGATACTAAATCTATTACTATGGTAGCTCTATTACATGCGTTGGTGGGCTGAATAAGCACGACAACCTCAGAGAAACATATAAAGGATATGACTCTAGATGAGCTAAGCACTGCACTCCTCCTAGATAAGATAAATGTGAGATCCATGTTCCCACCGAGCAACAGATTCAGGGTACTAGCAGCGGAAGTAGCACTTCTCGCGCGGGACAGGGGTCCCACATTCGGGGCCTCGTCCATGGATATCCGGACAAGAGACTAATCCGTCGATTTTTCCAAAAACCGGACTCGGAAAAACTTCTCTTACCCGGAAAGCACGGGCGATTCCACCAGGATAGCTTTTTTCTCTAACATAGTCAAGACCATTACTGATCAAGCTGATCCGATTGTACCTATAAAGATACTCGGTTAGATCAAGGAAGAAACTTGCACTTGGATCATTGGGATCAACGCTTTTTTCCCCATCAAAGAGGCACAGCCGTTGATTCCTATCCATAGAACAATTACTATCCGGATTTACTTTATCTATCGTAATAACAGAAATTGAGTCTCGATTTACGGATCCATCAATCCAGCCTAACCCCATCCAATCCCATGGGTTAGCCAACCGCCCAACCACTGTAGTGATGGGATCCAATTAGGAATTTGGTTAGGTTTTGTCTCGGGTACCAAGGAAAAGAGTTCCCAGACCCCCTAGTCGGATATTCATGCAAAATAAAACTAGTCACACCACTTACACACCCAATATGAAATTGCCTTTTTCACAGATTCAATCAGTTTTAAAACAATCCTTTAATGAAACCATAGTATCACTGATCACAATCTTCCAAATTATCCGGTTGATTCTTAATTTCCCATCATTCCTTCATCAGAGTATCTATGGCATCATTGGCAACTAGAATGCTCACCACCTGTCCACTCAGGGGCCTTTTCAATAGTTCCTAGCCCATAATACTCGGCAATATAATCACTTATAAAAATCCAGATGGACTCTCGTTGAAGATCAGCAAGATCAACCAACAGATCCATATAAAGAGCCATGGACTCATCCATTGAAGACCAGCAAGGTCAATCAACCAGATCCATGCCTGGTTTCACAAAACAACTCTTACTCCTTGTTCCAATATCTTTCTCGACGCATGCGTGGGTATCCTAGGCGACCCAGAGCCCGAGCACTATATGGTCAGCACCCTCTAGGATCCTTCGCAGGTGACCTAGCGCTTCACTCATAGGCCGCTTCCTTGGTCCCTCATCCACCGTATCGGAAGCTCACCATTTTAATCGAACCGAGGCTAGTCAAGACCTCGGCCGACTTTGCTACGCGAGACGTCCTCCATTGACTCTCCGTCTCAGCAGTTGCAACAAGATGGTCAAAATGCTTCCCCAGCATTCTTGACATAAAACAGCCATTTATAAACAGCATTTACAAACAGTTTACAAATACAGTTTCTATATTAACTCTCATTTTTCCACATTATCCCTCATCAATCCACATTACTTATTCCACATTCCATTTATATGAGTACTCATCAATCCACATTACTTATTCCACATTCCATTTATATGAGTACTCATCCCATCACATCATTTTCCATCTCATCACTTCAGATTCCTTCACATCACATATCATATATTCACATCCATACATATATCCACATCCACATCCACATTCACATCCATACATCCACATCTATATCCATGCATCTATTTTCACATCCACATCTACATGCACATTCATGCATCCTCATCCATACATCCACATCTACATGCACATTCACATCCATACATCCACATCTATATGCGTACATTCCCATCTACATGCATACATCCACATTCATACATCTACATCTACATACATACATCCACATCTCCATGCATACATCCACATCCACATTCACATTCACATCCATACATCTACATCTACATGCATACATCCACCTCCACATTCACATCCATATCTATACATCTACATCTACATGTATACATCCACATCTCCATCCATGCATCTACATCCACATCCTCATTTACATCCATACATCCACATTCACATTCACATCTACATGCATACATCCATACATACACATCCACCTTTACATCCATATTCTCACCCTATCACAACCCATATACATCTTATCCCATCACATACACTTCTTACCTCATCCCATACACATCCTATCACTTCTTAACTCATCTTATCACATCTTAACTCATCTCATATGCATCTTATCACATCTTATCACTTCCCATATCTTTTATGCATACCTCTATGCATGACATTCAATCATGCTAAAAGTAACACTTTTATAAAATAATCATCTCTTATGCATACCTCTATGCATGAAATTCAATTATGCTAAAAGTAACACTTTTATAATAAAATATTCATCTCTTATGCATACCTCTATACATGAAATTCAATCATGCCAAAAGTAACTCTTTTATAATAAAATATTCATCTCTTATGCATACCTCTATGCATGAAATTCAATCATGCTAAAAGTAACTCTTTTATAATAAAATATTCATCTCTTATGCATACCTCTATGCATGAAATTCAATCATGCTAAAAGTAACTCTTTTATAATAAAATATTCATCTCTTATGCATACCTCTATGCATGAAATTCAATTATGCTAAAAGTAACTCTTTTATAATAAAATAATCATCTTCTATGCATACCTCTATGCATGAAATTCAATTATGCTAAAAGTAACACTTTTATAATAAAATATTCATCTCTTATGCATACCTCTATGCATGAATTTCAATTATGCTAAAAGTAACTCTTTTATAATAAAATATTCATCTCTTATGCATACCTCTATGCATGAAATTCAATTATGCTAAAAGTAACTCTTTTATAATAAAATAATCATCTTCTATGCATACCTCTATGCATGAAATTCAATTATGCTAAAAGTAACACTTTTATAATAAAATATTCATCTCTTATGCATACCTCTATGCATGAATTTCAATTATGCTAAAAGTAACTCTTTTATAATAAAATATTCATCTCTTATACATACCTCTATGCATGAAATTCAATTATGCTAAAAGTAACTCTTTTATGATGAAATTCAATTATGCTAAAAGTAACTCTTTTATGATAAAATAATCATCTTCTATGCATACCTCTATGCATGAAATTCAATTATGCTAAAAGTAACACTTTTATAATAAAATATTCATCTCTTATGCATACCTCTATGCATGAATTTCAATTATGCTAAAAGTAACTCTTTTATAATAAAATATTCATCTCTTATGCATACCTCTATGCATGAAATTCAATTATGCTAAAAGTAACTCTTTTATAATAAAATATTCATCTCTTATGCATACCTCTATGCATGAAATTCAATTATGCTAAAAGTAACTCTTTTATAATAAAATATTCATCTCTTATGCATACCTCTATGCATGAAATTCAATTATGATAAAAGTACTACTTTTATATTAAAATAATAATCTTTTATGCATACCTCTATGCATGAAAATCAATTATGCATAATATAAAAATCAATTTCTCTAGGATTACAATGAATATCTTTCAATTAATCTAGGATGATAATTCCTAGAATATGGTAGGAAGTCCTCTTTTTATGCTTTGAATGAAATTATTTTATGCGTAATTTTTATAAAAATTTTGCCATAGCTCCGCTGCTATGACTGATAAATCTCAATTTTTCTAAGGGATAAAGCTTATCATTAAGAAAATAATTAGAATGATCCCTAATTGGATCATTAATCCATAATGGATTGAATCATCAATATACATAAACTAAAAGCATAGAAAAAAGCTATTAATTTGACCTCAAGCATAGATTAATCTTGGATTAAGGAAAAGCTTTATGAAAAGCTTCATTTGGATTGAGAATGGGTCATGAGTATGACCATTTCTTGAGTGAGAGAGAGAATTTACATAAAAACCATTTGAATTAAGCATAAATGGAAATTTATGTAATTCTTAACTATCATTAATCAATTAACTTCAATAGCATTCATCTAATTATGTAACTCTTCACTACCATTCATCAATTAACTTCAATAGCATTCAAAAACCATTCCAATTAAGCTTCTCAAGCTTGAGAGGGATTGAGAAGAGAGAAGCATTGAGAAATTATAGAAAAGATCAAAATTCACCATTTACCTTACAATTTGCTTGACTCTTTGTTCACGGTAGAGGCCCCCAACCAATCAATTGGTTAAGTATATTGATGGTGCCACCAATGGGGATTGAAGAAAGAGGGAAGCTCCAATTTCTTCAATTTGAGAATTTTAGAGAATAGTAGAAATTAGCATTATTTTAGCATAACTCTAGTATAGTAAAATTCTTCTATATCTTTTTTTTAAAGGACTCATGTTCTATTTATAGGAGAGGGAAGCTCTAACCAAAGCTAACTGAATTCTAGAATTTTTCAATTTCAGTTTGGTTGAATTTGGACTAGATTTGGACCTAGTTTGGTTCCTTTTTTATTCGGTTTGGTTCCCTTTTGATTTGGTTTGGTTCAAGAGAGAGGAGAGATAAAAATATCACATTATTTTTGAGTTTAAAACTCATTCAAGTATGTGAAATATGCACCTCCTTTAATGGACTTCCCTTCCTTACATATGTGTCAAAATGGAATGATTATACCCAAAATATCTCATTTTTTTGATATTACTCATAGTTTTTTACTAATAAACCTTGTACATATTCAACTCTTCATCTTATGTGAGCATTTACTCATTTTTGGATACTCAATTTATCTCATTTTTTTGATATTACTCATAGTTTTTTACTAATAAACCTTGTACATATTCAACTCTTCATCTTATGTGAGCATTTACTCATTTTTGGGTATCTTCTTTTACAAATAGGATTTATCTCCTCCCTACACATGGATTGATGCTATTGGCCCATAGGAACCTTAATTGGACCATAATCCAAAAATTTCTAAAAATCTGGACCCTTAGGCTAAGGTCCTTTATATCCCTTTTCAATTAATTCTAATTGCACATTGGAAAGTTCTTTTTGAATTTCTGTTTCAGGGAAACTTATTTTAATAAGATGAGTTATTTTTCTATCCAAAAATATTCATAATCTGAATATTCTCTCTCTAGAATATTTTCTCTCTCTATGCCAGGCAAAGACAAGATCTCTTATATTTCAGAAAAGGGAATTGATTACAGGGGAATATGCTGGACATTTTGAGAGGCTGGGGAGGAATCTTACAATAAAGCTAAGAGAGGTGAAGGATACACCCATGAACCAACATTTATACCCTCAATGAGAGTTTGTGTGGGTGCTCAATATGCCAAAAAAATCACATGAGCATTGAGTATCCTCAGTTGAGGCCTCGCCCATGAACTGTGTATGCGACTTGACAACCATGATACAAGTATGTGTAGGTACCCACGTCTGATGCAATAGATATAAGTACCTCAAGTGACTCAATTTCCTTCTACACAACAATAGCTAGTTTTACCTGTACCACCTATAGGTAAGGGCTTGCACTAGGGGAAAATCTGTCAAACATGCAAAACCAAGCGAGGTGAATGTATGGAGGAGTACCCGAAGTACCTATGTCATCGCCTGTTTTACCACCACATCCACCAGCACCTCGCATAATGCCAGTTAATCAAATGATCATTAAGGAGGTACCAGAGGAAGGAGAATATACATGGGAGCCTTGACCAACTATGGAAGAGATAGATGATAATTTGGAGGTAACCCCGGAGTATTTTATAATGCAAGAGAATACACTAGTACCAATATTCCAAGCTATAGTGCAATGGAAGGGATGAGATATTAATACCACAGCAAGGAGAGTCTCACTGCAATGCTACCAGTATCAAGGACCTCATTGAGTGGTTGAATGTCCTCATAAGATCAATGCGACAAACCCACAAACTACTCAAGTCAACACACACCCTAGGTTAAGTTGTATAAAATGCAAAATTGACCATCTGATCAAGGATTGTCCTTACAAGGGCACAAGAGAGTCTTCAACAACCATCAACCCAATCATGGGACTTCGAACGATTGGGGTGCGATCTAGGATGGTGACAATTCTACTCAATGTCATAACTCATGCATATGCATTAAAGATCCTAGAAATCAAGGGAGAACCGTCTGCTAAGTCTTCTACATGAACACCATGGAGAAGACGAGAAAAGAAGGTGGGCAAGGAGACTCTATAGTAGTAACTTAGGATGGTTCTAATGAGGGAATGATTGGAAAAACATCCATTGAGTCTAGCCAAGAGAAGGTGTTGAGACAAGAAAAGGTGAGGCTAGATGTTGGACAAGCCTTAGTCTAGGAAAGTTAGAATGTGATTGATGAATAGCTACAAGCTAGTCGGGATGTTAGAACAGTCTATTCTAGGTAAAATGTCATGAGGGAAGCCAAATGGTTAAATGTGCCATACTATTTCAGAACATAGTGAAGGTGAAATTAACTTGGCAAAAGAAGGAAGAAACGACCTATTCTCATGAATGTTTGACAAAGAAGGGGAATATCCTCTTTTTGACTCAGTAAATCCCATTTTAGACTCATACAACAATGAGGTTGGAAGAAATCAATCACCCAAGGATGTCCTAGGCTATTTGCATTTCTCTCTATAGAAATTAGGAGGATGCTAATTGGAACTTGTTGGCTAGGAGGAAATCCCAGACTGTAGATTGATCTAAAATACTGGATGGAAGGCTGAATGCAGGCCAAACCCTACACCTAAAGAAGGAATACCTTTGCCTCTCGAAAGAGATGTAGATATGGAGGAAGGGAGAGATAACCTATCCAAACTGGTCTAGATCCCAGTTAACCAAATGGGAAAGTATTAAAGAGTGATGACACAAGTGTAACACTTCCAATGGTGCATAAGGGTTATCAAGCTCTTGCAATCCTAGATGGGGGAGCCGGAGTGAGTATCGTCACAAAACAATGTTGGGAAAAAAGGGAGAAGCCAATCTTAGAGGGATGAACCTCATCGTAAAGATGGATGTGACGGTACCATGTCATGACCTATGGGAGTTCTATAGAATTTGAAGATGAAAGTCTTATCTTTTTGCTATTGCCATACGTTTGCAGTGATGAATTTTATTGGACATATAGATTTGTACGATGCGATTCTCAAAAGACCTTTTATGAGAAGCGCCAAATTGGTACAGGATTGGGCCACAAATCACATTTATCTATGGAAGGATTTAGAAATCCTCAAATTGAATGTGCAAACTTGGAAGACACATCCCATGGATGGGTTGTTTGGGAATGTCTTGAAAACTACATAAAGAATCACCTTGTTGCAACTATGTGCAACCCATGAAGCTCTTGAACCATCATGTGCAAGAAGTTAATATCTTGTATGCTTATCTTCTGAATGATGATTTTTGTGAGAATTAAATGCATATATCAGTCACAATAGATGTTATGGGAAAAATTGGGGTAAAGTTTGTGGAACTTGATGAGAAAGAGAAGGTGCTAGCAGTCACCACAATATGGATGTTGGGACCCTTTTGTGAGGTGAACTAGTTTGAGGAAAGCTCTTTGGAAGAGCAAGAATTTGAGTCTGATGAAGAGAAAGAAGCCTCCATTTCAGCTTGAAATTTTGGAAATGGCTGAAGAAGAAATGTTATCGAGCAAACTGCAGTGAGATTCTTAGAAGAGGATTCATGGATGCACAATGGCTGAGATACGTCAAAGCCACTAAAATTCATGAGGAATTTTTGAAGAATTGGGGGGATGAGTTAATCTATAATGATATGGCATTGTTATGCTACAAAGAAAATACATAGATGCATTGTTGAAGAGGTTCAATCTTGAAGATTGTAAACCTATGGATACACATGGAGCTGGGTTTATAACTAAGTCTTGAAGATGCAGGTGTTTCTTTTGATGTTGGCTTGTATCAAAAAGTTGTTCGATGCCGTATTTTTTTGCATAACACCTTGACATTCAGTATATGGTCTCAATATTGAGCAGATTTATGCATAGCCCAGGCACAGAGCATTGGCAGTCTGTCAAGCGGGTGTTCCATTACCTAAAGGGAACCAAGAACTTTGGGTTATTTATCTCAAGGGGGCTAAATCACAACTGCATGCATTTACAGACTTAGAATGGGCTAGATGTTAGGACACACGTGTCCACCACGAGTGGTTTTTTGTTTTGCCTTGGTGATTCATGTATATCATAGCTCATCAAGAAGCAACCCATTGTGGCTACTTCTGGCAACATTTATAACTATAGTTGAGTGTGTTTAGATTAGGTGCCTAATTGTTGATTTGGGTATTGGTGGCGAGTCCTTAGCCACTACCATCTTTATTGACAGTCAAAACATTATGCTAGTTACGAGAAATCTAATTTTCATGCTCATAAAAAGAACATTGAGGTGCACTATCATTATGTCAAGGAGAGATGCTCTGCAGGGAAAATCAGCTTGGCTTATGTGTAAACACATGAAAATTTGGTGGATTTGTTCACAAAGGCTCTACCACGAGAGAAGTTTAAAGCTTTTCACAAAGCTTTAAAATTACTTTCCTTTGGGGACTAGTCTGGGCTCCCTATACAGTCCAAAGAGCCTAGCACATCTTTGTACTTCTAGTGCCAGCTCACCCCTTGTTCACATCTTCACCCTAGGGGGGATTTATGTCCATATTTGGTAATAATGTGTGTGAACACACTAGGACTAGCCGGGGCACTTTTCCCTCTTTGGAAGGTTTTTTTCCCGTGCTACTATACACCCATCTTGGGGTATATTTATCATTTTTGTACAACACACATTCATTATCTATCTATCATCTCATTTTGTGCTCCCTTTAGCTTCTCCACTGTGTATATGTGTGTGCGCATTCCGCCACTGTGTATGTGTGTGTGCACATTCCTACAACCCTATTTCCAATTCGCACCTAAATCTGATTGCGTTATTTCCCCAACCTTTCAACCATGCAATTCAAACTTGGAGTTCCTTCCCTCCTAGTATAACTAATTCACTCAGAGTAAATCTTTTCCCTCAACAAGAAGCCACCCATTAAAACCACTTGAGAAAACCCAAAAAAAAAAAAGAAGAGAATAGTGGTACCACCAATCCATGCTTTCACCCTATTGTGGTAATGCAAGAACTCCTATCATTCTCGCCATCCATTGTGCATGGTAGCAATCAAACAATTCATGATTTCTATATCTTCTATAGTACTTGCACCACTAGTTCCATCATGCTCTCGAGACTGGGAACTCATGCACTATGTGGTTGCTTTTGCAAACTATGACCAAGTTATCTTCTATCTTGGAGCTAATAAGTGTAGATGACCTACGCCACTAGTTCCCTCTACTCTTAAGACTAGACACTCATCCAATGTGTGGTTACTACAACCAAGTCATTTTTCATCTTGGATCTAAATGCGGATGGCTTGTCTTCCTAGGAGAGGCTTTCCACACTTCTTCTAGGCCATTGATCACTACCTTAGCAATGTCTTATGCACTCTTGGGCTCTTCTACTTTCCTAGTGTTGTCTTGACTTTTGACAATGGGTTCCATTTTGACTAAAGAATCTAGTCTTCTACTTTTCGTGGAGGGATGCCCATAAAGTTATCATCAAAATCTATTACATCTATGCAACACTCCACTAGTGTTCTGTGTCTTCGAGTATACAATGCATCATGCAATTATTTTCTCCTCAATCCCTCTAAGAATAACAAGACCAACCTAGTTTGGCTCAATTTTCCTTCAGCAAATAAGACATCTGCTATTTTAGTTCTTGAGTCAATTAGTACAGTCTCAAGCTCAAGCTGCTTGAATTGATATAATTATATCACTAAGATATGGTCGACACTAGTCTTTAAGAAGCCCATGGTAAATTCTATCTCAAGATCCTCCATGTTCCCTTTTTGGGAGTCTTCTGGAATTTGAAACCACAATAATGCATAACCTTCTAAGGTCAATCTGAAGGCATATATCTTATTTCTAGGATCAATTACCCTCTCAGCCATATATTTGTCTAAATATGGCAAGGTGGCTATACCTTCAAAATTACACACTAGCTTAGATATGTGTGAGGATCTAATCCTTGGATGGCCATGGTCATATTTATCTCTCGTTCCACTTGGCGATTTGGCCACTAATGGCATCTAGCAAGGATTCTCGCTTACTGTTCTTGCTTCATCAAGAATACGAGCTCGTGCTCTAAGTTATATAGACCAATTAACTATTGATTATGGAGAAATTAAGGCTATGTATCTAGGTTCGTGTCTCTGGGAGATACATGTGCATAGGATAATCTCGTGTACCCATAGGTGCACACTCATAGGCTAATACTCCAACTAATGATCCTGGTAATGGTTCTAGAAATATGTTTGTTGTCGTATATGCATCATTGGGTATCCCCCTACTGGTATCCCATTAACTAAAGGTATCCCCCTCTCTGATTGTGTAGTCTCTCAGTTTCCTATGCATCATTAGGTGTCCCACTACCAGTATTCCATTAACTACAAGTAGGCTCATAGCTCTCCATTCCTAAGCTCCAAACGCCGGTACTGTAGTTTCTAATGGAATGGTTACCCTTGTTCTTTTAAGAGATTCTTCCTCTCTTTAGATGGCACTAGTTTCTATGGGAGTGGTTACCCTTTTTCTTTCGAGAGGTTCTTCCTCTCTTCGGATACACTATTTTCCCTTGTCCTTCCTTCTTTGACTGGGTCTAGGGAGGAAGGAATCTGAAAGTTGGCATCCCATTCATGGCTATAGAATGAGAATTCTTGCTCTTCCACTAGATTGCCTCTTCTTGAAGTGGTTTCCTTGTGAGAGTTTCCTTCCTCCTTCTATCCTTTCACTTTGGTAGACTAAGGGTGGTGTAACTCCCCCTTGCCTAGATCTTTTTGTATTTCGTGGGAGGTCCTCTATTCCCTTCCTCTTGCTATCTTTTATTTTCGGTAGGCTAAGGGTGGTGTGATTCCCCCCTACCTAGATCTTTTTGTATTTCTTGCCTCCTCAGAAAGCCTTGGGGTATAGATGTTACCTTCCTCATCAACATACGTCGTTTGATCAATGACTTGCCTGCTATAGTAACACTAGGGTGCATCATCCCCTACAAGTGCCTAGGAATATCAATGATTGTGTAGAGGTTGCATGAGACATCCTCATACAACACCATTCCTTTATTGTTAACTCTAAGCCTCCTTAAGAAGAATTTATCAATGACATTAGGGGTTGGTTAGATCGACTGTGATCATGTTCCACTCCCTAGAATTGGCATGTACGATAATGTTTTGTGTTCAAAAACTAGGTTTAAGTATGAAGTCGCATGACTCGAACATAAATGCATATGCACTTGGTCCAATGCCAAAATCACTTGTTGGTAAGATTCTCTTTATGATTTTCTTATTTTTCTAATTTTTTCGGTTTTCTATGCTTTTTCTATTTTCTTTTGGTTTTTTCCTTGATTTTTTTAATGTTTTTGTATTTTGAGAAAGTTTTATACTTAAATATTTTTTATGGTTTTTCTCCACGGTTTAGTAGGTGTGGTGGTCAATACACTGGCTGTTATTTTAATGTTTCTAAAATTTAGTCTCACTAGGATCTACTTGGGCGCTCCACCTCTAACGATCCTTCTTGAAAAAGATTCATGTTGGAAATGATTCTAGATGAAATGATTCCAGAAAATGACTCTACTAAATGATTCAAAAACTTGGATAATCCTACTTTTGGGTCAGTACAATTTGACCTTGGAAGATTCAACTCTTGGATCGTAGTAGAGATCCTAGTCGACTCACGATCCAAGACTTGGATCAATAACAACTCTAGGATCGTCACAATCTAACTGTCTGTCAATTATCAATGTTAAGACAATAACAACTCAATTTTATAGCGTAATTACTGCACTATCAATAATTATTCCCTATAGATTTGGTAGGTACATTGGCATTGACTCTCATGCTCACAATTGTTATGGCCAGTTAATCTCTCATCATTAATATGCATATAAGACTTGAATCAAGAACAACTCTAGGATCGCCACAATCAAGACAACAACACCTCGATTTTACAAATATTCCCTGGCATTGACTCTCATGTTCACGATCGTTTTGGCCAATTAATTGCTCACCATTAATATGCATATAGATGTCACATCATACTAGCCTGGTTAAATCGATCCAACTCTTGGACTTGGATCGGACGATTCTACCCCAAACAAGCCTACTAATAGGTCAAAATGATCTGACTATCTGACTAGGAAATGATCCCACTTTATAGCGAGTTCTTTCATTGCATTTTCCTAGTTTTTTGCATGATACCTAACCTAGCAACAATTCCAAGATGGTTATTCTAGTATACAAACATCAATATGAATGCTTCTTGTGAATCAATTAAAAGAATGGGCCAATTTTTTCCCTTTGAACATAATGGGAAATTTTTAGTTTAGCCTATTAGTATACGTGTGTATGTGTGTGTGTTTGTGTGTATGTATATACATATATATACAATGGATGTGTGTGTGTGTGTGTGTGTGTGTGTGTGTGTGTGTGTGTGTACATTATATATGAACTTGGGGTTGTCTCCTCCAAGAGTCAAATATGAATTTCAAAATAACTTCTCTATAGGATAAGATTCTATAATGAGATGGATTATGAGGATAAACCTCCTATACGGCATGCAATATTCAATGACTTGTGAAAATGTATCGGAGCCTAAAGTTACTTCATAAGAAAATGAAATAGTAGATAGAAAAAAAGAGCTTTAAGCTTTGTGGGATGAGCACCAAGTTTCCATTGGGTTACAAGATAAGATGCTTTCTACATTACTTGGAGATATGAGGGGTGCAGGGGTGGGTGTTGAACATTAAAAAAAAGGAGCCTTAGTGAGCTATTAGTCCAATTGCTACCAACTTGGTATGGTACCTTGATGGAATTAGAGTTTCTACATGTTGGGAGGTACAAGGGTGGGTTTTCTTTTAAAAGGAGCCTTAGTAAGCTTTTAGTCCAATTGTTGCCAACATGGTATGGTGACCTTGATGAAATTAGAGTTTCTACATGTTGGGAGGTACAAAGGTGGGTTTTGGACAGTTTTTTTTTTAAGGAGCCTTAGTAAGCTATTAGTCCAATTTCCGCCAACATGGTATGGTGAGCTCGATGGGATTAGAGTTTCTACATGGTGGGATATTATGAATTCTATGTTTAAGGGCCTCGGAATGGATGATGCATATCAACCTAAGCTACTTTATCCTAGTGAGGAAAATTATAATGGAGACATGCCAAGTTCTCATTGTGAAAAAGGCTTATAAGAAGAAACTTAATTGTGATCTTCAACTTGTGAGAAGTTCAAGGTATGTGGTACTACAAGAAAATACATGCTAGCCTTCGATTATATTCCCATAGGCCAACAACTAAACCACCTTGCAAAGAGTATCAGACTTTTTCATTGATGAGCTCTTAAGCAAATGATGCAACAAAAAAAAAGTGTATGAGTAGAAGAGATTTTTTTTGTTCATTCTTAAGACCATTAGTCGATGAATTAGAGACTTTATTTATTGGTCGAGAAGAGGCTATATATAACAATCCTATTTAATATATTTTCGCACATCAATTTGAAGACTCAAGAAGATTCAAAATTTAAGCTATGATAATGATGGCTACAGGTGATCATTTAGCACATGCAAAATATGGCTTTCAAAAATTGGGGGTCAATCAATCATTTTGTCAAAGAGACAAAGCTCAAGAAACTTTAATCAAAGACAATCCAAGGTTTAAGGGGCGTTATTTATGGGAATCACTTTTAGACTAGATATATGCCACAAAAGGACAATTGAAGAAATGGTTGAAGCATTATTAGTAGAAGATCTGAGAGATGTTGTACACATAAAATGAAATAGATGAAATATGTTGGGCTTTTACATGAGTCTATACTTTGGAGATTGTATGATCTCTATGGATTCAACTTGTCACACTTGATCTAGTGTATGATGTAATGCAATACCATATTTGAATATATTCAAAAAGTATATTTCTTCTCTTTTTCAAAGATGTTCTACTTCCATGAAAAAAGGAAATAGATATAGTAGTGAATTTATTCACAAAAGCAATGCCTACTTCGATCCGCCATGGTTTTTTGCCAAACTCTCCAACAAGCAATGCCTACTTCGATCTGCCATGGTTGTTGGCCAAACCCTTTGAGCAAATATTATGAGAGCTTTAAGGCTGAAGGGAACCAAAATTTTATACAATGGTGTTTCCCTATATCTTACGAGTTGTAAAAAAATTTCCAAAGACATTGGAAGGCTTTAAGGTTGAAGAGAACCAAATTTTTATACAATGGTGTTTTCCCTATATCTTATGGGTTGTAAAAAAGTTTTCAAAAAGGCTTGGGCCCTTAATTGATTAATGTGGCACATAGCTTTTATAACTTTAGCCAGCAAGATCATGGTGCATGGTGTGAAGAAAGCATCAAAGTTGTCATAACTCTATTGAAATTTTGAAGAGTGAGAAAGGAGGAATTATTAGGGATAAATTCATCGCCCTTAGAACACATTATAGGTGACCTTGGATGAAATGAGCTTTATGTTTAAAAAGTGACATATATAGATATATTGCACGGATCACATGATCACTATTGGTGCTATATGTTTGAGTGTAAAGTTTCATTCCACATTAATATCAAGATAAATAACCTAAATAATGAGGTTTTATATGTGATTATTTTTTTAGATGCTTTTACCTATGCATTTCATGTCATTCAAGAAGATAAGGATGCTCTTCTACCTCTCACGAAAGATTGCTAAGGAAGTTGTATTTGTTTCTTATTCTTCCTCATGAAAGATCACCATTGTTGTTGATAACACTTCTTATGTTTGTCCTTCTTGGGATGACAATGGGTTTTATGTTTTGATATCAATTGTGAAGGCTACATTCTTGTGGAGTGACTTTTAAAGCATGGTCAATGTGCACCATGTGTCAACCTCTTGTTTCAAAAAGGGATTAAAATATCTAAAAAGAGAAACACATATAGGAACCAATTGTGGAAAAAGTTACATATATGGAAAATAATTTTGGCACTTACATGTGATGAGAGCTTTGAGAAGTACCCTAAGTCACAATCTATAACAAGGCTATCTTCTACAAAGGAGAAATATTCAACATTGGAAACAATGTGGTTGTGAAGATAGATAACATTGACGCACCCATTGAAAGTGTTGATTACTGGAAGGCTCACGTCACTTCCATTTTCTTCATGCTATATAAAATGGAAATTCCATGCTCTTTTTTGGTGTAGAATATTACAAGCAATGTGTTGTAGTAGGTAATGAAGTTCATCAACAATTATGCATAGATTCTCTTATAGGAATGAGTGTTTTAGAAAAGGTTCATCTAATATATAATTGGGATTATAGCATACCAATTTCCTCTTTTTCTACATAAGTTTATTCCTTTATCTTTACTAAGATGTGAAAATCTATTGCATATGAAGTGAAGGATCTAAAGCAAAGAGATAGATTACTCAATGAAGGATGGTTTGATAATGTGTCTTTATGGTTAGAATGCAAAGATGTATAGCTAGACTACTCATCAATGATGACGACAATCTCCATTATGAAAATGCCGTTGTGAAGGAGGTATACTATGATATCAAAGATATGAGGTTGGTACTTTTAAAAAGCGGATCCAAGTCCTCAAACTCAAAGATTCTTTGGAGAAATTGAGATTGTTGTGTTTCACTTCTCAAAGATTGGACAATGAGATGAAATGAAAAAATATCACACATAATGGTCAAGTCAATCAGATTCCTTTATTGTGGCAATCTTGTTAACCATCTCTTACTATTGTTTGTAGCTTTTTTCTTAAGATATGTAAAAAAGTACTTTATTATGTTTTCAATGCTTTATTCATTAATTGTGACATTATTTTTCTCTAAAGGTTTTTTAATCTATAAGTTTAATTTGTAGCTAAGGCTTTGCATATTTTGTAATTGAAAGTATTTACCTTACAATGGTTATAGATATATCCTTTTTTTAACAGGTTGACAATGGATTTTCCTCAAAAAAATTATGCAACAAATATTTTCATAGCCTTGACAAGAGGATCTTAAATTCTTGATGCATTGAGGGCTTCCCATGGGGCTTCAACAAGCCCTGTGAAGGAAGATGAAAATTTGAGCAAGGGAGTAACTACTCTTAATTGTAATGATGTTCCCGAAATGTTCTCATGGTAGATCCCCTATTATGGTTACTTCTTCACTAAATACATCCACCTATGATAAAATATTTGAGCCTCAATGACCACTTATGTATCATGGAAAACACAAGCTCTATGAAAAGAGTACTTAAGATAGTACTTAAAGAAGTAGTATCTTAAGTAAAGTAGATTCTTATAATCCAACTATCAACATGTTCCTAGTTGGTTTGAAGATGTGGAAGCATTAGGAGATCTAAGGAACAACAAAGATGGAAAAAGGTGTGATAAAGAAAGTCATAGAAGAACATATGCATGAGATTAAGCCTTTATATATTCATGGTGCTTCTTACTTATGGAAGAAAGATGACATCTATACTTGATGAATAAAATATCTACAATAAAAAACGAAGTGGAATAAGAATAAGAGTGCATAATCAACATCGGCCTTGGGAATGAGTGTGGTAAGCTTCTAAAATTAATTATAAGGTGGAGTGTGGTAAATAAGAATGGTTTTATATCAATAAAAATGATGCTTCTTTATTGAGTATTCTTCTAGTATGGTAGAGCTTCAAAGGAGGAAAAAAATGGAATCAATACATCAAATATTGAAATGATAAAGACATTATATTCTGAAGGAGACAACACACAATGGATGTAAGTAAATTGTTTAATTCTGTTATTGTGTTCCTTCCTTTGGATGACAAGCAGACCACTATACAAGAACAAAATGATGTGAGTACATTAAGAGTTCACAAAAATGATGTGAGTACTCACAAAATGATGTGACTACATTAAGAGTTCACAAAATGAGCTACTTCTAATGCTTAACTTTTGATGAACGTATAATCTTCTTGGTGGGTATATTTAATATATTTTTAGGTGAAAAGATTTTCAATTTAATTTGTTTACTTTTGGGAGAATAATGCAAGTGCATTTGTATTGGAAGCACCACATGTGGAGTCAACCCACTTATATGAGGTTTGTGATGTGTTCTACATGTAAACACTATGTAGAGAGTATATTGATTTAGAAGATTTGTTAGATACATTAAATACATTTTCAACTTATAGTGTCTTTGTATTTTTTTATATTCTTACTTTATAGCCATATTTTTTCAAAGAACTTAATTTTGCATGTCCAAAATGCTGATGTGTACATCGAGAAACGTCACACATTGGGTCTAATCAATTATATGAGGGTTGTGTGATTTAAAATTTCTACACTATGTAAATGATTTTCTAATTAAAAAAATTTAGGATAATAATGATATTACAAACTAACAAACCATATATGGAGGTAATGGACGAGAAGAGAGCACCTATATCCACTCATGCTCTACAAAGTTCAACATATCAAGAGGAGGTATGTTTTTCAAAATGTGTTTTTGAGTATTAATAAATTTATCATTTTTTAGTTTCATTTTACTATGGTAACTAATGTGATCATTATACTTCTAGAATAAAAATAATGTGGTTATTAATGATTTTATCTTTTAATTTTAAATTATCAAGGTTATTAATATTTTCATTATAATCGTGGGATATCTTTGTCTTCAAAGTGCATTCATTCAAGAAAGAATTTACAAAAGAGAAAGGTTTGTACAATTTCTCAATTTGTCATGAAAATCAAAGTGCATCAATTTAAGAAAGGTTGTTAGTTGTGAATTTACTATGTCATAAGAAGAGTACCTTTAAATCTTTTTTTGATTTTATAGATGAGTTTCAAAATATAATAATTTATGAAGAAAAAATGAAGCTTTGGATGGAGTTTTAAAAAAATTAAATGATAAAGGTAAGCTCTACTTTTCTTACACAAAGTTACTTTTTTCTTTTTAAAGTACAAATGTTAAAATAATTAAACTTCACCTCATTCAAATCAAATTAAATTAGAGTTTTAATTTAAATATCTTATATCTTATATCTAATATTTTGATATTAGATATTTTATTCAAATTAAATTAAATTAGAGTTTTAATTTAAATCTATAAATATATAATTAAGATCAAACTAAATTAGAGTTTTGATTTAGATCTCTAAATATCTAATATTTTGATTTCACGATCATTCTTATATGGCATAAGAATCCTAGTTTTTCAAACCAAGGTAACATAGAAAAAAAATGTAAACTCTTTGAAACAATTATAAATTTTGTTAGTATTTTATTAATTGTCATATTCATCATACTTTAAGAATATTTGTTATAATTTCTTTATTTTACTTTGAATGTTTGTTTAGGTGAAAGATTTTGGTCATGAGGATAAAGAAACAATATTGATGAAGTTTCTAGGAGATAAAAATATAGATGAGATATATGTTTAGGTTAAGGTTACTTATAATGCCATGCAAAAAGAACACACCTTCCATGTTATGAAGAATGACGAGCTTACTTCAAAAATAATGCTAGATGATTTGATAGCATGGCTTCTTAAAAAAGGTAAAATTTTTGTTACTCCAACTATAGGTGTTCCTTTATCTGTGACTTAGTTGTTGAGTAACAAAAACATCAGTTATTGAGTAAAGCCAAAAGCATTACAATGTATGTTTTTCAAATTGTTCATGGATGCTCATTTAATGTTCAAGTTGTTTCTATTGATGTATTTTTATATTTTGAAGTGGAAGTTTTCTCTATTACTCTTAGCGTAGTCATATCACAATTTGATGTCATTTTTATATTTTAAATATTTAACATTTGAGATGTTACTTTTATTGAGAGCACTTTATATGTATGAGACCTTACGTATAATGTAAGTTAATAATGTACCAATTTCTCTCTTTCAAAATATTTAAGTAGCAAATAATTTACTAATAGATGAATTAACAACATAGTAAATGATCTCTCACAAATAGTCTATATATATATATATATATAAAACTATATAGTGAATTAGGTCTATATAGCTGATTTTTCATATTGTTAATTAGGTCTAATTTTTTACCTAGTAAACTATGTCTGTATAGCAATTAATTTCTATGTAGTGAAGTGGGTATATATATCAAATAAAATCTTTATATAGGAAATAATTTCCTATATAGTAAATTTAGTTTTCACACTTATGCACAATTTCCTATATAGTAAATTTAGGGCTTCGTACATCATAGTAAGCTTAATCAAATTTATGCACAATAGTCAAAGTTCTCTAATACATTGATTTTTTTATGTAGTCATTTCGGTCTTCTTATTCATATATGTATCCCCTTCTTCAAGCACTTACATCACATTTTGAATGAAGCTTATGACAACACTCATGACGAGTTCAATGTCAGAAACTTCATTAACAATTGTGTCCATACTACCAAGCAAGTTCAATGCTTCATCTTATGCAACTCTATACTCTCTCCAATTTCAACATAAGATGAAACATTTGTTCATGAAGTTTTTGACATTGAACTCGTATTTCAACACTGAAAGTGTTCTCTCTAAATGGATGAAAAGGGCATGCTTCCCTATGCTTATAAATTTTGGAGAGAATTGTGCCACCTTTTCACTACACCTTGTGTATGGTCTTTTTCTTTTATTCTCTCTCTCACATATATGTATATGCACTGAAAAAGCATTTAACTTAATCAAAGACTAATGTTGGTTAATTATATTTTATGTAAGGATTGTGTGAGAGGCGTCTTCTATATTCCACGATTAGAGCATTTGCCTTGTCCTTGATTATTACACTTCTAATGTCATTCTTGTTCCTGTGTTGACGAGTGTCTTCCATTGTACCATAAAGTAATCTTCCATTGGAACAAATCTTCCATTGTACAATAAAGTTGTCTTATTTCTACATTGTAACACTTAAAATGATTCATCAACATGTTAGTGTGCCCAGTGAATAAAGATCAATCAATAGACGTGATTTTTCAACATAATACATACGACTTCATTGACTAGTCATTTCGTAATAATCACCCTAACATGATTTCAAATTTGTGCATCTCCTTAATAATCACACTAAGTCATTGCTTAGTAATCACACTACGTCATTGCTTAATAATCACACTAACATGATTTCAAATTTGTACATCTTAGTATTGTCACATTTTAAATGTACAAAGAGTTCACGGGCATAGTTGCCCCAGCATTCTATACTATTGCATTCTTAATTCTACTCATCTTTCTTCATTGTGACAAAAACAGATTGTGCATTATGGTTCAATATAAAGGAAAGCAGCATGGTAATCGCCAACTTGGATGGTGGCTCTCTATGCTTGGATCCAAAGCTCTTTTAGGTGCTCTATGTTGGTATTCATGAACCTTTGTATCTAAACAAAAAAAATTGCAATTGAGGCTTTTTGGAGTCACAAGTGAGTATGAGAGTGAGAGTGAGAGTGAGTGTGAGTGAGATTTCATGATCAACGGAGTCACAATTGAGGTCTCTTTGGAGATACAACTCTACATCATAAAATCAATGATGGTTTAGGGAAAAAATGTGAACCCTCCACTTCTACGGATGGCCTCGATTAATGTGGGGAGATCAAACGTATTATCTAACATAATACATGTTGACACAAAAGGTGGAATGCTTCATAATTTACATAAAGCTAACCAGGTGTTGTTTCAACAGTTGTAATGGTGGGATGTCTGGTTTGTGGAAGTTTCGACTAGGTGACACTAGTAGTTTGTATCATGCATAGTTGGGGCTGGTTGTAAATGTCTCTTTCGTTCTCTACTCTCTCATAAAGCTAGAAGGCAATACATGAGTGTTTCCGATGCATATTGTTATTCACATTGCTTCCATCACTAATGCACCTTCAATTCCAAGTGTGCAAGTACTCTCCCTGTACTTGTCCTAAAGCAAGAAATACAATGTTGGCATCAAGCTTGATGTTTGACAAATAGATAATGCCCTTGTCAGTATGCCCCCCACCCCCCCCCCCCCAAACCAAATATATATATATATATATATATATATATATATATATATATATATATATATATATATATATATATATATATATATATATATATATATATATATATATATATATATATATATATATATATATGGATACCTAGGATATAAACCGTTTTACTAAGTTCCATGCAAGTACCCAAAAAAAAGGGGAATGCCCAAATGAGTTTTAATGTGGTGTGAAATAATGACAATGATATTTAGCATTTCTAAGGTTTAGTGTGACTATTTAGTTTTTGCCTTATGTATGAAATGTTCATTTGTGGAATTGGTAAGAGGTTCATTTGGGGGGTTAATGAGAGGCTGCAAATGAAAATTCTCTCAAGCATTGCTACTCATCTGCACCACCCGCAAGAAGTGGACAAGCACTGGTGCACTTTACTCCAAATCAGTTCCCATAACGTCGAAGAAAAAAGCACTAATGGCACTCTTTTATTGGATAATACAAGATTAGCTGAATAAATACTCTTCACAAACAGAATTTTTGTGTCTCTTGCTCTTTCCATGTTGGATCCATGGTCCTTTGAGCATGTTTGCCATCATCATGAAAACATCTCTAGACCTTTGCAATGACCCCTCCCTTGTGGAAGGATATATTTGAAACCTGCATTATAGAACATCATGGACCAGAGTTTCTTGAGCAGCTCTTGCATTGTCCCTTTCATTGGACAACCAATGGTGGCGTTGGATGCACCCAATGGCACATCACATTGTATCCAGTTCATAAAGCAATGCCAAAAGGTTTCTTAGAAATAGGCTTTCATGTAGTATCTTGCCTTAGCCACCTAGCTCGTGCTCTTGTAGAGATTTGTCCCAAAAGGTTCTCCTCCTCTTGGTGAACTCACAACAATTACTTCTTTATGCTTGTTCAAAACTGTAAATCTTATTTACCATGAACAAGTGCACCTTTTGCAAGCTTCACATAAATGCAGCAAACAGATCATCGAGCATGAGAGCAGGAATGCTAGTGGGAAAAAAAATATAACACCATAATTTAGGAAGACAAAATACCTCTGCACCACCATTACATTTCATTGAAAAATCATGACAGAAAGGACTTTGACACACATTTTAAGACCCGCGAGGAACAGCCCATAAAACACCTGGTGGGGTCCATCATAAGGGCTGGCAAAAACTTCTACAGAAAAACCACTCACCAAAGAGTCCTCAAGGTCTTAACCATCTGCTAATCCTAGCGTTTGAGTAGTACAAACATCTTTGTTACCTAATTCTATCATCCTATGCTTCAAGAAGCAAAGAATCTATTGTACACAGATCGTCTTGGATGCCTTACTCCAACAATGTAGCAAGACAATAAGTCTTAATCCAACAACGTAGCAACAAAAACAAACAACAGAAGGGAATGTGAAGTCAAGACTAAATCGTGGGCAAGGCAACCACCACATGCGTGCATCCCCCCTTCCTTCTCATGGCTAGGATGTAGACACAAGGTGTGCATGCCTGTGCGCCAATGGTAAAATAATTTGAGATTATTTTGAGTGATATGGTTTAGTCAACTGAAAACTTTAAGTTTCTGTTACCAAAGCGCTGTACTGCATTCTTACCAGCATAAATCAATGTACAGTAATTGAGAGACCTGATACTCTCTTACCTCTACAGTAAGAATCAATAGATAAGCGAGCATTGCAACGCAATTATCTGACACGATCTGCCCCAAGATGTCAGAGCATTCAAGAAGAATCCAACCACTGACACACTGAAATCGAACATGTACCCCAGTATATATAAGCGATAGTTGGTTCTAGAAAACAGATATCTGAGACTTTTTGCACATACAGCATATTTGCAAGAAGACTATCTGCTGCTACTAGACAGGTAAATGCGGTGGATGTTGCTGTTTGTCAGTTTCCTGCGACAGCTTGGACACTTCTTCTGCGTTTTAATAGCTCCAAGTATGCAAGACCTGCAGAAGATATGGCCACATACTGTCGAGGTTTCCTCTTTCATTGCATCCATACAAATGGCACAAGTCAACTGGATATCCTTGGACGGTTCTGGGGGCAGCTGTACAGCCTTCCGTTTCTGTCATAAGGAGAGAAGAAGGCCATCCATCTTCAGAAATAAGTAAAGCAGTGGCATAAGCAATAAAAAGACACTGTTAAAAACTTGAATGCCATAACTTGACATCTGAAACAAATTTCATTCCTATGCCTATATTTAAGTACACACACAACTGGTACCAAATACCCACTTCTGTTATGCCATCTTAAGCCTGCAATACAATTGGGACCAAGATCAACGCTGCTTCACAATGAAGATGGCAAACCCCATGCAAGAACACAGAAAAGAAAGTACATTATACTTGGCAGAGTCGCACCAAATTTGGTCATAACAAACAAAATTTCATTTCTATAATGGCCTCAAAACTCAGCCACCTCATTCAAAGCCAATGTTGCATCTAACATCGCTGTGACAAGCAATACTCTACACTAGGAATAAATACACCAATACCTTATTAAATGTGACTCCAGTGGGTGTAGACTGTAAAAGGACTTAGCAATACCTTGCACTTCTCGACGCAAGGTCAGTACCCGCGACTTCCTCAACTCACCTTCACGAGAAGGTGAACTTCAGTAAGTAAAACAGTAAACATAATCCCACAGCTCTTCATTCTTGGATTCATCAGTTTGAAGCCTACTTTGCTGTTGGTAGGGAGTAAGTCATAGAGAAGGTGGTGTTAGCTAGTTGTTACATTGAAGGGGAAGCCATCTCATGGGGGACTCACTGGGCCCAAGTCAATTCCAACTATGGAGTTGCTGACTACAAGTGGGACCAGTTTGTCATTGACCTCAAGAAGCGATTTCTACCGCCTCATTATCTTGAGCAAGTCGAAGACGAGTTTCAGGTTTTGCGCCAAAACGTGCTACCTGTCCTTCAATTTGTAAACAAAGTAACTCACCTGGCTTTACAATTGCAGAAGTCAGACACACACAAAAGAGGATAATTCCTCTACCGTTTGGACACACAAATCCAATCGGATGTGCGCATGTTCGAACCAGAAACTTTTGATCGGGGACTTCCACTTGCGCTAAGTGCCGAGATGAAGTAAAACAACGGCAAACCGAAGACCTCCCAACCCAGAGTAGCCAAGGCAGCCATCACTGCCTCTAGCAAGGGCCAAAACTAGACCCAATCAAGGTCTACCTCGGGATCCTCTGGCACCAAGAACTCGAACAATGGACCTCGCTTACTCCAGACCAAAAGACTCTAGCCGGCAAGACGAGTGGTGAGATTAGTCCTAAAGAGCAGGAACAATACGAGGAGGAGGAGCAATGTTTCTTTTGTCATACAAAAGGACGCACTTCTAGGGCTTGCCCTGAGAGGGCCCCTATTCAGACCACCACCCCTATTGGTGTTGGACTCACACACTCACACACAGAAACCTGCACATTAGGGTTAGGTACAGGAAGAAGAAGCTCACACAGAAATGAGAGAGAGAGAGAGAGAGAGAGAGAGAGCCAAAAGTGTGGTAGCCACAAAATGCAAGTCAACCCTTGCATGCCTATCACATCCATATAATATAGAAGTACAAAATATTATATGTAGAGTGTCCTTTCACACTTGATATCCAAGGGGAAAAACCACATGGAAAAAAGTGCCTTTGGTTAAGCCCTGTTCACACAGCACTACCATAAGTGAGCATATGCCTACAAATCCCCCCTGTAGTGAAAGTGTGAACATGTACAAGGTATCAGATCACTCCCTCTATGAGAGTAAGCCCAAAGCTTTGCGAAAAGCTTCAAACTTTTCTCGAGGTAAAGCCTTTGTGAATAGATCTGCAACATTATCTTGTGTAGGACAGTAAGATAAACTGATCTCCCCTCTATGTAACCTCTCTCTGACATAGTGATAATGAATCTCAATGTACTTGGTACATGCATGAAATACGGGATTTCGTGCCATGGCCATAACACTCTGGCTATCAGTGAGAACGGTGGTGGGTGTCTTCTAACACTTACGAAGATCAGCCAATAATCTCCTCAACCATACACAATCTACTGTAGCTGTGAAGACTTCCCTGTACTCAGCCTCACAAGTAGATGTCGCAACAGTGGGTTGCTTTTTGCTCAACCAAGATATGCATGAACTGCCAAGAAAAAAACAATTCCCACTGGTGGATTGCCTAGTATCATAATCACCAGTCCAATCTGAATCACTGTATGCATAAAGCTGCAAGCTGCCTCCCCCGGGATAGAACAAACCAAGATCCAGGGTATCCTGAAGACAACGAAAAATGTGTTTGACTGCTTGCCAATGCTTTGTGCCTGGGCTGTGCATGAATTTGCTCAACAAAGACACCCCAAAGGATATGTTTGGCCTCGTGTTACACAAGTAAAAGAGGCATCCCACTGCTTGGCTATAAATGCCGGCCTCAAAAGGCTCTCCAATATCATGCATAGTAAGCCGTACACCTAGTTCTACTGGAGTAGAAATTCGCTTACATTCATCCCTGTGAAACCTTTTTAGCAAACTTTTTATGTACTTAGTTTGCTGCATAACAATGCCATCATCTGTATGCATAAACTGTATGCCAAGATAGTAGTGTAAAGGCCCCAAATCTGATATATCAAATTCAGCTTTCAAATCAGCTTTGAAATCTGAAATTTGTGCTTTGCTAGTACCTGTAATGAGCATGTCATCTACATACAAGATGACTATGAGAATATCGGCACCGGTTTTCTTCACATACAATGTGCTTTCAGCTGGACTATTCAAATACCCTTGGCTGGTTAGATGAGCATGTATTATATAATACCAAGCTCTTGGAGCTTGCTTTAACCCATACAATGCTTTGTGTAACCTGCATACTTTATGTTCCTCACCAGGAACTACAAAACCAATGGGCTGAGCTGCAAACTGCCTCCCTTGGGATAGAACAAACCAAGATCCAGGGTACCCTGAAGACAACGAAAAATGCGTTTGACTGCTTGCCAATGCTTTGTGCCTGGGCTGTGCATGAATTTGCTCAACAGACACCCCAAAAGTCATGTCTAGCCGCGTATTACACAAGTGAGGCATCCCACTGCCTGGCTGTAAATGCCGGCCTCAAATGACTCTCCAATATCATGTATAGTAAGCCGTACACTTGGTTCTACTGAAGTAGAAATTCGCTTACATTCATCCATGTAAAACCTTTTTAGTAAACTTTTTATGTACTTAGTTTGCTACATAATAATGCCATCATCTGTATGCATAAACTGTATGCCGAGATACTAGTGTAAAGGCCCCAAATCTGACATATAAAATTCAGCTTTCAAATCAGCTTTGAAATCTGAAATTTGTGCTTTGCTAGTACCTATAATGAGCATGTCATCTACATACAAGATGACTATGAGAATATCGGCACCGGTTTTCCTTTGTGCTTTCAGTTGGACTATTCACATACCCTTGGCTGGTTAGATGAGCATGTATTTTATCATACCAAGCTCTTGGAGCTTGCTTTAACCCATACAATGCTTTGTGTAACCTACATACTTTATGTTCCTCACTAGGAACTACAAAACCAATGGGCTGATTTACATATTCTTCCTCTTGTAAATCCCCATTTAACAATGCAGTTTTGATGTCCAATTGATGCACTTTCCATCCTTTATGTGCAGCCAATGCAATCACTGATCTTATTGTAGTCAATCTCAAAGTAGGAGCAAAAGTCTCCTCATAATCTATTCCCTTTTTCTAGGAGTAGCCTTTAGCCACAAGTCTTGCTTTGTACTTGTCAATAGTACCATCAGACTTCCTTTTGACTTTGTACACCCACTTTGTTTCAATGACATGCTTGTCTTTCGGCAATTCCACAAGATCCCAAGTATTGTTCTTCATGATAGAAGAGATGTCATCTTGCATAGCTTGCACCCAATGCTCATTCTTATGTGCTTCTTCATAAGAAGAAGGCTCTTCTAAATCAAAGAGACCACCCATGGCTAACGCACACTCCTCATGATGCATATTCAATGCATGGCTGGAACTAGCCCTTGTTCTACCTGTGAGTGGAGCTGCAAGTTTGCTTGCTTGCAAAGTTTTCAACAACCATCTTGGCACCGACTTGGCTGTCTATGGCTGTTTGCTCCTCCCTTACAAGATCTTCCACTTCTTCCATAGAAGGGGGCTGCATGGCTTGTTGTTCCACATGTGGATTTTCTTGTGTAGGGGCTGGCTTATCTGAATCCCCCCTAATTGCAATGGGTAATAGTCCATCAAACATGTCATGTATGCCTGTATCATTACTTTTATACAAGCTGTACTGAATTTTCAGCAAATACCACATCTCTACTAACAAAAATCCTACGTGTTGTTGGATTATAAAGACGATATCCTTTGCTCTCATTGCTGTAGCCCACAAAAATGCATTTCATTGCTTTGTCATCTAGCTTTGTTCGGAGTTGTTGTGGCACATGTGCATATGCCAAACACCCACATGTACGCATATAATCCACTGTTGGCTTTCGGCTATACCAAGCCTCAAATGGTGTTATGGTTTTCAAAGCTTTTGTTGGACACCTGTTTAACACATGAGTTGCACACATTATAGCTTCCATCCAAAAATTGTGAGGCAGCTTTTGTGCTTTCACCATGCATCTTGCCATCTCCATGAGAGATCTATTTTTCCTCTCAGCTACACCATTATGTTGCGATGTATAAGACGCAGTACATTGGTGTTTGATGCCCTTTTGAAGCATATAATCCTTGAATGCATTTGACATGTATTCTCCACCTCTATCCGAGTGGAGTTTACATCCACACATATTTTCAGCCACACATCCATGTAAACACCTTTGCTTTCGCTTTCAAGGGGTAAACCCAAGCAAACCTGGAGTAGTCATCAATGAATGTGACGAAGTAAAGATGCCCCCCTACGGATGGTGTCCACATTGCACCACATACATCACTATGTATGAGCTGTAATTTACTTTCAGCTCTAACAGCTCCATCTTTGGGGAATGGTTTTCATTGCATCTTTCCCAAAATACACCCCTCACATACATGTCTTGTTGGAGACTCAAGAGGCGGCATATTATCAACCATATGATGCTTCTGCAAAAGCATCAAACTCTGAAAATTTAAATGCCCAAAACGAGCATGCCATAACTCTACATCATGCATAGCAGGAGTGTGGGCAGCCACTGTATTTGCATCATAAGTACGCTTGTCATAGCTGTCGAGCTGATACAAGCCTTTGTATGGTGTTCCAGAAGTGACTATTTCATAACACTTTGATAGGTCTTTTACCAAACACTTCCCATCTTTAAATTCAACCTTTAAACCTTGGTCATTTATGGCTGAGACGCAGAGCAGATTTTTCTTTATCCCTGGAACATACAATACATTTTTCATACATATATTGGCACCATTGGCTGCAATGAGTATGACATTGCCAATTTCCTTTATTGGATATGTGGTATGATCTGCACATGATACAGTGCGGCCATTTGAAGCATAAACCAAGTGCTGAAATACATCTTGGCATGAAGTGATCTGGCTCGAAGCACCACTATCAAAATACCATGATACATCCTGTCTGTCAGATGCAATGCAAGACATATCATTGTCTCAAGCACTTGGTGTGTCACTAGTGCATGTGATCAAAAAAGTGTACTCTTCCTAAATTACATTAGCTAATTGCTATGCTTTGTCATCAGAAGAGTCTGCTACTGCATTGCCTGCTTCTTTCCTTTTCTCTTTTGCAATCCGCTTTCTACATTCACTGATGTAGTGTCCAGGCTTATGGTAGTAGTGATATTTGCCCTTCTTTTTGGGCTTGTTTGCATCCCCTTTGTCAGACTTTTCACCACCTGAAGAGGGCTTTCCATGACCAGCCTTGCTAGACTGTTGTCCCCCATGCTTAAAGCTCTTTGCTTTACCCTTATCCTTGGCTGTAAATGCCTTGTCTCCACCATGGTTGCTAGACAAGTTTGCTCTTGTTTGCTCTTCCTACAAGAGTACACCCACCAGCTCTTCAAAAGTGACGGGATCACCACCTCCTCTCATAGAGAGGTTGAGAGAGGTGTGAAAGCCCAAGTAGGAAGGTGGTAAAGAATGAAGAGTGTTGGTGACCAGCTGTCTGTCTGGGATAACCTCATCAATGTTGAGCAATTGTTCCTGCAAATCTTTCACTTTGGTGAGATGATCTGCCATGCAGTCACCCTTATCCATAGAAAGAAGATCCAATTGCCTCTTCAAGTAGGCAACTCTAGCCTCGTTGTGTACCTGATACATTGATTCCAATGTATCCCATGCAAGCTTTGATGTCTTGCAAGAACAAGGTGCGGAATAATAGTCCTTTTCACTGAAAGGGCTATCAATGACATGGCATGTGCATCCCTAGAGTCTCATCTCTTCTACTCTTGTGTGGGAGCAAGTTCTACCTCAAGAGCTCTTTGAGGCGTTGCTAGTTGTATGGTAAGTGGGCGTGTGTCATCACCACACACGATGCCCCAAAGTCCTTTGGCTACCAGCAAATTACGGATCATGAAACTCCAGAGGGAGTAGTTAGATCCATCTAACTTGTCCTCCTGGGTGAGCACACCAAATACATCTGTAGCATTTTGAGCCATGTCAACAAAATATACTTGCAAGCAAACCAAGCACCAATGTGCACTGCCAGGCAACCGAATGTCCTGTGTAAATTTTTGCCTGCAAACTGAAGCAAGTGTAAACCTGCACCAAATTGTCCAATTACACACAATGTGTATACATATGCAACAAACCACAGCTGTAATGCCCAATCACATGCTCCAATCTGAAAAGCCCCAATTTTTATGCACTGCAATTGCTTCAATGTGTAGTTAATTGCCTAATTTTGACAGAAGCCCCAAATTTCTGCAACTGAAAGAGACTCAATTTGCTAATTTTGACCTCAATTTCGAAAACCCCCAAATTCCAACCCAAACAGCATGTATGGCACCACCTACAATTTTCATGGAAAAGGAGAATTTTGGCAAACCCCTAAAAATTGTTGAACTTGCCTTGCCCTGAAATGGCTGCAAATTTATTTTTATTTTTTTATTTATGGATTCAACACATAATAATAAAATTCTGAAGCAAACCTGCAGGCGGGGGGCAGCACGTATGGTACAGGTACGAAGACCTTATCCGTATGAGGTACGGTACGTATGGAGTGGTACGGAAAGTACTGAAGATACTCATCGGATGAGTACGGGTACGAAATGCAACTAAGCACTAGAGTGTGTTGAGAGAGAATGCAAGAGAGAGAAATACAAGAGAATTTTGGCAAACCCGACCTGGAAAATTATTTGATAAATTTGGAACTAAGTTTAACTTTTCCGGTGCATTCTACCTATCACAAAACTCCTTATAGCTTCTATTTTTCTACTGTTCATGTGTGGCATGTGGAGCCTGACATGACAGTATGGCTGGTGTAGCCTGCCATGGTGTGTCTGTGTGGCATATGGAGCCTAACATGACAGTACATGTATGGCTGGTGTAGCCTAACATGATAGTACATGTGTGGCTTGTGGAGCCTGACATGGTGTACATGTATGGCCCATGGAGCCTGACATGATGAAATTCTCTGGGACTAGCTATCTTGGAGATCTTTTGTATTTATGTTCTGGGAAGGTTCCGGAAGAATCATGAGCCCTAGACATTTTATCAGATACAACTGAGCAGATGGGTGTTTCTTGCAATATAAATGCACTCATGTGTGTGCATGACTTTGATTTTATCTTTGGATGACTTGTCTTGTTTGCTTGGACAATGCCTCAGATTTCTGCCTATGTTGTCCATGGAGCCGGGGATGCCTCGGCACCCTGTGGACATGTATGTGCACACGTGTTTGGGACTGACAAGTGGTCTACATGTGTTTTGTAAGTAGTAAGTATTCCCAAAAACTCAATTTATAGCTTTATGAGTTCACATGCTAATAATTATTGGTGCAGGTTCAAACTCACTTATAAGTGACCAGACAACTTATAAGTGAGTACACATTGAGCAGGACTTATTTCATACACGTGGTGGCCAAAAGTTGGGCACTGGACATTATTTGGGCCTCCTTCAAGTAGGCGCCCCCTTCTCGACCTAAAAAGCACACGTGGGAGCTACAATTGGCAAAGGAGCTCTAATCTTGAGTAAGACTCCAGTTTTATGTGAGGCGCCTGCTTTTCTTGGTGCATGGGAGCTGGTCGACTGCTTCTCCAGGCTGTTTACAGCCTTCTATCACAACAAAAACCTAACAAGTGCATGGGAGGTGCTGGCCGACCCCTTCTACATGTTCTCCACTGCTGGCCGGCTGATTTACAACTTGAACAGAGGCTGGACAGACCATAAAAACAGCGAAATAGGGCTGGTCGAGGGCATCTGGACAGTTTTCCTTCTGAGCGGGGACTTGCAGGCTTGTGTACAGCTGCTGGTCAATTTCTTTTGAGGCTACAGAGGGCTGGTTGACTACTGAAAACAGCCTTTGAGGGCTCGTCGACTTGCTCTATGAGCCAAACAGGAAAAAGACGATGATGTTGAGTTGTCCCGGGCGAATGTGGGAGTGCTATGGGCTGTCCATAGTTGTCCTGCATGTGCTTGATGCCAGGAACGCTCACTTGTGCTAAGAATTGTCAGCAAATTCAGTTTATGTTATGTTTTCTTGTTTTCATATTGTATTGGAAGAAACAGGTGCAGCCAGTGGTGAACCCTGGGCACCCGCAAAGTTGTATTGGAAGTAGACTCCTTTTTGGTAATCTAACCATAAAAGCCGCCGCGGGGGGGGGGGGGGTGGGGGGGGGTCAGCCCATCTTATGGCCCCTAGTGTGGTGTACTGTGCAAATTTGTCATCTCTTTTTGTCTGGCATGCTCGTATGTATTTTCAGTTTTCATGATTGATAAGATTTTCCGTGTATAGTTGCCCTTCTGTTTACATTGGTATCAAAGCTTGGCTTTCTAGGCAGTTGTGCCTAATATGATGTTGGATATGGCTGTAAGGAGTCATTATCCGTGAGAGAAGGTTCGGATTCTTAGATAGCCCTCGTCTTATTGTCGCGCCTCGAAAGAGGTTACCTTTGGTTTAACCGGCAGTGAGCATGTGGAAAGACTTCGTGGCCCTCCTGTCTGTGTAGGGACACTGTTGCACCCTCACAGTCTATTCGGTATCATACTTGGGAAACTGGTAGAGAGCGATTCCGGGGCACGGAAAATTCTTTTCTTTCTGAAAAGCTGGAAGATACATTATGGCCAGCGAGTCTGATCATTCTGTAGAAGACTCTTATCACCCGTACTCGCTGCATTCGGGATGAAGACAGAGACAAGGATCATGTTGGGGCTTTAGCTGATAACGATCCACAGTTGTCTGCCAAGGCTGAGGATCAACAGGATATTGATGCCTTGATGAATGAGCTTGAAGAGCTCCGTGCTTTGCAAAGAGATCCTAATGTACAGAGGGTCATAGAATCAAAGCCTCATGTCAAGGCTGATGTGGTCACTTTTGATGCAATTGCCCAATAGATGGAAATCAACAAACCTCGAGAGTTGGTTGTTGCTTATTTAAAAAGTCACGGCAATGTTGTTTCCGATGATGAGGGCAAGTGGATCTTCACACGGCAGCTTCGCAGGCTATTCTATGAAGGGAACTCCGATGATGTTGTGAAAGGGCATGCAGCCCGCACCAGTGATGTGAGAGGGCATGCAGCCCGAGCAACTGATGTAAGTGGGCATGCAGCCCGAGCAGGTGTTTTGAGGGGGCTTGCAGCCCATGCAACAGATATGAGGGGGCATGCAGCCCGAGGAGATGATGTACATCGACATGCAGCTCGTGGGGATGATGAGGGGTTTTCAGCCCATTTGAGAGATGCAAAAGATCTTCATGCATTGTCGGTGGTGTCTCCACCTTCTAGGTATGTACCTGCTCCTAAAGTTTCATCCAGAGTGGAAGGTGTTACACGGGAAATCAGCCCTAGACCTGGGCATCGTCGCCATCGTAGGCATGACAAGGAGGATGATGTATTAGAGCATGGATGCTCGTCACAGCAAAAAGGCCAAAGAGTTCAAGTCAGGAGACAAGGACATCAAATTCGAGAGCTATAATGGAAAGTTGGATACTACAAAGGCACTTGCTTTCATAAGGCAATTTGAAATAGCCTTTTGCACCGAGGAATTTACCGAGAAATCTATGCTCAGGCATGTGGGTATGCATCTTAAAGAAACTGCAAGTGATTGGTGGATGGCAAAGCTTTTGGATAGGACAGTTGTCCGTACATGGAGTGCTTTCAAAGAGCAATTTTATGATCAGTTCCTCCCTCCTCACTTTGAGGAGGAATGGGATTGGCTAACACAGGATGAAGGCGAATCCGTTTCCTCTTATGTTTCAAAGTTTTGGCGGATTCTTCTCAAAGTCACACCTTTCATGACGATCAGTGAGGACGAGAAGAAAAGAAAGTTTGAGTCAGGGCTGCAACGAATCATTCAAAAGAGCCTTGCAGTGTACCCCCACAACACCTTACAGGAGCTCATATACTCAACAACTATTTCTGAGGAGTTGCATGGTAATGGAACGTCAAAAAGACAAGAATTCAGCTCATACAAGGAATAAAATTTAGAGCTAGAAATAAGCAGAAAAAGGGTGGACAGCCACCTAAGTTTATGCCTCACGAGTCCAAGGATGCAAAAGGGAGCTCAAAAAAAAAGCCGAGGGGTAAAAAGGATGATCCTAAGCTATCCAGACAACATATCTTTGATTGCATAAGAGGGGAAAAGTGCTTCACATGTGGGAGCAAAGATCACATGAAAGCTCAATGCCCCCAGAATCTCAAAAAGAATCATGCGCAGGATACCAAACCGAGTGTGAATGTTATACCCGATGTTTAGGGTAACACTGCACATGAACCAAAGAGCAAAATATCATGCAAAGCTTGGGGCAAGTTAAAGGACCAAACAGCTTTATTCCTTTTTGATAATGCCTCAACAAATAAATTCATATCCATACAGATGGCTGCTGCTCTTGGGTTAAAGCCCAAGGAATTGAACATGGACTTTCATGCAGATGCTACCTTCGAGGACAAGGATCATGAAGACTTCCTCGTGGCACCACTTACAGGATGTGATGTGATACTTGGGATGCCTTGGCGTTATCGTTTGGATCCCAAGATTTTGCACAAACAAAAGAAAATTATGTTTACTCATAGGGGTAGGAAAGTTTGTATTGATGCGGGTACTACTGGGAGTACCACACCCGTTGTAAGCCATATATCTATTTCAAAGGCAATAAAGAAATCAGCTTTTTCTTACTTGGTCTTTGTACGTGATAATGTTGAGCATGATGCTGTAACTCCCGTAGATCAAGATAAGATTGATTTCTTAAGTGAATATGCTGATTGTTTTGTTGATTCACTACCAGGACAGTTACCCCTAGAGAGGCCAGAGAATCATTGTATTGACATAATCCCTGGGAGCTCTCCTCCTAACCGACCTCCTTATAGGGTGAGTGCTGCCCAACAGGCGGAAATCATGACTCAAGTAAATGATTTACTTGAGAAGGGGTTGATAAGGCCAAGTTCTTCGCCTTATTGTTCTCCAGTTTTACTTGTGCAGAAAAAGGATGGGACATACAAAATGTGTGTTGATTATAGGACCCTTAACAAGATTACTATCAAGAATAGGCTTCCGATTCCTCGAATTGATAATATTCTTGATAAACTTGAGGGAGTTGCTTGTTTTAGTCGCATTGATCTTAAGAGTGGCTACCATCACATTCGAGTGGTACCTCAAGACGTGCACAAAACGGCTTTTCGAACATCATTTGGATTATATGAGTATTCGGTTGTCATTTAGACTTACGAATGCTCCTGCCACTTCAATAGAATGATGGATAGAATTTTTAGACCTCATCCCAAGTTCACAGGAACTTTCTTTGATGATATTATTATTTTTTCAAAGAGTGAGGCTGAACATAAGGAACATCTTGCCATTGCTTTCGAAGAGCTAAGGAAACATAAGCTTTTCATCAATGGGAAGAAGATTGACTTCTTCTTGTCACAAATTCACATATTGTTTCAAAGGATGGAATACGCATGGATCCCGCAAAGATTCAAGCAATCAAGGATTGGCCAGAACTGCAAAATGTGTATCAAGTTAGGAGCCTTATTGGTTTATGCTCTTATTATCGTCGATTTATTCGACACTGTGCTTTCTTAGGTTCACCATTACATGATCTAACGAAGAAGAAAGTAGCATTCCGTTGGTCAGAACCCAAAAAGACAGCTTTTCAGAAGTTGAAGGATGCAATCATATCAAGGCCAGTTCTTATTATTCCAGATTTGCATAGACCTTCTGTGGTCAAGTGTGATGCATGTGGAGATTGTTTGGGGACTGTTTTGAACCAAGAGGGACATGCAGTGGCTTTTGAAAGCCGCCACCTGCAACATGCAAAATTGTATTTGCAGGTTTATGAGAAAGAGTTGTTGACCATTATTCATGCCCTTCAAACATGGAAGCATTATCTTTTGGGGGCTGAATTTATGGTAAAACAAATCACCAAAGTTTGCAGCACTTTCTTACACAACCTAAAATCTCGGAAAAGCATCTAAGGTGGGCAACCTTCTTGTCCATGTTCCATTTTCAGATTTTGCATACCCCAGGCAAGAAGAATTTGGTGGTGGATGCTTTATCACGCAAGCCACAAGTACATGCCGTAACTACCGCCTACCATCAGGACTTATCAGGGACGCGAGATATGTATGCTTTGGACACAAATTTTTAGCTTACTTGGGTTGATTTGAATCATGGTACTGTTGTCCCATCTTATTCGATTAGAGATGGGTTTCTGATGATGCAGAATCGTATTTGTGTAGTGCGTGAATTACGCCAAAAGGTTATGGAAGAGTGTCATGCTCCACCATATGCTGGTCATCCTGGTATTCTGGCTACTACACAAGCTTTGGAAAGATATTTCTTTTGGCCAGCTCTACGCAGGGATATTGAAGCTTATGTGCGAGAGTGCATAGTGTGTCAAAAAGCCAAGTTTGACAGACACGACACCTAGTTTGCTTCAGCCCTTGCCCATTCCACAGGAACCATAGGAAAGCATTGCTATGGATTTCATTATGGATCTGCCAAAATCGGCACATGGAAATGATGCCATATGGACTATTATAGATCATTTTAGCAAACAGGCACACTTTATTCCTGTGAGGAAAACAATCAAGCCAGAGCACATGGCAAAGTTGTTCTTAGCTCAGATTTTCAAACATCATGGCATACCCAAGTCTTTTGCAGGGGATAGAGATCCTCGGACTACCGGTTTATTTTGGCGGGCATTGTTTGATAATATGGGTACAAAGTTGAGTTTTTCATCAGCCTATCATCCTCAAACGAATGGTCAAAGTGAAATTGCAAATTCAGCTGTGCTTGACGTGCTCAAGTGTTATGTATCTGAGCAGAAGTCAGATTGGGAAAAGTATTTGCCATTGGTTGAGTTTGCATACAATAACACAGTGCATTCTTCAACTAATAAGGCTCCATTTGAGATGGTCTATGGCAAGGTGGTGCTTCCACCTATCTTACGAACAAAAGATGAAATCTTTGCAACAGATAAGTATGTCCGTGATTTGGATACTACGTTTGCACAGGTTCGGACAGCCATAGAAAGATCTCAAGCTAAACAGAAAAAGGCAGCTGACAAACACACGCAAGGGGTGGTTTTTAAGGAAGGTGATTAGGTATTACTTAAGTTTGAGAAAGTACGTCTTTGAAAGCGACCAGGTAAGGAAGGCCGGTTACCTAAGCTTTCAAACAGGTATTACGGGCCACTCCAAATTTTGCAGAAAATAAATGAAGTGGCATATAGATTGGTATTGCTCGATCACTGGAAAATACACAATGCCTTTCATGTCAGTTTGCTGAGGCCTTATGTGGGACCACCTCCTATGAAACCAATTTTGGAAGATCCACCAGAAGTGGATGAACTTAAGGAGGTACTGCAACCTAAGCAAATAGTTTTTCATAAAGAGTGCAAGCATGCAGGTGGCAAGCTAGTGCGCAGGTATCTTGTGAAGTTTAAAAACTATTCGGCTATGGATGCAAAATGGATGGACGAGGATTATTTTGCAGATTATCCGGAACTTCTAAAGGCCTACTTGGAAGCTTTTCAGTTGTGGTCAACTGCTTAGAAGCCGGGGGAATGTCACAAAATTCCTATAACTGTACTCGTGTGTGCATGACCTTGATTTTATCTTTGGATGACTTGTCTTGTTTGCCTGGACAATGCTTGAGATTTCTGCCTATGTTGTCCATGGGGCCAGGGACACCTCGGCACCCTGTGGATGTGTATGTGCACACCTATTTGGGACTGACATGTGGTCTACATGTGTTTTGCAGGTGGTAAGTATTCCCAAAAACTCAATTTACAGCTTTATGAGTTCACATGCTAATAATTATTGGTGCAGGTTCACACTCACTTATAAGTGACCAGACAAGTATACATTGAGCAAGACTTATTTAATACACGTGGCAGCCAAAAGCTGGGCACTGGACATTATTTGGGCCTCCTTCAAGTAGGCGCCCCCTTCTGGACCTAAAAAGCACACGTGGGAGCTAAAACTGGCGGAGGAGCTCTAATCTTGAGTAAGACTCCAGTTTTATGTGAGGCACCTGCTTTTCCTGGTGCATGGGAGCTGGTCGACTGCTTCTATTGGCTGTTTACAGTCTTCTATCGCGACAAAAACCTACCAGGTGCATGGGAGGTGCTGACCCGACCCCTTCTACATGTTCTCCACTGCCGACCCCTTCTACATGTTCTCCACTGCTGGCCGGCTGATTTATAGCTTGAACAGAGGCTGGACAGACCATAAAAACAGAGAGAAATGGCTGGTCAAGGACATCTAGACAGTTTTCCTTCTGAGTGGGGGCTTGTAGGCTTGTGTACAACTGCTGGTCAATTTCTTCTGGGGCTACGGAAGGCTGGTTGACTGCTGAAAACAACCTTTGAGGGCTCGTCGACTTGCTCTATGAGCCAGACAGGAAGAAGACGATGATGTTGAGTTGTCCCGGGCTGATGTGGGAGTGCTATGGGCTGTCCATAGTTGTCCTCCATGTGCTTGATGCCGGGAATGCTCACTTGTGCTAGCAAATTCACTTTATGTTATGTTTTCTTGTTTTCATATTGGAAGAAACAGGTGCAGCCAGTGGTGAGCCTTGGGCACCCACAAAGTTGTATTGGAAGCAAACTCCTTTTTGGTAATCTAACCATAGGGGGGGGGGGTTCCGCCCATCTTCTGGCCCCTAGTGTGGTGTACTGTGCAAATTTGTCATCTCTTTTTGTCTGGCATGCTCATGTGTATTTTCAGTTTTCATGATTGATAAGATTTTCCGTGTATAGTTGCCCTTCCGTTTACACTACCCACTAACGGACGGCCAAACGGAGATTTACAATCAATTGGCCTTCAATGTGCTCGAGTGTTATGTTCACGACCATCAAGGTAAGTGAAAAAAGTATTTGCCTTTAGTTCAAGCTGTTTTGAATAACTCTTTTTCTTCAGCCTAGTGGAAGGACTCCATACAAGACAGCATTAGGAAGACCGTTCCACTCTTTGTTGACCAAGATGTCATCCTCCGTGCCTGAAGCGAACAAATTGATGGAGTCTTACCAAGAGATCTTGGAGTCTGTGAAAGACAGATTGGCTAAAGCGCAAGAGGCCAACACTCAACAAGCCAACAAGGACAGAAGAGATGTGATCTTTTCGGAAGGAGATTGGATTTATCTCAAGATAATGAAGCAAAGATTTTGAAACAAGTGGGCAAGCGATGCCCAAAGCTATCGTTTTGGAGCTTCAAACCCTTTCCCATTTTGAAGAATATCAATGAGGTTTCCATGAAGCTGAAGCTACCACCCAATTGGACCATGCATGATATGTTCCATGTTAGTTGGTTGAAGCCTTATATTGGACCTCATCTCTCGGAACTAGACATAATGGACGAAGCTGAAGTTATGGTTCCTGAACAGATCCTTCTACATCAGTTCAAGCACGGCTCCAACCAAAAGGAAAGACAATCCCTCGCAAAGTTTCAAGACCAAGGGACACACAAAGCGGTGTGGCCTAACAAGACCTCCTTCAAATATTTTCCAACATTATTGACGAACTATTTGGAGGCTTTATAGCTTCCCTCGAGTTAAGCAGAAGGGGACGTCACGTGCATCTTGTACTTGGATGCCACGTTGACATATCTATACACGCAGGTGTAGGATCTAGAGTGGAATGAAACCAATCCCGTCAAGTGGGAATAGACTCCGTTGGACACCCACACGCGTAATAGCACAACTTAATATCCCAATTTGAAATGGACAACTTAATAACAACTGAAGTTTGAAATGAAATGAAATGAAATAGTAGGACACCAGCACTGGGGCCGAAATGGGCCGACCCTCCCCCTCTCAATATATAATATATTATTGGGAGTATTTAACAAATACACCAGATGATGTCCATGTACAAATGAATACAGTACCAAAAAAAAGGCTCGAAGTTGACGTTCGAAGAAGAGCGACCACTTGAGTGGTCCAGTCTCTACGGTCCTGTGCTTTCACTGGACTCCGCAGAGAGCGCCCCACTGGTGTTCCAGGACCACGCACAAACAGGTGCTCCCGTACTAAGGCCTGGCTCTCTCGATCTCGGCACCTTCGGACCGCGGTTCTCCAAAAGCTTGGACTACCCGGCACCGAACGGGTGTTAACCGTAGAGAGAATCCCTTATCAGATTTACCACAAAGTTCTTTACTTAAATCTGAAATTCACTTACTTGTAGATTACAGATGGGAGACCAATACCCATGGTGTCTATGTGCAGTTACTTGAGAGGGACACCAAGGTGCAGCAGCACGCCGAGGAGAAGGATGAAGAGCTGCCTGGGGAGCAGCGCCTGTTGGAGATATAACACCTGGCTGCAAACTCCACGGCCGCCTGCTGTGTAGTGGGCAGCCCACTGGATAACCAGCGCACCCACCAGCAGAGGGTACAGCCGCCAGCAGAGGGTGTAGCTGCCTGATGATAGGAGAGTACACTAGCGCCTGTAGGAGGCAGCGCACAGCCTGCTAGTGATGGCACACGCCGCCTCTGGAGATAGCGCAGCCTGCTGTGGTAGGCAGCGCAGCCTGTTTGGCTGCCTGTCTGGAGGCACACACACAGCCGCCTGCTGTGGTAGGCAGCGCAGCCTGTTTGGCTGCCTGTCTGGAGGCGCACACACAGCCGCCTTTTAGGTCGCCTGGCGAAGAGAAGGCAGCCTGCTGGAGGCGCACACACAGCCGCCTTTTAGGTCGCCTGGCGAAGAGAAGGCAGCCCGCTGGAGATTCAACGCAGCCTGCTGGACAGAGGGAGTTGCCGACTGTTGAGGTGGTGTTACGCAGCCTGAATCGAAGGAGATGATCGCCGGGCTGCTTACGATAGAGGTGGTGGCTCCCTTTTGTAAAGGTTGGAGTGTTAAACACTTACAGTTGGCTGGCTCCCCACGTTTGCATGTGGGCGGCCAGCTTCATGGTGGTGTGGGTAGGTGACCATGCACCCACCCCCACACACACGAGAGTTAAGTGTGGCTCCCCACCTTGGCCCCAAAGTGGGTGCCCAAAGGGGGTGCCCACTTTTAAGTGAATGTGAACATACAAGCTTATAAAATGAAAGGTTAGAAAATAAACTATTAAACCAACATGTGCAATACACTTACCACCTGTTCACACGCAACAAAACTCGTCAGAAGACAGAGCAAACTTTACGACTCACTATGGCAGGCGTCCCCGCTCAGTAAGTGACACGTCAAGCAGGCAAACACAAAAATACAAGTCATGCGAAAACAGTTTCAAGCATGCAAAACATGAGTGCATGTGCAAATAGTATCATGGACATATCTCCCGTTCATGGAACAAGTACAAAATATCTGTCGACATAAAAATGGCACGACATAAAATATAAATCTTGGTCTTCCTATGGAGTGACAGTCCCATAAGTAAAACACAGTTCCAGGCACGAGCCTCCCTATGGAGTGACAGTCCCATAGGCAAGACACGGCACGAATACTGGCTCTTCCATGGCGTGACAATCCCATGGATAGAACACAGTCCAGGTCATACACGGGTGGCACCAGTCTGGCTCCCGTCCATGTCAAGCAAAAATACTGGCCTCTTCACATGAGACACCGGCCTGGCCTCAAGTGAACGAGACACAAAAACTGGAGATGGACCAAATGGTCGGCCAATTGGTGACATCCCCCCGGGCTTCTAAAGAGTTGTCCTCAACTGAAAAGCCTCAAGATATGCCTGCAACAACTGTGGGTAGTCAACAAAATAATCCTCATTTACCCACTTTGCATCAATAGGCAAATAATTTTTAAACTTCACAAGGTATCTCCTCGAAAGCTTTCCGACAGGTAGCTTTCTCTCCTTGTGAAAAACAATCTGTTCTGGCTGGAGGATCTCCTCAAGGTCATCAATCTCTGGCGGATCTTCTGTGACAGGCTCGTCAGGATCTGGCCCCACATATTTCCGAAATAGACTCACATGAAATGCATTGTGAATCTTCCAATGACTAGGTAAAGCAAGCCTGTATGACACTTCATTGATCTTTTGAATCACCTTGAAAGGTCCATAATAGCGAGGAGAAAGCTTAGGATATGATCCTTCTCGTCCTGGCCTCTTCAGAAGCCTGGCCTTCTCAAATTTCAGCAAAACCCAATCACCTTCTTTGACTTGCATGTCCCTTCTATGCTTGTCAACAGCCATTTTATGCTTATCTTGTGACTTTGCAATGGCTGTCCGCACTTGAGCAAAGGCTACATCCAAGTCACGAACATATTCATCAGCTGCAAAAATCTCATCCTTTGTACGAAGGATGGGTGGCAATACCACTCTGCCATAAATGGTCTCAAACGGAGCCTTTCCCGTGGAGGCATGGATTGAGGCAAACTTAACAAGTGGAAGATACTTCTCCCATGCAGTCTTTTGATCTGCCACATAACACTTCAACAAATCCAACACAGCTGAATTTGCAGCTTCACTTTGGCCATCCGTTTGGGGATGATAAGCTGATGAAAACTCAAGTTTAGTACCCAAGTTATCAAATAAAGCTCTCCAAAAGAGGCTTGTAGTCCTGGGATCTCTATCCCCAACAATGGATTTAGGCATACCATGATGCTTGAAAATATTAGCAAGAAAAAGCTTTACCATATGATCAACTTTAATGGTTTCCTTGACGGGCAAGAAATAAGCTTGCTTGCTAAACCTGTCCACAATGGTCCAAATAGCATCATTCCCATGCTAGGATCTAGGCAAATCCATAATAAAATCCATAGTAATACTTTCCCAAGGTTGTGAGGGAATAGGCAATGGCTGAAGCAAACCTGGAGGTTTTTGCCTGTCAAATTTCACCTTTTGGCAAGTAATACATGCACGCACATAAGCCTCAATGTCTTTACGCAAGCTTGGCCAAAAGAAATATCTCTCAATCATGCGTGTAGTAGGCATGATACCTCTATGACCAGCATAAGGTGGAGCGTGACATTCCTCCATAACATTTGGACGCAAATCCTTCACCACACATAGGCAATTATCCTTCATAAGATAACCCTCGTTGATAATATAAGAGGCATGTGAATGACCAGCCATCAAATCAGTCCATATATGGAAAAAATCAGCATCCAAATGATACAATTCTCGCATAGCAAATAAGTCCCCATGAGAGGCCACTGAGACTGCAGCTACATAAGGCCTCCTGGATAATGCATCTGCCACCACATTTTTCTTTCCCGGAGATGCACAATTTGAAAATGAAACATCGAAAGAAAATTTGCCATTCTCATCTGCTTCTCTGAAAGCTTTGTTTGAGATAGAAAGTATCTCAAGCTTTGATGATCTGTCTTGACTACAAATTCAGTCCCAAGAAGATAATGTTTCCAAATTTTTAAGGCATGAATTACAGCCAAGAGCTCTTTCTCATAGATATCCATATGAAGCTCAGCATCATGCAAACGACGGCTCTCGTATGCAACTCCATGCCCTTCTTGATTTAGGACAGCTCCTATACAATCACCACAAGCATCACATTCAACTACGCGGTCCTGTGCCTTCACTGGACTCCGCGGAGAGCGCCCCACTGGTGTTCCAGGACCACGCACAAACAGGCGCTCCCGTACTAACGCCTGGCTCTCCTGATCTCGGCACCTTCGGACCGCGGTTCTCCAAAAGCTTGGACTACCCGGCACCGAACGGGTGTTAACCGTAGAGAGAATCCCTTATCAGATTTACCACAAAGTTCTTTACTTAAATCTGAAATTCACTTACTTGTAGATTGCAGATGGAAGACCAATACCCATGGTGTCTATGTGCAGTTACTTGAGAGGGACACCAAGGTGCAGCAACACGCCAAGGAGGAGGAGGAAGAGCTACCTGGGGGAAGGTATAACCACCTGAAGAAGGGAGAAGAAGCAGCCTGCAGAAGGAGATGGAGGCGCACAGTGGCCTGCAGCCTGTTGGACAGAAGGAGCAGCGCCTGTTGGAGATATAACACCTGGCTGCAAACTGCGCAGCCGCGTGCTGTGTAGTGGGCAGCCCACTCGACAACCAGCACAGCCACCAGCAGAGGGTACAGTCGCCAGCAAAGGGTACAGTCGCCAGCAAAGGGTACAGTCGTCAGCCTGTGGTGTAGCCGCCTGATGATAGGAGAGTACACTGGCGCCTGCAAGAGGCAGCGCACAGCCTGCTAGTGATGGCACACGCCGCCTCTGGAGATAGCGCACAGCCGCCTGCTGTGGTAGGCAGCGCAGCCTGTTTGGCTGCCTATCTGGAGGCGCACACACAGCCGCCTTTTAGGTCGCCTGGCGAAGAGAAGGTAGCCTGTTGGAGATTCAACGCAGCCTGCTGGAGAGAGGGAGTTGCCGACTGCTGAGGTGGTGAAACGCAACCTGAATCGGAGGAGATGATCACCGGGCTGCTTACGATAGAGGTGGTGGCTCCCTTTTGTAAAGGTTGGAGTGTTAAACACTTACAGTTGGCTGGCTCCCCACGTTTGCATGTGGGCGGCCAGCTTCATGGTGGTGTGGGTAGGTGACCATGCACCCACCCCCACACACACAAGAGTTAAGTGTGGCTCCCCACCTTGGCCCCAAAGTGGGTGCCCAAAGGGGGTGCCCACTTTTAAGTGAATGTGAACATACAAGCTTATAAAATGAAAGGTTAGAAAATAAACTATTAAACCAACATGTGCAATACACTTACCACCTGTTCACACGCAACAAAACTCGTCAGAAGATAGAGCAAACTTTACGACTCACTGGCAGGCGTCCCTGCTCAGTAAGTGACACGTCAAGCAAGCAAACACAAAAATACAAGTCATGCGAAAACAGTTCCAAACATGCAAAAAAGCTTGACACGGAGCATATGACTGAGGCTGATTCTATGGATGTATTCCTCACTCGTGTTAACGATTTGCGAGAGCAATTAACCAATATTGATAAGGTGATATGAAACTTGGTTAAACACAATGCTAATCCATACACTTAAATACACTAAGATTTGATGGACACTTGCTCAAATACAAGAAGTAAATTGCTGAATTGACAAGAGACACCTTAGCAAGCTTGGAAATGGAGTTGGGAAGGAGAAAGTGCAGAAAATGCAGCCCAATAGCCCTCATGAAGGAGGTGCCAAACTCTAGAGAGCGGAGGAGGAGTAAGATGGTGAGTTGTCCAGTGTAGGTGGCAGGCAAGTGCTTTGTGGAGCAAGCTAGAGTGGACACATGGCTGGTTACTCCCTTTGTACAAAGGGGATAAGGTCTGGGCAGTGGACATTGGGTTATGTCCACTCGGGACATCAGTGTGTGTGAACACCGGGCTGGTCATAATTTATAAGTGAGTTTTGGTTGCCCAAAACTTAATGAAGTGTGTACACACTCACTTAAAAATTAGTGCTAACTCCTAAGGCTAGGTTTATGACCAATACTTACCACCTATCATGTCCACAAACAGTTTCACACGCACAGTTCGTGGGCGGGCGTCCCCTTACCCAGAACTACACATTGGTCAAGCAAGCATGAAAACAGCATGCAATTTCAATTGCAAGCAAGCACATAAAGATGCTATGCAATGCAGCATTAGTATGGACAATCCCCGTTCATGAGACTATACCAAAATAGACGTGCTCCAGGCAAGTACACATGGTACCAGACCCAATGGAACACCAATCCACCAAGCATTTCCGGGCATGTACACGGAGGCACAAGTCCCAACGGAAAGCCAAGTCCACAGTATCACATGAGTGGCATCAATCCCCGGCATATACAACTGCCATGGACACCAGTCCAATGTACATACATGATAAGAAAGCACGGGTGGACCAATTGGGTAGCCTAATGGTGACATGATACCTGACAATTAATATGTTTCTATTGTTCTCAATGGTTTGCCTAAATCCTATCAAGGATTCGCTACCACTATTCGGCTCTTGACGAAGAGAAATTCAAATTTGTACACATTTGATGATTTGGTAGCTCTCTTGTTACAAGAAGAGTAATCCCGATCAAACTGGAAAAGCATGATTGCTGCAAATCAAGCATTTGCTGCCTCTTTTCGTGGCAAAGGGAAATCTGGGACAGCTTCTAGTGCTAAGCCTAGAGGCAAAGCACCTGTAACTTGCCCGAGAAGCGCGGGAGTGGACGTGCATCACTTGACCATGAGCATAACTAAACATTTCGGCATTTAATCACAGCCATTAAACAATCCACAAAGCTGAAAATAGAAGTTGCACATATAACACCGCATACAGCCTGAATGTCACATAAAACCAGAAATTTCAGCAAGCTTTGGGACTGTTTTGTTGAAAAACAACTATCCGGGGTGTGCAAGATGGTGTAGAGTAGTGAAATCATCTTCCTATGGCTATGGTAAGCTTAGAAATGAAGAGAAATGGTGAAAAAATCAGAGTTTTCAACCTCCAAAAACCTGCTTGAAGCTCAAACTCGCCCAAGAGATAACTCTCTCATGTTCAAATAAGTAAGAAAACGCTACAATGCCATGTGTAGAGCTGAATTGACTACTGTGAGGACACTTGTCTCACTTTTATCCTCTTATCTGCCACATGTCCCAAATCCAACGACCGAAAATTCCACAATCTTAAGCTCTAGAAATATCCCAAATGACAGCTAATTTCACATTGGCGCTTTGGAAATACTCGATCTATGTCAAATTCCAGAGGTAATGACGGGAACGGAAATTCCGATCTAGAAATATCCCAAATGATAGCTAATTTCACATTGGCGCTTCGGCAATACTCGATCTGTGTCAAATTCCGGAGGTAATGACGGGAACGGAAATTCCATCGGAGATTGCCAAATATAGCAACTTTCTACCACATGAGAAATACATATAAGCACCCACATAGAAACCTGTTTCATTGCTCGATCTCCCCCAAATCCTCAAGAGTTCACCATACATACTTTCCACTTGACACTTACCCATTTTTGTGTCCAAGAAATCGTCTGGAGTGCCTGGACCATGCTACGAACACTTGGTCCCCTGTACTGGATAATCCCCCATTCCCAAGGCTTGTACATTCTTGATCTTTTGGGCATCCAAAGCCCTTCCACACACATGAATTCTGGATATGCCCAAAATAGTGACAACACCTATCCGTTAAGATCCTCCTGCATCAAAAGAGGGTGGGGACAAGAAGAAACGGTGTAACTATTACACAGAAAACCTAGACATTCATTGAAGAATGCAAAAAGCGTATTGCGAGTGAGCAAAAGAAAAAGCAGCAAGGTTTGGCTGCTACCACAGATGACACTAAGGAAGAGGCCAACTTGACCCATGATAGCTATGCATTGATTGTCACATGTAGTACTCCGTCTATGCCTTCTTCTTGTATGTCAGTTTCTGATGCTAATTGGTACTTTGACAACGGTGCTACGAAGCACATCACTTCATGTAAGATGTTTTTTGCCACTTTACAAGATGCACCTAAAGGTGGTACAATGATGTGTGCTAATAATGCATCGTATGCCATTAAGGGCATGTAGATTTGACAGCATGCAATGGTGACATTTTCACTTTACATGACACATTGTATGTATCTATAATTCATAAAAATCTCATCTTTGTATTGCTCTTGCATGTATGTGAGGGTTGTTTACTTGGGAAGATGCATCGACATTCTTTTCGCGAACTACTCAATCATTGCAACTTGTACATAGTCATGTTTGTGGCCCGATAAAGGCTCCATCTCTTGGGGGGACATCTATATTTTATCACTTTCATTGATGACTACACTCGGTTCACTTGGGTGTATGGCTTGAAAGCCAAATCAGATGCGTTTGCATCCTTCCGTGCATTTTTACCCTTGCCTGAAAATGCTTGTGGCCATAAGCTTGTTGCTTTGCGTACACATTTTAAGGGGGGGGGATGATATTTATCAAATGAGTTCACAACTTTTATGCAATCTCGTGGCACATCTCATCAATGTATTATACCTTATACTGCTCAGCAAAACGGTGTTGCTGAGAGACGTAATCGTACTCTTATGGAGATGGCCAAATGTATGTCTAAGTAACTTTTGGCTTGAGGCAGTCATGTGTACCAACTATGTGCTGAACCGCTATCACATTAAAGCCTTGAAATCTATGACAGCTTATGACGCTTGGAATGACAGAATCCCAGTGATTACTCGTATGCAAGTCTTTGGTTGTCTGGTTTATGTGCATGTACCAACACAACAAAGACATAAACTTGATGCAAAGGCCATTAAATGTATCTTTCCAAGCTACAACAATGAAAGCAAAGGGTATCGACTTATGTGCCTGCTATACAGGTAAAATCATTGTGTGTCGCAATGTTATCTTTGATGAATTTGCATCTCAGCCATTGCTTTTATGTCAAAAACAGCCATCAACTAGACCAAAAGATGTCTTTGTTACATTGCTGCCTTTGTTTGGGTCACATGCTGATGATGTAGAGCCCGCGGCTCGTTTACAGCAATCACATAATGCTGAAATTCCTGAAATTCAGCCACCTAACACTACTCAAATGGGTCTTGATGTGCTACACGTTGATCACGAGACCATGGGTGATGCATTGGACAATGAAAATGTAGATACTCGTGAGACCAGGAATGTACCTCATTGGCTGATTTGACACTTTGCATGATAGCAAGCAGCCTACTTTGATGCCTGGTCGTACTCATGTTGCATCTCGTCATGCATCTTCACATTTTGTTGACACTGCTCTCGTTGCTACCACATGTAATGAAGAACATATTTCTCATGTTGATGCTTTGGAGGATAGCTTATACACCCACCTAGTGCCAATAGCTTGCCAGCAGGCAAGTCACATAACTCCCAAGTACTATTCTTTTCAATGGAGTCCAACTTTGAGCGCACGGCTGCAACCCAATGCTCTAAACGTAAGCCTAATGGTTCTATTGATCGTCATAAGGCTCGTTTGGTCGCCAAAGATTATGCTTAGCATGAGGGCATTTGACTATGAGGAGAGTTTTGCTCCTACTTCACATATGACTACCATTCATACTGTTGTTGTTACACAAGGGTTGGCATGTGCATCACTTGGATGTTAAGACTCCTTTTACTAATGGCAATTTGCAAGAGGAAGTGTATGTATCTCAGCCTCCTGGCCTTGTTCAAAAAGGGGCGGAAAAGAAAGTACGCAAGTTACATATAGCACTTTATGGCCCTAAACAGGCTCCCCGTGCTTGGACCTTGGTATCAGATAATTCATGCGTACTTTACTTAAGGGGTTCCGAAATAGTCCAACAGAGAGTACTCTCTACGTTCGCAGAGATGGGGATGATTTGTTGATCCTTATTCTTTATGTAAATAACATGCTAATTATTGGTCCTAATGAGGACAAACTTTCAGCTTTCAAAGCTGAATTACAGGTGCTTTTGATGTCACAGACATGAGACATTTACATTACTATTTGGGCATTCAGTTTATATCTATCACGGGGGTATCCTGCTATCTCAACAGAGATACATTGGGCAGCTCCTTGAGCGTTTCCAAATGATACATTGTAAACTTGTTCCTACTCCTATGGAACCAAGTTTAAAATTTTCACTTGAGGATGCTAGTCAGCCATTTGATGCTGCCACTTATCAGCAGGTTGTGGGATGCCTTATTTATCTATGCACTACCCGTCTGGAGTCTGGACGTTCAGTTTGTTGCTTCACAATTGAACAGATTCATGCATAGCCTTGGCACTCAGCATCGGCAAGCATGTAAGTGTGTCTTTCGGTACCTGAAAGGCACCATTGCCTTTGCGTTGTTTTATGGCAGCTCGTCTACATTGTGCTTGATTGCTTTTACAAAGAGTGACTCAGTAGGATGCTATGACACGCGAGTGTCTACCAATGGAAACTGCTTCCTTCTTAGTGGTTCGTGCATTTAATGGCTCAGCAAGAAGCAACCTACAATGGCCACTTCTAGTTGTGAAGCTAAATACATGAGTCTTTACAACTACGACATCTATTAGCCGACCTTGGTATTAGACAGTCATCTTCTACCACCATCTACACTGACGATTAGAGTGCTTTGGCCGCTGCTCGGAATCCCATATTTCATGCTCACACAGCATATCGAGGTCATAGTAACAAGGGACGGAGGGGATGGAGGGCCGAGACGCGGAAACGCCGTCCCGAATCGCCGAATCGTTCCGGGACGGGCTGGGGACGGAGGGGACGCCTCAGGCAGATGCATCACAAGGGGACGTCATCCCGGGAACGGCGGAACGGGCTGCGCAAGTCGGGGATGGGACTGGAACAGGACGGCCACGCGCACCCCTTTTTTCGCTGTTTTTTTGCGTCGTTTTTTTCGCTTTTTTTTCCTGCCATTTTTCGCTTTTTTCGCTTCTGCTCGTTGCTTATGCCTGTTGCAACTGCCCGTTGCTTTCCTCCCGTTGGTGGCTGGCAGCTGCCCGATGCTTTCCTCACGCTGGCCTGGCTGCCATCATCCGTGACCTGCAGGCTATAAGGCTGCACCGCCATGAGCCTATAAGGCTTGTGCTCTCCTCTCTCTCTCTCTCCCACTCTCTCACTCTTGGCCAGCCACCCCACTCTAGAGCTTAAGGCTTAAGCGACAAGCGCTCTAGCCTCTCTCTCTCTCTCTCTCTCTCTCTCTCTCTCTCTCTGCCCTTCGCCCCCTTCGCTCTCTCTCCCGCTGCCTGCCCTTCGCCCCTTTAGCCCCTTTCGCTGCCTGCCTGCGCCCCCCCCTTTGCTGCCTGCCTGCGCCCCCCCCTTCGCTCTCTCTCCCGCTGCCTACCTCTGCCCCCTATCTACCTGCGCCCCCCCTTCGCTACCTGCCTCCGCCTCCCTCTTCCCACCTGCCCTTCGCCCCTTTCGCTGCCTGCCTGCACCCCCCCCCCCTTCGCTCTCTCTCCCGCTGCCTGCCTCCGCCCCCTGTCTACCTCTTCCCACCTGCCCTTCGCCCCTTTCGCTGCCTGCTTCTTCCCACCCACCCTTCCTCAGGCCCCCAAGGCAGCAACATAACTCTCTCTCTCTCTGCTGAATCTCCTCTCTTTCCCTTTCCCCTACATGACTTGAACCCCCCCCCCTCCCTGTTTGTGCTGTTTCGCGCTAGTGTCATGGATTAATTTTCAGTCCATTGGCTGTGGGAAGTTCTGCAAAAAGTCATGGCCAAGACCGGGTTTAAAGAGGAGCTCGTGAAGGTGGAGGACAAGCTCGGCACAATTATCAAAGAAAACAAGAAGATGGTCAACTCTTCTGTTACCGCCGCAATCATAAACCGCCTCTCGAAACTCGAGAAGGGATTTGACAAAATCCAAGAGCTCAAAGAGAGATCTTCCAAGCAAGAGGCTGAGATTTCAGCCTTAAAGGAGGAACTAGTGGAGGCCAAATTGCATGCTAAAAGTCAAGCGGCTGAAATCTCAGCCCTTAAAAAGGAGTTGGAAGCCACTTCAAAAAGCAAGCTTGAGGATAGAAAATTTCAGCCTTCCTTTATTGAAGAGCTGAATACCATCAAGGAACAAATGAGGATCATTCGAGAGGAGGAGGAGCAACATAAAGAGAAGAGATCTTCATGGGTGGAGGTGATCACAAAGACACAAAAGAAGATGGATGAGGCGGAGAAATGGATCAAGGTCGCCAAGAAAGGGAAAGGTAAAGAATCGCCACCCATCCCCACCCCAACAATAATAAAAATGACCCTTGAAGAGGAGCAAAGGAGGAAGACCCGGGCCTTACATGTACGAGTGTCCGGTCTGAAAGACCGTGATGATGCGAAAGGGGAAACCAAGGAGCTCTTCTCTATGATGGGCATTGAAGCCACGCACACAAAGGCATGGAGAGTGGGAAAGAAGAGAGAAGGTAGTGGCGAATCTTCTAAGGAGAGAGCACTTATCATTCGTTTCCCCTCCATGGAAGCGAAGAAGGACTTCTTGAAGAGATGTCCTACACTCAAGAAGACGGGAATATTTCTTGGAGATGACCTCACACTCTCGCAACTTGCCCACATGAAAGAAGTTATGCCCGAGATAAGGGCAGCCCAAGAGAAAGGGAAAGTGGCCTTCTATAGAGATGGTAGAGTGGTGATTGTGGAGAGGCGCTCTTCATGACGGCGCGAGACCTATGGGACTACACTCAAAGTTGCTACTTGGAATTGTAATGGATCTCTACGCCTTGATGTAGGGGCTTTTGAGGATAGTTTCACTGGGAGGGACATCATCTTCTACTGTGAGACGCATCAGGCTCCTGGACAGTCCATGCCACATGTTAGTGGATACCGATGGGAGACAGCTTGTAGACAGGAGACTCGTTCAGAGCATAGAGGACGGGGCTCAGGAGGAGTGGCAGTATTGTTTAGAGAGGAGCTACAGCCACTGATGCATATAGTCCGCAGAGATGAGCAGGCTAGGTACATGTGGGTTAGACTGATGGCAGAGACGGGCAGATATCTCTACATTGCTATATGCTATTTTGCTCCTAGTACATCAGTGTATGCATCACCTAGCGGGCAGTCTCCCTTTTCTATTTTGGATGATGACATTTGGGAGTTCTCCAGGGATGGTGACATCATTCTTCTGGGGGACTTCAATGCCAAGACCGCCCATAACCAGACAGTATTTTATGATACCTCAAAGGAGATGTTGAGGGAGCTTGATGTCAGGGATATGGGCCTATCTAGACTCTCACAGGATGAGGAACATACAGTGTATGGGCGGTATTTAATAAACATGGGGACTGCACATGGATTGGCCATCCTGAATGGCCTACAGAGATTCCCGACATCGGGCGGTTTCACTAGCTTTCCACATCGGCATGGTGCTAGTACAGTGGACTATGTTATGGCTCAGCCCAGTCTCATTCCCTCTTTTCAGGATTTTAAGGTAGGCACTATGCCGGTTGGAATAGCAGTGGATCATGCTATCTTGTCCTTCACTCTCACATTTCAGTTCAGCACTGCTCCATTGGGATAGGTCTCCACACACACTCGTTATACCTTTACGAGGGAGACTGACACCGTGTACACGGATGAGATATACAGACGCTTATGTGCCGAGGAGCCGGGACAGCCATTAGATGAGCTCACTCAGATATTGATAGAGACGCTTCATGCTGCAGCATCAGAGGCATATCCCCATAGTCAGCCTACACGGAGACGATCTGGGAACATGCCCCAGAACAGTTGGTATGATGAGGAGTGTAGAGAGATGAGGATCAGATTACAGAGAGAGGTGCTCATGGGTGTTACCACTCACAGACAGTCACGGATTACCTTCCGGCACCTAGTGCGACGGAAGAAGAGGACTTATCTTGCTCAGTTAGAGAGGGATTTTTATTAGTTATTTATGAGTCAGGACTCAGGCGAGGCATGGAGACTATTCCATGAGCATTCACCATCACCAGCCATTACCTCCACAGAGATTTGGGGTGAGTATGCAGCATCCCTGTACACAGCACCAGGACAGCCGCCCCTGCCAGACCCATCGGAGCCATGCCCAGAGATATGTACTTTCTTTACTCCTGAGATGGTAAGGAAAGCTATTGACAGGATGAGGACTGGGAGAGCATATGATCATGATGGTTTGGTAGCAGAGCACTTTATTCATGCCAGAGATATGCTTGCAGAGCTTATTGCTATGTGTTTAACCGAGCCATGTGTGAGGGTTTTCCAGAGACTTGGAATATGTCCACGATTGTGCCTATCTTCAAGTCAGGGGATCCCATGCTTCCTGGGAATTATCGTACCATCATGATTGGTCACACATTGGCTAGATTATATGCATCTATTCTTGAGCAGGAGTTGAGTAGATGGGCACAGAGAGAGGGCATACGTGCATCAGGGCAGGCAGGGTTCAGGAGAGGTTTCTCCACTCTTGATCATATCTTGCCACTCAAAGCTATTATTGAGGAGGGCAGATTATATGGCAGGAGGATTTATTGTTGCTTTTGGATGCATTGCACACGTTTGCACAGGACAGTGGATTGTCTGTTAACCTTGGTAAAACGAAGGTGATGGTGTTTAACACCACAGCACAGTGGGTTAGGAGGTCAGTACCCACCTTTACATATGGTCAGGAGACAATGGAGTATACAGATGCATATACTTACCTTGGTGTGGTTTTTAGTGGCCCACTATTTTCCTTGAGGAGAGCAGCGAAGACCAGATTGACTAGAGCTTATGCAGCATTGGGGAGACTAGAGAGGATGTGTTCGCAGGTTTAGTTTCAGGAACCTCGAACAAAGCTCTGGCTCTTTGACACTTTGGTCACTTCAGCCATGCTGTATGGAGTGGAGATATGGGGACCCTCAGTGAATCACCACAGCCGAGTTGGTAGCACTGATGGATGGAGACGTATGGAGAGGCCCTTGGTTTCTATGATTTCCCGGATGATTAGGGCCAAGGCCTCCGTACGACATGATATTATCCGTGCAGAGATGGCTGCCCCCCATTGGTAGTAGAGGCACTCACTCAATCAGTCTCCTTTATACATAGCACTTGGGCTCTCCCTAGAGACAGATATGCTCGCTTAGCCCTGGAGTCTTCACGACAGTTGGCATCACAGGGAGACGGATCATGTTGGTATGCACAGATGACAGCTTGGTTCCAGCTGCATGGCTTTAGTATGGACAGGCTACCTCCATTTCAGTACTCCCTGGATGCACCGTCCCTCTCTCTCACACGGGCAGAGATTACCAGACTTATCGGGCAGGACTTGATTCAGCTGGACACTAGGAGGACATGGATATAGCCGACACACGAGCTTGGTACGAAGATGGCTTTCTATAGAGATCATCTTCTCCAGCTCACGGAGGATGGGTTTGTGATTAGACCCAGCTACATGGATACTCATCTTTCTCATGGGGTACGGTGTGCTATTGGTCAGATAAGCACATCCTCACACCAGCTAGAGATTGAGACTGGCAGATTCAGAGGAGTACCAGCTGAGGCCAGGATTTGTCAGCTATGCCAGATGGAGCCAGAGACAGAGTTACATTACATATGTCACTGTCCAGTATATTATGAGATACGAGGCCGTTTTCACTGCCTGTTTAGAGAGGGTTTCGGACCACTTTCTAGAGTCATGAGATACCAAGATCAGAGATGCCTCGGATTATACTTGCTGGAGCTTCGTAGACATAGAGAGGGTCTCTTGAGAGGGAGGGGATCAGAGAGGGAGAGACACCTACAGAGGCAGATTATAGACTTCTTTCGACCAGAGATTGAGCAGTCAGGCCAGCAAGCATTGGAGATAGCCCCAGAGTATAGCCGCACCAAAGGTACACTGATTGATCGGACTATAGAGCTGGGGCGGTCCAGGCGCCCCAAGATGAGAGGCCCATCTCGACATCGGCGGAGACTACAACAGAGGATCAAGACCATACTAGCACGGCATGGAAGACGTCCAATCAGAGTACTCACCATGGAGGACATTGAGGATATCCGCCATCGACCGATGAGAGACATCTTTGGATAGTGATGTGTATGATGCTTACCTTTGTTGCTGGAGTTTTCCTCCCAGATGTTATCCATTAGGAGCTCCTAGTACCGTACTTTTCCTCATAGTTGTTTCAGTTTCAATTAGTTGTTTAGTTGTTTTTAGCTTTTCTTACACAGACATTGTATCAGATCCACCAATTGTTGTAACCTTTTTGGTCTCATAGGTCATTTTGGCCTTCTGAAGACGTTAATATATCATTTCATTTCATTTCATTGCTCTCTCCCAATGCCCAGGGCCCACTCCCTCTCTCTCTCTCTCTCTCTCTCTCTCTCTCTCTCTCTCTCTCTCTCTCTCCCCACAGGCCACTCTCTCTCTCTCTCTCCCATGGCAGAGACCCATGCTAGAGCTCCTAGGATGATTACGACTCCAGCCATATACTGTTGTACTCACTGTCACTTTTGTACTCCCCCATATTCATGTATTCATGTATCCATGTACTCATGTACTCATGTACCCCATTTTGACTAGTAGCATTAGCTTCCCACTCTCCCTAGTTGCTACTTCCGGATGCCCCCTACTGATGTATTGTGGGGCTAGATACTTACCTTCAGTTCTTTCTTTTCTTTTCCAAACAGTGTTTCAGATGTCACATGGTTGTAACTTTGGTCTCATAGGTCACTTTGGCCTTTTGAAGACGTTAATATAACATTTCATTTCATTTCATTTCTCTCTCTCTGTCTCTCTCGAGTCTCAACCCGCAAGCTTTCTCTACGCTTTAGCCTCTCTCTCTCTCTCTCTCTCTCTCTCTCACCCTCTCTCATGGCATCTTCTTCACAAGCAACCTTCGGCTCCGCACATCGTGGTGGTGCTAGAAGAACCGATGGTTGGTTATGGTGGGAATAGGTTAATGCCAACCGCCCTAGAAGTGGAGGAGGTTCACGCCCGTGGTCTTACAAGCTTTGCCCCTATAGGCGGACGAGTGGGTCAGACAAAGTGAGAGCCCACCTTATGCATGAGTCCGGGCACGAGGTTCGATTTTGCACAAGAATCACATCGGAGAAGAGAAGGGAGCTTCTTGAGCGCATTGCGGGGCATGAGGCTTTGAGGACTGCAAGGCCGGCACGTGTGGTTGTGGATCCTGCAGCATTTGTGACACCACTTGAGGGGTCTGTTTCAGGGTCAAGGGGTGCATCTACCACATCTACACCACGGCCACATGGTGTACGTTCCTTTGTGATGCCCACACCCGCGCGGCGACAGAGTACACTTCAGGGAAGTTGGAATCCTAAGAAGACGGAAGAGGTTGATACACCTGTGGCTTGTTTCTTCTTCCATGACCATATTGCTTTCCATATTGCTAGGTAAGCCTGAAGGAGCTCTGAAGAGCTCAGCTGTAGAATTAGGGTTTCATGTGGGAGACACACACAGAGAAGAAGGGGGAGAGAGAGAGAGAGAGAGAGACATATGTGGGGATAAGTCAACTCATCAAGTGTGTGAGTGTGTGACTCCCCTATCACACATGTATATTTGCTCAAGTACACATAGTGCACTTAGTACATTAAAAGTACTAAGTGTACTATGTACTATAACTTATGGGCTTGTACACACTACAAGGGTGGGCATAACGCCTTTACCCCAACAACCTCCCACTTAAAGGCAAAGTGCCCTTAAATGAAGGAAAAGAAAAATCAGCATGTACATGATAATATACAAGGCCATATCAAGGCTGAAACTGGCCTCATCCAATACCCATCAAGTGTCTGCAATGAGCAAATCTCTCTGGAGGCAAACTCTTTGTCAACAGATCAGCCGGGTTGTCATCCGTTTGAATCTTAACAAGCTGAATTTGCTTGTTCTCTATCACCTCTCTGATGAAGTGATACTTCACATCCACATGCTTCGTCTTTGCATGAAAGACAGGGTTCTTTGCCAACTGGATGGCACTCTGACTGTCACAATGCAACAATGGAATATCCCCTGTATAACCCAAATCAACCACTAACCGAGATAGCCATAATGCCTCCTTGCAAGCCTCTGTGGCTACAATATCCATATTGAACCTCTGCAAAACTTTGCCAATGTATTCCTTCTGAGACAAATACAACACATGCTGATTTCTGTCCCGAAGTATCCGCATACCCAAAATGTGATTTGCATCACCCAAATCCTTCATATCAAAGGTTTGATGCAGCCTCTTCTTCAAGGCATCCATCTCTTTACGAGATTTCCCGGCAATCAACATATCATCAACATACAAGATGAGGATCAATAGACTGCCATCCAAAGCTTTCTTGGTGTATAAGCAGTGATCTATGTCACTTCTCCTGAAATTCTAGGATTTCATGAATGTATCAAATTTATGATACCATTCCCTTGGTGCCTGTTTGAGCCCATAAAGACTCTTTTTCAGCTTGCATACAAGCTTCTCCTTTCCATTCACTGCATAACCCTCTGGCTGTTGCATATATATCTCCTCATGGAGATCACCGTTAAGAAAAGCAGTCTTCACATCCATCTGAATCAAATCCAGATCATCATGAGCAACCAAAGCTAATACAGCTCTAAGTGTGGTCATTTTGACCACTGGAGAGAAGATCTCATCAAAGTCCACACCATATTCCTGCTTGAAGCCCTTAGCCACTAACCTGGCTTTGTATCTTGCCTTTGCATCAGGTGCAACTTTGAGCCTGTAAACCAACTTGCATGGCAAAACCTTCTTGCCTGTAGGCAAATGCACCAACTTCCATGTTCCATTTTTGTGCAGAGAATCCATCTCTGACTTCATGGCACGCTCCCAAAGAGCCTTGTCTGCCCTGTAAAGCCTCCTTATAACATGAGGGCTCCCCACAGTCAGTGAGCATCAAGTAGTCAACCCCTGGAACAAACCTGTCAGGGGCTCTGGAGGGTCTTGTGGACCTCCGTACCCAATGACCATCATTTGCAGGTTGCTGTCCAGCCTGCATATCACCTATTGGTGGCTCCTGTTCCATGCCGTAAGGCTGAAATATCATGCCCGGTATCTCCTCTAACTGTGGGATATCCATAGGGATATCTTCTGCCATCTCTGGCTGTCCATTTGGACCATTTTCAGCACCATTTAAGGGCTGGTTTTGTTGCTGTAATGGCTGATTTACAGCCCTTGGTTGTTGTCCATGATGTCCATCATCATCAAAGATGACTCTGCCAGGCTCCTATTGCCTTGCAGGCTCCTTATACATGCATGTTTCATCAAAAATGACATCATTGCTGCGTATAATCTTTCTATTCACTGGATCCCAAAGTCTATACCCCATTTCACATCTCTATCACCATATCCTAGGAATATGCATTTGTGAGACTTAGGATCAAGTTTGGTGCGCATTTCTCTGCGTATGTGCACGTACGCAATGCAACCAAACACTCTCGAGTGCTTGTAGGACGGAGGCTTCCCTGTCCATACTTCCTCTGGCACTTTTCCACCAAGCCTCGTGTTAGGTGACCTGTTTATAAGATGAACGGCTGTCATAACAGCTTCAGCCCAAAAACCATGAGGTAATGCAGCATGTGACAACATAGAACGGACCTTCTCGTGAATGGTCCTGTTCATCCTCTCTGCTGTCCCGTTTTGTGGAGGATCATAAGGAGTAGAGAGCTCCCTCTTGATGCCTTTAGCATCACAAAAGTCCTGAAACTATTTGGAAATATACTCTCCACCATTGTCGGAACGCAAAGCCTTCAATGTTTTGCCAGTTTCATTCTCAACAAGAGCAACAAACTTCTCAAACACAGAGAATGTATCACTCTTCAAACGAAGAGGATAAACCCACACCTTGCGTGTGGCATCATCAATAAAAGACACAAAATATTTTGCCCCTCCCAAAGAAAGCTGAGGCATCTCACATACATCTGTATGCACAAGCTCTAACTGAGCATCTTTCTATCCAAGAGCTTTCTTGTGGGGGCACTGGAGTTGCCTGCCATATATACAATGCTCACAAAACTGAAAACTTCAGAACTTTAGAGAAGGCAAGTAACCAAAACGAGACAATTGCTCCATTCCTTTGACACTCATGTGTCCCAACCGGCTATGCCACATAGAGATTTCCGGCAGCTCGGTTGCATTTACATTAGCATGGTGACAAACACCAGCATGCATGAAGTAAAGAGTGTCCACCTTAGAGCCTCTGGCAACAACCAGTGAGCCCTTACTAATCTTCCACTTTCCACTACCAAATGTGGTAACATAACCAGCATCATCAAGCTGTCCAGTAGAAAGCAGGTTCTTCTTGATCTCAGGCACATGCCTGACATCATGGAGCATAAGCTGTGAGCCATCTGAAAACACAAGCCTCACATCACCTCTGCCAATAATCTTGCATGCATGGTTGTCACCCAAATAAACTACTCCTTCATTGCCAGCAGTATACCTGACAAACAAGTCTCTGCAACCTGTGACATGAAAGGAGGCACCTGAATCAATGATCCATGAGTGCATACCATGACCATCTCCTGCAAGAAGTGAATGGGCATCAAGTGAAGACGTGAATAGGACTTCACCCTCACTGTCACCTGCATGTGACACATTGACTTCTTCAATCTTGACTCCACTTTTGCTCTTTGGCTTTGCATCTTTGGCTTCATCTTTGTCTTTGTCTTTGCGTTTGCCCTTTTCCTTTTAATCATTCTTCCATTTGTAGCATTGCTTTTTGATATGTCCCTTCTTGCCACAATAATGGCATTCCAAGTCCTTTTTGGAGCGGGACTTGCTCCTTCCCCGTTCTTGGCTTTGACCCCTTTGCTGGGATCTCCCACGTGCATTCATGGCATTGGACTTTCCAACAGAGTTGTTCTTCCTGTTCATCTCCTCTTGAAGGAGAGCACCCTCTACATCTGCATATGATAGCATAGCATTTGAATTGCTAGTGGCTGTCCTGAATGTGTCCCAACTCTCTGGCAAAGTGCATAAGAGAAAAGTGGCTTTGAACTCATCGTCCATTGCCAACTTTTGATTGATTACCTGGCTGACAACACCATTAAACTCATTTAGATGGGCTGTCATAGACGCCCCTTCCTTCATTTGAAGACCTATGAGTTTCTTCAACCAATACACTTTGCTTGAGGCACTTTGCTGGGCATACAAGTCCTGCAATCTTTGCCACATTCCCCAAGCTGTCTTCTCGTCACGTATGCTGAAAAGTAAAGTGTCTGACACAGACAACATGATAGTGGATCTTGCTAGCTCATCCATATCTTCCCATTCTTCAGCAGTAAGAAAAGCGGGAATTACACCCCTTTCTTTGATGGGCTTGTGCTGCTTCTTCTGGAGCAACACATTATAGCACTGGGTTTGCCAAATGTCATAATTATGTGAGTTTCAAGCTTTTTGATGTGAAGCAATGAAGAGCTCTCACCTGTGGTTGCCATAGCAATATGCAACCTTTGTCAATGCTTGCCTGACTCCCTGCAAGATGTGCAAACACTGCACCAAAAGCACACAAAATGCTCACAGTTGTTCTCCCAAAGTTTATCTCCCACTACGGAAGCACGAATGCAACTCTAACAGTACTTTGTGCTCACCAATGATGTACCAAACCTGTACCGGCAAGTACAGCAGCTGAAAATGAGCTTTTTCCTCACTCAAATCAATGTACAGCCATGCCAAAACTTGTACAAAGTTGTACCAAATCTGTACCAGCAAGTACAACAGCAATAAATGCTCTCATGGCTGTCCAAATGAGTGAAAATCAGACTTTTACAGTCCCCACCACTGCATACAACAGTCCCGGACAGAAATTGAGCAAAAGCCCCTTGACTGCAAGTGGATTTCTGAGGGTTCAAGGCATAAAAGTCTTCGCTGCTGCTTTGCCAAGCTCAACAAGCATAAAATCTTGAAAAGCCCCTTGATTCAAGATCAATTTCTGATCATACATGGTACATTAACGTACATGAAGGCATCCAGAGTCTTCACAATGCTTCCCCCTGGCCACATATACATCCAATACATAAAAGCCCCTTGATTTACAGGCACATTGAGTGCTTGACAGGATCAACACATTGCCCAAAGCATCAAATGCCAGTGCTTGCATGCAAATCAACCCAATCGGCATAAAAGCCCTTTGATTTGCACTCCAATTTCCTGCAATTTTGGCCCAAATGTGAGATTGCTCACATCATACAGCATGTATGAATGCCCAATGGCACAATTACATCAAAAGCCCCAAATTTTGACATCCAAGTTCCTGCAAATTGACCCGGAATGTGACCAATGTCACCCAATTTTGCCAATTTTGCTCAAAATTTGAGCAATTTGGCACCTGTACCTGCTCAATTGCAAATCCCAAAAAAAATTGAAGCAAATACCTCTGAAATTTCTGAAATCAGCTGATTTCTGTTGCAGAAAAAGGGGGGGGGGGGGGGGGCGTCAAATTTGCTGCTTCGTGCTGATGATGCTGCTGCTGTATTAGTGCAGAAGACGTCGGGTTATGGGCTCTGAAAAAAAAATGCTGTGAGATTGCAGGCCTCCTCTACGCCCAGCCTCCTCGGCTGCATCCAGTATTGCATGGCAGCGTGTAGGCGGCCAGGTAAAGCTGCCTCAGCAGGCAGCGATGGCCGATAAACAGTGGATTGAATTAAAGTAAGAGTTGATTCGGTGCGACTGATCTCTGTATCGCCTCTTCTTCTCGTCTCACCAAGACCGTGGAAACGGAGGAGGCGCCCGTGGGCTTCACGTCACCGCAGCTTAAGCCAGACACTCCGTCACCAATCTTCGGTGGCAGTACAGGCAGGCTTCTGCGCGATTGCAAGGGTCGACGGTAGGGAGCTACCGATTGGACCGGAACCTCTCCCACACGGCGCCCGACTCCTCCAGCTGCGCGCGCTGGTGAAGCGCCGCTGCCCTTCCTCCTCGCTCGCCTACCTCCCCTTCGCGCTACGGGTGTTTTCTCTACGGGTGTTCTCCACGTTCACCGCACCGTCTTTGCCAGCTCGTGTGACAATCTGCAAGTCGTAAAAGCCTTCGCTTCACCCACAGCTGTACGACAGCAAGTTCTCCTTCTCACTGTCTTGCAGCGCACGTGCTCCTTGCTGAGCACCAGAAAGCTCCAAGCAATCTCCTCTGCTCGTGCCAAGCTCAAGGCTCCATAGCCGAGCTTCTTCTTCGCGATGAAGACGACTCCGCACACCCGCACACACACGGACACAACCGTGGCTCTGATACCAGTTGAAGGAGCTCTGAAGAGCTCAACTGTAGAATTAGGGTTTCATGTGGGAGACACACACAAAGAAGAAGGGAGAGAGAGAGAGAGAGAGAGAGAGACATATGTGGGGATAAGTCAACTCATCAAGTGTGTGAGTGTGTGACTCCCCTATCACACATGTATATTTGCTCAAGTACACATAGTGCACTTAGTACATTAAAAGTACTAAGTGTACTATGTACTATAACTTATGGGCTTGTACACACTACAAGGGTGGGCATAACGCCTTTACCCCAACAAAGCCTTGACTCTTCCCTCTTGACATAATTTTTCTAAGTTTCATTCTTGAAAGTTCACTTGTTTCTTTTTGTAATCAGATCCGAGTACTTCAAGGCTATGGTGAAGAGGATTGGGGAGTATGGTCCAAACTACACCCCCCCATCATCGGAGTCTCTGCGCACCACATTGCTCGACAAGGAGAAGCGCCTTGTCGAGCAAGCTGCATAGAACACAAAGCGGCTATGGGCAAAGAATGGAGTGTCACTCATTGCAGATGAAGGGAGTGACACACGAAAGCGGTCCATCCATAGTCTCGTTGCATATTACCGTGGCGAGATGTACTTTATTGCTTCACATGATGCCTCAGGGGGACAGGGAAGAGTGCAAACGTGCTTGCAGCAGAGTGGGCAAGTGGCATTGAGCTCATGGGCCCGGAATGTGTGGTGGGTTTTGTTGCATATGGCGAGGCTGCAAATAGGGCAACTGGAGCTCTTATTGAGGGCATGTATCCACACATGACTGTCATATTGTATGGCACATTGTTTGAACAATCTTTTAAAGGATATTGGAAAGAAGTCATGGATTGAGCCAATCATTCAGGAGGCCAATCAAATGGTCACATTTGTCTTGAACCACCAGTTCCTCCGCCACGAGTTCTCCAAGAAATCAAGGCTCTCACTTCTCAAATACTCAGACACCCGATTTGCCTTCAACTTCTTGATGCTGGCCCGCTTGAGGGAGTGCAGTGGTGCATTGAGGCAGCTCTTCATCAGCGACGAGTTCACCACTTCTGCATTGGCTTCAACAACCATAGGCATATTATGCAAGGAGCATGCAGAGAGCACTTCCTTTTGGGAGGATGTGAAACGCAGTGATGCTATGGTGAGGCCTATTGTCCACTTGTTGAGGCTTGTAGATGCTATGCAGCCATGCATCGGGAACGTGTATGAGGCAATGGATAGAATGATAGAGAAGTTGCAAGAGTTAGAGCCCGATGAGGACAGATACAAGGAGATTCGTTCCTTATGTGTGACGAGGTGGAACTCCTATGCCTCTCCTATGCATGCGACTGCATAGATGGTGGATCCTGAGTTTAAGGGTAATGGACACGAGAGTGACAGAGAGGTCACTGATGGTTGGAGGCGTATCTTGGATCGTCTAGTGCCAGATGCAAAATCAGAGACCAGCTTGCTGCATACAGGTCCTTTCGTGGTGCTTTTAGTTGTGCGGATGCACAGAAGGATAGGTTGAAGGTTGGGGCTACTTTGTGGTGGGAAGACTATGGTTCAGATGGGCCTTAGCTGCAACACTTGGCTATCCGCATTCTCAGCCAAGCTGTAAGCTCCTCTTGTTTGGAGTAGCTTTGGAGTTCTTACAGTCATATTGCATCAAAGAAGAGGAACCGCCTTGGTGTAGAAAAGGCCAATGATCTTGTCTTTGTAAGCGCAAACTTGCGAATGCTTTGCAAGGGTGCGACTGCAAAGGCAGATCCCTTTACTCAGTGGGAGATGGAGTAGGAGGAGGGAAATAAGTAGGTGGAGACACAACAGAGCCCAGAGGATGATGCCACTACCTTTCAGACTGGTCAAGTAGGCAGCCATGATCATGACGCCAGTACTTCTCACGCTCCAGCCTCCGATTGAGCATTGCAGGCTCTATGATTTATCATTTAGCTATGTTTCATTGTTTTTACTTTTGAGTCTTGACTCAGCACTTTATGTGCATTGTAGACACTAGTCTTTTGTTATTTGATAGTGATCATCATTCCATGCTTTTATATATTGGTTTGAACTTTGTCGGTGTACTTAAGTCTTATTAGCGCCTGTTCGGTGTTTGCGCCACGTATTGCACATTTAAAGTGATGCCTTGAAGGTTCAAAGTGTAAAAACATAAATGTTATTTTATTCAGTGTGCTTTGTAGTCAATAAATTGCATATTCCATATGCCGTCCCCGTCCCCGTTCCCTGCCTTTTGCCGTTCCCCGTCCCCGTCCCATGTTACTATGATCGAGGTGTATTACCATCATGTCAAGAAGAGGCTCCATGCTGGAGAGATTGACTTGACTTATGTGCCTACACAAGCCAATGTGGCCGATGGATTTACAAAGCCTCTTTCCAAGGAGAAGTTTGAAGCTTTCGCAAAGCTTTAAACCTACAGCCTCTACCAAGGTAGTCTGCTGCTACACCCTATTTACATTCACATCGTTCACTTCAAGGGGGTTTGTTAGCCATTTCTCCTCATGGAAGTTCAGGTGTGAACTAGTCTACTCACAGGCAAAGATTATGCACCCATTCCTGACTGGAGGTAGGACAATTTCACAATATTCGATGGTGTTCAAGAATCTTGATTCGCGCAAGGATAAGAGCATTCCTAGCATTCCACTCATCTCACATATCCAGGCCCAAAGTGTAAACCGGCCTCGGTCTTCGGACGAAACCAAAGGGCGGTGCAAAAACAAACTTGCACACAAAACACTTCAACATCATCGAGGACCTAGAAAAGGAAAACAAACAGGGGGAGCTAGAGTGCTCCTGCAAACAGTACACGGACACCGATTGGCCCCAAATCGCAGTGGCGTCCCTTGCGGTATTTCTTTAATTGAATATAAGAGCTTTGAATATAAGAGCTTTGATTACAATAAGGCTAGAAACTCCACCGTCACAGTAGAACTCCTGAAGCTTGCAAAGACCCTGCATCATGGCTTCATATCCACTCGGCATTCACAAACAAATCCAGCCATTGTTCACATCAAAAGACTCTCACACATGAGTCTTGCATACAGAAGCTTTCTCCCAAGATCAGGGCTGCCACAACCATCCATAGCCTCTCACCCTATGAACAACATCACACCCTGACACATCCAGTGCTTCTGCATCACAACAAAGACTGCCAAACTGCCTCCCAAAAGGGAACTCGCATCACAGCACAGCATACCATACAGTCGACACACCTGTACCAACCCTCTCTACCTTCCAAGGGTACTATCCATCTCTACCATGGATTCCATGTCCCTTGTCCGATCAGTAGCAAGGCTGTACCAAACATGTGTCCATTCCTGTACCTTCTAACTGCATGTGACTTATCTCCTAGAGAACCATAAACATGTTTCCTCGAGAAACCTACGACCTGTTACCACGTGAAACCCTTAGGCATGTTTCCCTTTGAAACCTTTGTCCTGTTTCCATACAGAACCATTCACAGCACCATTCAACAACAGTGCCAACAACGGCATACATCTAGTTACCTGTTCCCTCATGAAACATATGGAAACATAGAGATGCCCATAACTGTAGGTCCCTCTGTTCCTTTCTAGCAGGAAGAAAACAATCTGCTCCATGAGCATGCAGCCATGCGAGCTTGCATCACTCCCATGCCAAGGAACACATTCAAGTGACCTGTACTTGCAGCCGGAAACCCAAGCACATAGCTGAATTTGCAGCCAACCAAAAATAGCCCATAAACAGTCCTCGATCTAATCTCAAAACAGTCCCGGAATTGCTCATGTTCATAGCCACATGCACTGCCACAAAACAATCCATAAGCCCTTTCCAAAACAGTCCCGAACCAAAGCAAAAAGAAGCTGAAAGTTCCATCAATTGAACGCCATCAACATGATGTCTGTGTTCATGTGTTCGGAACCACCAAACACCAAGCTGATGCCCCACGAGTATGTAGGGGAGAGAGAGAAACCCACACGGCTGTACACTTCTTGCAACCGCCTACAGCCCTGTGCCTCCTTCCAAGAGAGAGAGAGAGAGAGAGAGAGAGAGAGAGAGAGAGAGCAGTCCAGCCCCTCCAAAAGCATGTGAGCCCCTCCAGCACGCAGCCCAACTTGTAGCAAGTAAGGGAGAGCCCCCACGTGCAGTTCAGCTTCTATGTGCCACCTGTGAACAGCCCGACAGCCTGCTGTTCAACCCTCTGTTCAGCCCACGTGCAGTCCAGCCACGTATGTACTGCAGCGCAGCCTCTGTCCAGAGAGAGAAAGCGCACACCCTCCTCTGCTGCAGCCCTCCGCGTGCCAAGTGAAAAAGGGAGAGACAGAACATGTGCCGCAGCTTCAGTCCATCAGCCCCTCCAAGAGAAAAAAAAACGCGCACATCCACAGTTCCAGCAGGCGCCTCCCAAAAAGCATGAGATAGAAAGAGGCATGTCTCCCAAATTAGCTTTTGGCCCTTGGGCCACCCTCCCACCCAGTCGCCCTAAGGATCATCACATTGAGTTAATCCCCAAGATAGAACCGCCCAATAAGTTTCCCCATCGCCTTTCTAAGGCATTGGAGAGCAAACAGGAGCAATAGCTCTCCCAGTTACTCCGAGCTAGATTTATCTAGCCCTTATCCTCACCCTTTGCTGCACCTATCTTGTTTGTGCAAAAGAAAGACAAGTCCGCACGATTATGTGTGAACTACATGGCACTTAATAAGCCACAATCAAAAACAAGTTCTCAATGCCTAGGATTGAGTTTATTCTTGAGCGACTCAATGGTGCAAAGTTCTTTTCAAAGATAGATCTCAAGAGTGGCTATCATCACGTTCGCACCTTTACGGTTGATATTCCAAAATCAGCCTTTAGGATTGAACGTGGCCACTACGAGTTCGTGGTGATGCCATTCAGCCTCATCAATGCACCGGCAACATTTAACAAGATAATGTCTCAAGTTTTTATGGAGCTCATAGGAAAGTGTGTGTTCATCTTTTTAGATAGCATACTCATCGTTCCTACTAGAGCAGAGTAGCATGAGAAGGATGTTGAAAAGGTCTTGCAATTATTTTGCAAGACAAGGCCAGCAATTTAGCCATAGGAGTTTTCCTCCAGCAAGAAGGGCACCCAATGGCTTATTTATCCAGAAATTAAATGATGCAGAAAAGAATTATTATGTGTATGACAAAGTTATTGGGAGTGATGACACCTCTTAAACATTGGAAACCTTTCCTTTACAGGAGAAAGTTCACAATTAAGACAGATCATCAAGCACTATGGTTGCAAACCGTGCCTAGTGCCCAATGGAGTGGTAGACAAGCCAGATGGAGTTACAGTTTGGAGGTATGATTAAATACCAACCTGGCAAGAATAACCCCGTTGCCGATGCTAAGTTGTAAAGGTATCATCCAAAATTGGCAAGAGTCCACTATGTTGGAAATACATGGAAAAGATTTCGACAATATGAAGCCACAGTATGACGATTCTTTGCAAGTCGGGATTTAGTATAGATTGGTCCTTCATTCAGAACCAGGTCACGATACCATCCAAGATGGCTGGTTATTCTACAAGAACCGATTGTGCATACTAAGGGAAGAGCAACAGGCACTTCTTCACGATGCCCATGACTCTCTTGTCAGAGGTCATCAAGGTATCAACAGTACATTGGAGAAGTTAGAATTGGCCTAAGATGAGAAGGGATGTCTATCAACATGTCCAAGCATGCCAGATATGCCAAAAGATGAAGGTTCCTCATACGAAACAGACAGGGTTGCTTCAACCTTTGTGAAATCCCTTTCCAAGACATCAAGATGGACTTTGTTGGACCTCTTCCCGTTGCATTTGAATCTCAGAACACACAATGCATGACCATCATAGTTGTCAGGTATGAAACAAAGGTACGAAAAAACAGTACCGATATGGGACTTTTAAATTTTGAAAAATAAGTTCGGTTGAGGTCCGGTTCACTTTAAAAACACTTGAAAAATAGATATTTGTACACTTTTGGCCATACTTTCAGACTTGGCACCATACCCTGAGCCCTCCTTTACTTTTTCAGTACCTGAAACAAATCATGGCACCATACTCTTCTTTACTTTTCATACTTTCAGACTTGACACCATACCCTCCTTACCTTTTTAGTACCTGAAACAAATCATGGCACCATACCCTCCTTTAATTTTCATACTTTCAGGCTAGGGACCTCATGCTTTTCCTTTCCTGTGAAGTCCAAACCTCACTGCCAAACAAAGAGAGGGAGGGAGAACCTCGGTAGTAGAGACTCAGAGAGCGAGAGAGAGAGAGAGAGAGAGAGAGAGAGAGAGATTTTATTAACGTCTTTCAAAAGACCGAACTCGGCCTATGAGACAAATCAGTGTACCTGTGTGGGGTATCCTCTGTCATCCCAACAAAATGAAAAAGTACTGAACTAAAAAAAAGCTGAATCTGGGTGTGCAATAAGTACAATGAGTGGGGGAGGTGATGGAGCTCTACTACTAGGAGAATGCAAAGCTATATGCATGGAGTATACAATCATGATATGCAACCTAGCTAGCTCCATCCTGTACCATACTGGGGGTATAGAATGGTATACATCAATGAAGGGGGTGTCCACAGCTCCTTGAAGAACATGCCTGGGCCTACTCTGAAGCGAGCCAGTCGCTCCGCACCCTCTCTGTGAAACTGAGCTCTGATCTCTGTCATCTCTCTCTGGTAGAGAGAGCCTAGGTAGTAGATATAGAGAGCTTGAGAGAGGGGGGGAGAGCCTAGGTAGTAGGCCCTAGAGAGCTTGAGAGAGAGAGAGAGAGAGAGAGAGAGAGAGAGAGAGAGAGGAAAGAGAGAGATGGGGTCCAAGCGAGCTGCCTTGTTGCTTTGTGGGCCTGAGCAAAGGGCGGGTGGGTACAGGGCAGCCAGGGTACAACAACCAAGAGACAACGAAAAAACGTCAACAGTGGGTGAATGCCAAAAAAAAACGAAAAAAAAAACGGCAAAAAACCCGTCTTTTCTAATCAGACCGTACCGATCAGGTACGAAACAGTACGAACCGGTACGAAACGCTGCAACGAAACTATTGTGGAAAAAAAAATATCCCGGACCTCGTATCGTACCTCCGTTTCATTTCATACCAATCTTTACATGTGCGGTGCGCGTCCTGCAAACAACTATGATGACCATTGTGGACCGATTCAGTAAGTTTTGCATGTTGATCCCATGCAAGAAAATGGCCACAACCGAAGACATCGTGCTCGCCTGTTTATTCGCCATTGGTACTCCATAGCTGGATTACCAAGAACGATTACATCAGACAAGGATCCCAAGTTTACGTCAAGTTTTTGGAGAGCATTATTCGATAACTTTCTGGCCAAGTTACATCCATCCACTGCTTTCCATCCACACATAGACGGCCTGACACAAATCTGTAATCAACTGGCATTTGATATTCTCAAATCATATTGCCATGATAGGCAGTCAAAGTGGGAGCATTATCGTCCTTTGGTTCAGGCCATCCTAAACGACACTCATTCATCTAGCATTGGTCGGACTCCGTATGAGGTAGCATTTGGCCATCGTTTCTCGTCACTTCTTATAAGAATGGTGTCACCTTCCTTGGAGGCCAACAAGACCACCGAAAATTTTTTAGAGATCATTGAATCCGTCAAGGAGCGCCTTGCCAAAGCACAAGAAGCATACACCAAGCCAACAAGTCCAGACGAGATGTCAACTATAAAGAAGGGGATTGGATATATCTCCGGATAATGAAGCAGAGAATGAAGCAAGTGGGCAAACATTGTCCCAAACTCTCCTTTCATAACTTCGGACCCTTTCCTATCATTAAAAAGATCAGTGATGTCTCCATGAACCTTAAGCTTCCAGATAGTTGGACTATGCACAATGTTTTCCATGTTTCTTGGTTGAAGCCCTATGTTTGTCTAGTTTTGCAAGATATTCCAGATAGTTGGACTATGCACAATGTTTTCCATGTTTCTTGGTTGAAGCCCTATGTTTGTCTAGCTTTGCAAGATATTGCAGATCAGCAACAACCGGACGTGGTAGACAAAGCCAAAGTTATTGAGTCTAAGCACATTCTCCTCCACATGGAAGCGTGGATTTGATCGAAGACAGACAGTTCTACACGAAGTTCAAGGACCACAGTATCCATGAAGCCGTATGGCTCGACGAAGAGTTCTTTCCAAAGTACCCGCAACTCCTAGCGGACTACTTGGAAGCCATGAACCTGCCGCCAAGCTAAGCAGGAGGGAATGTCACATGCACCCTACACTAGAGTGCTATGTGACATGCTGGCTCCACATCAATACAACATTTCTACACTAGGATTATCTTTTGTCGTATGCCGTGGCCCCATTATGAGCCCCAATCCGGGACATGCCAAGCATGAGCTACGTAGTTCAATCTCCAAAGCCAGAGAGCATCTGCATGTGTCAATCCTCTTATCCACTTGGTAAATTCATCAGATAGGTACATGTAGAGGTCAACGCTAGCATTAGGTACTGCATTAGCAAGCATCATAAGGGGCATATGCACATGGGCCAGCCCATCAAGCACGCCATCATGGGAGTTGCCTTGCAGATGGATCTATACACCCTATGCCAACTCACATGAGCAGGTCAGCCAGCATAACTGTCCTATCCAGCATGTCGACCATCATAAAAAAACCATGGATGGCCTGGGAGCCAGTCAACAGCCTACAGAAGCCTCCATACAGTAGTCGGCCAGCATAAAAGGCTTACAAGCAATAGTCGACCAGCATAAAAGGCTTACAAGTAGTACTCGGCCAGCACTAAGGGACAGCATTGGAAACATGTGCAGTCTTTAATGCTATTAAAATAGCAATTTCCTTGTCCAATAAACAAGCCGACAGCATCAGTAGTAGCAAACCAACCACCCGCAGTAAAAATCATATATAAGCATGCACCTAGTTCCCAGCATAAATCATTCTACACAAATCAGTCTACAAGCATTCCAAGAAAAGAAGTGTGTGCCTAGAGCCTCTAGCCTCTTGTGCATACATTCAGCATTCAGCACTTTACTGTGCTACAGTCCCAAGGCCTTGCGAAGATCCTCTTCAGCATTCAACCAGCATATGTGCATCCCTCGCTTATGGGTTTGCATAGTGGTCATCGAAGAGTTATTCAAGGTAGCTTGGACAACATATGGTTCAGCCTGCGTTCGGTCTCCTTCGTCCTTGCCTTGGGCAGTCCTCACGCATCATTCATACTCGTTGTACAAAGTTCTCCAAAAAAATACAAGCAAATACTCCTACTTGCAGGGGGAGGCTCTTCAGTGGGGACCAAATCTGGTGTCAACTCTCTATGTTCTTTCTCTCTTCTCTTCTCTCTCAAAGTAAATTGGATTGGATAAACTCATAGGTTTAAAGAAGGCTTTATTGCGCATTATGAGAATCAACCTATTGCATGCTACAATATGCTCAGCTTTGATGGTCTTCTTGACCGGCAAGAAGTGAACTTGCTTGCTACACCTGTCCACAATTGTCCAAATAGCATCATTACCTTGTTGGGCCATGGTAAGTCCATAATGAAATCCATTGTAATACTTTTCCATGGCTGCGTGGGAATTAGCAATGGCTGAAGCAACCATGGTGCCTTTTGCCTATCAAATTTCACCCTTTGACAGATGATACATGCACGTACATGTGTCTCTATGTCCTTCCGCATACCTAGCCAAAGGAAATGCAGCTGAAATATTGCTCAATCATGTGTAAAGTAGGTATTATGCCTCCATGACCAACATATGGAGGAGCATGGCACTCATCCAAAACCCTTTGTCTCTTGTTAGGCACCACACATAGGCAATTATCTTTCATAAGATAACCCTCTTTGATCACAAAGAAGGCATGTGTATGACCAATCATCAAATCAACCCAAATAGTGGCAAAATCAACATCCATATGGTACAAATCACGCATGGCAAACAAATCCCCATGATAGGCAACCGAGATAGCTGCTATATACGGCTTTCGTGACAATGCATCTACCACTACATTCTTCTTTCTTGGGGTGTGCAAGATTTGAAAATAAAACATGGAGAGGAAGCTAGCCATCCTCATATGGTTCTCTCACAATTTAGTTTGAGTAAGAAAATACCTCAAACTCTATGATCTGTCTTCAAGTGAAATCAGCTCCAAGAAGGTAATGTTTCCCTATGGTTAGTACATGAATTACAGCTAGGAGCTTTTTCTCATAAATGCCAAAAGTGAGAGCATGCATCATGCAATCTACAAAACTCATAAGCCACAATATGTCTCTCTTGATTTAGGACAGCTTCTATGCAATTTCCAGATGCATAACATTCTACACTGAATGGCTTTTGCAAATGCGAAATGATCAACACTCAACCATGTGTAGTTGCATCTTCACCTCTCTCAACATCAGTCCATTCCAATATAGCCTTCAAAGACGAAGCAATCCATGCAAAGTGCCCAAGAAAACTACGAATCTCTGCACTGATCTCAATTTAGGCCAATTCCGAATTGTGCTAATCTTTGCAGGATCCATCCGCACTCCGTCTTTGGACACAATATGCCCAAGATAGTGTATCTCTGACAAGAAGAACTCATTCTTCTTTGCATTTATGAAGAGTTTATGCTTATAGAGTTCTTCAAAAACAATACTCAAATGAGCTCTATGCTCTTCTTCAGTCTTCGAGAAAAGGATGTCATCAACGAAGACGCCTATAAATTTCTTGTACCCACGGAACATGCGATCCATCATTCTATTGAATGTAGCCAAGGCATTCGTTAGACCAAAAGGCATAATGGTGAGCCCACTTGACACTACACACCACCTATGTGGTTATTCCCTCCCCCTCCCCCTCCCCCTGTATGAGATAGCCTTCTCCTTATAGAGCGGCCAGCCAGAGGAAAAGTGCATCTTTCTCCACCCCTTGATTCTTTGACCCTCGCCCGTACATGGAGGCGAGTTTGTATCTAGACCTTTGTGGTTGTACTTAGCCTGTAGTGGCTGTTTTTTTTTGTCAACTAATAGATGGATCTTTTTCTCATAAAAGAAAGGACCAAAAAGTATAATAAGATACTCATAAAGCCCAAATGTTGTCCTAAAAGCGGGTTTATGTACATCTTCAGGCACCACATACACTAGATGATACCCCTCTTGAAATCAATTCGGCTAAACCATGTCGATCTATCCAACTTGTCAAGAATGTCGTCTATGCGTGGGATTGAAAACCGATTCTTGATGGTGAGCTTATTCAAAGCTCTATAATCCATACAGATACAAAAAGATCCATCCTTCTTTTGAACCAAGAGGACGGGTGAACAATATGGCGAAGAGCTTGGTTGAACCAAATCCTTCTCAAGAAATTCATTTACCGACTTCATGATCTCCTCTCTTTGGAATGCACCTCACGATAGGTTAGCCTATTAGGTGGCTACCTGGCACAAGATCAATCCGATGATGTTCCGATCGTATGTGTAACTTGGTTAAACACAACGCTAATCAATACACTTAAATACACTAAGATTTGAAGGACACTTGCTCACATACAAGAAGTAAATTGCTGAATTGACAAGAGACACACAATGAGCCGGAACGGCCGACCCCTCCCTTGAGTAATTTGTATTACTATTGGAGAAATTCAATACATAGCTTCACGGGCATTCATTGCCAAATCCTCCATGCCAATGCATATGAAATTCAGCATTTAGAAAACAATGGTATGTCGATGTAGATCACCAAGGAGCTGCCTTGATGCCCGGCCCGACTTCAGTGCCCATATTCTCTACCATTGGCTCTATGTTCTACCAAGCAAGGTAGCAACATCTTCAAGAGCACATAGGACAAGAGTAATACTACACAGGGCGGCTAAACAAGGAGTCATGCCCTTCTACTGAATAAGTAATGACAACACATTGTCCAATTAGCTTACCAGTCTTCATAGAAGTTGTTGCAAGCGGAAGCCTTCGCGTTGGAAGCTTTAGAAGTGTTGATATCTTCGATTTGCCGCAATCCTTCGCGACAAACGTCTTCAAGAGGATGAAGGGAACCCTGGGAAAGCTTCCCCTATGGTTCAATTTGAGAAAGGAAGGCTGAAATTAGGGTTTTCAGCAAAAAGACCAGAAATTACAACAAAAATGAGAGCTGTTTTGCTGAATTTCAGTCATTGGGAGTGAGTAGGAGAGTGATTAGCACTTGCAAACACTCTTGGAAGCTTGGAAAACACCCTAGCAAGTTGGGTATGGCTATGGAGAGCTTGGAAATGGAGAGAAATGGTGGAAAAACAGAGTTTTCAGCCTCAAAAAATCCTCATGAAGAGAGAACACGAATTTTCTCTTAATAAGTAAGTGAATTGGGGTCCAATCAGGTGAGGGGACATGGGGAGATGCCCATTTATGAGTAAAAAGGGAGGATCAGGTCCTAGACATTGAGTCTTGTCCGCCTCGGGACTTCAGTGAGTGTGAACTTGCAAGCGGTCATAATTTATAAGTGACTTTTGGGCGCCCAAACGGAACGCACTCACTTATAAATATTGGCCAAGTCCTAAGGGCTATTTGAGCCTAGATTGGGTAATACTTACCACCTGTTCACATGCCACACAACCATGTCAGCAGACAGTTTCACACGCACGGTTCACGGGCGCACGTCCCCTAGCCCGGAACTACACATAGGTCATGCAGGCATGAAAACAGCATGCAATTTCATTTGCAGGCAAGCACATAAAGATGCTATGCAATGCAGCATTGGCATGAGCAATTTCCGTTCATGAAACCATATAAGACCAGGCGTTTCCAGGCAAGTATATGCGATACCAGACCCAGTGGAAAGTCAATCCTCCAAGCGTTTCCGGGCATGTACACACATCCGAGCTAGGAGCTAGAGATGGGTGAGTACGTCGGTGATGCGCAGATCATGAAGATGGTCACTCATACGATCGGAACATCATCGCATTGATCGTGTGCCAGGTAGCTCACCACCTAATAGGCTAGGTAGCTCACTCATACTGTCACCATTTGGTCACCCGAATGGTTCACTCTTGCTTTCACACTATATACATATTGGATTGGTGTCCATGTCCATGGCTTATGGAATGTGCCTATGCATGTGATTGACACGTGAGTGGCATGTGATGGTGGAGAAAGAGTCTAGCTTGCAGATAAAGACTCTTAGGACTGACAAGGGAGGAGAGTTTTCTTCCAATGCATTTGTGCGGTTTTGTGCGGAACGTGGCATCAAGCGGGAGCTGGCCAATACAGGTTCGCCTTCAGAGAATGTAGTTGAGCGTAAGAACAGGACTGTAGTGAAGATGGCGAGGACAATGTTGGAACATCGTGATCTTCCTCGTCCACTTTGGGGAGAGACTGTGGCTACGGCTATCCATATCCTCAACCACTCCGACGACTTCAGTACCGAACATGACTCCCTTTGAGGCGTATTTTGGCAGGAAACCAGATGTCTCCCATTTCTGTGTGTTTGGAAGTGATACATATGTTCACATTCCAAAGAAGCAAAGAGGGAAGCTTGACTCAAAGTCCCAAAAGCTTGTTTTTGTGGGATATAACTCTCTTTCCAAGGAATACAGGTTGTATGATCCGGAGAGGAACGAGGTCGTTTTCAACAAAGATGTGGTTTTTGATGAGCATGTTCCAGCTTCCACTGTTGATGAGCCACCACTTCTTGGAGACCCAGACGAGTCTGATGATGATTCCCAGTCGATAGTTGCAATTGGACAGGCTCAGTCAGTTGAGGAGGTTGAGCCCACGGCTGGAGATGAGCCCCCGCAGGAGCAGGAGGCTCCGCGTTCTGTTCGAGTACCCAAGTGGTTGTTAGACACCCTTCGGGAGTCGGGTCTTACAGAGCTTCCCTACGAATGAACCACAAAGGATGGACCTCAAAGATCGCATAGAGTTCGTGAAAAAAGTCATTCAGCGGAGCTCTTACAGGTAAACTATGCTTTGATGTCTCGTATCATGTGGGACAAAGAGCCCACCATAGTTGCAATGAAACGCGTTTCATTCAGTTTGAATGTAACGAAACGTTGCGTAAACGTGTCATACGAATGAAACGCGTTTCATTCATGTCCACTTGGGAACTTGGGAACTGTACGATTTAGGCGTTTTTTACCCAGATTCTTTAGTTTTTACTTGAAAACATGTTTTAATGTGTAAATGATGCATGTTTAATATTGTTTTGGAGAGAAGGCAACATATTTTTTACACATTATAAACTTATATATAAATTTTGGCCTGTAACCCCCCGTTTTGTATGAAACGTTTTTGAAACTTCTGGGATTTGAAAGAAACCTTTATGAAACGTTTTTGAAACGCGTTTCATGAAACGCCTGGCAACTATGGAGCCCACTTCCGTCAAGGAAGCCCTTGCACAGGATACTTGGAGGAAAGCCATGCAAGTAGAATTGGATGCCATAGAGAAGAATAAAACTTGGGAGTTGGTTCCGAGGCCGTCAAAACGGTTTGTCATTGGTGTCAAGTGGGTCTATAAGACCAAGTATACGTCGGATGGGTCGGTGGACAAACACAAAGCCAGACTTGTGGCTAAGGGTTATGCTCAGCGGCCTGGCATCGACTATGAGGATACCTTTGCACCGACAGCAAAAGGATGCCCACGATTCGGACTGTTCTTGCCCTTGCTTCTTCTCAGCGGACGCCCGTATATCAGATGGATGTGAAATCTCTGTTCCTTAATGGTGACCTGCAGGAGGTGTATGTTGAACAGCCTCCAAGCTTTGAGGTTCCAGGATCAAAGGGAACGGTTTATAGGCGGAAGGCCTTGTATGGTCTTACGCAGGGCTTGGAATCAAAAGATTGATTCCTTCTTTCTACGCACTGGATTTTAGAGATCAGTTGCAGATCCTAACTTGTATCTCTTTCGAGAACACGGTATGGTCACGTTGATCATCCTGTATGTGAATGACCTCATTCTCACTGGCGATCATGTGGAGCACATACTTGTGACGAAGGCTGCCTTCAGAGGAGTTTGAGATGACCGATTCAGGCTTACTCCACTTCTTCTTGGAATTGGAGATCTTGCAGACCCAGAGGGGATTCTTTGTCTCTCAGCAGCATTATGTCCATGAGTTGCTTGAGGCCTTTGGGATGGAGAACTGCAAGCCTATCACGTCACCGATGGACCCGAACACGAAGCTTACAGTAAATGATCCTTGTGAGCCAGTTGATGCCTCTCTGTACCAAAAGCTAGTTGGTTCATTGATCTGGTTGCTGAACACCAGATTGGACTTGAGCTTTCCTATGGGGCTGTTGAGCTCGTTTATGCAAACGCCGTTGAAGTCTCATTGGGACGCACGATTGCGGATCTTGCGGTATCTACAGGGTACGAAGAATCTTGGACTCTTCTACAACACTGGAGGTGAAACGAAGGACCGAGTTCGGCTCCAAGGTTGGAGTGACTCAGATTGGCGAGGAGATCCACACATGAGAAGATCTACATTAGGCTACAATTTACCATCGGCTCAGGAGCTGTTTCATGGAGCAGCAAGAGACAGCCAACTATTGCCTTGTCGTCTACAGAGGCAGAGTACCGAGCTGCTTGTGGTGCTGCTTGCGAGGTTGTGTGGTTGCGGAGGTTGCTTGGCGAGATTGGGTTTCCACAAAAGGAGCCCACGGTCATCCAGTGCGATAACCAAAGCTGTATCGCTATTGCTCGGAACGCGGTCTTCCATGCCCAAACCAAGCATATAGAGATACAATATCATTTTGTTCGTGAGAAGATCTTGGCTGGTGACATCTTGCTTCTTTATTGTTCGACGGAGGACAATGCGACGGACCTGTTCACAAGGTCTCTACCTCAGGCTATGCTCAGGCAGCACTCCAGCTCACTGCGGTTGGTTCCACATCCAGGAGCTAAGAGGGGGTGTTAGCAATCATCTCCTGTCTGTACACTATACCAGGGCCTCTGTTGTGGGTGTGCCTGCCCGTTTTGGTGTTTTTCCATTTTTCCTCACTCTCGATGTATTTTCCCATTTTTTCCCGAGGACTGGAGGACTGTCAACTGTCCTCAGAAGCTAGCCGACTGCATGCTCTGGTTCCCGACCTGTCCAAGTGTCCTGGCCGACTTCAGGCACCTGGCCAACTTGCTTGTTTGTTGATCGGGGACTGCCCTTTGGCTGGTCGTGAGCATGGACTGCTATCGACCTGTTTTAGCTAGCCGACCAGTAGCCTGGGGTCATATAAAATGGCCCCTTGCCCCCACATTTCCCATTGTATATTTCTGAGATTTTCTCTAGTGTATATAGCAGAGTTACACAGCTTCTCTCTCTTTCTTTCATCTGCGTTTTACTCTCTACAGCAGTTGTACATGAGATACAAAAAGTGATTTTTGTACAAGATCAAGTTTCTTCAACATAATCCTGAACAAAAATCAAGTACACAGAAACACCCTTTCTCATTTACTTTCTTAATATCATCCTCTTCATCAACATCAATCACATGCTCTCGGCCCTTATGCATCAAGGTGATCTTGTTGGTATTGTGAGCCTTGCCTGGATCAATGCGCGTGTGCCAAGGCTTTTGAAGAAATACATCACAGCCATTCAAAGACGCTACAAGAAAGTTTTCATGATCCAAATAGCCTTGAATGTATATATGCAACTTGCCAATGATTGGTATAACTTGCACTTCTTTACCAACAAAGGCAATCCCTGCTTCAATTTGAGGACCCATGTTCCCTACTTCAATACCCAAAGCAGCTACCATTTGTGTAGATATAAAGTTCTCAATTGCATAATTGTCAAACTTAAACAAAGCAAGCTGTTCATAAGCTTTACATACAACCTTGTCTTTACTATCATGTAAAGTATTCCCTTGCACATTGGGAACCATGTGCACATTGTCAGAATACGCAGCGGAGATACTGACCAGATCTGGAAACACGAGCAAAACGCATGCAGAAAAAATACAGCACTAGAGAGAGAAAGAAAGAAAGAAAGAAAGATTTTATTAACGTCTTCCAAAAGACCGAACTCGGCCTATGAGACAAATCGGAGTACCTGTATATGGGGTATCCTCTGTCATCCCAACAAAATGAAAAAGTACTGAACAAAAAAAGCTGAATCTGGGTGTGCAGGGGATGGAGCTCTACTACTAGGAGAATGCAAAGCTATATGCATGGAGTATACAATCATGATATGCAACCTAGCTAGCTCCATCCTGTACCATACTGGGGGTATAAAATGGTATACATCAGTGAAGGGGGTGTCCATAGCTCCCTGAAGAACATGCCTGGGTGTGCTCTGAAGCGAGCCAGTCGCTCCGCACCCTCTCTGTGAAACTGAGCTCTGATCTCTATCATCTCTCTCTGGTATAGGCGTGGTGTCCGAAAGCCAGGTGTCCTCTGTCTCCTGCGGGCTCTAAGTGTCTCTGCTCTCTGGAGAGTAATTCCCTACCGTGTAGGGGCTGGGAGGGGGATGGATCTCTGAAAAAATGTAACTCTGCTCTATATACACAAGAAGATCCCGGAGTATGATACAAAACTGGATGGGGGACTGGAGGCCTATTTATATGGCCCCATATACCAGTCGGCCTGTGCTACAGGCAGCTGACTGGTCTTGAATCTCCACGACAGCATATGCAGCCAGTCGGCCAGTTGTGAGGCAGCCGACTGGACATCCACGACCTGCAACAACAGTCGGCCAGCTCCAGAATGGAAACACACACATGCTGATGCAACTGGATCCTCCTGCCAACTCAGGGCTGCCTCCCAAGCCACAGAAAAATGGGAAAAAATAGGGGAAAAATACGGAGAGTGGGGAAAAATGAGAAAACACCTCATAAGGGCGGGCACACCCACAACAAAGGCCCTGGTGTATAAAAATAGACAGGAGATGACTTCTAACACCCCCTCTCAGCTCCTGGCTATGAAACCAACCACAGGGAGCTGGGATGCCGCCTGAGCAAATCCTGAGATAGCGACTTCGTGAAGAGGTCCACTGTACTGTCCTCCGTCGAACAGAACTCTAGCAAGATGTCATCAGCAACAATCTGTTCACGAACAAAGTGCCTCTGGATGACCATGGGTTCCTCCAGTGGAAGCCCATACCTGCAATGCAACCTCTGCATCCTCACCACCTCCCAAGCAGCATCACAAGCAGCCCGGTACTCTGCCTCTGTCCGCGACAAGGCAAAAGATGACTGCCTCTTACTGCTCCGTAAAACTGCTCCTGGGCTTGAAGTAGATCTCCTTGTGTCCGGATCTCCTCCCCAAACTGAATCACTCCAACCGTGGAGTCGGACTCCATCCAACAATCCCCCTCCTGTGTACAAGAGTCCATGATCCTTCGCATGCCGCAGAAACCACAGAAAACGCGATCCTGCCTCCCAAAGAGTCATCCGCAACCATGAGCTCAACTACCTCATCAGGAAGCTCCCGTCCAATCTGGTATGTCACCATTTGGCCACCCGAATGGTTCACTCTTGCTTTCACACTATGTACATATTGGATTGGTGTCCATGGCTTATGGAATGTGCCTATGCATGTGATTGACACATGTCATGCTGTATAGTTGGATATGATATTCCGCTGGGACTTGATGTTATCATGCCCGGAATATCTGGAGGACTTGGCTTTCCGATGGGACTTGTGCCTTTGTGTACATGCCCGGAAACGCCTGGAGGATTGGCTTTCCACTAGGTCTGGTATTGCATATACTTGCCTGGACGCGCCTGGTCTTATATGGTTTCATGAAAGGAAATTGCTCATGCCAATGCTGCATTGCATAGCATCTTTATGTGCTTGCCTGCAAATGAAATTGCATGCTGTTTTCATGCCTGCATGACCTATGTGTAGTTCCGGGCTAGGGAACGCCCGCCCGTGAACCTTGCGTGTCAAACTGTCTGCTGACATGGTTGTGTGGCATGTGAACAGGTGGTAAGTAGTACCCAATCTAGGCTCAAATAGCCCTTAAGACTTAGCCAATATTTATAAGTGAGTGCGTTCCCACTTCATTAAAGTTTGGGCGCCCAAAAGTCACTTATAAATTATGACCGCTTCCAAGTTCACACTCACTAAAGTCCCGAGGCAGACAAGACTCAATGTCCAAGACCTGATCCTCCCTTCTTACTCATAAATGGGCATCTCCCCATGTCCCCTCACCTGATTGGACCCCAATTCACTTACTTATTAAGAGAAAATTTGTGTTTTCTCTTCATGAGGATTTTTGGAGGCTGAAAACTTTGTTTTTCCACCATTTCTCTCCATTTCCACTTATGTTACCTGTTCGGTTTCCTCTGACTGACGAACACAAGAACTACCAACATCAATACTGGAAAGTTCCTGCCAACTGCTGCCATCTACTGGCAAGCTATCCACCATCTGGTCCCGAAAAGCCTACACCTGCAACGTATCCACACACAAGTGGCCATTACCAGACTACCACTCATCACAAACCTGAGGACCTGGGAGAGAGAGTGCTGAAAGCTTGTAAACTCCATTCTCCACTCCGCTTCCCAAACCACCTAGCCTGTTGCTTTGTCCCGGAGAGCAACAAAAAGCTCATCAAACTCCACCCGTACGCTAGTCTTGCAAACTTGATGCACTAACAACAGATAAAAACCAAGTGCCGGAACATACAATACCTGGGAGGAATGCTTCCCCCCTCTGCCATCGGGAACTATCTCCATCCTGCCCTCACTGTGAACTGGGACAGTGGATGTATCCCCAGTAAGAATGTGACCAGAAAGCCTGCAGAGATCCTGTAAACCGGAACGGGAAGGAGTCGTGTGCCTGGAAGCACCACTATCTAGAATCCACTCTCGAGTATCCGTTGCGGAGAGTCCTCCAATCTCCTCCCTGCCTGAAGAAAATGAAACATCAGTGTCCACCACCTCCAGGTGCACAAAAGCCGGAGTCTTCATGATTGCTGCTGAGGAATCTTCACCCTTCTCTGTCTTCCGCTTGGGACACTGCCTCCAATAGTGGCCTTTCTCGCCACAATCATTACAGGTTCTCTCTGCCTTTAGTTTCTCGCAGTCAGTAACGGACTTCTTCTCAGAAGACTTCTCCGACGAAGCCTTCCCTTTGCCCGTGTTACGGCCTTTCGACCGTTGGTCAATTAAGGCCTCCGATCCTCCACCCTAAGGAGGGTTCGTGAATCGTTCCTCTTGGTCCAGGACCATGGGCACAAGCTCCTCCCACGTGATGGTGCTGAGCCTGCCACTGGTAATCAAAGACGAGTAAAATGCTGAGTACAGAGAGGGCAAGTGCGACAGCAACGTTATGGCCATGTCCTCTGACGATATCTCCTTCCCAGCCTAAAGAACTTCGTACTGAAGAGCCTGCAGCTTGTTAATATGCTCCCGCATCGTCGACGACTTTGCAGGGTTCATAACCCGCATCTGTACTTCCAAGAAAATCCTCTTCATAGGCGATACCCTGTTGTAAAGAGAGGCCAAATGCTGCCATATACCTCTGGCCAGCGTCATATGCTTTACATGATTGATTACCTGTGGTGTGCAGTTGAGAAAGATAAATGAACGGACCCTGGCGTTGACACGATTCCACATCTGTGTTTGAGCCTCCCGGTCCTTTTGGATCGACGGTAACTCCCCTTCCTCTACTTCCGGCCGTGGAACCCCAACAACGACAAAATCGGCGAGGTCGTAAGACTCCAGAACAGATTCCATCATAACCTTCCATATGCCGTAGTTGTTCCCGTTCAACTGACAGTCCACCGGGAACGTGGGGAGTGTCGGGATCTTCGCATGCCTCTCGGCCATCTCAAACAGATCTGCCATTGCAGGGATGTACTCTGAAAAGGGTGGGTGGGTGGGAACAAAGAAGAACTAATACCTGCAAGTGGCTGTCCAGCAAATCAGCCCGCCGTCCTCTTGCTTCTCCTCTTCCCGAACAGTCCCAAACAGTCCACCAATCAACAACACAACAGTCCCCCTCTTGCTCACACAAATCCCAAGAACTATCTAGAGCCTAGGCTCTGATACCATGTCAGAATACGCAACAGAGATGATGACCAGATCTGGGAACACAAGAGCAAAACACATGGAGAAAAAATACAGCACAAGAGAGAGAGAGATATAGGCGTGTAACTCTGCTCTATATACACAAGAAGATCCCGGAGTATGATACAAAACTGGATGGGGGACTGGGGGCCTATTTATATGGCCCCATATACCAATCGGCCTGTGCTACAGGCAGCTGACTGGTCCTGAATCTCCATGACCAGCATATGCAGCCAGTCGGCCAGTTGTGAGGCAGCCGACTGGGCATCCACGACCTGCAACAGCAGTCGGCCAGCTCCAGAATGGAAACACACACATGCTGATACAGTCGGCCAGCAACTGGATCCTCCTGCCAACTCAGGGATGCCTCCCAAGCCACAGAAAAATGGAAAAAAATAGGGGAAAAATACAGAGAGTGAGGAAAAATGAGAAAACACCTCATAAGGGCGGGCACACCCACAACAAAGGCCCTGGTGTATAAAAATAGACGAGAGATGACTTCTAACACACATTGGGCTTCGGTGCATCCACATTATCACGCTTCTTCTTGTTTGGGCATGCTTTTGCTATATGCTCAGTTCTTCCACAAGTAAAGCATTTGCCCTCGCACATATACTGCTCTTTCTGCTCAACAATGAGGCCATAGTTTGCCACTTTGAAGAGACGCTTCTTAGGAAACTTATTCCTTTGGACCATTTTTGACTTGGTTTTGGTCCTTTTTCGGTGGCTGTCCACGAATTTCAAGGTTTGGGACAGCCGTCTCTTTGCCTTGAAATGAGGGTTTAGCCTTGTTGGATCAACTCAACTTGAGTTCCAATTGCTCGGTGGTAGTGGCGGTTGTGATTAGTAGCTGTTGTAAGATGTAACTAGGATAAATTTGTAGTCCCGCTTTGTACACGGGTTGTAATCCCAATTGAAACCTTCTCTTTCTTTCTACCTCTGGAACATGCATAAATGGAGACACCGCCAAAAGCACTTTCCAAAACTTATGCACATACGCATTCACCATTCACCAAATCCCACTTCATTGTTATCTCATTTAATACATTGGGAGGTGAGAACTAGGTATAAAACCTTTGTATAAACTCTTCCCATGTTCTAACAAGATATGGGGAGAGCTTCTCGATAAGCCACCAATGAGCAGCAATCCCTTTCATAAACATGCTTGCATGCAGGATCATGGATTTCTAAGCGAAATCATCATCACTGAAGGCAATATTAAACTCGGCCATAAAAGCAAGTGCCTTTGATGCATCATATTTCCCAAGATATGTATCAAACTTAACAGATTTGTCTCCGGCTTTGAAGTCACAAGACTTTGATGCATTCGCCTGCATCTCAACATGTTTCCTCTGTGCATGTCCATTTGGACAGCCCTTGTAATCGGCACATTTTGGGAACAAAAGGTAATGCACTCCGTAAAGAAACATGTGCCCTGTAAGCATAAGGCATGGCTGGCCCCTCAACATGCATTGGTGCATTCTCACCCATAACTTCTCCCTCACGAGCATACTCGAGGACATGAGCAACATGAGAGATAGGCAGAATACCTGGGTCCTGCACCAACAGAAAATTGCAACCCATGTTGCATGTGTTGTGCATGCACATTTTCAGCCGGCAATGGCATTTGACATACATTTTGACCACTGCCATAAACATTGTGCTCTTGTTGAACCACCTGTGGGGATACCAAGATATGTGGGATAGCTGCATTTTCTCTATAGTCATCCTCACTACGCGCCAAGTATGCACGTGCTGCATTCCTCGTTTTAGTAGCTTCTTTTGTGAGTACTTGCAACACACAGTAAGTCTATAGTGATGATTGGTGATGAATGACTGCAATACCCAAAGATCTTGATTTTTATGTGGTCAAGCACACGATGGCAAATAGGATGCCAAATCTTCACGGGATGGTTCTCAAAAAGAACCAGGACAACAAGGAACTGATTTTTGGAATTGTTCAAGCAATAGATTTCTTTGCAAGCAAGAAGAGATGCTTCAAATGTGACTATATATACAAAGTGCCAAGAAATTCTCGAAGACAAAGAAGATCATTTCCGTGCTTGAGAAAAGACATCATTTAATTGATGTTGGCTTTCCAAGTGATATAACTCTTGTTAGTCATAATTAGGTTTTTGTTTATTTCCTTATATTTGGTGTCTAGCGACGATCAACAGAAAGTGGGATATCGAACTACTGTATTATGAAACAATACAGCTTCTTTTATGAAGTATTTGGCATTCTCGTATTATATTTGAAAGTTGTTCAATTCCAGTCAATTGATTAAAGGCAAGAGGGATTTCACGAGGCAATGACATGGCTCCTAGAAAACGTCACGACAAACATGATTGCTTGAAAATATCACAACGTCGCGATATGGTGTTTGGTGGATATAACAAGGCAATGATATAACTCCCAAGGGATGTCACAAGGCAACAATAGTCACAAACTAGTGATAGTGGCCCTCGTATTTTAGTTGCAAGGCAATGACCAAGACTTGTGCTCGAATTGGTATAGGAAAGCTTTCTCCCCCCTTGAGTACATCCACCTGTAGTCGCGATATTGGATACCCATACCCACCCACGCCTAGAGGTAGTTTTTACATGCCCACCCGTAGGTAGAAAGAGCTTGCAACTATGGCCACAATACCGACAGGTATGGCCACAATACAGACAGGTGGCCACTAGGGATTGAACTCAGGACCTCCCCCGTTCGAGTTTTAAAACCACATCACTCAGCTACATGCCTGTTCACGCTCATATAAGAAAGCTTGTGCCCGTCTTGGTACAAGAGAAACCTCTTCCCATAATGGTATAGTGAAAGCACATTCATGTTTTGGAACAAGAAAGGCATGTACCTACCAACTTCAAAGGTGTACGAAGGTTCTTGGGAAGTGTCGGGGACAATCATAGGTTCATTGTCTTCTATGCAGAGATCGCAAGGCCATTGTATAGACTATTAGTAATCTTTGAATGGATTGAAGAATGTCGGCAGGCATACGATGAACTAAGAGGGCCTTGGCAACCACCTTGAGACCCCCAAACTAGGACAATCTTTCATGAGAATATTGATCTTCAAATTTTACCATTGGTTGTGTGCTAGCACAACCAGGGGAACACAAATTGGACTACCCTCTTTGTTTTGCTAGTAGGCAACTCAATGAAGCGGAGATGAATTACACGATCACAGAAAGTGAAGGGTTGGCCATGGTATATTTTGTGAAGAAGTATAGCCCCACATTTTCTTTATTTCCAATAGTAAAAGAATCCTGTTTTCTGCAGAAAAAAAAGGAAGTGCAAAGCAGCGGTCTTTGTTGTACACATCATTATTCTTTTGATTTTACCACCTCAATGGAATAGACTGTTCAAGAAAGAAAACAGTGTTTGAAGGAAAAATTCGCCATAGTTCACTTTCCAAGTCCAAACAAGAAACTCTACATGGAAATAATTGATTCATACTCACCCCAGCAGCAAGAGGAATCACGTCATCATCATTTCCAGAAGTTAAATCGATCGTTGTACTCCTAGAAACTCTAGTAGAGTGTGCCCCTCCTGCAGCTCTTTGGGAAGAAGCAGCCACGTTGGTTCCTTGCAACACTGAGAAAGAGCCACCATGAATGGGTTAGCATAATACACAAACATTCACTTCAACAAGAGCCATCAAGCAGAAAACGACTAACTGACGACAATAGGACTCTCCACATGCATGAGAGACATAGAAAAGGCTAAAGGTATATAGAAAAGAGATTTTAGTAATGGTTAATATAATGTGCACAGATTACCTTAACAACAGCCGTCAAGCAAAAAACAAACTAACTGGTCTCAATAGGACTCTGCCCATACATGAGACATAAAAAAGGCATGTAGAGAGGAGATCTTGGTAAGGCCTCTGTGAAACAACATCAAATACAAAATTGCATCCAAAAGGTGGGATTTCCTTCGGATCTGGAAAGACTCAGAAATCATGCATGGACTCTATAGATTCCCAAGAAAAAGGCTGATGCTTGGGTTGCACCTCAGAAACGTGCCACGCTTGCATGTCACTGCTCCTTGAGTAGAGAAGCCATATGGTAGTTTTGAAACCTTCAGGAAATGTGACAGGTTAGAAGTTGTCTAGACCTGAGGCTTTTCTCTTTCTTCAACACACTACGTGACAATATCAGACCAAACCAGTGAGTGTCCATAGGAGGTGGGAAGGCACAAAAGATCCACTGCATTATATTGCAGCCACAGACAGGCACAAGACTCAATGTGCGCCTTTAGGCTGAAACGCATACACTACTTGGAATAGTTTTTGTAGATGTTTATTAGAATTATCAGAATCATACCAGAGCTACCGAGCCTAAGCTCCAAGTCTGCACGATCCAAAGTAGGGATGGCCCCTCCATGTCGATTACGTCTTGAGCTCCTTGTCTACGAACAAAACAACTAAAAACCACTCAGCATAAATCAGAGTCCTTGTCCATCAACATTATGACAAAAGCATTTAGAAGCAAGCAGCAAACCATCCTTGTCTCACCAACATGGATTAACTACTAAGGGCATCTCATAGCAAAACCTAGCTTCTTACCAAGCAATAATCAACAAAGTATGCAAGTGTTTAACACTGATTATGGCAGCCGCAGACTTAAGCACGCAACACAAGCAGTCCCAATATCCTACTAAATAATCTCTATATTAATTCTGAGACCCAAAGTAGCACCCTTAGCCCACATGTAAACCCTCCAGGTCCCCACACCCTAGCTAAGCCCTAACCCTGCCCATGACAAATCGACTCTGATGAGGCTACTGGAATCGAAGAAGAAATCCAAAGGGAAGGCCGACCGATTTCTGGCAATCTGGAGGAAGTCCAAAAGAGCAGGATGTTGCATGCCATTCCGAAGCAGTTGTCCAAAAGAGGTGGAAGAGGTGGACACAAATTTACTGAAGACAACCTATAAATAAATAACGAAGTGTACCACCAAAACCATAGAGACAAAATTATAAGTATAATAGCTCAGAAGAATGCCAAGTTATTGCTATATAAGTGACCTTGGAGGAACTTATGAGTGATTGGGGTATCCACGCGGTAGACAGGATGGCTACCATGGGCATGGAAGACCTTATGGCCATCGAGCTGCAAGGTGGGTGGTTTGGCCTAGTGGTATGGGACACTAGGTTGGGGCTATCGGGTTTTGGAGCCTCATAGTGTGTGAAATAGCCCTTAGAAGGCTTCGTGTGTTTATGTGTGTGAACAACCTCTTTTAGCCGCTTTTATGTGTGAACGTGATAAGCGGTGATGTCATAGGTCTAGCCTTGGCATTGTCCCAATTTGTGAGTTAAATAATCCATGTGTGTGTGTGTGTGTGTGAGAGAGAGAGAGAGAGAGAGAGAACAAGGCTCTTAGAGAGAGTATGCTTGCACGACTCAATAAAGCTTGATTGGATGTGTTAAAGCTTACACCAAGTACATGCTTTTATAGGATGGAAGCCTCATCTTTTGACTCAAGGGAATCACACACATACTAGACAAATGACATGTGACACTTATCTTATCCACACCTAAGGGTGGGTTCACACACACTAACACACTTAGCTCTTTTAGGGATTGTTCACACACAAACAAGTCACACAAGTGGGCACACAAACAAGGATACACGTACACCATGGGTACACACACAAAAACTCCGCAACACCCAACAACAATTTCAAGAGGTTGGATACAAACATCTGATTTCTAGTGTAAGGTCCCTCTCTCTCCTCATCGGATGACTTCAGTCATTTTTCTAACCATGCCTCTATTGTAAAAAATTGTTGAAGTTGTGAATTTTACCGTGGAAGCTAGCTATAAAAATTCTTAAGCTGGCCATTTTTTTGAGATATAAAATTACTTTCAAATTCCAAGACTCCAAGATAAATAATAATTGATATTATTTAATTTTTACAAGGCAACGATTTGGTAAATATCAGACTAAAGAATTTTTACTCGAAAAAAAGCTAGAAAATTTCTTAAGCTACTCATTATCAAGATTTATGCTGATAAATCTCGATTTCAAGCTAGGCATGGTGCATTCATAATAAATCAAAAGAAAATATCAATTATCTTAGAAAATTAGAAACAAATTATTTTTAGTTATTTTTGGAAAAGAGAAAAATTTGGTCTCTTGTAAGTGATTGTTCGGACACCTAGCAACGTCCAGATTGTAACCTTAATTAATTGGACCTTAATTATAAGGAGTTTGCTTGGGTAAGTTTCTCAAGGGCCTTGCTTGCCCACCTCCTACCATGTGTCCACCACCTTACCTCGTTCCAAAGGAGACTGGATGCTTCTCACCATAACCCTCACCATTCCCTTTCCTCGTGAGTCCACACCTGCCATACTCTTGCTAAATTTGGGCTAATTGGAGGCTTCTTTTCCCTAATCTCATGCTGAAAAATGCACCTATTTCACAGGGGTTTGGGAGTTCATTTTGTCGGAATGCACATCGGACAATGAGACAACTGCTGTGAGAAACAAAATGCAAAAGTGTAGAGAGAGAAGCTGTATAGACTCTACTATATACACGAGGATCCGATACAGAAAAGAGTGTGGGGGCAAGTACCACCCTATAGTGCTGGTCGGCCAGCCCAAAAACAGCCGACAGCACCTGAAGATGTCCACAACTGAGAAAAGAACTAGTCGGCCAGCAGAAGAGTGAGTCGGCCAGCACAGGACAACCCCCACAACCCAAAAACATGGAGAGAAAAACATGGAAAAAATGGAGAGATCTCCTGGGCCACAACAAAGGCCCTCACTAAGTACTATGGTCCAGATAGGAGATGATTGCTAACACCCCCTCTCAACTCTTGGATGTGGAACCAACCCCATCGCCTAAGGTAGAGACTTCGTGAAGAGGTCCACCGCATTGTCCTCCGTCAAACAATAAACAAGCAAGATGTCACCAGCCAAAATCTACTCACGAAAAATAGACGCACTTATAGACTCTGTTATAGACGTGCTTATAGACGCGCTCTGGAATTTTTAAAAAATTCCAGAGAGTTGCCCCACTAGAAAGCTCAAGTCCAATCTAGTGTTCAGCAACCAAATCAATGAACCAACAAGCTTCCGATACAAGGAGGTATCAACCTGCTCACAAGGATCATTAACTGTAAGGTTTGTGTTTGGGTTCATCGGTGAAGAAATATGCTTGCAATTCTCCATCCCAAAGATCTCCAGCAGCTCATGAACATACCGCTGTTGAGAAACAAAGAACCCCCTATGGGTCTGCCAAATCTCCAATCCCAAAAAGAAATGGAGTAAGTTTAAGTCGGTCCTCTCAAACTCCTTTGACAAGGCAACCTTCATCACATGTGCTCCACATGATCGCCAGCAAGAATGAGATCATCCACATAAAAGATACTCAACGTGACCATACCGTGTGCCCGAAAGAGATACAAGTTAGGATTTGCAATTGATCTCTGAAAACCTGTCCGTAGAGAAAAGAAATCAATCTTCTAATTCCAAGAACTGGGAGCCTACTTAAGACCATACAAGGCCTTCCGTAACCTGTAAACCATCCCCTTTGATCCCGGAACCTCAAAAGCCTGGAGGTTGCTCAACATACACCTCCTCCTATAAGTCACCATTAAGAAACACAGATTTTACATCGATCTGATATACGAGCCACTGCTGAGAAGAGACAAGGGCAAGAATGTAACACGCGGAAGCTCTGGGTAGTCTTCTTTCAGCCCTAAACACTCTTGGAAACCTTCTAATGCAAAAACGCACCATCTGATGCAAAAACGCAGGTAGAGAGAGAGTAGAGAGAGAGAGTGAGAAGTGCTAGAATTTCAGTATATACTACGGTACAAAAAGGTACATGTCTTTGCAGCCCTTGGCTGCCTTCTTGAAAAGGTGATAACACACCAAAACTGCCCTAGACTAGGACTCCTAATGACTCATACCCCTAGTGGGTTGAATGAATAAACCATAGAGCAAGGGGGGCTATTTATAGCCCCTTGGACTACATGGGGAACTGGCCGACTGCTGGTCGGCCAGTTCATAATTCATTAAATTCCATTTAATGCAGCCGACTGGATCTCTTCTATTTTCCTTGATGCGCCTGCTGCTGCCCACTCTGCTGACATCAGCCGACAGCTACTCTGGCAACCAGCATCCTCTTTCTTGCAGCCGACAGCCCCTCTGATCCATGCTTTGCTCCAAGTCCTGCTCCATGTCCATCTTCTACTGGTTCATGGTCTTTATCTGTTTGCCTCTTCTGGATCTAGCCCTAGAAATGTCCATGGCATCTGTGATGCACATGACAACACCTGACTCTCAAATGGTGTCTAACAACCACTTTGGTACTCGAACAAAACGCAAAGCCTCCTTCTACTACTGGGGCTCATCTCCAGCCTCTGGCTCAACCTCTACAACTGACTAAGGACGATAATGGAAGATATCTGGTTTCCTGCCAAAATAAGCCTCAAATGGAGTCATCTTTGGTACTAAAGTCGTCGGATATCGATTGAGGGTATGGACATAGTTATCAAGTACGATATCATACGGTTCGTACGATACGATACCATACGGGAAAATACGGTACGATATTAAAAAAATCTTATCGTATGATAAAATACGGTGTTTTAAAAAAATACTGATAAACTTAGGTATTTCCAAGTCCAGATATGGAGTATTTTAGAAAAAAGGGAAGCATTATAGTACATAGGTGTCATGTGCAAGCATTGCCATGAACACTCCTAGAGCTAATCCAGAAGGGGCAGCCAAGAAAAAGCTCATTAGAGCTAGGATTTGCAGCACAAGGTGCAGTTTGGTCAAGGGTGGACTTGCAGCAGGGAAGGACTTGGTTGTGCTGTCGGCTGCTTGCAAAAGTGGTCGGCTGGACCAAATCAAAGGCGGGCTAGACCAAATCAGAAACATTGTGTTTTATGGAATAAATGCCAAGATTGTTGGCCGACCAGCAGTCGGCCAGTTCTCCTTGTATCCAAAGGGGCTATAAATAGCCTATGTGCTCATTGTTAAGATCATTCACTCCCATAAGGAGTGGGTCCTTAGGGTCACTAGACTAGGACTATTTTGGTGATGTTCACCTTTTCAAGAAGGCAGCCTAAGCCTGTAGATTGTAGGTACCTTTTTGTACCATCAAAAATATACTGAATTTCCAGCATATCTCTCTCTCTACTCTCCCTTCTGTCTGCGTTTTTGCATCAGCATGTTCTAAGTGGTGTTTAGGGCTGAAAGAAGACTCCCAGAGGTTCCGCGTGTTACATTGGTATCAAAGCATCAGGCTCAGCAAAGCTAAACACTGATTCAGTCCCATATGATGGTGTACAGGTCCAAGGTACAGGAAAGTACATGAGTACGAAGCCCAAGGCAAGGAACACAGGAACGAGAAGAGCTCCCAGGAGGTTTGTTGGTGGTGTTCCACAAAGCCAGAGAGGATGGCAGTCCTGTGAGCCAGATAGGTTCTCGGGAAACGGTCCCAAGGGAGGATTATCCTCCAAGGGGTGGAGTGAGAGTTCCAGACTCATTTCTCAGGAATGAAGACCAAGACAGTGTTCAAAGTCAGGGCAGGAATGGATTGGGGACTAGATGGAACAGATACATAGATCTTATTCAGAGTCAAAGTGGTTTTGGAGACCGGGCCGGGCTTTCACAGAAAAGGGTTGCCAGAGATGGAAGAATGACAGAGGGACTTTGGAAAAAGATTGGGATGATGACAGTCATCCGAGGAACAAGTTGGAAACCCGTCATCAAGTTTAGCAGAGGGGGATGTCATGTGCAAGCATTGCCATGAACACTCCCAGAGCGAATCCAGAAGGGGCAGCCAAGAAAAAGATCATTAGAGCTAGGATTTGGGGCACAAGGTGCAATTTGGTCAAGGGTGGACTTGCAGCAGGGCATAGGAGGACTTGGTTGTGCTGTCGGTTGCTTGCAAAAGTGGTCGGCTAGACCAGATCAGCGGCAAGCTGGATCAGATCAGAAGCGCTGCGTTTTATGGAATAAATGCCAAGACTGCTGGCCAACCAGCAGTCGGCCAGTTCTCCTTGTATCCAAAGGGGCTATAAATAGCCTATGTGCTCAATGTTAAGATCATTCACTCCCATAAGGAGTAGGTCCTTAGGGTCACTAGACTAGGACTTTTTTGGTGATGTTCACCTTTTCAAGAAGGCAGCCTAAGGTTGTAGATTGTAGGTACCTTTTTGTACCATCAGAAATATACTGAATTTCCAGCATTTCTCTCTCTCTCTACTCTCCCTTCTGTCTACGTTTTTGCATCAGCATGTTCTAAGTAGTGTTTAGGGTTGAAAGAAGACTCCCAAAGCTTCCGCGTGTTACAAGAGGAAGCTCAAACAGCTACAGATGAGCAAAAAAAGGACCATTACCTACCAAAAATTTTACTTTTTTTGGAAAAAAAAAATATTTTTGAAAAAAAAAATCGAGAAAAAGATTCTTTAAAAATCCGTATGAGTACGTATGGTATCGTTCCGTACGGTATACCGTACGATAAGCTATCGTACGTCATACGGAAACAACCTTGGGTATGGACAACCATAGCCACAGCCTCTCCCCAAAGTGCACGAGGAAGATCACGATGACCACAATCTTGTTCTTACGCTCAACTACTCCATTCTCTCGAGGCAAACCTGTATTGGCCAGCTCCATTTGATGCCATGTTCCTCGCACTGTTGGTGTTGGACTCACACACTCACACACACACAAACCTGCACATTAGGGTTAAGTGCAGGATGGAGAAGCTCACACCGAAATGTGTGTGTGTGTGTGAGAGAGAGAGAGAGAGAGAGAGAGAGAGAGAGAGCCAAAAGTGTAGTAGCCACAAAATGCAAGTCAACTCTTGCATGTGTGTCACATCCATATAATATAGAAGTACAAAATATTATATGTAGAGTGTCCTTTCACACTTGATATCCAAGGGGAAAAACCACATGGGAAAAACTGCCCTTGGTTAAGCCTTGTTCACACATAGCACTACCATAAGTGAGCATATGCCTACAAATCCCCCCTGTAGTGGAAGTGTGAACTTGTACAAGGTAGCAGATCACTCCCTGTATGAGAGTAAGCCCAAAGCTTTGCGGAAAGCTTCAAACTTTTCTCGAGGTAAAGCCTTTGTGAATAGATCTGCAACATTATCCTTTGTGGGGCAGTAAGATAAACTGATCTCCCTTGCATGTAACCTCTCTCTGACATAGTGATAATGAATCTCAATGTGCTTGGTACGTGCATGAAATACTGGATTTCGTGCCACGGCCATAGCACTCTGGCTATCAGTGAGAATGGTGGTGGGTGTCTGCTGACACTCACGAAGATCAGCCAATAATCTCCTCAACCATACACAATGACTGTAGCTGTGAAGACTGCCCTGTACTCAGCCTCACAAGTAGATGCGGCAACAGTGGGTTGCTTTTTACTCAACCAAGATATGCATGAACTGCCAAGAAAAAAACAATTCCTACTGGTGGATTGCCTGGTATCATAGCCCAATCTGAATCACTGTATGCATAAAGCTGCAAACTGCCCCCCCCGGATAGAACAAACCAAGATCCAGGGTAAACTGAAGATAACGAAATATGTGTTTGACTGCTTGCCAATGATTTGTGCCTGGGCTATGCATGAATTTGCTCAACAAAGACACCCCAAAAGATATGTCTGGCCTCGTGTTACACAAGTAAATGAGACATCCCACTGCCTGGCTGCAAATGCCAACCTCAAAAGACTCTCCAATATCATGCATAGTAAGCCGTACACCTGGTTCTATTGGACTAGAAATGGGCTTACATTCATCCATGTGAAACCTTTTTAGCAAACTTTTTCTGTCTTGGCTGGTTAGATGAGCATGTATTTTCTCATACCAAGCTCTTGGAGCTTGCTTTAACCCATACAATGCTTTGTGTAACCTGCATACTTTATGTTCCTCACCAGGAACTACAAAACCAATGGGCTGATTTACATATACTTCCTCCTGTAAATCCCGATTTAAGAATGCAATTTTGATGTCCAATTGATGCACTTTCCATCCTTTATGTGCAGCCAATGCAATCACTGATCTTATTGTGGTCATTCTCGAAGTAGGAGCAAAAGTCTCCTCATAATCTATTCCCTTTTTCTGGGAATAGCCTTTAGCCACAAGTCTTGCTTTGTACCTGTCAATAGTACCATCGGACTTCCTTTTGACTTTGTACACCCACTTTGTTCCAATGACATGCTTGCCTTTAGGCAATTCCACAAGGTCCCAAGTACTGTTCTTCATGATAGAAGAGATTTCAGCTTGCATAGCTTGCACCCAATGCTCATTCTCATGTGCTTCTTCATAAGAAGAAGCCTCTTCTGAATCAAAGAGACCACCCATGGCTAATGCAGACTCCCCACGATGTATATTCAATGCATGGCTAGAAGAAACCCTTGCTCTACCTGTGAGTGGAGCTGCAAGTTTGCTTTCTTGCAAAGTTTTCAGCAACCATCTTGGCACTGACTTGGCTGTGTCTATGGCTGTTTGCTCTTCCCTGACAAGATCTTCCACTTCTTCCATAGAAGGGGGCTGAATGGCTGGCTGTTCCACATGTTCTACATGAGGATTTTCTTGTGTAGGGGCTGGCTGATCTGAATCCCCCCTAATTGCAATGGGTAATATTCCATCAAACATGTCCTGTATGCCTGTATCATTACTTTTATACAAGCTATACATGGGCTGTTCTGAATTTTCAGCAAATACCACATCTCTACTAACAAAAATCCTTCGTGTTGTTGGATTATAAAGACGGTATCCTTTGCTCTCATTGCTGTAGCCCACAAAAATGCATTTCATTGCTTTGTCATCTAGCTTTGTTCGGAGTGGTTCTGGCACATGTGCATATGCCAAACACCCAAATGTACGCATATAATCCACTATTGGCTTTCGGCTATACCAAGCCTCAAATGGTGTTATGGTGCTTTTGTTGGACCTGTTCAACACATGAGTTGCACACATTATAGCTTCCATCCAAAAATTGTGAGGCAACTTTTGTGCTTTCACCATGCATCTTGCCATCTCCATGAGAGATCTATTTTTCCTCTCAGCTACACCATTCTGCTGCGGGGTATAAGGCACAGTACATTGGTGTTTGATGCCCTTTTGAAGCATATAATCCTTGAATGCATTTGACATGTATTCTCCACCTCTACCTGCGCGGAGTGTTTGGACTTTACATCCACACATATTTTCAGCCATTGCTACAAAGTGTCGAAAGCATGCAAACACCTCTGCTTTCGCTTTCAAAGGGTAAACCCAAGCAAACCTGGAGTAGTCATCAATGAATGTGACGAAGGTCCCCCTATGGATGGTGTCCGCATTGGACCACATACATCACTATATGTGAGCTGTAATTTACTTTCAGCTCTAACAGAGCCATCTTTGGGAAATGGTTTTCGTTGCATCTTTTCCAAAATACACCCCTCACATACATGTCTTGGTGGAGACTCAAGGGCGGCATATTATCAACCATATGATGCTTCTGCAAAAGCATCAAACTCTGAAAATTTAAATGCCCAAAACGAGCATGCCATAACTCTACATCATGCATAGCAGGAGTGTGGGCAGCCACTGTATTTGCATCATAAGTACGCTTGTCATAGCTGTCCAGCTTATACAAGCCTTTGTATCGTGTTCCAGAAGTGACTATTTCATAATCCTTTGATGGGTCTTTTACCAAACACTTCCCATCTTTAAATTCAACCTTTAAACCTTGGTCGTTTATGGCTGAGACGGAGAGCAGATTTTTCTTTATGCCTGGAACATACAATACATTTTTCATACATATATTGGCACCATTGGCTGCAATAAGTATGACATTGCCAATTCCCTTAACTAGATATGTGGTATGATCTGCACATGATACAATGCGGCCATTTGAAGCAACCAAGTGCTAAAATACATCTTTGCATGAAGTGATGTGGCTTGAAGCACCACTATCAAAATACCATGATACATCGTGTCTGTCAGATACAATGCAAGACATATCATTGTCTCAAGCACTTGGTGTGTCACTAGTGCATGTGACCAAAAAAGTGTACTCTTCCTGAATTACATTAGCTGATTGCTGTGCTTTGTCATCAGAAGAGTCTGCTACTGCATTGCCTGCTTCTTTCCTTTTTCTCTTTTGCAATCCGCTTCCTACATTCACTGATGTAGTGTCCAGGCTTATGGCAGTAGTGACATTTGCCCCCTTCTTTTTGGGCTTGTTTGCATCCCCTTTGTCAGACTTTTCACCACCTGAAGAGGGCTGTCCATGACCAGCCTTGCTAGACTGTTGTCCCCCATGCTTAAAGCTCTTTGCTTTACCCTTATCCTTGGCTGTAAATGCCTTGTCTCCACCATGGTTGCTCGCTAAGTTTGCTCTTGTTTGCTCTTCCTGCAAGAGTAAACCCACCAGCTCTTCAAAAGTGACGGGATCACCACCTCCTCTCATAGAGAGGTTGAGAGAAGTGTGAAAGCCCAAGTAAAAAGGTGGTAAACAATGAAGAGTGTTGGTGACCAGCTGTCTGTCTGGGATAACCTCATCAATGTCGAGCAATTGTTCCTGCAAATCTTTCACTTTGGTGCGATGATCTGCCATGGAATCACCCTCATCCATAGAAAGAAGATCCAATTGCCTCTTCAAGTAGGCAGCTCTTGCCTCGTTGCGTACCTGATACATTGCTTCCAATGTGTCCCATGCAAGCTTCGATGTCTTGCAACAAGAACAAATGTGCGGAATAATAGTCCTTTTCACTGAAAGGGCTATCAATGACATGGCCTGTGCATCCCTAGAGTCCCATCTCTTCTGCTCTTGTGTGGGAGCAGGTTCTACTTCAGGAGCTCTTTGAGCACTTCCCCTTTGAGGCATGGCTGGCTGTATGGTAAGTGGGCGTGTGTCATCACCACACACGATGCCCCAAGCCCTTTGGCTACCAGCAAATGACGGATCATGAAACTCCGGAGGGAGTAGTTAGATCCATCCAACTTGTCCTCCTGGGTGAGCACACCAAATACATCTATAGCATTTTGAGCCATGTCAACAAAATGTACCTGCAAGCAAACCAAGCACCAATGTGCACTGCCAGGCAACCAAATGTCCTGTGCAAATGTTTGCCTGCAAATTGAAGCAAGTATAAACCTGCACCAAATTGTCCAATTACACACAATGTGTATACATATGCGACAAATCACAGCTATAATGCCCCACTACATGCTCCAATCTGAAAAAACCCTATTTTTATGCACTCCAATTGCTTCAATGTGCATTTAATTGGCCAATTTTCACAAAAGCCCCAAATTTTTGCAACTAAAAGAGGTTGAATTTGCTGATTTTGACCTCAATTTGAAAAACCCCCAAATTGCAAGCAAAGCAACATGTCCAATTTTTCAATTTGGCCTCAAATTGAGAAATCCCCCAAATTGCCTGAACCCTAGACCACTTGCAACTTAAAAATTTTCTTGGCGAGACTGTGGAGTAGAGTGCCTGCAAAGCTTTTCCCCCTTTTATTTGTTTACTTAATTTGAATATTTAAGTTTACTGGAGCACAAGTACCTGCATGTGGAGGGGCAGTACGGATGTGCAAGGCATTGGAGGCGAAAACGGGCGGGAGTCGTCTGCTATGAGCTGGGGCGGACAAAGGCTCTCGGCAGCGGAGCAGTGGTGGCCGGAATGGTACAGGGACGGACAACGGTGAATGGGAGGTGCTTCTGGGTGGCGGTGGCTCTGGCTGCAGTAGTGCTGCCAGCCGGGAGGGGCAGCGATGGTGCTGGCTGCACTAGTGCCGCCGGCCGGGAGGCGCTGAGCAACGGCGTTGGTGCTGGCTACACTAATGCCGCCGGCCAGGCTGGGCGGAAAGGTCGGACAGTTCCATCGACGGACTAGCTCCGTCGAGACAGATTTCTACAGGTGACGGACAGAATTTCGCAAGCGACGGAAATTCGCAGTTTTGGACGGCAGAATTTCAAGGATAGAACTCCACAGGCAGCTCCTAGCTCTGATACCAATTGTTGGTGTTGGACTCACACTCTCACACACACAAACCTGCACATTAGGGTTAGGTGCGGGATGGAGAAGCTCACACAGAAATGAGAGAGAGAGAGAGAGAGAGAGAGCCAAAACTGTGGTAGCCACAAAATGCAAGTCAACTCTTGCATGTGTCACATCCATATAATATATAAGTACAAAATATTATATGTAGAGTGTTCTTTCACACTTGATATCCAAGGGAAAAAACCACATGGGAAAAAGTGCCCTTGGTTAAGCCCTGTTCACACATAGCACTACCATAAGTGAGCATATGCCTACACGCAAAACCGTAGAAAAGCATTAGAAGAGAACTCTCCTCCTTTGTCAACCTGAAGAGTCTTTACTTGCAATCCAGACTCCTCCTCCACCATAACATGCCACTCCTTGAACCGAGCAAATACTTGGTCCGTCTGGGAAAGGAAATAAACCCATGTAAATCTGCTACAATCATCCACAAGCAGCATAAAGTACAAAGAACCTCCCAAGGATGGGGTCTGCATAGGTCCACACAAGTCAGTGTGTACCAACTCCAAAGAATTCGAAGCCCGCCTAGTAGCCTGCTTCGAAAAAGATTCCATGTGCTGCTTACTACGAATGCAAGAACTACAATGTCCTTGCTTACTGCCAGCATCTAGCAAGCCATCCACCATTTGGTCCCAGAAAGCCCGTCGCAGCGCATCCACATTCAAGTGGCCAAAACGGAAATGCCACAAATCACCGAGCTCAGTGCCTGTCAAAGAAGAGAGTGCTGAGAGTTTGTAGATCCCATTCTCCACTCTGCCTTCCCAAACAACCTGGCCTGTTGCTTTGTCCCGTAGAGCAATAAAATGCTCATCAAACTCCACCCGGATGCCAGCCTTGCAAACCTCATGCACTGACAAAAGATGAAAACCAAGAGCTGGGACATAAAGAACACAGGAGGAATGCTTCCCTCCCTTGCCATCGGGATAATATCCATCCTTTCCTCACTGTGAATCGGGATAGTGGAATTGTCGCCAATGAAGATGCGACTTGACTGTCGTCAAAGATCCTATAATAACTCTCGGAAAGGAGTCATGTGCCTAGAAGCACCACTATCGAGAATCCACTCCTGAGTATCCCTGACGGTGAGACCAACTGCCTCCCCACTCGAAGAAGATGAAGCATCTGTGTCCATACTCTCCAAGTGCACAAAAGCTGGAGTCTTTGCAGCTGCAGCTGAAGAATCGTTCTTCTCAGTACTCCGCTGAGGACACTTCCTCCAATAGTGACCCTTCTGGCCACAATGGTTACAAGTCCACTCCGCCTTCAAAGCATCGCGCTCTAAGTGGAGCTTCTTCTCAGAAGACTTCTCCGATGAAGACCCGATGAAGACTTCCCTTTGCCCTTATCGTTGTTGTTGTTGCGTCCTTTTGACCGCTGGCCAGTCAAGGCCTTAGAACCTCTGTCCTATGGAGGGTTCGTAAAACGCTCTTCTTGGTCCAAGACCATAGACACAAGCTCCTCCCATGTGATGGTGCTAAGCCTCCCACTGGTGATCAAAGAGGAGTAGAAAGCTAAACACTGAGAGGTCAGATGAGACAGCAAAGTGATGGCCATGTCCTCTAAAGATATCTCCTTCCCAGCCGGAAGAACTTCCTCCTGAAGAGTCTGGAGTTTGTTGATACGCTCCTGCATCGTCGAAGACTTTGCAGGATTCATCACTCACATCTACACTTGCAAGGAAATCCGCTTCATGGGTGATACCATGTTATACAGAGAAGCCAAGTGCTGCCAAATACCTCTGGCCAGCGTCATGTGTTTGATATGATTAATCACCTGGGTTGTGCAATTAAGGAAGATGAAAGAACCCACACATGCATTGACAAGATCCCACAACTGTGCCTGAGTCTCCCGTTCTTTCCGAGTAGAGGATAAAAGCTCCCCGTCCTCCAACGCTAGCCATGGAACACCAACCACAATGAAATCGGCTAAGTCATAAGACTTCAAGACAGACTCCATCATTACCTTCCAGATGCCATAGTTGGTCCCGTCCAACTGTCGATCCACCGGGAATGTAGGGAGAGTGGGGATCTTCACGTGCTTCTCAGCCATCTCAAGCAAATCTGCCATCTCAGGGGTTCACAAGGTCTTGTGAAGGGAGAGTGGGTGGAAAAAAAATGAAGAAGAGCCTGCAAACACTATGCAAGGTGGCTGTCCAACGGTGATGGCCGCCTTCTACCCGATCTCCAAGTCCCGAATAGCCCAAGAATTCCCCAATCAGCACAAAAAATCAGCAAACCCTCAAGCTCCCACTGTCTCTAAGCTTCAAGCCACCTGGGGCTCTCATACATGTCGAAATGCACAACGAAAAATGAGACAACTGCAATGAGAAACAAAACACAAAAGTGTAGCGAGAGAGAGAAGTTGTATAAACTCTGCTATATACACAAGGATCTGATACAAAAAAGAGTGTGGGAGCAAGGGTGGTATTTATACCACCCTAGAGTGCTGGTCGGCCAGCCCAAAAACAACCGACTGCACCTGAAGATGTCCCTTTTGGGGTGCCCAACCATTAATTAATTGCAACACAAAAACTCAAAATTCAGCGAAGGCATGTGAGTTTTGCACTTTTTGAACATTTTCTCCTCACTTTTGAAATTTGCACGCTATCACAAACATGCTAATTTTAGCAAGCAATGGGTGGACAGTGTGAAATGTGTAAGGATAGTATGTGTGATGGGTATAGAGTACATTCACATAGACATACTATGATGTATCAATGCATATGCATATGTTATGGGTAGAGATTACATGAAAAGCTTCTTTAATTAAAAACATGCATTTCATACCATGCATATTCAAAGGTTTCCTGTTCTTTATATATGAGTAGAGATTACATGGAAAGCTTCTTTAATTAAAAACATACATTTCATACCATCTTTATGTCGCAGTCTCAAAACTTTCATCCATCGTACATGTTGTAACTTGTATGATTATTGAAGTACAAACATAATGCTAATCTCAACGTTTTATCAGTCATACACACCATTTGCTGTGCTTTTTTGTTTACTGACTGGCGGAAGCAGCACAAAGGCAACTATAATGTCACAACAATCAAAGACAAATTCCCAGCACTCAACGTGTGGAACCAAGATGCAAGACAAGAAGTCATTTTGACTTGGCATGTCAATCTCCAATAGAAAACAATGGGCACACTAGAGAATGCCCAAAACTGTGTCTACGCCATGCTATGCATAGATACGTAAATGCATGCTTTTAAGGCATAGTGTGTCAAGCTCCCATATATATTGAATTCTGACATGAATTTCCTTCTGGACAAAAGGGCATCTAGGTTAACAAGGCAAATGGCAAACTTGACTCATCACACATATATAGATGCGCACTTTTATGGGCCATAGCCAAATTTTTATGTACTCCCTACCCCATCACACGTACATACATAAATTTATTATGCATACACGACATACACATACACATGCTTCTAAGGCAAAGGCTGTAAGGCCTGAAGAAACCCTCTGTTGACAGCATTTTGAAAGAAAACATGCAGAGCGATAGAACCCCTAAAAATAGACTGAAGAAACAGTGTCACCTGAGCCACAGATCGCGGGGAGAGTACTTGGACTTCGTCGTCGTCATCTTTCACATCGATGGTGATCCTCTGATTGCTGCTTCCCGCTTCGTGTAACCCAGCGCTTTTGATATTCTCGTGGTGATGATGATGGCGATGATCAGAACCCTGCGCTCTCATTCTAGCCCTAGGGTTTGATAAGGAACCTCCCGTCTCAAGAAGGCTCATGGCTATGGCTATGGCTATGGTTATGGCTATGTACGGCTGAAATGCAAACACTGTAAAAGACCTTGTGAAACTGGAAACCCTGACGTGCCACAGAAAAACCTAATTGATGATCATGGCTACGGCGAGGGTTTTTTAGTACACATAGCTTTCTGAAAAAGCTTATCTGCACTCTCGGTTCAAGAAAATGTCGTCCGCTTTGAAAATCGCCTCATCATCAGCGATTCCGCCATCACCAATCTCTGCGAGGACAAGAAAAGATCATGCCTCGGCGACAAATGCGGGCGCGAGAGCAGCCATTAAAGCTTGCAGATTAGGGCGAGTGCCCTCACAGTCAGAGCGCGGACTTTCAGCACAGGGACCGTAATGACGGCAATGTCGGATTCGAACCACGTTCTTGTGTGTAGGGCTTCTAAGTTATTGTGTAAGGGTAAAACTCTAAAGTTTTAAAATGCAAATACTTCTCTTCTTCTTTTTTTGATCTTGGCTTGAAAGTAGAACGTAAAACTCTAAAGTTTTAAAATGAAATGTCAATCCATACCCAAATACTTCTCTTCTTCTTTTTCTCATCACACATCTCATGTTGACGCAAGTCATGCTCTTATTGTTGGTTTATGTAATGAAGAGGAACATGTCCCCTTTGATGAAGCAAAGAAGTTTGAAAATTGGATGAGTGCTATGCAATCTGAGTATGATTCGATACTAAAAAATGATGCATGGGATTTGGTAGACTTGTCTCTGGGTAAGAAGGCCATTGGTACGAAATGGGTGTACAAGCTCAACGTAGAGCGGATGGTAGTATTGAGAGTGATACAAACAAAGCTAGGCTTGTTGTAAAGGGTTATGCGCAAGAGAAAGGCATTGACTATGGTTAAACCTTTGCACCCACATGTTGTATACCTACCATGCGGAGTATCATTGCATTAGCAGCACACAAAGGTTGGAATGTATGTCAGTTGGATATCAAAACTACTTTCTTTAATGGAGATTTGTAGGAGGAGATCTATGTATCTCAACCTCGTGGTTTTGTTCAGAAAGATCAGGAATCAAAAGTACATAGATTGAATAAAGCTTTACATGGTCTTTAGCAGGCTCCTAGAGCATGGTACGAAAAGATACATGCATACTTGGTTGCATAGGGTTTTTGCAACAACCCAACTGACATTACTCTCTGTATTAAGAGGACTAAGGATATTTTATTGGTCATCGTATTATACGTTGATGGTATGCTGCTCACAAGTCCTCATGATGATATATTTCAGCTTTTATAGCTGATTTAGAGAAGTCTTTTGAGATGTCAGATCTTGGACCATTGCACTATTATTTGGGCATTGAGTTCTAGTAGTGTAACAATAGCATTATTATGCTACAGAGGAAATACATAGATGCATTGTTGAAGAGGTTCAATATTGAAGACTATAAACCTGTGGTGGTGGCTACACCTATGGAGCTGGGTTTACGACTAAGTCTTGCAGATGCATTGTTGACGAGGTTCAATATTGAAGACTATAAACCTGTGGTGGTGGCTACACCTATGGAGCTAGGTTTACGACTAAGTCTTGCAGATGTAGGTGACCCTTTTGATGTTGGCTTGTATCAAGAAGCTATTGGATGCCTTATCTTTTTGTGTAACACTAGGCATGACATTTAGTGTGTGGTCTCAATATTGAGCAAATTTATGCATAGCCCAGGCACAAAGCATTAGCAGGCTGTTAAACAAGTGTTTCGTTACCTTAAGGGCACCAAGCACTTTGGGTTGTTTAATCCCAAGGGGGTTGTTCATAGTTGCATGCATTTATAGACTCAGACTAGGTTTGAATGTTAAAACACACGTGTGTCCATTAATGATTTATACTTTCGCCTTGGTAATTCATGTATATCATGGCTCAGAAAGAAGCAACCCACTATGGCCACTTCTAGTTGTGAAGCTGAATACATGGTAGCGTTTACAGCTACAGTTAGGTGCGTTTGGCTCAAGCGCCTTATTTTGCTGATTTGGGCATTGGCGAGTCCTTTACCATCTTTACACAGACAGTTAGAGCGCTATGACATGCTCGCACAAAGCACATTGAGGTGCACTATCATTATGTTAGGGAGAGATGCTCTGTAGGGGAAGCTTGACTTATGTGTCAACACAAGACAACGTGGCATATTTGTTCATGAAGGCTCTCCAAAGAGAGAAGTTTGAAGCTTTTCGCAAAGCTTTAAACTTACTTCCCTTTGAGGACTAGTTTGGGCTTCCTATCACAGTCCAAAGAGCCTAGCACATCTTTGTAGTTCCTAGCTTACCCCTTGTTCACATCATCGCTCTAGGGGGGATTTGTAGCCATGTTTGGTAGTGATGTGTGTGAACACACTACGACTAGCCAGGGCACTTTTTCCCTCTTTAGGAGGTTTTTTTCCCCATGCTAGTATACATCCATCTGGGGTATACTTATCATTATGTATCTTTTATCTCATTATGTGCTCCCTTGAGCTTCTCCACTGTGTGTATTCTTGCAACCCTATTTCCAACGAAAATCACAATCACCAAGCCACCAATTTGTAGCCCTTGGACAATTTGAGAGAATAAAGATGATCCCTTGTCGTGATTCTCGTTTTTAACCACCAAGCTTGATTTTTCACAGGCAAGGCAAAAAATGAGTTTTTTATTTTCCAAAAATGCATACGAAATATCATTTAGTGTATTTTTTGATGTGTAATTGAAAAATTTGCATGTAATAAAGGTTCCAAAAATGCCCCTACAAAATCAAGCATGGTTACCACTAGGCCTTAGGCGTGGGCTTCATTTTGAAACTTTATTGTTTCACACTTAGCCCTACACACAAGAACTCTTAGGCTTGGGCTTCATTTTGTAACTTTACTATTTCACCCTTAGCCCTACACACAAGAGCTTAGAAGCCCTACACACAAGAACTTAGAAGTATTTGGGTTTAGTTGATCGCGTGTTAGTGCAGCGGTTAGAATAGAGTTCGAGAGTCCCAAGGTTGTGGGTTCGAATCTCCCCTGTGTGAGCAATGACACTCTGTGTACGTGACCAAAGCGTGCATGCCATAGCTTAGCATCACCCATTGCCTTTGTGGCAGAGACCGTACATACAACATGTTTTTTTTTTTTATATGCATCTAGCTTGTAAAGGCCATAAGACAAAGTACCAGAAGCAACGATTATATTGTTATTACTCTGCGATCATGACAATATGTCTATCATCCACCACAAACTATACCACTAAGCCAGCCTTACTAATGGCACAGACAGATAACAAGTTCTTCTTAATCTTTGGTACATATAATACATGTGAGAGCATGATTGTTTCACCATTTACTATAGCGATACTAATTTTACCAACTCCTTTTACGTGATATAAGGAGTTGTTTACACATTTTGCATGTAGCAATGTTTCCCTGTGGAGTAGATTCAAGTGATGAGTACAAACTGTGATGAGAAGTAATGTGCTTACTAACACCATTGTCAAAATACCAAACATGTACATCTGTAGTAATAGCCATGTATACATCCATGTTCGAAGGGTTAAAACTCCATTGCGCAATGAAAGCCCAATCATCATGTGCATAGTTTATAGATTCTTTGTTTTCTACATTAGATGCTAACGCATCAGCTACTACGACCATACCTAGGTTTTTCTTTTTCTCCTTCTCCAGACGCCATGCACTCATTAATGTAGTGACCAAGTATCCTCAATAGTTGCATTTTTCCTTTTTCTTTGGCTTGTCACCTTCCTTGTCTGTAGGCTTACCTGGTGGCTCTAATTTTGACTTGTAACTACCCTAAGGAAAGGATTCACCTTTACCTTTGTGTTGAGACATTGGCACAAGAAAAGCCTAATCTCCTATACGCATAACAGATATGTTTTTCATGGATTGCTTTACAGGAGCACAGAGACCAACTCCTCAAACTTTAAGGCATTTGGATTGCCTTTCATCGCTCATGAGTCTGATGGGTAGAAGCAAAACTTTGACACGAGTCTGGCAATGCATTCAAGATAGTAGGCACAATGAACTGTTAGGATGATATACTTTATCAACACTTGCCAACTGCTCCTTAAAATCCTTGATTTTTGTAAGGAAATTGTCCATGGAGTATCCCTCATTCATATGCTCTAACTCTAATTGCTTGGTAGATAAGCAACATGTGCTTCATTACATACCTAGTACAATGATGCAAGTCCATCCCAAGCATGTTTAGTAGTCCTGCGCATGACCCAACCTAAGGAATGATATTCCTCTTGACTGACAAAGTAAGCAATGCATGTGCCTACACATTTCTTCCATCCCACTTTGTTTGTTCTTGTGTAGGAGATATGAGATCATGTGGGTAATGCACCATGTGAAACTAAGCGCGTGTCTATAGATGTGCCTTCTACATCATGTTTATCGGAGGAACCAGGACGTTTCTCAGTGCCAACCACCATAGCATTTCATAGACCTTTGGCTACCAATACATGTTGCATCATATAGAACCATAATGGGTACTTGGTCCCATCGAGCTTATCCTCAATGTGTAACAACATCTGAAATACATCATTGTCTCTCATTTCGGATAATACCCAAGCAAGTAATCATGCAACCTGCGAAATAAGTGCTAAGTGCTCCTATGATACAACCAAGGTGGCTGCTAATAAGGCCACTGACAATGGAGACCTGCAAGGTGTATGAAAGAAATGCAAAGTAAAGTGAGTAGAAATTTTACTCGTAAGATGTAGAGATCGATGTCATTGAAGTGTAGCTCGTAGGACAAGATCCAATGTGGTGAGTGTATATTGATGCTTTCTCGTGTATCTACATACTCGTATAGTAGATGCTTTCTCGTGTATCTACATACTCGTATAGTAGATTTGACAATACTACTCTAGAATCTGATGAAGAAAAGTGTAAATCTGGTCCCCAAAGATGCCTGTAGAAAATTAAAAAACCACACGAACGATCCCCAAAACGCGCCTAAAACAAAAATATATCAGTGATTTATGCAGAGAGGTCTGAAATTCGTTCTTTATTTCACATTCCTATTCCCTTTAGTCTACATATCATTTTCGCTTTTGAGTACTTCTTCGTATTTTCTACATATCATTCATGTAGAGAGCTCTTAAATTCATTGTTTATTTCACATTCCTACTCCCTTTGGTCTACATATCATTTATGCTTTTGATTACTTCCTTCGTATTTTCTACATGCTTTTGGTTTCAGGTGCATATACCTCACCTACTATAGAGATCACGGGTACATTAAATTTAGCGTCTTTTTTTTGTAGTCTTTCAACTTGGAAGGCATGCTTTTGGTACCACCTATGGCGCTCAAGGGAGTCATAACTAATGTTGAATCATAAGATACATTTGATAGGTGGGTGTAATGACCAAGCTACATCTAATAGGTGGGTGTAATGGCCAAGCTACATTTGATAGCATGGGTGTAATAGCCAAGCAAGAAGATGGAGTCCATTTGCTTAGAACAAATGAACCATAAACAAGATGGTGGATTCCATTTGCTTAAATGGTGTAATGTGTGTGTGTGTGTGTGTGTGTGAGAGAGAGAGAGAGAGAGAGAGAGAGAGCTAGCTAAAAAGGCAAGGGAAGGGGGCAAATGGGTTTGGATGCTTACATAAGTAAAAGAGGGAGAGGAGGTCAAGGAAAGAGTAGCTTGATAATACCCACAATCAACTTTAGGTAGTGCACTAACTAATGTGTGAATTTAAGTGTATTGAAAACTATCTAATGCTGCTAAAAAACTAATGTGTGAAGCCTTCACATATTGAAATCTACAAAATACTACTTACATAGCCACGTGACATTGTGTAGTCTCTCTTTGCCTCCATGATGAGTTGTAGAGGGTGTCATTTGGAAGGCATATAATGGATGTTAAAGCATATTCATTTAGGTGATATGTGATGTAAGTTGGCAAAAAACATGACATAAGTTAGCAAGAATCTAACTATTCTATAAAGAGTGAAGAAGTTACCTGAAGTTACAATGATGGTGAGTAATTTATAAGAAGTTACCTTAGGTTACAGTGATAGTAAGCTATAAGAAATTGAGTAGTGCATAGTAGCTATACATAACGAGTTTTGTTTCCTCTCGGGTTTACAAATAGGTTGCATGGAGACCCTGAAAGTCTCGGGTTTATTGGGTAAACAATCACTCAGCCTACTTTATACCTCGGTTTTCAGTGTGTTGATCAGGTTCGCTATTGTACCACTTATGTGATTGCCTATCACTTGTGATTTGCATAAGGTGATGGCCCGGCTTGAGGTATCGATCCTAATCAAGGTAGATGAATTCTGACTTTCTTTGATGGCGAAATAGACCAACAAATCTTTGTGTATAAGAATCCAAGTAGCACATAAAATTCAGTCGAACTTATGAATTTTAGACTTTATTGTGGACGTCCTAGCAGCTTGATGAAATTTGTGAATAGGCCAAAAACATCAAAATTTGAGGATGTTTAAGTGTATTTGCCTAGAGCTCTACATAAGAATCTCCTCTTGGATATGTCCAAAGTTGAGTGTGAAGGGCCAAAGTGGAAAGTCCACCTTTTTAAGCCTTTTATTAGTAATAAGCTTAAGCTTGTTTAGATTTTAGCTCAAAGTGATTAATTTTTTTCATAAACTCTCTGTAAAGAAAGCGTGCAGCACCATTGCGATGCTAGGAGATGAGATTGAAGCTTTGCACATAGCCACATGATATCTTTGCATTTTTGAGACCTACTTGGTAAGCCTAACCATACATATGCTCCTTTCCTGCTCACTTGATCTCTGGCCTTTTTCGTTATGAAGAATTGTTTGTGCCATTTTCATGGAGTTCTTCTCCCTTTTTTTCCCCCCTGTTTCGTTGAAGATAACCACCACTTGAGAGATACCTTGGAGTTACTATATATGTATGCTTTAATAGAGGCTCTCCCTATTACATATGCTCCTTTAATAGCTACTTTGCCTAACCATATATATGCTCCTTTCCTGGTCACTTTATCTCTAGTGTTTTCTGATATGATGAATTGTTGCGCCATTTTCGTGGAGTTCTTCTCTCTTTTTTGGGGGGTTTCGTTGAAGATAACCACCACTTGAGAGATACCTTAGAGTTACTATATGACTACTATTTTAAAAGCAATGAAATGAATGTCGTGTTGCATGTTGTTTATAAAGGAATGATGATCTATGTAATCTTAGATGATGTTGCTAATGTCAGTATAATCGCCAAGGATTGTTGTTTTTGTCAGCATAATCACCAAGGATTGTTGTTTTTGTCAGCATAATCACCAAGGATTGCTATAGGAGGCCTAGGGAAGCCTACTACTCATAGGCACAAGCACCTTTGGACATCCTTTAAGATGAAAATGTTAAGGCCTTTGGGCTAAGCTTTCACCACACATTCGTGGGGTGATGGATTTTCAAAGAAGAGGGTCATACACCATGATCCTCAAAAGGCCTTACATGAGAGATGCAAGGCTGGTTTATAATTGGGAAACCAGCATACGCCAAGGGAACCAGTCCTTAAAAAAAGGAAGACTCTTCCCATGGGTCAATGCATCCTTGCCAACAAGAAACCAATCATAATTACATATCCAAAGGTAAACCAAACCTCGAAAATAAACTTGAAAACAAGGAAGACTCATCCCATGGGTCAAGGCATTCTTGCTAATGAGTCTGACACAACCACTCACACCACATCAATTGATATCTACAAAGCCTATAAAGAAGATGTTGGATGGTGAAGATGAGAACTAAGAATATGAGCCCCTCTGGGAGCCCTACCAACTCCAAGGATTGGATTCATGTTATGCAATGGACACTTTTGCAATAGCTTATGATAAGGTTTGAATGGTGCCAAAATCATTTCCTTGTTCATGTTCTACTCATTTAAAATAGAACCAATTGTGGAAACCCGCTTGACTTGAGCTCAAGTCCCCTAGAAAGACCACCTAGCTACATGGCCCCTCAAAAGTCCACCTAGTTACATGGCTCGCATTAGTTGACACCAAGGCTAGCCACAACGTGCTATCTTGGGAGATGTGGACCTCATTAGGTACCCCTTGCACTATCTAACAACCATTACCGCGTAATAATTTCCAATCTATGATCCTTGAAGCTAAATTTTATATTGTAACTAACTTGTATCTTGCATTTTTTATGTGATCCCCATAGAGGTACAATTAAAGATAGCATCATCCTTGGGAGGGGATGGATTGCGGCCACTGATTGTGTATGAAGTTGGGAGAAAAGAACCGTAACACTTGAGCTCCCCCATGTATACAAGGATGTTATCACTATTAGAAATGGGGTATGTTAACCACCACTCTATAGGTTAATATGGTTTTATTTGCCCAACCCCTCTGTAAGGAGATTTGCCATCTTACCCACTCAAATGGGCACTTGATGGTGTTGGAATATAAAGTGGACCTACCTTATGCTTAATGTCAAATAGGGAAAGTGAAAGGACTTCATGTATATACTTGCTTAAGACTAGTAATAGAGGTCGAACCATTTTTAAGTTTCACCAACCAAGTGTGAAAACTAATCAGTTATACATAAGTCAATTTTTTGACAATAAGCAATACACAGTAAGCAATACACAATCATTCCCTTATAATAGAATAGCTTGAGCTCTCATTTTCCCTTTTTTGAAAATAAGCAATACACAATCATTCCCTTATAATAGAATAGCTTGAGCTCTCATTTTCCCTCTTCTTGCTTGAATGTATGCTATCGAATCTTTGATACTTTCTAGATAGAATTGGTTGTAGTTTTTTGATACTTTCTAGATAGAATTGGTTGTAGTTTTTTGCTTGCATTAGCTTCCTCTTCACCCCCCACCTTTTGTGAGAGAGAACCATCCTTCTAGGAATAGAGAGCTCTACCTTTACCCCTTTGGCAAAGGAGAATTCCAGTGTGACAAATCAGTGAGGATGCAAATGGATGAGCCCATATAAGGAAGTTACAAATTGGGGCTCTAAGCAAGATCTGATGATACATGCTTCAATAAGGCTAAGGTAAGTTGTTAACTTAAATAGTATATGTGTGATAGCAATTGATCATCACTCATTCTCTCCCATTCTTTACATCTTTGATTCAGACGATGTTTCGTCTGATCTATGAACTCATGCATGCTTTTGTTCTCATTTCGAGTAATGGTGCACTAATGCTATATATGCATAGCTCTACATCAAGCAAATCCAACCATAAAAGCCGCTATTAGAATTTTAAAGGTAAGTTCTCCTCACCTTCTTTCTTTTTGAGATCTATAACACTCAATTGCTCCTTCATCATGCAATGTGAGACTAAATGCTTTAACCTTGGTTAAATCATCCACTTCATTCGTATCACAATTTTGAGTAAAGATTTATATATGTTGCCTAAGATATGTATCACCTTCAAACTTGTGCATCATTTTGGCCACTTAAGTTGGCTTGATTTAATTAACTCTCATACCTTGTCCAACTTCTCGTACTGCCACCCCCTTCCTATTTCTTGGACTAATCTCAACATATACTATGATAGAAGCTAATCTTTGCAAAATTGCTCATATCTATCTACCTCTTAGCATTCCATAGAATGATGGTGCTCTAGGAATAAAGGGTGGTATCAGAGAAGCATCTCTAGCTCCAAGGCAATTGGTTGTTCCTCTCGATGACAATTGTGCCAAAGATGTTACTCCCTACCTCGGCCTAAGCTAGACTGGTGAAGCTATGAAATCAATCAATTCTTGAGACATGGATCCCTAATGGATGAATTAATGTCCTTAAAAAGAAAAAGATAACTTGTGAAGGTAGGAGCCCCATACACGCTTATTTTGGGGCAGCTTTGCTATCTTAAGAATTTGTGTATGTAAAGATGAGTATGTTGATCTTCTTGAACAAGCAGGTGCATGAGTCGCTCGGGAATATTTGGGGGAAAAATCACTACCCAAAACTTCCTCTATGTCGAGCTACAATGGTTGTTTGACACTCTTTCGAAATGCCATGGAATATGTCAAAAGATGCGATGGATGCCAATGCTTCCATAATAAAAAGATAGAATGCCTTTATAACCGATAATGTCAATTATAAAGGCATTATCATGGCTATGAATTATGTGACCGAATGGGCCAAGGATAACGCCAACATTAAGGTTCGGATTACTACCAAGTTTCTCTATGAGAATGTTATCATAAGGTCTAGATGTCTCCTAGAACTTCTTAGTGATTGAGGGACTCATTTCTTAAATGAGGTGGTGGAGTTTCTCTTAGAGGGATTTATGGTTATCCACCGTATGTCTTCCCCTTACTATCCGTAAGACGAATGGACAAGTAGAGAGCACAAATAAAGCTTTATGCAAGGTGCTCTAAAAAAATTTTGATGCTTCGAGAGCCGATTGGGAACTTAAAGTTGCATCAGTGTTGTGGGCATATAGACCTACTTACAAAACTTCAATAAGGACCACACCTTATAGCTTGGTCTTTATACTAGATGCTATTATTCCTATGGAATTCATGTGGACTAGATGTTGTTATTCTTGTGGACTAGATGTTATTCCTATGGAATTCCTATTGTTATCCTGTGGACTACACCTTATAGCTTGGTCTTTGGACTAGATGATGTTATTCCTATGGAATTCCTGTTGTTATCCCTATGGAATTCATGATCCCAACTTTGAGACTAGCCAAGAAAATGGAATGGACTAGCCATGAGTTATCTTTGAATGACTCATTGAGCTTGAGAAGGTAGAAGAGGTTAGGTTACACTCTTTGGTGGGCATGCATAAAAGAAAAGGAGAAAAATTTGTTTTGATTTGAACATCAAAACCGAGAGGTTTAGGAAGAAGACCTAGTCCTACTCTATAACCTCAATAAAAACAAAAGAAACTCAAGCTTATAAACATTGGATGGAGTCCAAATGAAAGGATTTCGCAATGGGTAAAAGTTCTATAAACAACGAGCACAACAATCAAGTTTGAGCAATGAACCATGAATGTTCTTATAGAAGGAGAACTAGAATAAATCTCCTTCAGAGATTTAGAAATTATGATTACAACATCGACTAGGTAAGGACCATAACCATCAAATTTGAGGCAACTAGTCATGAGTGTTCTTCTCATAGAAGGAGAATTAGGACAAATATCTCCTAAGAGATCTAGAAATTACTCACATTATTACAAGAAGCATGTTATATTGAGTCGGTAAGTTCAATCATCTATAAGCTCCAAACCTCATCGAACCAACCCTTCCTAAGCCCATTGATAGCTAAGGCTGACAAGCCAAATGGCACACCACACAAGGAGATGCCCAAGCCGAAACCAAGGAGGAACCGTAGGAGAAACAAGAGAACTACCAAACACACCCTAGTCCCTGTTATCTCCACTTCACAAAATATCCCCAAGAGTAAAGTATGAAAAGTGTGGGTGTACTAAAAGCCTCAGCCAACAAATGTTCCCTCTCCACTTCTCCAAAAACCAAGGCCTTGCCAAAGTAGTTACGGATCCCAAAATTCAATATTCTAAGTGTGAAAATGGATGAAAAATGACGAGTAAATAACAAGCTGGTCTAGATCCCAAAGATGTCATTAAATAATACCTTGGATTTTCTTCAGAATCATCATTTTCTTCATATCTTTTTGAATCATGGTTAATCACATCTGGTTCTTTTTAGGTTATTCTTCTAAAATTTGTTTAGTTATTTTCTCTCTTTCTTCTTAAATTTGTTTAGTTATTTCCTCTCTTTCTTTTTAGTTATGTCCCCCCTAGCCCTATGGTATGCATTTTCTCTTGGAAGTGGTGAGAAGGTAAGTCCCCGATCGTGACACATTTGTTTTCTCTCGCTAGGTTGGATGGCCTAGATCTAGCCATGGGAGGGTAGGTGGACACTTATCGCTCCTAACTTCCGCCTCCCTTCCAAAACCCTCTCGACCAAAAATGAACTTCTTGTAGACCCCCAATCTTATAGCTGGTAACCTCGCTTCTCTCCCAACCCCCTAGGCCAATGACAAGACCATGGTCCCCCTCCCTATGAGGGATAAGCTACAAATTGAAGAATAATCTAGCCTCACAAGGATGGGTAACCATATAAATGCTCCTAAAATCCCAAGGCTACTACCAAGGACACAAGCAAATTAGGGTACCAAAGAGAAAAAGAGCCAACTGACAAGAAAACCTCAGCAACTACTACTAACACAAGAAGGAGGCAGCCACACAAAGAGAGAAATGTAAAGGGACACCATAAAATTGCCTTTAGTGCCACATTTGGTGGGACCACTATCCCTAAATGCTAAGCAAATAGCCAAATAGATAGTTAGATATGTATGTGTTAGCAAGGCTACCTTTGATAGACAATGTTTAATTGCCTAAGGACAAACAAACATCCAAGTTGGATGTATCGAGTTGATCCAATACTATGCTATCCACAACTCTTACAAATGTATGTGATATAATCTTAGAAGGTTGCAAAGAATGCCCAACAAGTGCCCATTTTACAAGAACATACCAGGCAGTTAGAGGATAAAAATATGAGGTCATGGGATTTGAGATGCCTTGTTCACCATAATCAAGACATGGAAAGGGCCCATCCAAAAGTGCTTAATTGAAGAGGATAGATTTTCCTCCTAGCTTCTTACAAATCAGTCCCTCCTCACCAAAAAATTCAAGGCCATAGGGACCTTACAGAAAGAACGGGAGTCAGTCCTCAATGTAGGCGGAATAAGAAACTGAGGTGAACCGACTTGCAGTAGTGGGCTAGGACACCAATGCTTTGCAAGAAGTGGAACTCAAAAAGAAAAATGCCATAATCAAAGAGTTGCATAGCAAGAACTTAAGTAAGAGAGAGCTCAAGTCACTAAGAACTTGGGTAAGAGATAGCTCAAGAGGTAGCAACCTTGGACTACTCTCTACAGAGGTGACATGAGCTCAAGAGGTAGCAACCTTGGACTACTCTCTACAGAGGTGACATGAGCTAATGCAAAAAAAGGGATGTGGTTGTCAACAGTTTGCCCACCTTAGTGATGTAGCACCATAATCTAGCCTACTACATTCATCTTAGTGACATGGTTGTCAATTTGCCCACCTTAGTGATGTGGCTTTCAATTTACCCACCTTAGTGATGTAGCACCACAATCTATCCTAGTACATCCATCTAGCTCTTTGCATAGTATCTCTTATGTTTATCTATCAAGGATATACCTTGGACTATCCTCTCACCCTCTACTTGTTTATAGAGCTATGCCGTAAATGTTGAGATATCAACACGAGCTGACACTCATGGTGTGCCTGGGTGATTGTTTTACATTTACACCACTGGCATGTTTGATAGATGACATGATGGATCTTCACTAGTGATTCTATAGCTGGACTACACCCATCTAGTCCAATTGAGTTATAGACGACAAATCTTTGCCAGTGATTCTACAGCTGGACTACACTTACCTAGTCCAATCAAATTATAGCATACTTATCTTGCTAGCTCACCTATTTAGCATGTTCAAATTATGGATCACTTGTACATAGTAATCTAGTACTTATGTTAGGTTTTAAATTATTTTGGTTGCCTTCTTTTGAGAGTAAGAAGAAAATGAAGATTTTAGCCTTCCATCCTTATGTGTGTATTATACATTGTTGTGTGAGTCTATGTGTGCCTACAAGAGCTCAAGTTGTCTCTCTTCCCCATCTTTTCATGGTATCAAAGCTTGGTTCAAGCTACGGAGCTGAGCGGTAAGCAAAGGAAGCTATGAAGGTAAAGGAAGCGGTAAACAGGTAAGAATATCATCACCTCTTCCCCTTCTTGTTTAGGCACAACACCCCTTGGGTAGCTCTAAAAGCTACACATATCCGATTGAGGAGCTATCTCTCTGCAGGTGCCTATAAGGTGCAGAGTACTTTGGACATAAAGTTTTGCAGCCAAAATCGCACTTTCAGCATGTTTCAGTCTCCGGTGTTTTTTGCAATTTCGAGAAGTTCTAGTTGAGAACTGTCTCTGCTCAAAACCTGGTTACTGTAGTGCAATAGCGCATTAGGGAGTGCAGCACATATATTGCTGATCTTGGGTGTATGCACATGTACTCTGGTCACATCTGGTGATATATAGGTTTACACATGTATTACTGATCTTGGGTGTATGTACATGTACTCTGGTCACATCTGGTGATATATAGGTTTACACATGTATTACTGATCTTGGGTGTATGTACATGTACTCTGGTCACATCTGGTGACATATAGGTTGTGCATTTTGGGAGTGCAGGCAGTGTTTACACATGTATTGCTGATCTTGGGTGTATGTACATATACTCTAGTTACATTTGGTGACATATAGGTTATGTAGAAGATACTACTATGTTACAAGTTACATACAAATATTGTATGTTTGTAGGTTTCTGGTTGCTGTAGGCAAAGTCTTACAGACTCAATCACCCCGTACATCTGAGTGCACCACATCAAGTGCCCTCTTGCTTCCATTTCTATCATATTACATTCTTTGTTTATTGACATGCTTCACAAACCTTATGCATTCCAACCACCTTAAACTTTGGCAAGCCTGTAACAATTTCAGAATTCTACATGGACTTTAGTCCGCTGGCTAATTTACATGACCAATTCATTTGTACCAAATATCTATATCAGCCACAACACCTGTACCTTGTGCAAACATAGCAACTTTGACCTCGGGCATGCTTATATCCAAAGTAAACATTCTACCCACTCTCTTGCCCTTTACAACCAAACGACATTTATTCTTCAAATCCTCTTCATAGTAGCCATTAGGGTTGAAGCATACCTGCAAATCCTGCTCAATCATCTACCCAATAGAAACTAGGTTCTTTATGATGGTGCAGACAAGTACTTCATCTTGCCATCTTGCATAGCCAATGGCCCATTCCCAATGTGAGTAATATGATGAGTTGTGTCATCCCCCATCTTTACATAACCTGGTTTTTTCAAGTTCTTCATATCTCTAAACCACTCACCATGACAGGTCATGTGGCTAGAGGCTCCTGAGTCCACATACCATATATCATCAACATTTGTAGATATATCTACAGTCACTGTATTTACCATGTGCTGCATAACAAATAAATGCTCATATCTATCTTCAGCTTGCTTGCTTGAAGACACATAATTATTTTGTTACAATTTTTCATTCTTTATGTCACTCAACTTCTTGTGACATTCTGCAAAAAAAATGACTTGCTTCACCACAATAATAGCAATCTCTCAAACCTATTCCTGATTTTTGTGTGTTCCAATTTGTGAGCGACGGCCTCTTTGGCTCCCTTGCCTTGAGCCTACCTCCTTCCACCTGTGTATGATTACTGTTGCTTGCAAATCATTAGACTATTGTTGTCCATGATTCTAGTTTCCATATTGGCCACCACCTTGGCCTCGACCCCATGACCTCTACCTCTACCTTTTGGGCTTCCCCTACCTTGAGACTAGCCTCTTCCACCTATGTATGATTGCCATTCTTCTGCTATACAAATCATTAGACTCTTGTTGTCCATAATTATGGTTTCCATGTTGGCCAACCTACCTAGAGAATTTTCTTCTATGATCAACATAGACACTAAGTCTCAAAAGTTGGGAATATTCTCCCTAATTGCAATGGAAGTCTTGAATGGTTTGTACTCTTTGCCAAGCCCATTCAGACAAATACTCACCAAATCCTTATCTTCCACCGATACATTTTGATAGACCCAAGGGATTTAACAATACCCTTGATCTTTAAAGCATACTCATTGATAGACATGATTTTCTTCTTCATAGTATGTAACTCTTGTTTTACTTGCAGTTTCCTTGCCTTTGTGTTGGTCTGGAACATCTACACCTGGTTTCACCATGCAACTGCTGGAGTGTTGGCATCATGTATGTGTCCTATCATTATGTATATGACATGATTGAGACCCAATACATGACTTTCCTTACATCTTGGTTCCAATCCTTGAATGCCTTTACATATGCTGGAGTGAAATTCTCTTAAAGCAACTCTAGAGACTCCTCATTTGTCTCCTTTGGACATAGTTCTAAAATCCTTTATCCATCAAGAAATTTGTAATTATGAACTTCCAAGAATGGAAGTTATTCTTGTCTAGCTTCTCACACCAATGGGAGGATGTTGCTATTATATATCTTTCATTGATGACCATATAAGGGAGGTGTGGGTGTACTTCATGAAAGAGGAAAGTGAAGTGTTTACTCAATTTTAAAATTTCAGAATGTTGGCTAGAAAACAAACAGGTTTGTAGATTAAGTGCTTAAGGTCAGATGGAGGGGGATAATATTTCTTCAATGAGTTCAATATGTATCTAAAAAATCATGGAATTCAGATGTAATTTACATGTAGGTACACTCCGCTCAACACAATGGTGTTGCTGAGAGAAAGAACATGCACATTGCAGAAGTTGCTCATTGTATTAATGGTGTTGCTGAGAGAAAGAACATGCACATTGCAGAAGTTGCTCATGTATTAATGGTGGCTAAGAAGAGCATGCCTCATCATTATTAAACTAAAGCGTTTGTGACTATGTAGTTTACTCAGGGGATAATGTATGGTATGACTCTAGAGTAGAAGTACAATGGCAGAAAACTAGCTTTATCACACCTGAAAGTTTTTGGATGCATTGCATATATACATATTCCTGGTGAGCTACACAGTAAGCTAGATCCGAAGGCTTAAAAATGTGTTTTCATGGGTTGCTCGCTTGAGAAGAAGGGATACAGATGTTATAACCCTGTCACATGTGAGACGAGGGTGAGCAAGGATGTTGTATTTAATGAGATAAGTAGCTAGTATACTGATGTAAAGACTCAATTGGGGATGATGCACAAGAACGGGGTTACAAAAAATGCAGGTCAACAATCATTGTCATTGAGTGGATTAAGAGATTCCTCTAGCAGTGGATCTATTGATAGACCATGGAGTAGCAGGTTGTGTCAGAATGTCAGTCCTACAAATTCAGTAGGTGCATCATGTAAAGGTAAAGAGAAGATCGATCAGCCCCTTGGTATGCCTAACATTTTAGCAAGGTATTCATTTATTGATGGAGAGTCTAGTTGCTTATAGAGTAGAGCCTTGACAACAAGGAGTTTTAGCTGTAAGGACACCAAGGACAGATCGTGGACCATTTAGGTCAGGTGAAAAACCCTGTTCAGAGATTAATGTATGATGGTTATGTAGCTCACTATTATGTATACATGGTAAAGGTTGTGTAGGATGTTGAACTCACATGTTTTAAGGATGTTGTTGGGCATGGAAATCGGGATACAATCATGGATGAAGAATCGGCTACATCATTGGATGCAAATAAGACATGGAAATTGGTGCCTCTATCTCAGGATAAAAAGGCTATTGGATGTAAGTGGGTTTATAAAGTGAAGTTCATTTCATATGGAAGCATTAGCAGGAGCAAGGCAACATTGGTTGCCAAAGGTTATGCTTAGAGGAGCTATGGCATTGATTATGAGGAGACATTCAGCCTCGTTTGCCAAGATGGAAACCGCATTGCAATGGCTACATCAAAAGGCTGGGTTTTACATTAGATGGACATAAAAAATGCATTCTTGCATGATGAGTTACAAGAAGAAGTATATTTGGAATAGCCACTTGGTTATGAGGATTTGAGTCACCCAAATTATGCATATAGGCTACATAATGTCTTGTATGGCTTAAAGTAAGAGAGCATGGCATGATAAGCTTGCACAATATCTTATCACCATTGGATTTCATATGGCAAATGTTGATCATTCACTTTATGTGCAAAAGAGTGATAAGGGGATTGTGGTCATCCACCATTTATGTGGATGATTTGATTATTGGCAATGACAAAATGAAGAGGAAGTTGAAAATGCAAAGGGTTTCCTCAAGAAGAAGTTTGACATGAAGGATTTGGGTTAGCTGAGACACTTTCTTTTGGCATTGAGGTCATCAGGATTCCTGAGGGCATATGGCTGTCACAAAGACAACATGCATTAGACATGTTGGCCAAATATGATATGGCTCGCTATAAGCCCATTTCTGTACCATTGGATCATAATGGCAAGTTGAGTGCAAATGCAGGTGAGATTTTGGAGAATGTCACTATGTACAGGAAGATAGTGGGCAGCTTGATCTACATGACAATCAGACAATCAGTAGGCTAGATTTGAACTACATAGTTGGGTTGAAGAGCCAATTTATGCAGGTTCCTTGGAAGCCACATTTGGATAATGTGAGGTTCACACTATGCTACGTGAGTTCCATAGTGGATCATGGTCTCTTCTATGAGGCTAGTATAGGGTTGCAGCAGTAGGTGTATGGGTACACTAATGTAGATTGGGCCAGTCGCATCTTGGATAGAAGATCTACTAGCAGGTTTATGTTCTACTTTGTGAGTGGTGCTATTACACGGAGTAACAAGAAGTAGCCAACGATTTCCTTGTCGAGTATAGAGGTAAAGTACAGGGGTGTTGCGATGCAATATGTAAGGTAGCTTGGTTACTTGTTGGAGATTTGGGGTTGCATGTGGACAGGCAAGTTGTCATCTATTATGAAAACCTTAGTAGCATACAGTTGGCCACCAGGAACCTAGTCTTTCATGCATGGAACAAACAGATAGTGGTTCATTATCACTTCATTAGAGAGAAAGTATTGGAAGTAGATATTAATCTTGTGCATGTCAGCACAGAGGAGCAAGTGGCTAACATTTTCACCAAGACCTTTAAGAGCAGAGAAGCTTCGCAGATTCCGTACTATGCTTAGAGTCTTAGAGATGGAGTTGAGCTTCAGGAGGAGTGTTGAGATGTCAAGCTCAACACGAGTTGAGACTCATGATGTGCTTGGGTGATCATTTTACATTTATGCCACTGGTATGTTTAGTAGATGACACAATATGGATCTTCGTTAGTTAGACTACACCTACCTAGTCCAGCTAAGTTACGGCATACTTCTCTAGGGATTCTATAGTTGGACTACACCTACCTAGTCCAACCAAGTTATGGCATACTTATCTTGCCAGCTCACCTATTTAGCATGTTCACATTACGGACTGCTTGTGCATATACTGTCACGTAGGCTGTAATGCCTGTGACCGACGGCAGACCGGATGGCCATATCCGGGGTTCAGTGGGAGAGGACGCCCATGCGGAGTCATGGGCGGCCAGGCTAGTGTGGACGGCAGGCCACACACTATATAGCCTGGGGAATGAGGGGCAATCATCATTCTTCCTCTATGGCTGGGTGGTGAGCCAGAGGCCGTCCCCTCTTGTGGTAACGCCCGTAGTGGCGTTACGGATATCTAACACTGGTATCAGAGCGTGGTTCGAGGGGATCGTGAGAGTCCGCGCGCGAACGGGGGACCGGAGCCCACTCGATGGTTTTCATCCACAATCTTCTCACCCTTATCTCCACAAGGGAATGTGTGGAGGGAGGGGGGGCCAAGATTTTTTGAAGGGAAGAACTCTTTCTCTCTCTCTCTCACTCTCTCTCCCCGTCACACACAGGAAGCAGCATCGCAGGTAAGCAAAATTTTTGTTTGTTTTTTTTGTTTTCTGCGTTGAATGGCTGCGAAAAACTCTGCGTTGAAAGGCTTTCAAAGGATTTGAAACCTGTGTGTCGAGGTGGGGGAAGCGCAGACCAACCCCACGAAATAAACTGAAATCGTTAACTCTGTGTGGGATGGGGGGGCGAAGACCAGCCCGGCCAGTCCCACGAGATACGTTAATGCTGTGTGTGGGGGGGGCGAACAGCAGCCCCCTACTTCTCGTAATGCTGTTGTGCAAAGGGGGGGTTTGGCGCTCTTGTGCAAGGGGGGGCCTTCCCTTTCTGAAGCAAAGAAGCCCAATGCCGACAACTGAAACACTGACAACTATGCGTGGAGAATCGAAAACCAGCGCAGAGCCCTGCTATAGCGCCGACTTGCGTGAGCGAAGAAGTTCGTACACGTTCAACTGGGGGCGCCTTGTGTGAGTGAAGAAACGCGTCGGCGTTGGGGGGCTACTTGCAGCAAGGCAAGGCGCAGGCGTGTGGAGGTGAACGGGCTTCGGGTGGCTGCAGCCCCTCCATGCAATGGCCTAGGCGGCCAGCCAGCCAGGCCAGTCGGAGGAGGCCAGCCAGCTAGCCAGGCCAGCCATGGGCGGCCAGCAGGTGGCGGCGCCGGCTAGCCAACGGCGGCGGGCGGCCAAGGGCCACAACGGCCAGCCAACCCACCAGCGGCCAGAGACAAAAAAAATAAAAGAAAAAAGAAAAAAACCATTTCTTTTATATATATATATATTTTTTATTATTCAATTTTAAAAAATTAAAAATGAAAAATTCAAACAAACGCTCTCTCTCGGCTGGGGAGGAAGGATAACCCCTTAAAATAATCCCGGCAAGGCACCTCTCGATCATTTAAATTTTTGTTATGAGTTGCAGGCATTTTTCTCGTGGATCGGAGCATCCCGAAAGCATCCTCATAGAGGCCCGCAACGCACAACAATTCGACAGGCGACCGTAAAGGGGGGTGACTATTATTCTCTCTCCACCACTGCTCATTTTTATTAGCATTTTTTTAAAGTAATTTTCGAGTTCTCGTATTATTTTTTGCAAGAATTAAAAATGTCTACTAGGCGTAGTGTGTCCCCACCGCCTTCTACTTCTCTAGGTTTTTCCAGTCTCTTGTCCTCGGTTGCAGGTTTGACCCCGACCGAATTGTCAGGCCGTATACGCCCGATCGTTGTTCGGTCCGGAGCGCGCTTACCGATCACTTGTGATCTGCCAGCGCCCTCCTCGTCTATTGACCCCGTCTTAGGACCCAGCGAGCCCGCAGCGGCCGCATTGGCTGATGACCCCTTTCTGGCCGATGAGCCAGAGGACATGAATACTGACGTCGCCGAGGGGACCGAGGAAGACCTCTTGGATTATGACGACGACGACTATGACCTATTGGACCCTGCTGATGTCCTGACAGAGACGGAGCTCTCTAGTGGAGTGCTTAAATATCTTAATGCCAAATTGAACACTATGGGTAAAGTCCAGGCTGATTTAGTCACGATGCTACAGAGCATCTCCACACGGTTAGATGCACTGACAGCCGCCTCAGCTAGTACTCCGACTCCTCGTGGTAGCCAAGCTCCTGCGGCACGGGTGAGCGTAGCCTCGCCAGTAATTGCAGGAGTACAGGCCGATGCGCCTGCGGGGCTGTCCGTAGCGACAGCTTCGTCGTTGTTAAAAGACTTAAAGCCGCCTAGTTTTGGTGGCAAGGAAAAGGAGAGAAACAAGGACTCAGTCAATATGTTTCTAGCGAAGTGGTCAGATTTGCACGCGCTGCGTCAGCAGCCTAGCCATATACAGCCCGTAGAGGCTAGCCTCTCATTAACCGGCAAAGCGTACAAGTGGTGGATGAGTTTGACAACTCGCCCTGCCACTTGGACGGAATTTGAAACAATGTTTCGAAAAGAATTTTTGCCTGTTAATGAGGCAGAGAGAAGCTGGGAGTTATGGGACAAGTGCTCGATGGAGAACAAATCCCTAACTCAGTACATCTCAAACTATAGGGAGATAGTACTCAAGCTAAAGGGAATCGATGCATTCCAGACATTGCGAGGCTTTAAGAGAGGCCTCAAAGATGATTACCTTGAGTACGTAGAACCCCTACAGCCTAAAGACTTAGCAGAGGCAATTCAATATGCACAGATATTCGATGACATCAAGCCCGTAGTGCGCGTGGTGGTTCTAGCAGGGCCGAGGGTAGTGAAAAGAGGAGGTCAGGCCTCAAAAGAAAAGGGTTCCGCAGTGAGAAATAAGGGGATAGGACGGACCAGGAAGGACAGGATGGTCATTGGTCTAAAAAACCGTGACCATCCAGGAAAAAAAGAGACACCGAAATCCAAAAGAAAGAGCAGTATATTAAAGCGCATAAGGAAAATCGTTGCTTTAATTGCAATGAAGTAGGGCACACGAAGACTGAGTGTCCAAAGCCTAAAGCCAGCACTAGTGGCAACGAGCCCAAAAAAGATGGTAAATCTTCTAGGCAGTTGCATACAGTGCAGAGACTCCCTCTCAGTTCCGCAGAGTTCAGAGAGGTGACAGTATGTCATTGTGATGAGCATCATGCTTGTTCAGTGACACCAGCGATGTGGCAGCCTACTGTAGGTCCTCATGACATGGTGCGCATGTATGGCACCATAGGTGGCCGTAGAGTCACAGTTTTTATTGATGATGGAGCTAGCCACAACTTCTTGAACTACTCGTTAGTCAAGAAGTTGGGATTGACTGAGACCCGGAGTGATCATGAGTATACTGTTGGCCTAGCCAACGGATATGACAAAACGGTATGGAATACCGTAGTATTGGGGGTCCCATTATCTATGCAGGACTATGAGGCTCCGCTTGACTTTCAGGTCATGCACTTAGCCAGAGCAGACGTATATCTAGGCAGGGAGTGGCTGTATGGCTTGGGCCCTAGTCTAGCTCGGAATCACTTACATAATACGTTATGTTTTGAGCACGGAGGTAGAGTCATCACCCTGCAGGGCGACCGTACTGTCCCTGCCACACCACTTATTTCCACCATGGAGCTGTGTACAGCAGTCCGCAGAGACCAGATAGCAGAGGTATATGCTTGTTACCCTCTTTTGAATTCTGTTTCCGTAGATGAAACGATAAATGATGTTTGCGTAGACAAACAAGAAAAACAAAATAACCTTGGACGAGACCCACTGTTTGAAAACCCTGTTTGGCATGCATGTGATTCAAACAAGAAAAAATCCAAGGTGAATGAGACATTAAAGAAAAAGTACGTAGATACTTTAACGAATTTATTAGAGAAATTTCAAGATGTTTTTCCTGATGATTTACCAGATGGTTTACCACCATCTAGAGAAGTAGACCATGGCATCGAAGTTATGACAGGATCAAAACCTATAAGCAAACCTGCTTATAGATTAAGCCACTCCGAGGCACAGGAGGTGGAAAAACAATTAACGGAATATTTGAACAAAGGCTTTATTCGGCCTAGTTCAAGTCCGTGGGCATCGCCTATTCTTCTGGTAAAGAAGAAAGACGGATCTATGCGGATGTGCATAGAGTATAGGGCTCTTAATCAGATAACGATTAAGAACAAGTATCCAATGCCATGCATGGATGAGTTGTTTGATCAACTCTATGGATCGAGATACTTTACAAAAATAGACCTGAGATCTGGGTATCATCAGGTTAGAATTAAACAAGAAGATGTTGCGAAGACAGCATTTAGGACCCGTTTCGGGCATTTTGAGTTTTTGGTTATGCCATTTGGGCTAACCAATGCTCCAGCGACGTTTATGACGCTAATGGATAGTATTTTACGTCCATATCTGGGAAAATTCGTAGTAGTTTTCTTGGATGATATTCTTGTGTACAATAAAACACAGAAAGAACACATAGAGCATTTGCGTCTAGTGTTCGAGTTGTTGCGAGAGCACAAACTATTTGCGAAGAAAAGCAAATGTGAATTTTTTGAAACAGAAATTCACTACCTTGGCCATATTATATCCGTCGATGGTATGCGGATGGAGCCAGAAAAAGTAGAGGCTATTCTTAAATGGCCAGCACCGAAGAATCTCGAGGAACTGCAGATTTTTCTTGGCATGTCAGGGTTCTACCGACAGTATGTGAAGGACTACGCGAAGATCGCAGTCCCGTTGACTAACCAGTTATTACGGTCAAAAACAAAAAACATTAGTTGGGGGGATGCCCAACAGAAGAGCTTTGACAAGCTCAAGGTGACCGTAGCAGCTGCACCTGTTTTGACAATTGTCGATCCAAATGAGCTGTTTGTTTTGAAAACAGACGCTAGTAATGAGGCCATTGGGGCCGTACTTATGCAAAGGGGACGCCCAATTGCATTTGAGAGTAAAAAGTTAGATCGTGCGCAGCGTAACTACTCGGCTTACGAGCGAGAGTTACTAGCGATAGTTCATGCACTGAAAAAGTGGAGACACTATTTATATGGTGCTACTTTTGAGGTCCGGACGGACCATGAAAGTCTGAAATGGCTTTCAAGTCAAAATGAACTGAAGGGTAGAAAAGCTCGGTGGGCGGAGATTCTACAGGAGTTTGACCTTCAGATACGTTACCAGAAAGGTAAGTATAACGTGGTGGCAGATGCACTTAGTCGCATGCCACAGATAAATGAACTTAGTTTCACAGTCTTCAAGAATGATTTCTTGGAGTCCCTACGTGGTTTATGTGAGCACGATCCATCTTTTACAGAGGTCTGGCGCGCTGTACGCGTACGCACTTCTTCACAGACGTGACCACCTCCCTCATTGGCACGTATTGCTAGTCCGGAGAGACTGGCCGAAGGTGCAACGGGAAGGGAAGCGAGAGTTAGTCCGGAGAGACTAGCCGTGTCTTCTGGGTATAGTTTGGAGCCGGAGAGTTCTGACGTAGGCCCTTCATCACCTTTGACTGCCACGGCTTCAAAGGGGAGTGATAAACTTCGTCGGGGGGAGAAATATGCTAATTACTCCATTGACGACGGGTACTTACTCTACAAGGGTAGAATATGTGTACCAACTATTGGTGACTTTCGGGCCCATATTCTTAAAGAAAGTCATGATAGTCCAAGTGCGGGTCATCCTGGGATTCAGAAAACCTATGCACTAGTAAAAAGACAGTTTTATTGGCCTAGTTTGTTTAAGGACGTCCAGACTTATGTGCTGAAATGCAATAAGTGCCAGGTCAATAAACATGAACGTCTTAAGGTTGGAGGACTACTCCATCCGCTGGAGATTCCTCAAGGGAAATGGGAAAGCATTTCCATGGATTTCATTACCGGTTTACCCAAGACAAGTCGAGGGAATGACTCGGTGTGGGTGGTAGTGGACAGGTTAACTAAAATGGCAAAGTTTATTGCCACGAAGAAAACTGTTAAAACGCCAGAGTTGGCAAAACTCTTTATTGAACATCTCTACAAGCTATATGGCCTGCCCGCAGATATAGTGTCGGATAGAGATAGAAAGTTCAACAGTCATTTTTGGAGGGAAGTCTTCAAAAAGCTGGATACTACTCTGAGTATGAGTACGGCAGATCATCCGGAGTCTGATGGTCAAACTGAAAGAGTTCAACAAATTCTAGAAGATATGTTGCGTTCTTATGTTAGTAAGAAGCAATCTAATTGGGAAGAGTACTTGCCCTTATTGGAGTTTGCCTATAACAGCTCCAAACACTCAGCGACTGGATTTACACCATTCATGTTAATGTATGGATTCCAGCCGAGATCTCCGATGGCTGTAGGCCTAGAAAAGGAGAAGATTCAATCTGTCAAGGATTTCCTTGAAGATATGAATGATATGCTCAGAGCCGCATGTGAGAGCATTCGTAGCGCTCAAGATCGCGCTAAGACTTATGCGGATAAAGGACGAAGAAAGGTGACCTTTGCAGAAGGTGACTTTGTATTCCTCAAGATTCCTGCGCAGTCAGAAACCATGAAAACGGGAAAGTGTGATAAACTTTCTCCGAGATATTGTGGTCCTTTTAAAATCCTTAAGAAGATTGGGGACGTAGCATATAAACTTGAGTTACCGGAGAGTTCTCAAGTCCATCCTGTCTTCCATGTCAGTAAACTGAAGAAATCAGTTCACGGGTTAGAAAACGCAGTTTCTCCAGAAATTTTGGTGGACTTGATAGAGCCACCAAAGATACCACATGAACCTGAAAGGATTCTACAGTATCGTGATAGACAGACCCGACATAAAGTGTACCAGGAGGTACTTGTTAAATGGACAGATAGGGATGAGGAGGTAGCTACCTGGGAACGCCGTAGTGCAATTTCCAAAAGGTTTCCCCAGTTTGTTTTCGAGGACGAAAACTCTTCTTAAGGGGGGGGGTAATGTCACGTAGGCTATAATGCCTGTGACCGACGGCAGACCGGATGGCCATGTCCGGGGTTCAGTGGGAGAGGACGCCCATGCGGAGTCATGGGCGGCCAGGCTAGTGTGGACGGCAGGCCACACACTATATAGCCTGGGGGATGAGGGGCAATCCTCATTCTTCCTCTATGGCTGGGTGGTGAGCCAGAGGCCGTCCCCTCTTGTGGTAACGCCCGTAGTGGCGTTACGGATATCTAACACTGGTATCAGAGCGTGGTTCGAGGGGATTGTGAGAGTCCGCACGCGAACGGGGGACCGGAGCCCACTCGATGGTTTTCATCCACAATCTTCTCACCCTTATCTCCACAAGGGAATGTGTGGAGGGAGGGGGGGCCAAGATTGTTGGGTTTTCACTTATCTTTTTGTAGCCTTCTTTTGAGAGTAAGAAGAAGAAGAAGATTTCAGCCTTCCATACTTGTGTGTGTGCCTGCAAGAGCTCAAGCTCTCTCTCTTCCCCCAATCTTTTTAGTAAAGTGCCCATGGGATATATAACTCTAGTAAACATGCTTATTTTCAAAGGAGACATTTCTAGCTAGAATTTATATTCCAAAGGTGCATCTAATGGTTGCCCAACTATCAAGCTTGGTGCCTTTACTTAACAAACCATGTGTAGAGGTTGATGCAGAGTAGATAGTGTTGAATGTTGACCAATTTGCTGAGCCTCCTACCTTGGGTAATAATATAATAGAACAATGGGTTCATGAAGAAGGACTCACTCTCATCATGTTGACAACTTGTAAAGCTATGCAGGCTAGTTCATTAGATGCCACTTATTATAACCCAATCGGCATTATAGTTCTCAACCGCTAGATTGTAGCTCAAATTGAATTGGAAAAGGTAGTCAATGCCTTCTTCTTTACCACCACACATGTTGCCTATCCTACCTTTGGATAGGTGGAAGGTGACGAGGTCTTGGACTTCATTGATAATCTTAACATGAAGGATTACTTTAATAGGATGTTGAGGGTGTAGATAAAGGCACTAAAGAAGGGGTCAACATAGTTATCAAAGAACAACCAAAGGATACAGCCAAAGGATGCCGAGATATCCAAGGGAGCTAAGAAAGAACAAGGAGAGGGCCCTAAGAAGCTCGCTTCCCAGATGCCAACAATGAGCCCTTTGATGAGCCACCACACTCGCAAGCCCATAAGCCACTAGAAGAGGGTGAGGTACCAACAACTACTCCTAATCAGAGTACCACACCTTAATGAGCATGAGACCCCCTCCTAGGATATTTCAACCCCCCTAACCTATCCTTTGAAGCAAAATAAAGATTGCTTAGAGGTCTCGCACCCTGCTAGTGATATGAGATTATGATGATATCATTTATAGGACAGCAAAGACTCTTTTGCGGAATGGATGAATTCATACTATACACAAACTTAAGGTCTTACTAATATGGTTGTACCTATAGAGACCTTTCAACGAAGAAGACCCTTATAGAAGAAATAGGTAGGTATAGGAGGCCAAACAATGAAGCATCTAATAGTGTTGAGATGAAGAATTAGCCAAGATGGTGGCTCAATTACCTAAAGAACTCAAACTGCTAGGCCACGTACTATGTTGCACCAGGGAAACAAAGTTGTAGTACTCTAAAAATACTACAACTCCCTCATATAGAGTTTTTCAAAATTCCTTTTAGAACACCCTAAAAAACGTGCTGTGAAACAAGAAAAAAATTCTTAGGAATTTTTTTTGTCTTGAGACAGTGATGGAAAATAGGTTTTAGGACCTCCTCCTCCATCTGGGAAGTTCCTAGCATACGCTTTTTTTGGGAAAATATCTGAGGTGGTTCACGTGTGTATAGCGCTAGGGCCAACGGACATCCATTTGATCCAATGAAGAGTTTGCCAAGCCTCCTGAGGCTGTAAACGGGTTGTAGGAAAGTATAAAAAGTAAAAAGTAAAAACAAAACAAAACAAAATTGTAATTGTAATTGCTCATTAAGGAGCATTTAGGCACTCTGACATGGCCACGATAGAGGGAGTGCCACAGGGATTACACAAGGACTAAACCCAATGGCAGTCATCTTCGAGCCATTGAGATCTATGCCGCCATTTCACCTCCCCATGCCATTGGCCATGCCTATAACAAGCATGTCATCAAGTTTTACATCCCCTATGACTTCGATCCCACCGGGCTTTGGTCCCTTGCCTAACATTCCCGCAAGTCCTATAAGTACCAACCCTTTCCTAGATGCCCACACCTTGGACATACTGACTAGTCTAGAAAGGGGGGTGGCCCACACCTTGGACATACTGACTAGTCTAGAAAGGGGAGTGTCCCAAGGACTTACTAAGTCTCTTCCAACACGAGCACTCACATACGGCCTCAATGATTCATACAGAAATACAGCCGTACAAATTTCCAAAATTATGGGCAAATATGACAGAATAACATACCCTATTCAATTCCTTCAAATGTTTGAATAGAGATGTGATGCCTTTGGAAATCCCAATTGCCCCACTAAGGTACATGCGTTAAACTTATGCTTAGAGGAAAAAGCTAGTCGATGGTTCATCGCATTGATGCCAGCGATCAAGACCAACTTCAAAACCTTGAAATCAGCCTTTATACATGGCTTTTCCAGACAAGGTGATCGATGGAGTGTAGCAATAGAACTCTATTCAATTGAGCGTTAACTAAATGAATCCATTAGAGATTTTATCCTTCGGATAAAACTCTTAGACTCATGTTATGAGTCATGGGAAAAATTAAACGATGTTCAATTGAGGAGGTGTTTCATGATGGGCTTGAAGAATAATAGCTTACACAACTTGATCATTGTTTCCAATCCGAAAACATTCGATCAATGTTGTAAACAAGCAATACGTTTAGATGATAACATGCTAGAAGATGATCATGCTACGAGGAGTTCCTCATCTAAACCAAGTGAAGCAATGGTAAAAGAAAGATCAATCTCGGAATTAACATTCCCAGAATTTTATGCACCCTCGCTTAAAACCTTACAACCAACATCTCTAAGAGAGGATGAAGACCTTCAAAACCACACATCCTTAATGCCTCTAAAAGTGAGGAGCAAAATGCCTTGTGTTGAATGCAATCACTCTACGACCATCCCAATCCTCATTGTGCATACAAGACACCTGTCCTTCTATACTACATATATTGTAAAACCTTTAACCATGATACTAACAAGTGTCCCGCTTCATCCACAATGGACTCAAAACCTCCATCTCCCGTGCACCAAACAGAAACAGTCCAAAGGGTAGAAAATACTCAAGAAGTAGTTAATCAAACACTTCAGTGTTTCTATTATCGTGGACCTTACAAGGTGGTAGACTACACAGTTTGGAATACTTCCATGCCCATAGTCTCACTGACACCTTGCGAGACCAATGTGTGAATGATGTGGCATTGATCACATGTTCCAAGATTGCCCAAGATGAGTTCCTTCAATGCAACTTGTCTCACAAAATACAACTCTTAACATCTTAAGTGTACAAAATGGGAAATTGTCCACGGTATCCTTGAATGTGCTTACATGCTTAGCCAAGGTATGAGAAACAGTCAAAAGGAAAGCAAAAGACAATACCTCAACATGGGTAGAAGAACATGCTTTAAAACAGAACCTAAAAGAGAAAACAAAACCTTCGAAACCAAAGAAAGACAAGGGACAAAAAACTATCGAAACCAAGGTCGAATTAAAAGATAGGAAAAAGGAGTCTATATTGGACATAAATCCAAAAGGGGACATAAACACAAAAGAGCCAAAAGCTATATAGGATGCAGACGCATCCTCATCAAAGACCACCACACAAACCTCAACACCCATATGTATGACATAGGAGGATACAAAAACCCAAAAGAAAATTCTATCTCGTCGCATGGGTAAACATAATAAAAAACTGACAAACCAAAGAAAGTCAGAAAATGAAACAAGTTCTAGTATAAAGTGAGGATGAAACAAGTTCTTACTCTTCGCTCAGTGCACCACATAGACCAATCAAGAAACTAGAACCTATCCAACCACCCCAAATGGATAATAATGATCACATGATGTATGTGAAACGCAAAAAGCAAGCTCAGGAGAGCATGCTTAGCTTGGTTGAATGTCTTATAGGGTCACCAGTTGTGATTGAGCCTCATAATGCCAATCCTAAAAGAGCAACCAAGATTCAAAGCCTAGAAGAGTATCGCTTTCCCTTTCAAGAGGAAGACATACTCTTTACTATAGAAGAGTCATTTAAGACAGATTGTACGAACTATAGGCTTGAGAAAGCACGTGAGGAATTCGATAATTCCCTTACAAGATTAAAACAATCTCTCAAAACCTCATTCGGAGGAATGCTCTTCTCTCATGATAAAGCCAGCATCACATCAACACTTGCACCTTTAATGGCTCAACCTGAGTTATATAAGGACATAACAAACTACATAAAATAGGACTGTGAGGATTCGCAAGTTTTCAAATAGCCCTCATAAAGAATTGTCAGAGGGCCAAGTGTGCCAGTGTACGCATTGGGTACTCTTGAAAAAACTGAGACCCAAACAGAGGATGAAAGTGAGTGGGAATATAAAACAGACACAGGATCTGAAGCTAAAACAATAACCGAAACACCCATGGTTCCTTTTGAAGATCTTATCATGGTATGGTTGGTGTGAGGTGAAAAAAAGAAGAAAGAACCTGCCTCTATAGCTCTTCCACCTCCCAAACTTGGAAACACTCACACGAACGGGGCACCACCAGCCACCGGCTAGAACACTCTCTCACCATTCGCCACCCACCCACACCATAAGACAGCTCAGAACCATGAAGGACAGATGATCATTCAACAAAAAACATATACAGCATCAACCATGTACAAACTCAGCAAATACACCAAAGACCAGGACTCTGGCCAGGATTTACTGCCAAGGGAATACACCCTTGCGTCTGACAACCGAGCCTCTGTCTCCCGGTCCCTGTAATCTCCAGAGGGCGCCCACACCAGCAACCCTTCTTCACTTCCTCTGTAGCCCGGCTACTCTCTGTCTGCTGCTACCTGCCAATTGTCGTAGGCGAGCCCCATTGTCTCCAGCCCACACATCAGCACCACTTCTGCATCCACCAACACACACAAAAACCCAAGGCTCCCTCTCTGGTCAGCATCCACTCACTGCCTGCAATCATCGCCCACACAAGACCAGCTACTCTCACCAGAAGGCGCCCACACCAGCTAACCTTCACTCAGCAGCTCCCACTCTCTGTATGTCGTGACCAGCAGCTTCACCAACCACCAGAGCCTTGCACAATCCCTTGCACCACGAACCACTGCTCACCGCAGCATCCACAGATATCTAGCCCAAGCCACATCACTCAATCCCTTCCACACAGTAGCCCTCTCTGCTGCTCCAACCCAAGCCACAATCAACACCACTTCGATCTCGCTGCCAACAGCAGCTCCCTCTCATTTGTCTTCACTTTCCCCTGGTCGGTGCCTGCAGAACCAGCCGGGCTGCACACTTATCCCTCACACCAAGGCTTCACCCATACGGCCCCTTTCACTCACACAGGCGACTCCTCTGCTCTTCGACTATGCCTCTTCTTGTCTCTGCAACACCACCGCCAGCCTCTGCAGCATCATCCAGTCGTGAGCTCTTCACGCTCACTTCTCTGCGCAACTAACCTGGGCTCCTCCTTCAGCACTAGGCGGCCACTTTCCAGCCCGTCTGTTTCCAGGCGCCCCCAGCTCTTAGCTGCTTCTCTCCATCTATACGTTGGCCCCAGAGAGCCCTTCTACGCCAGCTTGTCACCTCTCAATGGCTGCGCTTTCTTACCAAGTCCCCGACTAGCTGCGCTCCTCTGTGTTCCACGCTCACCTGCAGTGCCTCACGCACCCATACTTACGAGGCCTACACACCACAAGGCAGCAGCTCGCCTCTCTCCAGGCGTCCCGTTTCAGCCACTCGTCGCCTCTGCTGTGCCTCTGCAGTTTCCAGAGGGCGCCCACGTCAACCCCAGCCAGCTCTCTGCGCTCCTGGCTGCACACACACCAGAGCCTTCTGCTCTTCACACGGCGGTCCGCACTCTGACTGCACCTCGCTCTCCTTCAAAACGGCCGCCTCCCCTTCTTTCACGTCCTCCAGCTCTTCACCACCTTCTAGATGTCGAGGTGGCCATCCACAACGAACTCCACTTGGCTCTCCTTGCTTTTCAAATTCATGTGCAGCACCACTACCTTCCAAAACGGACAAGAGCTGCGCACGGCCTCATGATCAGCATCATTAAGTTACCAAGCCCATCATTCCAGTCGTCGGTGCCCTGCATTTAGTATCCATCTGCACACCATACTGATGCAATAAAACTCCCAGATCACCAGCATCTGCTTCGAAAAAAACACATGCATAAACCAACTTTCTGCCAAACCACTCGGCCTGTACAATTGCCAAGGCATTCAGGGCAAATTTTATTCACACACCACACGCACCATATGTACACTGACCAAAAATACCTTCCAAATTTTAGCCTGACATACTTTGCCCAACCCCTAGCCTGCTGAATCATTTATGATCAGCAGAAAGCATATGACCACGTTTCCCTCCGTCAATTCTCTGAGCATCATACAGTGTAACCAACACATCTCTCTTCCAAATGATCCAAGAAACTCTGTCATCCTCCACAGGCATAATTTTCCATCCCATATCCCACAACATATCACCAAAGCTTCTGGAAGCAAAGCTCCTGACATACACACCATCCCGTCTCATCTCAATCCCAATATCCCTGATACGGTCAACACCTATATCAGAGAACCAATGCAGCAACTCCTCCTGAGGGTAAAAATTGATGAAAGCTTCATCAAAAAAAACTTGTTGTACCATAACATTTCCCTGTCCATCAGCATAAGAAGCCTCACCATCAAAACCAGCCACCACAGGCAAAACAAACTCCTCTTCAAAAGGCACCATTGCCAAAGCATCCACCTCAGTCCCTGTATCCTCATCTTCATCAAGACCACCAAGAAATTCATCCATTACAGCATCCATAGTCTCATCTATAACCGCAGCATCATTCAAAGTCTTCTGGTGTTTCTCTTTCTTCATAGCCTCAATTCTGGTCATGGCTTTTTTAACATTTATGCACATCTCATCATCCAGCTCCAGCTCAGGCTCATCATCCTGTAGACTGTCTATTTCCCACTCATCCCACACAGGTTCATTATCCAAAGACTTAAAGGCAAGTTCTTTCACATCACATGCATACCTTTGTTCAGGATTCACTTGTACCTCCTCGCATTCCTCATGTATGGCTTCTTCCTGTTCAGCAACCTCATCACCAAGCACTTCCTCATCAATAACCACAGCATCCATCTCTGCATCCTCCTCACTGGATGAAGTATCCTCTGTTCCTTCACTAGTAGTGGTGCTACTGGTCGTGTCATCACTCGAATCAGCTTCACTTTCCTCTTCATCATTGACAGGCTTCTGGTTATCCATATTAAACTGCTTCTTATCTCCTCTCCTGTCATACAGAGTAATAACCCCTTTCCTCCAATCCTGCACAGCCTTCACCGCTCTCAGCCATGGTGGTCTTCCCAAAATAATGGGGAATGCACCCATTCCTGCAGGCATAACATGACAATCCACAAGCACCTTTACATCAAAAGCTTCCAATTCCAATTCCTTAACCATACCTAAACATTTGACCTTCTGATGATTGGCTAGCCGAATACGGAATCCAGACGCTTCAGTAAAATCAAGACCAAGCCTCTCCACAGCTGCCAATGTGATCACACAAATTTGTGCTCCACCATCTATGTATGCCTCTCCTAGATTCTTCCCTTTGTACCAAACATTCACCACAGGACATATATCAGGTAACTCCTGAACAGATAGAACAGTCACTATCCCTCTGGCAGGCTCCTTCTCTCTCGGATTCACAAGTCTTTTCCACTGACGCTTCAAATTGGGAGCTAACTCTATCAATTGCCCAAAAGTAATGTTAGCCTTCCTTCCAGCCATGTCCTCCTGCAAACTATAGCTATCCTGCCCACCCCCTAGTGGAAAATCAGTTACCTGAAACTTCCTACGAGGCTTCCTCTTCTGCTTGACCTTCACATCTTCTCCTTCTTTCACTTTTCCTTTCTTCTTGCTAGGCGCTGCTGCATCTTTGCTTTCCCTTTCCTGTGGCATCCGTTTCCCCAAAGGCATCACATCTGCTTCTGCCTCCTTCGTCTTCTCAAGGGTGACTACATCTATCACCTTAGTTTTACCCTTCTCTTCAGCTGTGATTCCACTCGGACCTGCTTGATCCATGATATCAATACCATAATCATTTGACCTGTCAGGTAGTTGTGAAGGTAGTGGGTACATATCACCACCCATACGTTGAGGCTTATCACAATCTGTACTCAGATGACCAAGCTCACCACAGTTCCAGCATGTAGGAATGAAATGACGGCCCCTGCCGCGACCACGTCCATATCCTGCTTGTCCATCTCCCCCTTCATGATTGTTGCCTCGGCCTCTACCACGTCCACCACCTGTACTTCCCATTAAATTTAAGCTCAAATTCTTCATAAGATCAACCATCTGTTTCATATCCTGCCGCAATCCCTCATCAGAACCTGCAGAAACCATAGGTACTCCTTGACTAGCTTGTGGCACCATCTGCATAGCTTGGGCTTCAGTGGGCTTCATCCTCTCAATCACTGCATTCATGGGTGTAGCCTCCACTCTACGAATCTCCGGCTGTGCTGCAACTGGAATCATCCCCAGCTGATTCATTCGCTGCAGCTTCCAATCTTTTGACTTAGCAATTTCTACCGCATCCTCAAAAGACCTGGGCTTCTTCAATTCCACTTTCCAGCGAATACTCCTCTTAAGTCCAGCCACAAACTTATTTTTCTTCATCATGTCAGGCGGTACCTGATCTTCCCCTAAAGCCCTGCATAAAGTTTCCCATAGCAAAGAAAATTTCTTTATATAATCATCTATTGATTCAAACTCACCTTGTGTCAGAGCTTGCACCTCATGCCAAACCTTGTCGGGGTCTTCCACCTTCTTGAACCTGTTGCTAAGTGCTGTCTTCAGTCCATCCTCAGTCATCTCAATGCGTGGAACAGCATCCCTTAATGACTCCTCATAAGTCTTGTACCAGGTCCTTGCATCTCCCTTCAAACAGATGCTCAGCAGCCGCAACACCTGTACCGACTCACTAATGTGGTTGCTTATACATGCAACCTCCATCCTTTCCAAGAAGTCTGCCACATCCTCATTCGGACCACCATAAAACTCTGGATAAGACATCATCTTGATCCCAAAACTTCACTTCCAATCCCAAGCAAAAACCCAAAAACACCTTCCTTCAATCTCTCACTCTGGGGCATACACCCTCGTAAGAGAAATCCCTGAGCAATCCTCAGTCAAACTATACCAGAAAGAGCCACTCCTCAGTGGGGGCACCAGAAGGATGTGAGGTGAAAAAAAGAAGAAAGAACCTGCCTCTATAGTTCTTCCACCTCCCAAACTTGGAAACACTCACACGAACGGGGCACCACCAGCCACCGGCTGGAACACTCTCTCACCATTCGCCACCCACCCACACCATAAGACAGCTCAGAACCATGAAGGACAGATGATCATTCAACAAAAAACATATACAGCATCAACCATGTACAAACTCAGCAAATACACCAAAGACCAGGACTCTGGCCAGGATTTACTGCCAAGGGAATACACCCTTGCGTCTGACAACCGAGCCTCTGTCTCCCGGTCCCTGTAATCTCCAGAGGGCGCCCACACCAGCAACCCTTCTTCACTTCCTCTGTAGCCCGGCTACTCTCTGTCTGCTGCTACCTGCCAATTGTCGTAGGCGAGCCCCACTGTCTCCAGCCCACACATCAGCACCACTTCTGCATCCAACACACACAAAAACCCAAGGCTCCCTCTCTGGTCAGCATCCACTCACTGCCTGCAATCATCACCCACACAAGACCAGCTACTCTCACCAGAAGGCGCCCACACCAGCTAACCTTCACTCAGCAGCTCCCACTCTCTGTATGTCGTGACCAGCAGCTTCACCAACCACCAGAGCCTTGCACAATCCCTTGCACCACGAACCACTGCTCACCGCAGCATCCACAGATATCTAGCCCAAGCCACATCACTCAATCCCTTCCACACAACAGCAGCCCTCTCTGCTGCTCCAACCCAAGCCACAATCAACACCACTTCGATCTCGCTGCCAACAGCAGCTCCCTCTCATTTGTCTTCACTTTCCCCTGGTCGGTGCCTGCAGAACCAGCCGGGCTGCACACTTATCCCTCACACCAAGGCTTCACCCATACGGCCCCTTTCACTCACACAGGCGACTCCTCTGCTCTTCGACTATGCCTCTTCTTGTCTCTGCAACACCACCGCCAGCCTCTGCAGCATCATCCAGTCGTGAGCTCTTCACGCTCACTTCTCTGCGCAACTAACCTGGGCTCCTCCTTCAGCACTAGGCGGCCACTTTCCAGCCCGTCTGTTTCCAGGCGCCCCCAGCTCTTAGCTGCTTCTCTCCATCTGTACGTTGGCCCCAGAGAGCCCTTCTACGCCAGCTTGTCACCTCTCAATGGCTGCGCTTTCTTACCAAGTCCCCGACTAGCTGCGCTCCTCTGTGTTCCACGCTCACCTGCAGCGCCTCACGCACCCATACTTACGAGGCCTACACACCACAAGGCAGCAGCTCGCCTCTCTCCAGGCATCCCATTTCAGCCACTTGTCGCCTCTGCTGTGCCTCTGCAGTTTCCAGAGGGCGCCCACGTCAACCCCAGCCAGCTCTCTGCGCTCCTGGCTGCACACACACCAGAGCCTTCTGCTCTTCACACGGCGGTCCGCACTCTGACTGCACCTCGCTCTCCTTCAAAACGGCCGCCTCCCCTTCTTTCACGTCCTCCAGCTCTTCACCACCTTCTAGATGTCGAGGTGGCCATCTACAACGAACTCCACTTACATGGAATGTAAATTCCATATCGCCTATCGATTGTTCGAGTAGTGTATCTAAAGAAACCTGGAACTTCAATGTTTTGTCCATTAGCCCCTCTTGCAAGACTATTGCTTGTAGGGATGAGTTTAGGTTGTCCCAATGACACCCAAGTGTCTATTGTCTCATGATGTTATGACTATCTCGAGGGCTAATCCATGCGCGCTTGCACTGAACATCATTGCCTGTAGGGAAATCCAACTGTCAGGCTAAAATCTGGAAGGTATTTTTGGTCAGTGTACATATGGTGCGTGTGGTGTGTGAATAAAATTTGCCCTGAATGCCCTGGCAATTGTACAGGCCGAGTGGTTTGGCAGAAAGTTGGTTTATGCACGTGTTTTTTTCGAAGCAGATGCTGGTGATCTGGGAGTTTTATTGCATCAGTATGGTGTGCAGATGGATACTAAATGCAGGGCACCGACGACTGGAATGATGGGCTTGGTAAGTTAATGATGTTGATCATGAGGCCGTGCGCAGCTCTTGTCCGTTTTGGAAGGTAGTGGTGCTGCACATGAATTTGAAAAGCAAGGAGAGCCTACCCTAGAATCCCTTGAGTATGATGTCATCCTTGGTGGAACTTGGATAGGTGAATCGTTGTGTTCAATAGATGAATCCATGCAAACAGTCACCTTGAACACTCTTGCAAGCAATGTAAAATTACTACTACGGGAGGAAGAAACCTTGCATGATCTGGAACTTCCAACATATCTTACAGAAAAGATCCCTAGGATTCTTGTTGGACTGGATATTTCAAATAAAACCACCACAGCTCAAGCACAACTTTATCCAACATGAGAACACAATCTCATGACTCTTGACCTATGGGATTTGCTAGGTCAACCAACACTCATGGCACATCCTTAAGGAATACACTGTACACAAGACTTGAACATGCCATGTTTGGGGTACTTTGAACATACAATTTGAGCATACAATGTATATTGAAACTAGCCCTCTCACTTGCAAGTTTTTTGTGGTTGAGTATGTGTTGGAAGTAGATCTGATCTTGGGGCATAAATGGATAGTTTTGCTGCCTAAGCACCACTATGCTTTGCTAGCGATAGAGTCATCATAATGGCCAATGACAAAAAGTTGACAATACCATACTGCCAGGAAGAGGATCGACTTTAATGGATATCTATGATGCTGAACGCAAAAGGATACAAGCCTCTTCCACAAAAGCCCCTCTACACAAGGACCTACCATTTGCGTCAACGACCGACTCGGATAAAGCATCTAGTCCTTCAACCCCATCCTAACCTATGAAGTTCGATGCCAAAACCTCGCAATCAATAGCTATTCCTGAAGAAGTTCCCAGAGCCCAACCATCTATCTCTAACAAGGAACTCAAAGGAAAGGCCCCGGATCCTATGCATCTTCATCGACAAACCTCATCAAAGGAGACAACCACATGCTCAAAGGCCTCATCATTGACAGCCACTCCTCAAGAGACTCTAACCTCATCATCATCAATAATGACCATGAGTCTCAAACTTGCAGCCTTAGCACCAGCCAAAGTCAAGGAGGGTCCCAAACCTTCCACACCAACCCAAAAGAAAACTCCACCAAGATTACCACAATCACGATATCTTAATAGTATCAAAATGTGGGTGGAGAAGCAGCTACTTGTATCTCAAGGCTACTAGGAGTGCATGGAGAATGAAGAAAGCTCATGCAAAGTAAATGCGGCACCACTGCAGGCAGTCAGAGACCTTACAAAAGTGAAGGGTGATCATATCACCCAAGAAGGCTTTCGGAAGCAATTCTACGACATAATTTTTCTCATGTGTTCTGAGTTTTCTGGATTCATAGGCCACTGCATGACCTTCCTGCATAAGAGCACTGTCTAAGGCAAACCCACTGGCATTAGTAACTACCTCAAAGGGTTTGGTAAAATCTGGTAACAGGGTTAGTTACTAAGGTTGTCTTCAGTTTATCAAAGGCACTCTGACACATAGTAGTCCACTGAAAAAGGGTACTCTTCTTGAGAAGGTTAGTTAAAGGGGATGCTATTTGAGCATACCTGGGTATAAAGATCCTATACCATCAGGGTTAATCCTAGGAATCCTCTGACTTCCTTTACCGTTTGCAGGGTCAGGAGAAATCCCATCCTTTGATACTATGAATCCCAAGTATTCCACTTGGTCAACAGAGAGAGAACACTTGCTCTTCTTTGTTGCAAAGAGTTGGTGTTTCCTTAGGATTTCTAGGACCTTGCGCACATGATCTTCATGATCTGCAGCATTCTTTGAGTATACTAAGATATCATCAAAGAAGACAAGAATAAAATCATCCAAGTATTCTTTGAGAATATCCTGCTTAAGATGATTAAATTTTATCGGGGCATTAGTCAATCCAAACGGCATGACTGTGAACTCATAATGCCCATAGCGAGTATTGAATGCTATCTTCGGGATGTCCTGTTCCTTGATTCTGATCTGGTAGTACCCAGATTTGAGATCTAGCTTTGTGAACATTTGGGTCCCACTTAATCGATACAGAAGTTCATTAATCCTAGGGATAGGATACGTATTTTTAATTGTTAATTGATTCAATCCTCTATAGTCAATACGGAGTCTTAACGTTCCATCTTTCTTCTTTTGAAAGAGAACGGACACACCCCAAGGTGAGACACTGGGTCTGACGAATCCTTGCTCTATCAGTTGTCTTAACTGTTCCTTAAGTTCTATGGCTTCAGGGACTAGCATTTTGTATGCACGTAGGGCTACTGGGACTGGGCTTTGGGGGTTAACTCGATCTCATGATCTACTTTGCAAGACAGAGGCATCTTAGTCAGCTCTTCAGGGAGGATACATCTGCATAATCACTTAACCACTCTGGTTATTTAGCCTTGCATTTTATGTCTACTAGATTCATCTTAATGACATAAATAGCTTGCCTCTTTCTGAGCCCTTTTAACAATTTAGAAGCCTTGACTAATTGCAACACCGGTGATCCAAAAATTCTAGTTCCTTGAACTTTATTCCCATTAAGGTCAAGGAAAGAGATGGTTCCTTTGTAACAATGAATGTCAGCTTGATTTTTGTGGAGCTAATTTATTCCAAGGATTCCATCATAGACTCCCAAGGGTAGGACTTTGAACTGGCACTTTGTTACGTTCCCATCTAGACTAAACTGAATAAGGTCTGTCTCAAGGTGTGTGAAAAGAATCTTTCCACTGGCCAATTCCACTTGCATAGGTTTCCCTGATTTTTGATTTAGGACTAACTTACGCAGACATCCTGGGGAAATAAAAGAATGAGTACTACTTGAATCAATCAAAAGCTTGAATTGCTTACCCTAGTACTTTGCTGGAGTCTGGAGGACTGAAAATTGATGGTTATTCCCCTGATGCTCTATTGCGGCATAGATCTATCCTTTTTCTTCCTCCACTTCCTCAGCTATAGTGACGGCTCTAGCTACTGCATTCTGAGGTGGAACTCTCTCTCTTTGGTTACCCCAATTCTGGGAGGGAGTTTGGAGACTGCTTTGCATGGAGGCTACAAGCTGAGCTGGCGCTCTTCTGGGGTTGCTTTGATTCTGGCATGGGGGACCCTGATTGGACTAATACGAAGGAGTCTGTCTTTGAATTCTGGGACCCTGGCTTCCTTGGCCCACAGAAGTTAATGGGCAATTTTTTAAAACCTCTTTTTCAAAGAGCTTCTGTACCCCCAGGTGGTGGAGGGGCTTGATCTCCCTCCAGGCTTAACAATAGCCTCCAAGACTTTAGTCACACATAGCCACAAGCCCCATGCTCCAGCCCATCAAAGCGATTCTCCAAATTGCCTTCTACAACTATAGATTTTCGCGAATTCGCTAGCGCCTTTTTTCTAAAGCAAATCTAAGATCTTGTCTGCACCAGATGCAATGGCTCTAATTCCTCTTGGCCCTACGGGTTTTCAAGGGTGCTCTATAAGCTGGTGAAGATAGTTTTTGATTTCATCAAGTCTACAGTGAGATCCAAACTCTTCATCAAATCTGCAGGTGACTTTGGTAAAACAGAGATTAAGCATTCAATGTTTGGTCAAATCTTGTGTTTCTTGGCTTAATCCTCTACTAGACTAATTGCTATTGATGGCCTTGAAAGGATTTGAGCTCATTTAAACTCTAAGGCCCCAGATCTAGACTCCCCGCATACTCTGTTTTTTGCACACAATTCTAATGATGTTGATTCTAGCATTTGATCCACCATAGCTCATCACATTGCTGCAAATTTAACAACCCCAACCGGCCCATGGGTTAGCCAACCACCCGCCGACCATTGTATTGGTGGGATTCCTTTATAAGGATTTGGTTATGTTTTGCCCAGGTACTGAGGAAGAGAGTTCCCATGCCCACTAGCTGGCAATTTATGCAAAAAATTAAGGCAGGTATACCACGTGCACACCCATTATGAAATTGCCATTATAATAGAATCGGATGTCTTTAAAACAATCCTTCAATGAAAATCATAATATTACTGATCATCCTCCAAAATTTTGAGTCCATTGTATTACAAAATATGTTATTTGGACTCTCCGTTAAGACCAGCTGGCCAACCAACGAGATCCAATATCAAAATTTGATTCACAAAAGTCATTCTTTTTAGTCCATCCGAATCTTCCTCGCCGCACGCATGGGTGTCTTAGCAATTGCAAGCCCGTGCATTACCTGGTAAGAACCCTCTAGGATCCTACTTAGGTGTCCTAGCACTTCACTCAGGGACCGCTTCGTCGATCCTCGCCCATCGTATCGAAAGCGCACTATTTTAACCGTACCGAGGCTGGTCAAGACCTCGGCAGGCTTTGCTGCGAGCCACGTCCCTCGACGACTCTCGCCAGCTATTGCAACAACGAGCCTCTTCTTAGATTAAACACATACCAAATGCTTTCTCCAGCATTCTGACGTAAAATAACCCTTTAAAAGAAAACACAGGTTCCATGCAAGTAAAATTCCCAATTTAAGATTGGTTCCTCAAAACCCTCTTTACTTAATCCCCAATTTCATAATGAGAATCCTTGATCTCTCATCAGGGTAATCTACCCATCATTTGACTGACTGTCCAACTAGATTCTTGGTGATTTCGGTCAAGGAAAAACTAGTTAATTCAATAGTAGTCTACTCTTTGTATTGATAATTGGAATCGGTCACGAGGTTTTTGCTTCAGATTGAGAGATGGACAAGTAGTTTGCTGACCGTCCCTCTCATAGTCATGATCTAACCAAAATCAGTCGGTTTAGTTCTAGCTTTGATTCCAAGGATTTTCTTCAGATAAATATCTACTGAACTTCTAATCGTAAGGAAATTCCATTTTTGTGAATTTCTTCCTTCTTAACCATAATAGATTAAGAATTTTTGGGTAAATACCAATTTAGTGATTTAACCACATAAAATATCTAAATATATTCTTTCTACCACTTAATTTATCAACCCTAATTCTCTAGGTGGAAATTCCTCTTTTGTCACCAAAAATTAATTCAATTCTTTCTCTACTTAAATACCATAAAAATTCTCTTTTAACTAAATACCAATATCCATTTTTTTTGAATAAGCTTAAAATTCTCTTTTTCTCATTTAATGATTGGATTCCAATTGTCATGGAAATTTCTCTTTTATCATAAAATAAATTTATCTAAAATTTCTTTTTAAATTAATAAAAATATCCATAAATTCAAATAAACCAAGAATTTCACTTTTACCATTTAAATGATTGAATTCCAAATGTCATGAGAATTCCTATTTTACCATAAAATAAATTTTCTCATGCATAAATTTATCTAAAATTCTTCTTTAAAATTTAAATTAAAATATCCATTAATTCTATTATGCCAAGAATTCCATGTTTACCATTTAAATGATTGAGATCCAAATGTCATGGGAATTCCTCTTTTATCATTTAAATTTTCTCATGCATAAAAATAAATTTATCTAAAATTCTTATAAAAATATTTATTATTTTAATATATCAAATTTTCTCTTTTTCCATTTAATTACATGGATCTCCATTATCATGGGAATTCCTCTTTTTGTATAAAAAAGAAATACCAAAAATTCCTCAATTTTCTAATTAATTATTTACGCATTAATACTAAAAATTAGTTTTTCATGAATGTAATGAAAATTATTCTTTTAGCATAGGATGACTAATCCTAGAATATGATAGGAAGTTCTCTTTTCACATTATGCATAAAAATGATTCATGTATTAATTTCTAAAAATTTTGCCATAGCTTCGCTCTTATTACTTATAATTTTCAATAAATTTTGAAAGAATAAGACATTGTAATACTGTTATGATAGAATAACTATCATTTAGATCTAAATCCAATTTATGGAATTAAATCATAATTTTATTAGCATTAAAAGCTATTTCTTCAACCTCTAGCTTAACTAGCATAGAGTTTGATTTTTGAATTGAGAATTTATCAATGAGAAGCATCATTTGAATAGAGAATTGGTCATAGGAATGACCATTCTTTTGGGGAGAGAGAGATATACATAATAAAAACATCCTAAATTAAGCATAAAGATAAACTTTTTGTGATTAATCATTAGAATTCTTTAGAAAGCTTAATTTGAATTGAAAAACAATCCATTTGAAACTTCTCAAGCTTGAGAGGGGTTGAGAAGCAAAAACATTGAGGATATTAGAGAAAAACCATGAAATTATATCTTACCTCTTGAATTTGCTTGCCTCTTTCTCTTAGAAAGGAAGCCCTCAACCAATCAATTGGTTAGTGTGTTGAGAGGAAAGCTCCAAGGATGTTTGAAGAGAGAGAGAAGCTCCAATCTCTCGAAAATGTAGAGGACTTTTAAGGGATAATAAAAAATATGCTTATTTTAATGTAATACTGGCATGGTCTAGTTCACAGATGAGAATACAAAAGAATGAGGGTCTATTTATAAGTGAGGGAGTCCACTAACTGAGTCCAACTAAGTTTTAGAAATTTTCAGCTTTAGTTTGGCTGAATTTGGACAAGATTTGGACCAATTTAGCTCCCATTTTGATCTAGTTTGATTCAAGAGAGAGAAGAGATCTAGTTTGATTCAAGAAAGAAGAGATAAAAATAAAAATAACTTAATATTTTTGAATTAAACCCCATCCCACACATGTGAAGGAGGCGCCTACCTCAAAGGTCTCCCCTTCCTTACCAAGGTGTCAAAAATTCATCATTCCTCCAAAATATCTCTTTTTTTTAGTAATATATCATAATTTTTAACTAATAAACCTTGTACTCCGTCAACTCTTCATCTTATGTAAGCATTTGCTCATTTTTGGGTATATTCTTTTATTCATTGGATTTATCTCATCCCAATGCTTGGATTAATCTTATTGGCCCATAGGAACCTTAATTGGACCATAATCCAAAAATTTCAAAAAATCTTGACCCTTAGGCTAAGGTCTTTTAAATCATTTTTAATTGATTCCTAATGCACCTTAGAGAATTTATTTTGAACTTTTATTTCAAGGAAATATATTTTTGATATTAGGAGAATTTGTTTATCCAAAAATATCTCAATATTGAATTATCTCTCTCTAGAATTTTTTATCTCTCTATGTAAAAACAAGGGAAAAAAATATTTTCTTGTATTCAAAAATAGGGAACGATTACAGGGGATTGAAGTAAAGCTTATTCATTATTCAGGCTGAGGAGGAATCTTACATCCTCTCCCATTTAAAAAACACGAGATGTCCTCATCTCGCAAAGTGGGGGTAATATTTCGCCAACTCTTCTTCTTTCACTCCCAGGTGGCGTCTTCTAGAGGAAAGAACTTCCACTTGACTAAAAATTCTCTGAGGACTCTACTCCTGAGAATCTTCTCCCGAACGTCAAGGATTTCCTCAGGTTGGAGTACCATCTGGCCTTGAGTTGGAGAGATCAATTGTTCATCTCATCAAGCACACGTGACTCGGGCTGGGTAAATATTTCTTAAGCAAACTGACATGGAATACATTATGTACCTTGAGATGGGGAGGCAGAAGAAGTTTATAAGCTAGATCGCCCACTTTCTTTATAACAGCATATGGCCCACAGTATCTGGGAGAGAGCTTCTTGTACTTCCCTAAGGATAAGGAACTTCTTTTTGGTCGTACTCGAATGAGGACCATATTTGATTCTTCAAATTCTCTCTTTGATCTCTTTTTATCTCCATACTGCTTTTGCCTATCTTGGGCTGCCTTTATATCTTTACGGATTGATTACATTTGTTGGTCCATGTCATCAAGCATTTGTCTGGACATCTCGACTCTGATCAATGGGTTGGACCAAGTCAACGGTGTAAGGCAATCTTGTCCATAAAAAGCTTTGAAAGGACTCATCCCAATGCTTCGATGTGATAAGAAGCATTGTAAGCAAATTCAACCAGATGCAAATGGCTTAACCACTTCTTGGGTTCCCTGCCGCCGCATCATGACCAAAGGATATCTTCTATTACCAAGTTCACTCTCTAAGTCTGGCCATCTGTTTCGAGGTGATAGGTTGTGCTGAGATCCAAGAAAGTTCTTACTCCTTCAAAGAATGCAGTCCAGAATTACGATGTGAATTTGGGATCTTTGTCACTTACTATCCTCCTGGTGGGTAAGCCATGCAATCTGAAGATCTCTTTAAGGAAAACTTGGGCAACATCCACTACAATGTATGTTTCACTGGAATCAGATGGGCAACTTTGGTTAGCCTATCAACTACCACAAAAATGGAGTTGTAACCTGATTGCACTGAAGGTAATCGAGTGACAAAGTCCATATACTGATACACTCCCACTTCATCTATGGAATGTCTAGAGGTTGCAGTTTCCCTCGCATCTTGACTCTCTCTACCTTGACTCTCTGACACATTAAGCATTTCCGCACATGATCAAGTACATCCTTTTTGAGTCCTGGCCAGAAGAAGCTTTTCTTCACAGACATATAGGTTTTTATAAACCCTGGATGTCCAGCTATTAGGCTATCATGGCCTTCTCTCAGAATTCTTCCCTTTACTCCTCATCATTGGGAATACATAGCCAATTATTATAATAAATGCATCCTTCATCCAATTTGTACCCAAAAACTTGACTCATTTCCTGAGGATACCATGTGAAGATTGGCTACGATCAAAATATAGTAAGAATCTCGGCAAGAATATATATCTATGACATAGAATATTTCTGCTAGAGAATTTGTCTTGCATGATTTTCTCCTTTGCTTCACTGATCAATGGATTTGACACCATTGTAATTGCAAGCAAGGAGGCTTTTCTGCTGAGCGCATCTGCCACCACATTTTCTTTCCCCGGTCGATACTTAATTTCAAAATCAAATTCTTGCAGGGTCAGCATCCATCTCCTTTGACACATGTTGAGATCCCTTTTGGGTGAAGATCCACTTCATACTTTGATGATCTGTCCATCAAGGTGAACCTCTGTCCCAAAAGATAATGTCTCCACAACTTCAGATCATAAACTACTGAGAGTAACTCCAAGTCATGGATGGCATAATTTCTCTAATGTGTTGTGAGTTTTCTGGATTCATAGGCCATTGCATGACCTTCCTGCATAAGAGCACCGCCTAAGAAGGCAAACCCACTGGCATCAGTAAACTACCTCAAAGGGTTTGGTAAAATCTGGTAACTTAAGGACAGGGTTGGTTACTAAGGTTGTCTTTAGTTTATCAAAGGCACTTTGACACATAGTAGTCCACTAAAAAAGGGTACTCTTCTTGAGAAGATTAGTTAAAGGGGATGCTATTTGAGCATACCTGGGTATAAAGATCCTATACCATCCGGGTTAATCCTAGGAATCCTTTGACTTCCTTTACTGTCTTGGGTTATGGCCATTCTACGACTGCTTGGATCTTTGCGGGGTTAGGAGAAATCCCATCCTTTGATACTATGAATCCCAAAGTATTCCACTTGGTCTCAACAGAGAAAGAACACTTGCTCTTCTTTGCAAAGAGTTGGTGTTTTCTTAGGATTTCCAGGACCTTGCGCACATGATCTTCATGATCTGCAGCATTCTTTGAGTATACCAAGATATCATCAAAGAAGACAAGAACAAAATCATCCAAGTATTCTCTGAGAATATCCTGCATAACGTGTTTAAATGTCACCGGGGCATTAGTCAATCCAAACGGCATGATTGTAAACTCATAATGCCCATAGCAAGTATTGAATGCTGTCTTCGGGATGTCCTGTTCCTTGATTCTGATCTGGTAATACCCAGATTTGAGATCTATCTTTGTGAACATTTGGGTCCCACTTAACCGATCCAGAAGTTTATCAATCCTAGGGATAGGATACTTATTTTTAATTTGTTAATTGATTCAATCCTCTGTAGCCAATACAGAGTCTTAACGTTCCATCTTTCTTCTTTTGAAAGAGAACGGGCGCACCCCAAGGTGAGACACCGGGTCTGATGAATCCTTGCTCTAACAGTTGTCTTAATTGTTCCTTAAGTTCTATGGCTTAAGTTGTATGCACGCTAGGCTACTGGCTGAGCTTCGGGGGTTAACTCGATCTCATGATCTACTTCGCGAGACGGAGGCATCTCAGTCAGCTCTTCAAGGAATACATCTGCATAATCACTTAACCACTCTGGTTCTTTAGCCTTGCATTTTATGTCTATCGGATTCATCTTAACGACATAAATAGCTTGCCTCTTTCTAAGCCCTTTTAACAATTTAGAAGCCTTGACTGATTGCAGCACTGAAGATCCGAAAATTTCAGTTCCTTGAACTTTATTCCCGTGAAGGTCAAGGAAAGAGATGGTTTCTTTATAACAATGAATGTCAGCTTGATTTTTGTGGAGCCAATCCATTCCAAGGATTCCATCATAGACTCCCAAGGGTGGGACTCTGAACTGGCACTCTGTTACGTTCCCATCTAGACTAAATTGAATAAGGTTTATCTCAAGGTGTGTGAAAAGAATCATTCCACTGGCCAAATCCACTTGCATAGGTTTCCTTGATTTTTGATTTAGGACTAACTTATGCAGACATCCTGGGAGAATAAAAGAATGAGTATTGCCTGAATCAATCAAATGCTTGAATTACTTACCCTGGTTACTCTGCTCTGGAGTCTAGAGGACTGAAAATTGACGGTTATTCCCCTGATGCTCTATTGCGGCATAGATCTGTCCTTTTTCTTCCTCCACTTCCTCAGCTACAGTGATGGCTTTAGCTGCTGCAGTCTGAGGTGGAACTCTCTCTCTTTGGTTACCCCAATTTTGGGAGGGAGTTCGGAGACTGCTTTGCATGGAGGCTGAAGGCTGAGCTGGCGCTCTTCTGGGGTTGCCCTGATTCTGGCGCGGTGGACCCTGATTGGGGACTGATACGAAGGAGTCTGTCTTTGAATTCTGGGATGCTGGCTTCCTTGGCCCACAGAAGTTGATGGGCAATCCTTAAGCTGGTCCCCAAACCCCTGACATCCGAAGCACCTGTTCTCACTTCGAAGCTCTTCCCTTTGCATTCTTGAGAGAGTCGGAGTTCTTGTGAAAGTACTTCGAGGGAAAGGTCTTCCTTCATTCTTAAAATTTCCCGACTCTAGATTCTGGTTGGGACCTGTGTCTCTTTGGAGGCGGAAGGTTGGAAGAACTTCACGGTGTCTGGAATCTCTTGAAGGATGAGGGAGCTGGCTTTGGCAGGACTTTCACACGATGAAGGCTTTGGCGAAATCCTTCGCCATTCTGACAGCTTCTGCCATGGACACTGGTTTGGCATTCTTGACCAGTGTGTCTAAGGGCTCGTTCATTACCTGATTGAACCTGGCCATGAGTTGCTCTTTGTCTAGAGGTGGTGAATACTTGAGAAGAAGAGCAAATGCCTGGTGATATTCTTCGATGGTTTTTCTTCCCTGGTTTAGCTCTAAAAATTCATTCATCTTGGTTTCTAAAAACCTGGGGGGACAAAATCTCTTCCTTAGATAGGCTTTAAGATCATTCTAGGACTGGCTATTCCTGTCCAGATGGTTTGTGTTGCAATGGTTTCTCCATGCCACCCTGGCTGTTTCCACAATTTTCAGCCTAGCAAGAGCCATTTTGTTGGTGACATCAAAATATTCCTCCATTGCTTCAACCCACTTCTCCAGAGCCCCTTTGCCCAAGTTCTCCCCTTCACCCTTGAAGGGTCTTGGCTGAGTTTTGTGAAGAGCCTTTACGAACGTCAAGGTCAAGTTCTTCTTTATCAGTGAGAGGATCTGGTTGACGGCCACTGGCTCATGATTCTGCCAAAAATGATACATTATTAAATTTTTATTTTGATTTTGTCCACGAGATCCTAAGACTTAAAAGGGTTCGAAAAATAATTTCTTCAACAAGATAAATGATCTTATTGGAGATCTATGACATATGTCCGGTAACAGATTTTGCTTTATCAATTTGTCAATAAACAATCACTTATATAACAGGGAATTTTTTCACAAACATTTCTTTATTTATATAAAGGTTGCAATATGTACATAGAGCAGCTCGGCTCCAGAAGTCAAAATCTCCTCGGGAGACGCATAAGACGGCGGTACTGGGCTATAGCCATGCCCTGATACAAATGTTCCCTTATTGTGCCAAGGGAGCTACTATCTTCTCCTTTTTAGGAATAAAGTGACTAAGGAGTCTGTAGAGATATGGCAGGAAAGTCTGAAATTTTGCGCCTCTTGCGACCAGCGTGCGACCCTGCAAACCACTTGTGCTGCCGTCTCTCCGCTCGGTTAGGGAAATATAGATCCTCGAAATGGCCTGCGAATCTAGCTCGGATCGTTTGAGTTGTAGCAGAAGAGATGAGATGCTCGAAGGCGAACGCAGTCATGTCTTGTGACTGGGTGAGGTCGGGAACACTAGATAAGTGAGGAACTTCCATCTGTAAAACCAAATTCTTTGATTAAAATTCTTTTCGTTAATGAAGCTTAAGGAATGAAAATACAACACGTAAATGCTCTTTCTGAGTTCTTATTATAAATTCCTAATAAGAATTCATTTTTCCTTATTAGCTTTCAACAAAGCTCTGATACCAGCTGTGAGACCCCCACCCCCCTCTGCGGTGCCCCCTCTGAGGGTGCACCGCGGTGCCCCTCCGAGGGTGCTGGCGGGCGGCGGAAGCAGTGTCAGCCTCTCGCGCGGGGTAGGGATCCACACTCGGGGCCTCGCCCAGGGATGTTCGGACAAGAGACTAGTCTGGTGGTCCCTCCGAAACCGAACCCGAAAAAACTTCCCTTGCCCGGAAGGCACGGGCGATTCCACCAAGGAAAATCTTCGAACGAGAGAATTAATCTAACGGGTCAAAGTCTTAACCATTCAAAAACTGATCTGCCGACCGAACCTCAAGTAACATGGTCAGATCAAAGAAGAGACTTGCACTTGGTCCATAGAATCACTGCTTTTTTCCTCCTTTAACGAGGCACAGTGACCGAACAAGGGCCTTCTCAGGACTTAATCTAACTAACGCAACTAATCTTATCTTAATGGTATTGCAGGAATCCCTCGATCTAGCGGCCCATGGGTGATGAGCCAATCGCCCAACCACTATATCGGTGGGATTCCTTTATAAGGATTGGGTTATGTTTTGCCCGAGTAGTATCGAGGAAAAGAGTTCCTAGGTCCCCTAGCCGGCATTTCATGCAAAAAACTAAGGTAGGCATACCACGTGCACACCCAATATAAAATTGCCATTATAATAGAAATGGCTATCTTTAAAACAATCCTTCAATGAAAATCATAATATTACTGATCATCATCCTCCAAAATGCTGAGTCCATTATATTACAAAACATGACATCTAGACTCTCCGTTGAAGACCAGCTGGCAAACCAACGAGATCCAATATCAAAATTTGATTCACAAAAGTCATTCTTTTTAGTCCATCCGAATCTTCCTCGATGCATGCATGGGTGTCTTAGCAACTGCGAGCCCGTGCATCTCCTGGTCAGAACCCTCTAGGATCCTACTTAGGTGTCCTAGCACTTCATTCAGGGACCGCTTTGTCGGTCCTCGCCCATCGTACTGGAAATGCACAATTTTAACTCTACCGAGGCTGGTCAAGACCTCGGAAGGCTTTGCTGCGAGCGACGTCCCTCGACGACTGCCCGCCAGCTGTTGCAACGAGCCTCTAGATTAAACACATACCAAATGCTTCCTCCAACATTCTAGCGTAAAACAATCCTTTAAAAGAAAACAGAGGTTCCATGCAAGTAAAATTCCCAATTTAAGATTGGTTCCTCAAAACCCTCTTTACTTCCCCAATTTCATAATGAGAATCCTTGATCTCTCATCAGGGTAATCTATCCATCATTTGACTGATTGTCCAACTAGATTCTTGGTGATTTCGGCCAAGGGAAAACTAGTTAATAGTAGTCTACTCTTTGTATTAATAATTGGAATCGGTCCCACGAGGTTTTTGTTTGATTCAAATCGAGAGATGGACAAGTAGTTTGCCGACCGTCCCTCTCATAGTCATGATCTAACCAAAATCAGTCGGTTTAGTTCTAGCTTTGATTCCAAGGATTTTCTTCAGATAAACATCTACTGAACTTCTAACCGTAAGGAAATTCTAACTTTGTGAATTTCTTCCTTCTTAACCATAATAGATTAAGAATTGGTTTTATATGAGAATATCGAATTTTAATGAAAATACTCTTCTTTCATTTAATCCAATTTTGGGTAAATACCAATTTAGTGATTTAACCACATAAAATATCTAAAGATATTCTTTCTACCACTTAATTTATCAACCCTAATTCTCTAGGTGGAATTTTGGTGAAAATTCCTCTTTTGTCACCAAAAATTAATTCAATTCTTTCTCTACTTAAATACCATAAAAATTCTCTTTTAACTAAATACCAATATCCATTTTTTTGAATAAGCTTAAAATTCTCTTTTTCTCATTTAATGATTGGATTCCAATTGTCATGGAAATTTCTCTTTTATCATAAAATAAATTTATCTAAAATTTCTTTTTAAATTAATAAAAATATCAATTTATTCAAATAAACCAAGAATTTCACTTTCACTATTTAAATGATTGAATTCCAAATGTTATGGGAATTCCTCTTTTATCATAAAATAAATTTTCTAATGCATAAATGTATCTAAATTTCTTCTTTAAATTTTAAATAAAAATATCCATTAATTCAATTATGCCGAGAATTCCACTTTTACCATTTAAATGATTGAATTCCAAATGTCATGGGAATTTCTCTTTTATCATTTAAATTTTCTCATGTATAAAAATAAATTTATATAAAATTGTGGGACCCCTCTGCCCCCTCCGTGCACCGGAGTCCCGGTTGTGCTAGCAGCGGAAGTAGCTTCCTCTTGCGTGGGACAGGGTTTCCCACACTCGAGGCCTCGCCCTCGAATGTCCAGACACGAGACTAAACTGGTGGTCATTTCGAAACCAAAACCGAAAAAATTTACCTTCCCCGGAAAACAGGGACGATTCCACCTTTTTGATTTTCTTAACGAATTTTCTAACAGGTTCAAGAGATTAAACTATCCTTCACCTGATTAAACCAGATAGAAGGAAAACTATCACTGACTTAATTTGAAAAAATCAATGCTTTTTCCTAACCGAAATCAGGCACAGCTGTTGATCTAATCATCTGAGGAAATCAACGCTTTTTTCCTAACCGAAATCAGGCACAGCCGTTGATCTACTCATTTGAGAAATTCTTCAGGGTTTTATTTAACTACTCAAATTCTAAGTGTATTCCTATTATTTCAATTTAATTATTAAAACTCATTTGATTCCAGTCGAACCCCATCCAGCCCATGGGTTAGCCACCACCCAACCACTCGAATCAGTAGCACCAGACAATTACTCACCCACGCATAATTGAATGCCTTTCTTAACTTTTGCTTTCGAATACAGATACGCACACACTCCTCTTTAAAACTTTAACATATAAAATAATCCATTGACAAATAGTTATTGGTTATAGATATCATAGCTCAAAATTTTCATCCAGTCCCTTGTTTCTCAAAAAACAGTATCACTCTGGACTCTCCGTTAAGACCAACTGGTCAGCAAACAACGAGATCCAATAACAGATTACAATAATCATTTCGTCCATCATACATATCTTCCACGACATACGCATGGGTGTCCTAGGCACCACGAGCCCGTGCATCGCTTGGCCATAACCCTCTAGGATCCTCCTTAGGTGTCCTGGCACTTCACTCAGGGACCGCTTCATCGGCCCTCGCCCATCGTACAAGAAGCACACCATTTTTAAACCATACCGAGGTTGGTCAAGACCTGGGCAGGCTTTACTACGTGAGCCATCCTTTGAACACTCCCCGCAAGCTATTGCAACCAAACTTCATTATTTTAATATATCAAATTTTTTCTTTTTTCATTTAATTACATGGATCTCCATTATCATGAAAATTCCTCCTTTTGTATAAAAATAGAAATACCAAAAATTTCTCATTTCTTTAATTAATTATTTACGCATTAATACTAAAAATTAGTTTTCCATGAATGTAATAAAAATTATTCTTTTAGCATAGAATGACTAATCCTAGAATATGGTAGGAAGTCCTCTTTTCACATTATGCATAAAAATGATTTATGTATTAATTTCTAAAATTTTTGCCATAGCTTCGTTGCTATTACTGATAATTTTTAATAAATTTTGAAAGAATAAGACTTTGTAATACTATTATGATAGAATAACTATCATTTAGACCTAAATCCAATTTATGGAATTAAATCATAGTTTTATTAGCATATAAGCATTAAAAAGCCATTTCTTTAACCTCTAGCTTAACTAGCATAGAGTTTGATTTTTGAATTAAAAATTTATCAATGAGAAGCATCATTTGAATAGAGAATTGGTCATAGGAATGACCATTCTTTTGGGGAGAGAGAGATATACATAATAAAAATATCCTAAATTAAGCATAAAGATAAACTTTTTGTGATTAATCATTAGAATTCTTTAGAAAGCTTAATTTGCATTGAAAAACAATCCATTTAAAACTTCTCAAGCTTGAGAGGGGTTGAGAAGTGAAAACATTGAGAATATTAGAGAAAATCCATGAAATTATATCTTACCTCTTGATTTTGCTTGCTTCTTTCTCTTAGAAGGAAGTCCCCAACCAATCAATTGGTTAGTATGTTGAGAGGAAAGCTCCAAGGATGGTTGAAGAGAGAGAGAAGCACCAATCTCTCCAAAATGTAGAGGACTTTTAAGGGATAATAAAAAATATGCTTATTTTAATGTAATACTGGCATGGTCTAGTTCACAGATGAGAATACAAAAGAATGAGGGTCTATTTATAAGTGAGGGAGTCCACTAACTGAGTCCAACTAAGTTTTAGAATTTTCTAGATTCAGTTTGGCTGAATTTGCACAAGATTTGGACCAATTTAGCTCCCATTTTGATCTAGTTTGATTTAGGAGAGAGAAAAGATAAAAATAACTTAATATTTTTGAATTAAAAACCCCCCACACATGTGAAGGAGGCGCCTACCTCAAAGGTCTCCCCTTTCTTAACAAGGTGTCAAAAATTCATCATTCGTCCAAAATATCTCATCTTTTTAGTAATATATCATAATTTTTAATTAATAAATATTGTACTCAGTCAACTCTTCATCTTATGTGAGAATTTACTCATTTTTGGGTATTTTCTTTTATTCATTGGATTTATCTCATCCCCCAACACTTGGATTAATCTTATTGGCCCATAGGAACCTTAATTGGACCATAATCTAAAAATTTCAAAAAATCTTGACCCTTAGGCTAAGGTCTTTTAAATCATTTTTAATTGATTCCTAATGTACCTTAGAAAATTTATTTTCAACTTCTGTTTCAGAGAAATATGTTTTTGATATTAGGAGAATTTGTTTATCCAAAAATATCTCAATATTGAATTACCTCTCTCTAGATTTTTTATCTCTCTAGGCAAAAACAAGGAAAAATAATATTTTCTTGTATTCAGAAATAGGGAACAATTACAGGGGATTGAAGTAAAGATTATTCATTATTCAGGCCGAGGAGAAATCTTACATCCTCTCCCACTTAAAAAACGCGAGATGTCCTCATCTCGCAAAGTGGGGGTAATATTTTGCCAACTCTTCTTCTTTCTCCCAGGTGGCGTCTTCTAGAGGGAAGAACTTCCACTTGAGTAAAAATTCCCTGAGAACTCTGCTCGTGAGAATCTTCTCCGGAACATCAAGGATTTCCTCAGGTTGGGGTACTATCTGGCCTTGAGTGGGGGAGATTAATTGTTCATCATCATCAAGCACGTGACTCGGGCTGGGTACATATTTCTTAAGCAAAGTGACATGGAATACATTATGTACCTTGAGATGGGGAGACAGAAGAAGTTTATAAGCTAGATCGTCCACTTTCTTTATAACAGTATATGGCCCACAGTATCTGGGAGAGAGCTTCTTGTACTTCCCCAAAGATAAGGAACTTCTTTTTGGTCGTACTCGAATGAAGACCATATCTGATTCTTCAAATTCTCTCTCTCGTCTCTTTTTATTTGCATACTGCTTTTGCCTATCTTGGGCTATCTTTATATCTTTACGGATTGATTGCATTTGCTGGTCCATGTCATCAAGCATTTGTCTGGACATCTCGACTCTCATCAATGGGTCAGACACCAAGTCAACGGTGTAAGGCAATCTTGTCCATACAAAGCTTTGAAAGGACTCATCCCAATTCTTCGATGTGATAAGAAGAATTGTAAGCAAATTCAACCAGATGCAAATGGCTTAACCACTTCTTGGGTTCCCTGCTCGCAGCATGACCAAAGGATATCTTCTATTACTTGGTTCACTCTCTCAGTCTCGCCATCTGTTTCAGGGTGATAGGCTGTACTGAGATCGAAGAAAGTTCCTACTGCTTCGAAGAATGCAGTCTAGAATTTCGATGTGAATTTGGGATCTTTGTCACTTACTATCCTCCTGGGGGTGTAAGCCATGCAATCTGAAGATCTCTATAAGGAAAACTCGGGCAACATCCACTGCAGTGTATGTTTCTTTCACTGGAATTAGAATTGCAACTTTGGTTAGCCTGTCAACTACCACAAAAATGGAGTTGTAACCTGATTGCACTGAAGGTAATCCAGTGACAAAGTCAATACTGATACACTCCCACTTCATCTGTGGAATGTCTAGAGGCTACAGTTTCCCTGGCATCTTGACTCTCTCTGCCTTGACTCTCTGACACATTAAGCATTTCCGCACATGATCAAGTACATCCTTTTTGAGTCCTGGCCAGAAGAAGCTTTTCTTCACACAGACATATAGGTTTTTATAAACCCTGGATGTCCAGCTATCAGGCTATCATGGGCTTCTCTTAGAATTCTTCCCTTTACTCCCTCATCATTGGGAATACATAGCCAATTTTTATAATACATGCATCCTTCATCCAATTTGTACCCAAAAACTCCACTCATTTTCTGAGGAGTCTTGCTTTCCTGCATCAAAAGGGAAGCAATAGGGGCAAAGAATTTGTCTTACATGATTTTCTCCTTTGCTTCACTGATAAATGGATTTAACACCATTGTAATTGCAAGCAAGGAGGCTTTTTTGTTGAGCGCATCTGCCACCACATTTTCTTTCCCCGACCGATACTTAATTTCAAAATCAAATTCTTGTAGGGTCAGCATCCATCTCCTTTGACGCATGTTGAGATCCCTTTGGGTGTGAAGATCCACTTCAGACTTTGATGATCTATCATCAAGGTGAACCTCTGTCCTAAAAGATAATGTCTCCACAACTTCAGAGCATAAACTACTGAGAGTAACTCCAAGTCATGGACGACATAATTTCTTTCATGTGTTTCAAGTTTTCTGAATTCATAGGCCACTACATGACCTTATTGCATAAGAGCACCGCCTAAGGCAAACCCACTGGCATCAGTAACTACCTCAAAGGGTTTAGTAAAATCTGGTAGCTTAAGGACAGAGGGTTAGTTACTAAGGTTGTTATCAAAGGCACTTTGACACAAAGCAGTCCACTGAAAAAGGGTACTCTTCTTGAGAAGGTTACTTAGAGGGGATGCTATTTGAGCATACCTAGGTATAAAGATCCTATACCATCCGAGTTAATCCTAGGAATCCTCCGACTTCCTTTACCGTCTTGGGTTCTTGCCATTCTACGACTACTTGGATCTTTGCGGGGTTATGAGAAATCCTATCCTTTGATACTATGAATCCCAAGTCTTCCACCTGGTCAACAGAGAAAGAACACTTGCTCTTCTTTGCAAAGAGTTGGTGTTTCCTTAGGATTTCCATGACCTTGCGCACATGATCTTCATGATCTACAGCATTCTTTAAGTATACCAAGATATCATCAAAGAAGACAAGAACAAAATCATCCAAGTATTCTCTCAGAATATCCTGCATAAGATGATTAAATATCGCCGGGGCATTAGTCAATCTAAACGGCATGACTGTGAACTCATAATTTCCATAGCGAGTATTGAATGATGTCTTTGGGATGTCATGTTCCTTGATTCTAATCTGGTAGTACCTGGATTTGAGATCTTTGTGAACATTTGGGTCCTACTTAACCGATCTAGAAGTTCATCAATCCTAGGGATAGGATACTTATTTTTAATTGTTAATTGATTCAATCCTCTGTAGTCAATACTACAGAGTCTTAACCTTCCATCTTTCTTCTTTTGAAAGAGAACGGGTGCACCCCAAGGTGAGACACTAGGTCTGATGAATCCTTGCTCTAACAGTTGTCTTAACTGTTCCTTAAGTTCTATGGCTTCAGGGGTTGGTATTTTGTATGTACGCTGGGCTACTGGCTGAGCTCCAGGGGTTAACTCGATCTCATGATCTACTTCGTGAGACGGAGGCATCTCGGTACCCTGAATAAGGTATGTCTCAAGGTGTGTGAAAAGAATCTTTCCATTGGCCAATTCCACTTGCATAGGTTTCCCTGATTTTTGATTTAGGACTAACTTATGCAGACATCCTGGGGAAATAAAAGAATGAGTACTGCTTGAATCAATCAAAAGCTTGAATTGCTTACCTTGGTGCTCTGTTGGAGTCTGGAGGATTGAAAATTGACAGTTATTCCCCTGATGCTCTATTGCGGCATAGATCTGTCCTTTTTCTTCCTCCACTTCGTCAGCTATAGTGACGGCTCTAGCTGCTGCAGTTTGAGGTGGAACTCTCTCTCTCTTTGGTTACCCCAATGCTGGGAGGGAGTTTGGAGACTGCTTTGCATGGAGGCTGTAGGAGGCTGAGCTGGCGCTCTTTTGGGGTTGCCCTAATTCTAGCGCGGGGGACCATCACATTGGACTGATACAAAGGAATCTGTCTTTGAATTTTTGGACCCTGGCTTCCTTGGCCCACAGAAGTTGATGGGCAATCCCTAAGAAGCTGGTGCCTAAACCCCTGACATCCGAAGCACCTGTTCTCACTTCGAAGCTCTTCCCTTTGCATTCGTGAGAGAGCTGGAGTTCCTGTGAAAGTACTTCGAGAGGGAAAGGTCTTCCTTCATTCTTGAAATTTCCTAACTCTAGATTCTGGTTGGGACCTTGGTGTCTCTTTGGAGGCAGAAGGTTGGAAGAACTTCGCGGTGTTTGGAATCCCTTGACGGATGAGGGAGCTGGCTTTGGCGGGAGTTTCACACGATGAAGGCTTTGGCGAAGTCCTTCACCATTCTGACAGCTTCTGCCATGGACACTGGTTTGGCATTCTTGACCAGTGTGTCTAAGGGTTCGTTCATTCCTCGAATGAACCTGGCCATGAGTTGCTCTTCATCTAGAGGTGGTGAATACTTGAGGAGAAGAGCAAATGCCTGGTGATATTCTTCGATGGTTTTGCTCCCCTGGTTTAGCTTTAAAAATTCATTCATCTTGGTTTCTAAAAACCCGAGGGACAAAATCTCTTCCTTAGATAGGCTTTAAGATCATTCGAGGATTGGCTATTCCTATCTAGATGGTTGGTGTGGCAATGGTTTCTCCATGCCACCCTGGATGTTTCCACAATTTTCAGCCTAGCAAGAGCCATTTTGCTCCTCTCGTTGTATTCGGTGACATCAAAATATTCCTCCACACAGCCTCGCCCAAGTTCTCCCCTTCACCCTTGAAGGGTCCTGGGCCAAATTCCGTGAAGATCCTTACGAACGTCGGGGGTCAAGTTCTTCTTCATCAGAGTGAGAGGATCTGGCTAACGGCCACAATTCCCTCGCCTCATGATTCTTCCAAAAATCATACATTATTAAATTTTTATTTTGATTTCGTCCACGAGATCCTAAGACTTAAGAGGTTCGAAAAATAATTTCTTAAACAAGATAAATGATCTTATTGGAGATCTATGATATATGTCCGATAACAGATTTTGCTTTATCAATTCGTGAATAAACAATCACTTATGTAACAGAGAATTTTTTCACAAAACATTTCTTTATTTATATAAAGGTTGCAATATATACATAGAGCAGCTCAACTCCAGAAGTCAAAATCTCCTTAGGAGACGCATAAGACGGCGGTACTCAGCTATAGCCATGCCCTGATACAAATGTTCCCTTACTGCCAAGGGAGTTACTATCTTCTCCTTAGGAATAAAGTGACTAAGGAGTCTGTAGATATGGCAGGAAAGTCTGAAATTTTGAGGCGTCGAGTGATATAAAATAACACCATGTATCACTTTTTGCCTCATCAGTATCATGGTTAATGAGAGATTTTGCCTCAGCATCACACACTGGTCGCAAGAGGTGTGGACATATTGCCCTGCAAACCACTTGTGCTGTCTCCGCTGGGTCAGGGAAATATAGATCCTCGAAATGGCCTGTGAATCTGGCTCAGCTTGTTCTAATTATAGCGGAAGAGATAAGATGAGTATCATGGTTAATGAGAGATTCTGCGCCTCAGCATCGCACGTTGGTCGCAAGAGGCGTGGACATACTGCCCTGCAAACCACTCGTGTTGCCGTCGCTCTGCTGGGTCAGGGAAATATAGATCCTCAAAATGGCCTATGAATCTGGCTTGGCTCGTTCGAGTTGTAGCGGAAGAGATGAGATGCTCGTTCGAGTTGTAGCAGAAGAGATGAGATGTTTTACCCGGGTACCGAGGAAAAGAGTTCCCAGAACCCCTAGTCGGCATTTAATGCAAAACATTAAGGTAGGCATACCATGTACACACCCAATATGAAATTACCATTATAATAGAATCGGTTGTCTTTAAATTAATCCTTCAATGAAAATCATAATATTACTGATCATCATCCTCCAAAATTCTGAGTCCATTGTATTACAAAATATGTCATTTGGACTCTCCGCCCTTGAAGACCAGCTGGCCAACCAACGAGATCCAATATCAAAATTTGATTCACAAAAGTCATTCTTTTTAGTCCATCCAAATCTTCCTCAACACACGCATGGGTGTCTTAGCAAAACTGCGAGCCCGTGCATCACCTGGTCAAAACCCTCTAGGATCCTACTTAGGTGTCCTAGCACTTCACTGAGGGACCGCTTCATCGGTCCTCGCCCATTGCACTAGAAGCACACCATTTTAACAGTACACCGAGGCTGGTCAAGACCTCGACAGGCGTGAGCGACGTCCCTCGATGACTCCGCCAGCTGTTACAACAACGACCCTCTTCTTAGATTAAACACATACCAAATGCTTCCTCCAACATTGTGGCGTAAAACACTCCTTTAAAAGAAAACAGAGGTTCCATGCAAGTAAAATTTCCAATTTAAGATTGGTTCCTCAAAACCCTCTTAATCCCCCTCAATGTCCTGACATGAGCCCAGGCCCAATTGGCGGATAAAGGGAAGAACCCAGTAGATGCAACCACTTCTAGAACTGGCAGGAGAAGGAGGCTAAAAAATTTGGTTAAGGGTGACACCAGGGTCACAATCTAAGATGAATCTGAAGAAGATACGATCGACACTAGATCCACCCAATTGAGAGAAGAAAGGGATCAAGCAGTCAAACAAAAAGAGCCTAACCTGACCAAGAGATGCAAAGGAAAAGACCATCAATCCCTAAAGGAGATGATGAATACCCAAATGCCGAAGAGGAGATAAGGAAGCTCAAAGAAGCCAGGGCCCTAGTAAAAGAGTATCAACGACTTCACGAAGCCAACAAGTTAAGGGCTAACCGGGTTAGGAATACAATGTATCTAAGAAACCAACCAACAAGGGAAAGGGAATTGGACGTACCTACTCCAATTCCAAAAGAGACGGAAGTGAGATCTCAAGGAAACACGATGTCAAGAATGTTTGAGGAAGATGCACAGGATGAGTCCATCCATTCATACCCTAGGGATGGATACAAGATGCACACATGGAAGGAACCCTCAATTGCGAGAGAACTCAAAAACATAGGCAGCCTCACGGCCGTACTTTCCACTTCTGTGCCATTGGGACAACTGCTATGCAGTTCACCAACATTATGAGCAGACATAAAGGAATGGTAGAAGGAAGATGAAGGCCAGCCAACACTACAGAGGATGTTCTATCACCTCTGGCAGAAAGAACCTTAAAACACACAAGGGAAAGAACAACCAAAGTTGTCAAGATACAAGTAAATCAATTGGGGCGTTATTACGAAAGCGACGACACTAATGCTACGATCCCAATTCATCATAATAACGGATACCATGCATTGGCTATCTTGGATGGTGGGGGTGGAGGCCAGTATCATCACAAAACGATGCTGGGAAGACCCAATCCAAAAAGAGCAAATCTTATCGTTAAAATGGCAAATGGAACAACTTCAAGGCCCATTGGGCTTTTAGAGAATGTGAGACTCAAACTCTTTACGTTTCGCTACCATCATACATTTGCAGTAGTGGACTTTCTATGCCAACCAGACTCATATGACATAATATTGGGGAGACCCTTCATGAGGGAATCCAAATTGGTACACGATTGGGCATTAGACCATGTGTATGTGCACAGGGATTCGCAAATTCTAAAGATAGATTTGAGAACATGGAGAGCACACCCCATGGAAGGGCAACTGTTCGGTAATGATTAGGTCTCACAACCGAACAAACCACATCCATTTAAATATGCCTATCCACAGTGGAAATTCCAAAGAGGAAGAGGAAATGGAAATGTATGCATCATTTCCTCCTCCGGATTTCAGTGAAAACTGGATGCTTGTGCTAGCTACCATAGATGTGAGTGAACCCCGAGGAACCCAATATGTGGAATCTGGAACTATTCCCACTCCCTCTGTCTGTATGGTCAATTGGAAAACCATTGATGAGGAATCAGAAAAGGAGGTATCTAGCATAGAAGGGACTGGATCACAGGGCCGTACCAATGCCCATGCCTTAGAAGATGGCAAAAACAGGAATAATATATTGCTCGACGAAATGCCCTACTAAAACGAAGAAAACCCACGGATGCCCAGTGGTGGCTGAGATACCTTGAAGCCACTAAGGTACACGACGAGTTTTCTAAGGATTGGGGTGAGGAATTAAGTAAGATATCACTTGAAGGGAAACATAGGGAGGAAAGTCATCCTTCAAGAATCGGAAACGCCTAAGCTTACGAAAGCTGGGCACCGAAAACGAAACAAGGATTTGGCACAAGCTGAGAGAGAGGCCAAGTTATAGCTAAAACAAAAAGTGAGAATGAGGATAACCTAGACCTGCTTTCAATACCAGACCATTTCAAAACCTACACAATTGACGAACGAAAGGTGGTCGATTGACAGCACAAAGAGTAAAGGAAGATGGGTTGTCTACATCATACGATGGCCCAATTGAAGTCAAGGAAGTTGATATTATGGAACTAGGGGAGCAAACCAAACCTATTTATTACTAGGGTAATACAACAATATGGGTGCCCAAACTCCACCCAGTGGCCACCAGAGTGTTGTTTTGTTTGGAGTACTACCAACTTACCTGTGAAGACCATTTATGTCCCTTGTATCCTCTTTGAACCTTTCTTGTTGATTCCTTGATGCCCTTCTCATCCTTGTAGAGCTGGTTTCTAAGTTGACCCTTAGGCACCCACAGCTGTGTACCCTGTGATTTGGGCTACTTTTTCGTAGGGATTATGGAATCAATGCCTTTTTTGCTACATGAGCTGATGTCACCGTGCTTGGTGTTTCTATATCCTCAATCATGGCCTGCTTCCGTCTGCTTATTGGGATCCATAAAGGTATGAAAATGACATTGTTGCCCTCGTTCAGCAGTGTTGTCCTCTTCTCCCATTGGATATTACAGTTACAAGCGCAAATCCAAGATCATCCCCCCAGGATCATTTCCTCCTCCATCGAACCTCCAGGCATGACAAACGCCTTTCCAACCCAGGAATTATTTTTGATGGAAACATTAACAATTAGAAATCCCTCAGTTTGCGTAGTTGTTAAGTGCACATTACGTACTTGTGCATTAGTGGTTTCAAGGTGCGGTTTATCTTAGGCTACCCATGTCTCATATGAGATCAGGTTATGACTTGATCCCGTATTTATCAATGCAATGCTCGTTGCATGACATTTAGCTATAGAGATTCCCACCCTCAGTTATGCTGGCTCAATGTTTAGTTCCTCTTCGTCAAGGAGAGACAGTGAAGTCATGTTCACATGCAACATTCTCTTCTGAAGTATCTGTTTGGCCTTGGCCTCCCTTGCCTTAGCCTCTTCTTGAGCTTGTTGGATTTTTTTCTTTTATGAGCTCCTTCCGTTGTTTTAAAAGATGTTCTTGCAAGAGGGTGAAAGCATGTATAGGTGGTACCACTTTTTTCACCTTTTGGTGCTACCACCAATAGCCCCTAAAAGGAGGGAAGTTTAGTGTTTTTAAAATTATGTATATGGAAAATAGTGGGCCATCATAATATTAATTGGGCCCCCCTCTTCAAAGCATGCAATGATTTGGTATCCCCCTTCTCTTAATATGGAAAATAGTGGGCCATCATGAAAAGGAAACGGGCCACCCTTCTTTAAGCATGCATTGATTTGGCCTGTCGTGCACGCCCACCTTCTCCCTCTACTCCTCTTCTCCCTCTGTTTCGTTCCTGCATTCCCTCTCACCAAGCGAGCTTCCTGTCCATTCATCCCTCTGCTGCCTCGCATCACTCACGGTTTCACCGTTTCACAGCCGTGTGCACAGAGATGAGTGATCCCACCCCCAAGAAGAACACCCCCCCTAGGAGGTGTAAGAGACCCTTTGCGGATGCTGACTCAGTCGTGCAGACCCCTTCACCGATGCCAGAGCAAGGTGAAGCTTCCCAGACAACATGCGGCCCCCCAACAGGAAAGTCCGCTTGGAAAGGTATTGTGCTCCTCTTACGTGTATGCTGCATGCACATATCCTTCTTACACATCTCCTCCATTGGCTTTTGTTTGCACCTTGTTTCCCTGTCAATGCATGCTCCCCTTGAGAACTAACGTTTGCTTGTTCTCTTATTGACAGCGTCATCTGAGTACATAAAGCTCTCCCGTTTTTGCTACTCAGTAGCTGAGTTACATGCTGAGTACGGCTTGAGCATGGAGGGCAAGCTGCCCAAAGACCTTACTGTCGAGGATTTGCCACCTGAGGAGTGGCTGACTGTCTTCAAAGTTCTCGAAAAGAAGAAGACAAAGGTCTTCCTGCATATGGTGCAGGATCACCTATACGATGTTTGCCGTCTTTTGTATCAGAAAGTGTACCAGGCTGCCCCCTCTAATGGGGAACTAATGACAAAGTTTACTAGGGGGTTTGCCTTTGAGAATTGTGCAGCTGCTAAAGCTCAACCCGAAAGTCACAAGATTGCATGGACTGTGGTGGGTGGTATGGTCTTGGAGAATGTGAAGGCTCAACGGGGAGGTTTGAATCGCAAAGTGAGGAAGTTCATGTCCGATTACGGTGTTTCTGTCTTATATGGACAAACAAAGCATGCTGTTGACTCCTATGCCTTGACAGTGTCTAATCACCCTGCAAAACCGATCGAGGTTGCATCCCAGCCCCTATACATAGAATGGTTAGGTAGAATTGCTGAAGATCTTGATGGGCAGGCCCATATTGTTGAAGCGAAGGTTGGTTGTTCTGCTAAATTGGTCTTAGCAGAGAAGAGGGATTTGTGGCTACGCAACGAAGGCACCTATTCGGCTTATGCCCCGATTATAGTAGAGATGGAGAGACTTAGAGCAAACATGGAGATATTAAAAGCATCTCCCCTAGAAAATGAAGCTCTCATTGTGAAGAAGGAAGCTGAGATAGGAGTGCTCAGTGGTCTCAGTGGCTTTTGGTGCTGTGACGTCTGCTGCTGCAGAGACGAAGGAGGAGGTGTCCACTATGTAGGTACTTTTGAAAACTCAAGCATTTTTCTATCCTTTAAGTAGTGGTCCAAGCACTTGCAAGTGATTTAAGCACTTGAAAGTGCTCATACATTTACACCACTTGCAAGTGCTTGTTTCACTTGCAAGTGCTTAGAGGTCATCGAGTTCATAGAATACTCATAAGTATTGAGACCACTTGCAAGTGTTGTGACCACTTGCAAGTGTTATACCACTGTAAGTGCTTACATCACTAGCAAGTGCATAGATATCATGCAAGTTCTTAGAAGTTTAACAAGTGCTTAGACAACTTGAAGGTGCTAAGACCACTTGCAAGTGGCCATACCTTTTGCAAGTGGTCATACCACTTGCAAGTGCTAAGGCCACTAAAATAGGCTCATGTAGATCTAGTGTGAGCTAGAATCATGTCACATCTAGTGGGTTCATGTCTGTAGGAGGCCCATGTCTATGGACTCATTCCTCTAGACTCAATTCTCTGGACTCACGGCTCTAGGTTCACGGATGTAGAGGATTGTATCCTCAAGCCTCTAGACTCATGTTTGTAGGTTCATGAATGTAGTCTTTTGTGCTTGTAGACTCATGTCTATAGGCTCACGTATTTTTTGTATGAACTAGGCTAACGGATTTGATTTTTATGAAAAATTCCTACTTGGGCATGGACTTCTATGAAATAGGCCTATAACATGATTAATGTGCAACTATTGGGCAATAATTATACTTAATGTCCCAATAATTATACTTAATGTCTATTGGGCAATAATTATACTTAATGTCCCAATAATTACAAACGATAAGAATTTTCCTTAGAAATTTTAGTGTATAATAAGAAAATCCTTAAATGACATGGGTAGGTGTGTCCTTACAAGTCTTCAAGGCTATTTTAATTGCCTAGTATAATATAAGGTTTATCTACCTCTAGACTCATGTCTATTGACTCATGCCTCTATACTCACAGCTATCATGGCTCATGTTTTTAGGCTCACGACTCACATCTCACTCATATATGTTGACTCTTGTCTTTTTTATGGGATTGTGGGCTCACGTCTCCCAACCCAAGATATGATTTTCCCTCATTTTTGGAGTTTCAAGAGGTTTTTTGGATCTGATAGGGTGTAATTAAGGTTCTTAATCTTAGATCTGGTTAAGTTTTTTAGATCTAATAAGGTGTGATTAAGGTTATTAATCTTAAGTATTTATGTTTGCTTTAGTTCAATTTTGCATACTAATTTCAACAAAGCATGAAAAACAATAAAATGCATGAACTAAAATTAACTAAAATCCACTTCTATAATGAAGATCAATGCTTATGTTTTTAGAGTGGATTCAACTCCTTACCATAATTGCTAAGCTATTTCTTGTTTTATGTAATGAATTCTAAGCCTTATAGGCTCCAAAATCATGCAAATCACCAAGAAGCTTGGGTTTCCCCTTTTAAGATATGAAAATAGAATGCCCTAATGCAGCAAGCATCAATATAACATCTAAAAAAATAACTTAAACACATGTAAAGCTCCAAAATTGTGCATGCCTTTTATAGTGTGACTTTATAATCAACACCAAGAACTATTAAGTGATCCTAATAGCTAGGAATAGGCTAAAGAATGGAGTTAATCCCTACCCTAGTCCTCATTGGTGGTGCAAACATGTTCAAGTCAAGAGCTTACTTTAGCCTTTTACTAAATCATGTATTGTTGGGTCTTACCTTGGATGGCTGTACTAGCTTTTGTTGAGAATCGTGGATCAAGCTCTCCTAATGTGATAAGACATCTACCTAATCAAAGCCTAATCTTACACTAAGACAACCCAATTAACATGATTAATCTAAGTTGAGTGATACCTAAGTGAACTTGTGATGATGAGTGTGTGTTATTTAAATTGCACTCAAGTTAATTAGATAAATTAACTTGGACACATAAAGAAACTTGAGATAAGTGCAAGTGATATGTTCAACATTGTTTGAAATGGTCCCCTTTTATATGAGGAGGTACACCGTTGGGCTTGTATATCAATATGAGCTAATTCCCTTTGCTCATGTGGCTTCATTTTGGACTTTGCTCTTTCTTGATTTACTCAACTCACTCCCTGTCTTTTCCTTATGCTCTATGGCACTACATTTCTCAACACCCCCCCTTGGTGCTATTTTCATGGCTACTGCAAGGTGGTCAGATGCGAGTTTTACAACATATTTTCACCCCCCCTCCCTCATTTCTAACTTGGTTGGGTAATTCAAAGGCTCTTTGGCGTGGTTACTCTCTAGCTCTCAGAGATTATTTTAGACATAGCCGAGTTGATTTTCACTCCCCTAGGGTACTGCTTTGGCTGCTCTCTAGTGGTTAAGTGTTTTACATTTGTATAACTTCCCCTAGGTGCTATGAGAAACTTTAGCTCATGTGCTACTTTAGCACTTCCCCCCCTTAATGCTACTTTGGCTCTAAGTGAGGGATCAATTTCCACCTTAGGTACATCATGGGTCTTAGAGGCTGGTTACCAACAAGCACTGTTTGTAGGAAGTAGGATTTTTACAACAAATTTTTGTTTTAAGAATTGGGTAGTGAGACTTTTTGATTATATGCTCATTGGGCTGCTTTACAAAAGATTTATGGATGATGAAAGCATGGTTGATGACAATTTTGTTGATGATGTCGATGATGATAATCCGAATGACTTCTTGATCACATTGTATGATGCCATCAAGACCCATGTCAAAATGAAGCCCAAAACACACATGTTTGATGCCATCAAGACCCATGTCAATGAAGCCCAAAACACACATTTTAAAAACCACAATATAGTGGTGTGAACATGCCCTTATTAAGTACGTGTGAATAGCTCTTTATATAAGACACTTCACACTCGATTTTGTTAAAAAAATGCAACCTTATCTCTTTAACATGTGTTGCACACTGCATCATGGGCTTCTCCTGAACAATCATGGAGATGTGCCACCTGCTTTTTCTTGTTAGCTGCTTGTTGCTGCTACGTGAACTTCTTCTTCTCTCGAAAAATTCATGTGTAGAATCAAAGATGCGTCTCTTCACAGGGTCTATTAGCACCTCATAGACCTTTTGAATAGCCTTGAAGTGTTGATTTACCTCCTCCTTCTTAACCGATTTTCCCTTCTCAGTCTCTTCTGCAAGGAGGAGGGCCGCTTGCTTGTCAAGATGAAACTTCAAATCCAATTCCCTATAGCATTTCTTGATTTGATCTTTGGTGGTAAGATAGCGCAGATGGCTTAACCCTAACAAGGCATAGTGGTCGTGCTCTTCCCTCCTTGATGATCTCGTTGAGTGTGAACGTGCTATTAACGACTAAGACTAGGTCCCCTCCTAAACCTAGCCCAACAAACTTGGGCCTACCTTGCAGAACCCATCTAATGCTCAGGATGCTTTTTGATTACATCACATTTTGTGCAACGCCACAAAAGGGTTATCTACAACACCTCTTATCCAAGATGGCCTTTTATACTTCTCTTGATGATCTCGTTGAGTGTGAACGTGCTATTAACGACTAAGACTAGGTCCCCTCCTAAACCTAGCCCAACAAACTTGGGCCTACCTTGCAGAACCCATCTAATGCTCAGGATGCTTTTTGATTACATCACATTTTGTGCAACGCCACAAAAGGGTTATCTACAACACCTCTTATCCAAGATGGCCTTTTATACTTCTCTCGACGTGTAAATGAGCACAGAGGGTCCTTGTATTTCACAACTACAACAAACGTTCCTAGTGCTCGATTGCCCGCTCGATTGCCCTCTCTCATCTCAAACCTGTACACCATAATGATTAAGTGATCTAGGGAAGAACCCTAATGACAAAGCTGAAAGATTTTAGAACTCGATTGACCATGACATGGGATTAACAACCTAATCTTCTTAATTACTTAATGAGCTATAGCTAAACTCAGTTAGGAGAGCTAGACCTAGGCTTTGATAACATGTTGAGAATCATGGATCAAGCTCTCCTAATGATAAGACATCTACCTAATTAAAGCCTAATCCTACACTAATGATAAGACATCTACCTAATTAAAGCCTAATCCTACACTAATGATAACACAATTAACATGATTAATCTAAGGTGGGTGTTGTGAGGTGGGAATACTATCCAAGGCCCTTGGTGCCTTGGGGGTATGCTAGCCCGCACGGAAATTGCATCTTTATGGGGATGAGGTGCAAGGGAGCAGCGTAGCACGGACCCATGTTAGGCACACGTAGAAGCACTCACGCACCGGGTAGGCACGTTAGGCCTCCCGCGTTGCGAGTGAGGTTCCATGGTGCCGAGTGCCTCCGGGAGATGCCCTCCCCGCCTTGACGGTGATATGTCGAAATGTGGAAACGCGACCAAAAACGGTGGAAACGGTAGACCGATGAGCCATGCCGATGGGGCGAGATGCAGTTGGGGCCAACGGATCATGGATGGAAGGCAAGTCCCGAGCCTAGGCCATGGGATCAGGGCCGAGCATGAAGGCAAGTGATCGGTGAGACCCGCAAGGAAAACGCGCGAGATGCGCTTGACGAGCTGGTGGAGCCGTGTCATGAAGCTTGGTTTGTGGAAGGCCACCCCACGGCTAGCCCCACGGCTAGATGTCTGAGCCTCGCTCTGCCGCCCGGGCTTGTGACACTTGGTATCAGAGCATGGTTCGTTTTGGAAGCCTATGTGAGGCGTGTGATGCCAAGACGACAAGAACGGCAAGAAAGGTGGAAACATAAAAAACGGCAAAAATGACAGGTTGGGTTGAGACCATGTGATGGCCACGAGCCGTGGCCACTAGCCGAACGGCACAAAAGTTACCGACTAAGATTTGAGCCTCAACATGAAGGAATTTGCCCATGGTTGCTTATACCTATCTCGAGCAGTGGAAAGCAAGGCATAGGATGGTGTGGTTGGTCGAACTCGCTGGGACCCCGAGCTGCCGACACGAGGCATCCCGAAACAACGCAGTTCTCGAGACGGGGGCCCGAACGATAGAATCTGGGGACATGCTATATATGAAAAATGATTAGTTTTCCAAGTGGATCGCAACCGCGCGGTCCGTTTGAAGAGATTTCAAAGTTGGCCGATGTGCCATGAGGCCAGTGGATAGATGAGTTCCATGTGAGGTAAGGTTTTTGGGTGCAAGTCCAGCTAAAGATGTTGGCACTCAAGCTGATTATAGAAACATGCAACTGGATCCTAATGGGATTGACAACACTTCAAGCAAAAGAAGACAGCGGGCTTGGGATCTTTCAAAGTTACCACCAAGGGAAGGTGATGCTTTGAAGAAAATCGTGAGGCTGGCAATGTGATAAAGTGGCACTTTATAGACCAGCAGCACCTCAGATGGGGACCGCGGGCTGGTAGCCACTCAAAGGTCAAGGAAAGAAGGAAACAAAGGGGCCACGCATGCAGAGACAACGCTGGTTATGGGGCCGGGTTTGCTTATGCTAACAAATTGGATGCGGCGGAATGGGACGTTGTGTTGGTGTGGTGCCCAAGAGTAAAAGCAGAATGCAAGCCGCCAAGCCAATCATTTGGGGATCATGTAAGCGGCAAAGGCGTCCGCTAAGGCCATGGTGTGCCTTTTGTGGGGTGGCAATGGAGCCACCCTCTCTCATCATGATGCAAACGGTTAGGCCCCTTCCAGATTATAAAGGATTACATCTTGGGGGGCAGATGCAGCAAAGCAGAAGCCCCCACTTCTCCACAGTGCAGAGCATGGGATAGGCCGAAGGAGCCAAGTCCCTCTTCAGATCATTCAAGATCAAGCCAAAGGGTAAACGCAACAAAGCAGGAGGCCGCACTCCTTCGCAGTGTAGAACACGGGTTAGGCCGGAGGAGCCGAAGCCCCTTCTCAGATCATGCGGGATCAAGCAAAAAGGTGAACACAGCAAAGCGGGAGCCCGCACTCCTTCGTAGTGCCGAAACACGGGTTAGGCCGGAGGAGCCGAAGCCCTTCTCAAATCATCAAGGGTGGTAAGGCAAGCATACCGAGCCGCCTCGCACTCCTTCGCAGTGCCAAGCAGGGTGAGACAGAAGGTGTCAACACTCCATTCAGGTTAACAAGAGCTAAGCAACATACATTCACAAAGACCACCAACAAGCTACGATACGATAACCGACCCGGAATATGTAATGATGGTGGCAAAGCACAAAGACCACCGAGCTACGGTGTATGGTAACCAACCCGGAATATGTAATGATGATGGCAAAGCACAAAGACCACCGAGCTATGGTATGATAACCAACCCGAAAGATGTAATTATGGTGGCACTCATCGGGCATGCAGGTGAGGGTATGGCCAAAGACGGCACCAAGAGACCCATGACCCTAAAGGCAACATCGAGTTCTTCGCCTGGGTGAGGGTAAGTCTTAGGAGAGGCACCAAGTTCCCTAGGCCTTGCAGACTACTGCGAATAGCTCTCCCGGACTAAGAGTGGTCCCCCTTGTGGCCATGTAGCCCAGAGGCGCACGAGTCACCCACCCTGCAACACCAAGAGTTCGTCTGAGTGAGGGTAAGGCCTGCTGGCAAGGTACCCAGAGCCGTGGGCAACACTCCGGGGCCGTGAGCGGTCCCCATGTGGCCGTTTAGCCCACCGTGGTGCACGAGCTATCCGAATAAAGCACCTCCGAATAAAACCACACTCAAGTGAGGGTAAGGCCAAGACACAGCACCAAGATCCCGGGTCTTTGACTTCAATAAAGGGAAAGAGGGCCATGCAGTAGTCCAAGGAAGTGGTTGTGTTGGTTGTTAAGCGAAGCACAAGGTCACCATGCAGGTCGTCAAGTGGCACACGTTTGATTCACGTCGGCTGCACCATGGGTTCTAAGGTGGCACAAACGCTTTGGGGCCCATGATGGCCCGAACTGGAGCAATCCGGGGGAGGGTGAAGTTTCTTTGAGCAAGAACATGCCACATCAGGTCAACAAGGATTGCAGAGGCATAAAGTTATGTGACTTGGGAAAATAGGTTTGAAGAAGGTGACTACTTGTGAACTCTCGAGTGCAGGACAAGGACCGTAGTGCCGGGCACATAGCACTCTGTATGAACAGGTATAACAACTGGACTTGAGCAGGTGGACTCGTGTTGTATGGCTCATGAGTTGGATGACTTTGGAAAGCAAGTTTAATGAAGGGGACTACTTGCAACGCTCAAGCACAGGACATGGAACCGTAGTGCCGGGCACATAACACTCTGGGTGTGAACAGGTATAACTGGAGTTGGGCAAGTGGACCTGAGCCGTTTGGCTCGCCAAGGCTAACGGAAGATGGAAACAACTGTTTGTGCAAAGTGGCAATTGTGCAGATGGTTGGGTGAGGCGAAGTGGCAATCATTTCACTGAAGTCCAAGGGAGACTTGGCCCAGGTTACCTAAAGATGGAAACAATTAGATGTGCAAGTGGTAGTGTGAATGCAGTTGGGTGGGATAGAGTGGCAGTTGGCTCACTGAAGTTAGAAGGCAACTTGGTTGTGGAAAGCACTCATATCTAGCCAAAGGGCAAAGTGGGTGCAAAGCAGAAGGTACGGCCCAAGACGAAGTTCAAGCAGAAGGTAAAACTTGGGACCTAGCTATTCAAGCAGAACTTATTGGGATGATGTCTAAGAAGACTGGAATCTTCACAGTACAAAAGGACACACTCAGAACGCAAAGGTTCAAGGTGATGGTGCAGAGTTAGGAAACGAAGCTAATGTGAAGGTCGTCACGTGTCATGGGGGCCTAAGCAAGACTAAGTGGAAGGACTTTGCACCTTGGTGACGAAGAACATGCAAATTCAGACTCAAAGGGGTCAAAACCGCCTGAACAGGTTTCGGGGCAGTTTGTTGGCTAGAGCATGGCAAAGCAAGTCTTGGTGTCAAGGCAAGCTAGAGCAAGTCAAGTTAGGGTGAACCAAGGCCGAAGAGGTGCAAAGGTTCGAATGCCAAAGGATCGCGGTGGTTTCACTTAGTGTCAGGTGGGGCCAAAGGCACTTTGTCAAAGAGGATCAATGCACTATGTACCAAAGCAAGTTGAAGCAGGGCAAGGTCCAAGCAACCAAGTGCAAGCTTGGAAGTGGCACAAGAGGGGGAAAACCAAGCTGGAGTCAGTGAGGTGGGCAACTCTTGTCCATGAAGATTTCTATACAAAGAGCGCAAGGGGCATCGACGAGCAACAAGGCTCGGAACAACGCTCCAACGCGGAAAGGAATGTGAAGTCAGATTTGAAGAAAAGATGTTGCAACCAAGTTGGTGTCAACTTGGCGGACAAATCTCAACTTCCTTGAAGGCTTATGCATTCTGGGCAAAACTGCATTGCCTCAGGTAATCACTCAAACTCAGCTCAAACAAGAGCTTTGGCAAGACCACGCAGTCACCTCGCCAAATTTTGAGGGATTAGGGGACTCTCAAGCGGGGACTTGAAGTCCGGGCCTTTAGAGAAAAAGTTAAAAATACAAAAATATGCACCGTTTTTCTTTGTAAAACGGGTTAGACACTGACCTTGCTGATGGCTGTAAAGCAGGGTTAAGACCTCCCGCATCTATTTACTACTTATCACTATGCACAAATATCATGCTCCGAGGTGCATACACTCAACCTTTGGTTTTGAAGGCAATTGACGAGGGCGTCAATTCCATAAAGGGGGGGTGTAAGTGAGGTGGGAATACTATCCAAGGCCCTTGGTGCCTTGGGATTATGCTAGCCCGTGCCAAGGAAATTGCATCTTTATGGGGATGAGGTGCAAGGGAGCGGCGTAGCATGAACCCATGTTAGGCACACGTAGAAGCACTCACGTACCGGGTAGGCACGTTAGGCCTCCCGCGCTGTGAGTGAGGTTCTGTGGTGTGCCGAGTGCCTCCGGGGAATGCCCTCCCCGCCTTGATGGTGATATGCCAAAACGTGGAAACGCGACCGAAAACGGTGGAAACGGCGGACCAGCGAGTTGGTGAGCCGTGCTGGGCCGAGACGCGGCCGAGCCAGTGGATCATGGATAGAAGGCAAGTCCCGAGCCTGGGCCGTGGGAGCCGGGCCGGGCATGAAGGCAAGTGATCAATGAGACCCGCAAGGAAAGTGCGCAAAACGCGTGAGACGCGTCGCTCAACAGGTCGGTGGAGCCATGTCATGAAGCTTGGTTTGTGGAAGGCCATCCCGTGGCTAGATGTCCGAGTCCCGCTCCACCCGGGCTTGTCACATGTGTTACCTAAGTGAACCCATGATGATGAGTGTGTGCAATTAAATTGCACTCAAGTTAATTAGACTCGAAGATATATTAACTTGGACACATAAAGAAACTGGAGATAAGTGCAAGTGATATGTTCATTGCTTGAAATGGTCCCCTTTTATATAAGGAGGTACACCCTTGGGCTTGTATATCAGTGTGGGATAATTCTCTTTGCTCATGTGGCTTTGTTTTGGACTTTGCTCTTGCTTGGCTTACTCAACTCACTCCCTATCTTTGCTTGGCTTCGTTTTGGACTTTGCTCGTGCTTGGCTTACTCAACTCACTCCCTATCTTTTCCTTGTGCTCTATGGCACCACATTTCTCAACAACTTGTCCATCGCATCCTCATTGCATTGTTACACCACAATGCTCAATGTCTATGTGGGTGAAGGAAGAGCTCTCTATGCCTAGATGGAGATAAGAATAGAATGCCTTCATGGTGTTTGTCTCTCATAATAAGAAAATGAAGTAGAAGCTAATGATGAGAGAGAGCCAACTTATTTAAGCAACCTATTTAAGCAGACAAAAACCATCTAACAACATATGCAAGAATCTAATAGAACACATGCAAGCAAGAGTAGAGAAGAGAAGAGCTCACAAGTATTTTTGTTGTAAGGAAATGATGTGTATTGATTATTTTCAAAATTGACTTATACACAAGTGACATGTTCACACCAAACCGACGAAACTTAAAAATGATCTGACCACTATACTATTACTAGTCTTAAGAAAGTATGTACAAGTGACTAGTGTTCACATTAAGCCGGCTAAACATAAAAATGATCTGACCACTAACTAGTATTAAAGAAGTATGTACACAAAGTATTTAGACTTTCTCTATTTGTTGATGTTAATCTCATGTTGAGGCCGCTTTCTCTATTTGTTAATATTTAGAATTTCTCTATTTGTTGATATTAAGCTCATGTTAAGGTTGCTTTATATATTCTAGCACCATATTACAAACGATAGGTGCCCATTCGAGTAGATAAGTGTAGCCATTTATATGGTAGTGATGTGTGGACACAGGCCAATGATTGGCCAGAGCACTTTTTTGCTCCTTAGGAGGTTTTTTTACCCCCAAGCATTTGTACACACTCTTATGAGTGTGTGTGTAAGTGACCTTATCATGTCACTTCACTTATACTTCACTCATTCACTACTTTGATTGTTGGATTCTCTCCATCTCTGCTTGCTTCTTACATCTACGTATTGTGTGTGTTACAACCTTTGTCTCCACTCCAACAATTGTTATCAGAGTAGGTTCTCTTAGCCTCACTCCCTTGTCATCTTCTCCTCAAGCTACTCTTTTGCCTATCTTAGATTAAGCTATTCTCTTGTGGACAAAATATACCCTATAGTATTCTATTAACTATGTTCTGTTAAGGATGTTTTTTACACATTTTTCAGGGAGTTTCAAGTGTGTTTCAAGCACCTTAATATGCTATAAGGTTTTCACAAACATCTCAAGAGAGCCTAATATCAAACTGTCTTTGTTTGGTATTAGGTTTTCTACAATAATGCAACATCATACGTTTGGTGTATAGATAGATAGGCCATCATCAATATTTAATAGCACCGTCATCATTCTCATCAATTTTTGCATTCTTGCTAGTAACATTTTTACACTCTACACTCTACCATGTTTCATACACTTTGCATGTTTCTTTGTCATCGATTTCTAAATTCTCACTAGTAACATTTTTACACTCTACACTTACCATTTTCATACACTTTGCTGATTTCTCCTTGATATCAGTGATATGTTGGTAGTAGCCATCTCGGTTATATTTAGTGGGCATTGATAGTACCTACATGTAGTTGGGACATTTGCATTTTGTGTCGTCAGAGATTTGTTATTTGCATTTTGCAAGATAAAATGGTAGGTAGTGATGTATTTGGGATGCTTTTGAGTGAGGATAAGCTGGACGGGACCGACTACCCATTGTGGTCCTATATGATGCGCCATGTATTCGTTTTGTGAAAGAGATTTGGAATGTTGTTATTGGCATTAAGGCATGCCTTATCTTGCCAACATAGGATAATTCATGTATTGGTTGTCAAAGAGATTTGGAATGTTGTTATTGGCATTAAGGCATGCCCTATCTTGCCAACATAGGATAATTCATGTACTTTAGATGTTGATGTTAGTTTAGATGACTGTGGCATCTATCTTCATACCTCACGGAACAAGATAGATGGGATGGTAGGTATACACAGAGGCAAATGCATTGGTGGTATTTTTCGTAAAAAAAGAAGCCTTATTCCTCATATTTGCTCATGTAAAACTACCAAGTAGACTTGGGATACGCTTGTTATGCTTTAGCAAGTGTGTAACAAGATGTGAGTGGCCTACTTATGCAAGCATTTAGATTCCCAACACATGAATAAGGGAGACCGAATGGATGAGTTTCTCACAAGGATCAAAGATCTTAGAGAGCATGTATTAATGAGGCCTATTTAGACAGTTCATTGGTGTCTACTATTCTCACAGCTTTACCAAATTCGTACCAGAGTTTTGCTTAGCTCGTGATGAAGGGGTAACCCCAATGGCCTTACGCTTTGATGAGTTGTTTGCAGTGATCTTGCAACAAGTAGAGAAATCATGGCATTAAACAAACTGGTCTCAAACTAGTATGCATATGGGAGATAAACATTCGCTACAAGTTAAAAAGATAAAGGTAAAGCCTTTTAGCAGAGTGTAATAGCAGAGTGTGTACAAGCCAAAGGCAAAATCAACCCATCCTTCTAGTAAGGATGCAAAGAATGGGGGTGATAAGCCTAAGAATGCAACTATTTTTGGAAGCCATGCCATTATATTAATGAATGTAGAAAAAGGCTGGAGAAGGAGAAGAAGAGTCAAACATGGTTGTGGCTGGATATGTTAGCACCAAGGGGCTAATGCATCATCACCTCTGCAGTTATGTCCCTCCTCTATCCATGATGTATGCATGTCAATAAACAGATTAACATGTCTTGTATTTTGATAGTGGTGCTAACAAAATCACATTACTTCTCAGCTTGATTTGTTTTCCTCCCTTGAGTCTTTTCCTCAAGGAGGCCATATGTGCAAATAACTCCTCATATCCAGTGAAAGGACTTGGCAAGGTTGTGCTCATTGCTGTAAATGGTGAAACAATCACTCTCTCAGAATTCTTCTTTGTTCCATGCATTAAAAGAAACTTGTAGTAGTCAGTCTCTACCACTACTAGGGTAGGCCTACTAGTGGTTAGATTTGTTAATGATAAGTGTACTGTGTGATGGAACAATCACTCTCTCAGAACTCCTTTTTATTCTAAGCATGAAAAGGAACTTGCTATCAATCTCTACCATTGTTAGGGAAGGCCTAGCAGTTAGATTTGTTAATGAAAGTGGAAACATCACTATGGTATCAAGACTCTAAGCCATGGGATTTATATGTTGGATAGGTATGAGAGATTAACATGTAATGCTTGTTAATTTTTTTCCACACATGCTATAAGTGATATGGAACTATAGCATGCTCTTATTTGCATATTTTTTAGTTGTCTTGGATGCTTATGCTCTTGTGCCTGAGATTCTTCATCATTTCCTTCACTCTCCATAGAAAAACCAATGAAAAGGAAAACCCACACATTTTTGCAATGAAATGTAACGAAGAGAGAGTGGTCATGTATGAGGAGGAATAGGTAGGTTAAAAGACACCCCCTCCCACATCTGTTATTAATATTAACGTTTTTTTTACATGGGCTAAGGACTCCAACACTAGTGCTTATCCATAGACCATATTTTTACATGAAACATTTTTATCAATAAGGTGCCTATCCATACCCATTTGGCATCAAGTTACATCAAAAAGTTATAAATTATGACATGAGGATGGGTTCATCATTACTCCCATGCTTGATCACAAAGACGTCCCAAAAAAGTTTTGAGATATTGAGCTCAACTAGTGCCAATATGGGACGCCAGGATGAAAACTCCACACTTATGACACTAGTATGATTGGTAAGATTATGGGTGATATGATGCCAATGGTTTCAAGCTATGTGACAGGCCAATTTTGTTCATTAGAGTTATAACATAGTTATAACATAGTTATAGCACAAGCTCCTGTAGTTAGGTTCACACTATGGATTGACCTTTGTATGTTATAATAGGAGAATACTTTCCCTTATAGTATGTGCTCTTATCTTTATGTTATGGTTGTAGAGAAGAGAAAAGAATAGAAGAAAATTCATCCATCCATCTCTCTTGTGTTCTTGTCTTCTATGTGTGTGTGTGTGTGTGTGTGTGTGTGTGTGTGTGTGTGTTTTTTTTTTGCTTGCAAGGAGCTTCATTTGAGTTATAACATAGTTATAGCTCAAGCTTTTGTAGTTAGGTTCACACTGTGGATTGACCTTTGTATGTTATAATAGGAGAGTACTTTCCCTTATAGTATGTGCTCTTATCTTTATGTTATGGTTGTAGAGAAGAGAAAAGAATAGAAGAAAATTCAGCCATCCATCTTTATTGTGTTCTTCTCTACTATTTGTGTGTGTGTGTGTGTGTGTATGTGTTTGCTTGCAAGGAAGCTCACCCTCTCCCACACATTCTTCTCATGGTATTAAAGTTCCACTTCGTGTGAAGATCAAGAGACAAGAAAAGGAAGAGCTACATGGGTAAGGGTAAGTTCATCTCTTTCCCTTTGATTTGGAAGTAAATCTCTACAGGTAGCTGCTAGGTAAGAGCAACAGACATGCACAATAAGAAGGTGCAATATCACAACTATAAGCTGAAGCAAAGGGGCATTGTATTGTTTGGGAAGGATCTAGATGACCTCAATGATTTCAAAATTTAGATTTAAGGCCATTTCGGTTTTGGCTCTGTAAGTTTTCTATAAACACTATGTGAAAGTGTCAATTTTGGCTGTATATGCCCAATAGTTCTGGTTCAGTGTAAAGTTGTGGAAGAAAATTGGTTGCAGGTTAGTTTGTGTAGAGAATAGGAGATTTACAGGTTATTGGTGTGGATGTATATTTATGTGAATGTTCCATATACAATTGTAGTATAATAGGTCTATAGTATCGGCAGGAGGTGACTGTGTTGGAGATTACAGGTTTGTTGTAAGTGTAGAAGTTCCTACAAGCACTATTTGGTAAGTTGTTATAGGTAATCATGTCTAACAATCTATCCCATATTGTGAGCAAGATGCTAGACAAGAACAACTTCCAAACATTATAGTTTTGTGAAAGTTTCAATTCTGTATGCCCCCAATATTTTTGGTTCAATGTAAAGTTACGGTAGAAATTTGGTTACAAGTCAGTCTCTAGAAATAATTTGAGATTTGTACGTTGTTGGTGGATGTATATTTATGTGACTGTTCTATGTATAATTGCATATAATAGGCTTATAGTACCAATAGAAGGTGACTGTGTTGGAGATTATAAGTCTGCTATAAGTGTAGAAGTTCCTACAAGCACTATTGGTAAGTTGTTATAGGTAATCATGTTTGACAGTCTAACCCAAATTGTGACAAGGATTTGTATTCACATGGGAAAAGGATATTAGGAGTTTATTTCAAGTGATGAGAAGGATCCGGGGCTTCTGGAAGAAAATGTCACTCCTCAATAGAGGCACATGCTTTTAAGTCATGGCATGAGAGAGCCAATAAACTGATGTATTGGTTATCTGTTAGTGTGTCGGCGGATGCTATGGTTGGTCATACATAGGATGCAATGATACCTAAAGATGTACGGTCATATATAGAATAGGATGCAATGACATGGGATGCCTTAGTTAAGCTATATAGCACAATTACCAAGGCAAGAAAAATGTAGTTAAAGCAAGAGATACATAATGTGCAGAGGAAAAATATGAGGATCATTGATTACTCATTGAAAGTTTAAGGGCTTGTAGATGTCCTCATCTCCATTAGAGCTCCTGTTCATGATCACAACTTGGTGTTGGTCACATTGAATGGGATTGGAAAAGTGTATGATTAGTTTCGGACATCTATCCAAACTCAAGAAAACTTCACAAACTTCAAGGATCTTATATCTTATCACACTGATGAGGAGAAGAATGCCAAGAGTAAATCGTCTTCAAGAAATAGGTAGGATCCAAGCCTTCTACACAAACATAGGTAGCGGTAGAGGCAGATCATCATCTAGAAGGTGAGGTGCAAGCCATTTTGGAAATAGAAATCATGGTCAGTAAAACAATAGGAATCTAATGCATAAACACGTGGAAGAGGCTAAACAGGTGGAAGAGGCACTCTAGAGGTAGGGGGAGCCAAAGAAAGATGGTAAAGAAATTAGTGTGGAAATAGCATGGAGTGCTATTATTGTGGCAAACCAAGTCATATAGCAAAGGATTGCAATAAAAAGAAGAATGACATTAAAAGTGGTAAGTTAATTTTCAAGCAAGCAAGATAAATATAGAAATGAGCAGCTTTTTGTGATGCAACATATGCTTAGTTCCATCACTCCAAATCCAAATGTTACAAAGAACATAGTGTCTATTAAGGATAAATGGTTGTGAGCAGGATCTACAAGTGAGTCAGAGCCGTCGAGGCTATACCGATCACATATTAAAAGAAGTATTAAACTCAATTTTAATGGGTTTAGTTTTTTGACAAAAATGGATGGAAGTGTAAAAAATGAACAAGAAAACAAAATTGGACACAAAATTGAAACCTAAGCTATGCACAAACACCCATTGACAAGGTCTCCCCAAGGTTTCCAATAGTCTTCACCTTTTGATAACTATTGTTGGAAACTTACTCATTACCCATGGCGAGCCGTGCTCCGAAGCACAACTTTTGTTTGGTTACTATTCTTGTGTCGGTATGTCACTCACCATGGTTGCTTTGTCACATTCTCTCAATCCTAATCTTTCACACACAAATAAGATAGCTACATGCAAAATAAACAAGAAAATTTCAAGAGAGGGATCTAGGGATAGAGATGAAGATTGCACTCATGAAGGGAGTACCACCATAAATCCACTCATAATAGGGAGTAACACCTAGACATGGGAAGTCTACCATGATATAGCCATGAAAGCTTGGGCCATGATCTCCAATAAGGGTAATAATGTATATGTTAAATGGTAAAAAGGTTCTAAAAGGACATAGGGCATGTGTCTTTTATAGTCCCAAGGCCCCATATGCCCCAATACACATGTCTAAATGTACCTAAAGCCCCATGTGGGTTAAGAATGAGGCTTAGCTTGTCCTTGGGTCTCTTATAATGGGATGGTCCTAACACTGTGTGGGATTTCATGTAGAGTTGAAGAAGAGGGTAGTTCTTGGATTTTCTTTTGAAGCCGCTCATGCTCTTCCCACAACTCGTGTGCTCTATCTTAGTTTTCCTCTTGTTAACTTTCCTCTTTTCTTGATTTTGATTAACTTTCCTTTTCTTGCTCTTGGAGGGTTGCATCTTTGTGGGAAAATTGCATCCTTTGCACCTAGATCTGGCTTCTTCCTTGTAGTATCGTTGGGCTATTAGTGACCTTTTTGTGGTGACCCATCTTTGTGTGGCTAGATCACTGTATGGCTTTCGGCTTTCTCGGCTTAGGGATCTACATGAGCTTGTCGTCAACTTTCATTGTCAGCATATTGTGGATGCTCTCCTTTGGAAAATCCACACTTGTTTAGGTTTTGGAAGTATTGTTTACTAGCCTTTGGTCTCTCCTCTGGTACCTCCTTGGTTTTTAAAGAGGCTTCTCCTCCTTCAGTTGGGCTTTTGGCTCCCTAGCTTTCAATTTCAAGGGATTTGGTGAGGGTTGATTGGATGAGGCCTTGAGTTTTTGGGTAACTGCACTTACCGGCTCGATGGAACCTACTTATAGTAGTAATGTCAATAACATTTCTCTCTCAATAGAGATCTATCTTGGCTCTCCTTCGATGAGTGGAACATTCATTGTCTGTTGTGCAAGTTTGAGTGAGGCCATTCTCATGGTCCAATCTATGCTGCACAGCAGTAGCCATGACCTCATGGTCCAATCTATGTTGCAGCAGTCGCGTGATCTCTTTTGGCATTGTAGTTGTAGCCATAACATAAAAACTACCTTCCACCATGGGGTAAGAATTGATATGAAACATAATCTTTAACATCCCTTTACATCTGAGATGGTTTATACTAGAGCTTTTATCGGATCAAGGGTAGGTTTCCCTGGTGAGACCCAAGTCTCATATGACATTAAGTTTCTTCTTGCTCCTATATCCATTTAAAGCAAGTTTAGCTATGGTTTGTTTGTTCACAGGAAAGTCTAGGCAAAGCCTTATGGGTTTGACCTCTTCCTCCTCCTGATCATCATGCATTTCAACCATGTGGACAAGTATAAAAACTCTCCCAGCACCCACATTATTTTCTAAGTTTACTCCCATTGAGGAATCCTTCCATTTGGACTTCATCAAAGGGTTTCTAGGGGTGTTGCCCCTCCAGTCGCATGAGTTCATAGATCTTGAAAGGACCCATTCCTCTCAGCTTTAATATCCTTTTAGTTTTCTTGAGGGATTGGGTGTGTGTGGAATTGATAGGTGACGTTATCATATAGATGCACTACGTTGGAACACTTTAATTGCAAACATGTAAAAACTTGCAAGAGAGAAAAATGTACCAAATGAATCTAAAACAAGCTAAAATCATTGACTCTTTTTCAAAGTTTTATTCTTGTCCTTCCATTCTAATGTTGCTAGCAATACTAATAACTTCTTTGGCACCTTATATAATATTAATCTTAGCTAACATTTTTGCTTCCCTTTGTACCTTGGTTCTTATTTTGGTAATCCTCTCAAAATTATTCTATGAACATTGTTTAAATTATTGGCTTATAAAATTGCTCACATTGTACCTACTATCTTGCCTATAGGTAAGAAATCATGCCTCCAAGCTCATCTATTCTATCTCACAAGGGAAGGCTGTAGAGCTACTCTTGAACTCATTCAAAGCAAAGTCAAAAGGCGTAGTAGCTATCCTAAAGCTTATGTATTGTTTAACTTGAGAAACACCACTAGAGACTAGGGACTATCGAGGCTAACCTTTTCTCTTGGGTTACCCCTCACAAAAATGACCACTTGCCTTCAAGTTTGAGGAACTTCACTTGTACACCTAGCATAGGTGTCCAAGTGAAGTTCACTTGGACACCTAGCAATGTTCCCAAACAATTGCAAGTTCAAAAAAGGTCTTCTTCACCTAAACATTTCTTGTACTCCTTGCTAATATATCATATATGCTATTATTTTGTTGATCTTTTGCTTGCTGCTAGATCATTATTTTGTTGATCTTTTGCTTGCTGCTAGATCATTATATATTTATCATTTTGTTGATCTTTTTCCATTTGACATATGTGAATGGGAACTAGCAAAGAGAATCAATAAGACTTTTAGAAGTATATGACATGTTCAAGCAAGAGAGAGATATCCAAAGACTCGTAGACGTATGACATGTTGAAGCAAGAGAGAGAGAGAGATCAAAGGCAACAACACTTTCTTTTATAATCAATTTTATGTGTGTATCCAAAGCATTACAATTTAAAGTAAAACACAAGAAACAAGGTCAAATGCCTTTTTGTTTGAAAATGTGAAAGGCTTTGGCCATGCATGGAGAGCTTTTCAGCTGAAAAAAAAAACACTAGAAATACTTTTGAATTGAATGAAATTGCTCTCTCTCTCTCTCTCTCTCTCTCTCTCTCTCTCTATATATATATATATATATATACATTCTCTTCTAGATTTCACTTTACAAAGCGTGTTAAATGTGACGTAAAGGGCACCACCATGTATGAAGAAAAAGGCCCCATTGAGCGCCCCTATGAAAGGAGTAAACTGCGGCATGATCAGGTGGGCGTGTGAGTCCATGGAGATACTTTTGACCTACTGCTCGCCCATGGACATTGCGTGGTGCATCTTTGGCAATTTGATGCAAATTAATGGTACTTACAGTATCACACAGAGCTCCCACCATTCACCACAACATAATGTCCATAATTGAACCTAATTTCAGCCAATCCCCACTATGACAAAAACATGAATGATCTCCCATATGGGCAAAGCTATGTCAAAAACATGGGGCCAAACAGCCTGTTTAAGCAGAAATGTCTTCATTACATTGTCATCTTCTCTAAGCTTTGAGAAATTAAAAGGTTTGATTATGTACAATGCAGCTGCATGTTTTAAAAGAATGGCATCTTTACTGACCAGGAAAGTGTCCTATAATAACCAGTGACCAAAAAATGTAAGCTTCTTTAGCCATGTCCTGTATGTGACCCACACACAGGGTTTCAGCTTTTGCAGAAATTCGAACTTTGCTGCTAGTTGATCATAGGGGCTGCATGGCACAGATTTGGGGGGATTGAGCAGCTCCATCATTAGGCCATTGCTGGCCCCATATCTTATTGAACCTGCACTCAAGTTCCTTCTGCCTGTGCCCATGAGCTACTTCTCTCTCACCTCCCAACAAACCCTTCACAGTACAAGAGGCTGCTGAAAGGCCATCCTAAGTGCCTCTTGTTGCAAAGCCATCGTAGAGCCCACTTTCTTCTCAATCTCTGGTTCATATACAAGCTTGCCATGGAATGATAGCAGCTCTGTAGAACCATAGCCAACCTCATCATCCTCATCCATGGGTGCTGGCAGGTTCAAGTCTATGCCCCCTTCATCAAGCTTACTGGATTGTCCTCCTGATAGCAAGGAGGGCTGGTTGTTGGTTGATGCAACACTGGCTGTTTCTGTAGCTTTCTCACCAGTCCAATGACATCTCTTATGCCCGCCGAGCGCCTGACCTGTAGGAAAGATGCGGTGGCAGATGGAGCATTCATGACCCTTGACTAGCAACATCTGTTGCTGCTGTTGCTGCTTTTTCTTCTCCTTGTGCATTGGATGCAATGGGCCGTTCTCCTGCACAGGACCCTGCCATGAACTGAGCTCAAGCTCTTCTCCTGTGATGCTGTACTCTCCAGTCTCCTCACCTAAATTTGTTCTGGCAAAGCAGCCCTTCATCTTCCTGTGGCTTGCTCTGTGCCCCCCCAAAGCTTGATGAGAGTTGAAGGACTTCTTACAAGTGGTGCATTCATACTTGGCGTCGCAACTGCTGCTGGCAACCAAGGCTTCATGCAATGGCTCCCTTGCATCAAAAGGAAGGCGAGCTTCATCCTCATGTTCACCTTCATCTCCCCCTTTCAGAGAAAAAACAGACTCTTCTGGGCAAAGCTGCAAACGGATCTTCTGCAGCTTCGTGTCTTGCTCGATCTTTCTGGCAGCTTCAGCGAGCAAGAGGAGGTAGTTGGGGGTCTCAAACTCTTGCTCCTCTCCGAGCTCCAGAGAGACGGTTTCTGAAGTTAAGGCAGGCTCTTCTTCTGGCGATGAGCTTGTCTGTAAGCTACCTGCTTTCCCTGCTGGTCTTCGCCTAGAACGCTTGCCAGTCGGCCAGCGACGGGTCCACTCGTCCGTCATCACACTCCCGGACCGGCGTTCCCCCTTTTCTTTGCCGGTGATACATTCCGGCAGCTCGCCATCGCCAATTTTGTTCTGCAGAACCGCGGTTTCTTCTTCTTCTTCTTCTTCTATTTCTGCCTTTGCCGCTGCTTTCATCTGTAGAGGACCTTCTTCGATTTTGGAGAAAGATTCTGGCTCTGCTGCTACATCTTCTTTGTTTTCAACGTCAGATTCAAGCTCGAGCTCTGAGTGCTCCGCAAAGCTGTTCACTGCGGAAGATCTCTTTCTGCTGAATCTTGCCGCCTGTTGCTCTGGAGGCAGAATTCCCCTCCACTCTCGCTCTGGATGGCACCGCATGTGCCCGAAGAGAGCTTTCCAGGACCAGAAAGCCTTGCCACACTCTGAGCAAACCCTAACCCGCTCCGAAGCGGAAGAGGCGGATCTTCTTGCAGAGAAATCCATGGCGGCCTGCTGGCCTGCGGCCAGGATTTCCATGGCGAATTCTTGGTCTGTGAAGCGCCGGCTTCTCTTGGGCTTGTGTCGGAGCTGGTACAGAATGTTGCTCTTGGCGGCGGCCATGACCGAGCTCGCCATGACTCCATCGCCATCGCCAGCAAGCTCAATATTGCTGGTGAAATCCAAGCTGCAGAGCGAGCTTTGCTCTTTACCACAGTCAGCAGAGATGAAATACTCACCAACACCATTATCATCAGCAGCAGCATCGCAGAAAAGCTTCGCATCGTGATGGTCCTCATCGTCTTCGCTGCTCTGCTCTGATCTTGCATCGTCAGCTTCTCCTTCTGATTCTGCAAAGGCTTTAATGCTCGATTCTTCTTCGTCTTCTGGTACGCTCTTGGACAGCAACAATTCGCTGTTCCGCAAGTCCCAAGCATCCCCGAAACACCTCTCCTTGCAATTAACAGAATGGTGTTCTCCAGACTTCAGCTGCTTCTTACTCCCAATTCCCTGGATAAACAGAGGGCCGTGCACCCTCATATGGCCCCCTAGAGCCCTTCCAGAAGAGAATTCCCTGTGACAAATCCGGCAAACTCGCCTTGGATTGCCGGAAATTACCATCTTCTTGCTCCTCTTTCTGCCGCTTGGTTCCCAGACCAATTCGCCAGAGAGTTCTCCCGGCGAAACCTTCTCACTTACTAAATCAGCTCGATGAGTGAGCCACCCGGCAACTTCTGGATGCGAAACCTTGAGTTTTTGCAACACGCCATAAGCTGAGGAGACCTCCGGGTGGCTATGTCGGTTGACGATCTTGTGAGAAAGGGGGTCCAGCTGTGAGCTGATGCCAGAATAGATTTTCTGCGGTTGATGCAGCTCTTGCCGGTGCTGGCGATGGCGCTGGTGGTCCGAGTCGCAGTCGGAGATCACCATGAAGGGATAACAAGGGGGAAGGGATCGATAGAAAACAGAGGCAGTTGAGGAACAGATATTCAGTGAGCTATGGGGGGAGAGAAGAGAACACAGGAGGCTTGAGAGAGTGAGCTGCTCTCTGGCTATGGCTATGGGGATGGGGAAGCAAGCTAGAAAGGAGGCAGCTGAATAGAGGGGCGAGTTGTGAAGGGATCAAAAGGTGGGGGTAGATGGAGAAACCTGTGAATGTGTTGTGTGTGTGTGTGAGAGAGAGAGAGAGAGACAGAAAGGGGGGGCGGGGAGGGAGAGAGTCAAAAACGAGTGAAGAAGGGAAGAGCCAGGCAGGCAGGTTATAAGAAAGGAAGGGGAAGTGGCGACATGCAAAAGCATGCAAAAAAAAAAGCAGTTAGGTGGTTGTAGTAGCCAACAAAAGCCAAAAGCTACAAGCCTACCATTTAGGCATCTGAAACCAAATGCAAGCAAAAATCATGACCCAGTAGGACTTTGAGTTTTTAACGAACCCCCCAAAAAGCACCCCCAAAGGCTCGTTTGCTTACGTGGCCATTTCATACTAACCTTCACAAATGCATGTAGACTAATTGATTTTGTATTTGTCGCCTCTTCAAAATATTTTTTAAAAAAAATTAAAAACTAGTGCCTTGGGTGGTGGTGTTGTTTCCTTCAACCAACTTCAGAGGGCTAATGCCAGCCTCCAAGTACCAGCTCGAGTGGTTAGAACCCTGACTTACTGATGACCCACCGGTACCCTCTCTCCCAACAACAACAACAAAGTGCTAATGCTAATTTGGCAATGTTAGGTGCAATTGTGTAAAGCAAAGGGGCCGTTGAAAAACAATGGGAACCATTGCTTTGTTTTTGTGTTTCATATCCAAGCTTCTCATGCACGATCACAATGCGTTTCCATTTTAGCCCCAAATCTTATGAAGGAGGACTTAAGGAATGGACATGGTGCTCCACCAGACCCACGTCATGTAAGTGGATTGGAGGATCACATGGTTTTTAAACACATACCCTTTCACCATCTTAAACCGCTTAGACTCTTGTAAATGTATGAATTTACCCTAAAAGATAGCAGGCATGCTAGACTTTACCCTAAAGGATAGCGAAAATGTTACGAGTCGACAAAGTTCTCCACAAGCTCCAATATGGGCATCCCACCTATCCACCATTAGGCAAGATCTAATCTTTAAACATCATCATATAGCAAAGAGTGAAACGTTCTTTTGTTGTTGGAGCTAAGAAGCAATCTTTGAGGTGACTTTCACTACGTTTTCTCACTATGGGTAGGAACAAGATAGTAGAACAATTGTTATGACCCTACCTACCTAAGTTTGCAAGGCCCACATTTGATATTGAGCTCTTTCTTTAAACTCATGAGATGGTTACTATAACTTAACTTCAAAGCACACTTTGCACCAAAAAGGTTGAAACCCGTCTAAAACCAAGTGGCTCAGATTAACTTAAAAGAGAGGAGGAAAGTAATGGCACCATAAGTGTGTTCATAAAGTGATAAAACCTAAATGCCATTCATGAGAGATAATATTGCATCAAATGACACGCTTGGAAGATTACGTGTACACTTGCAATGCTGTTCATGGGTCGAAATCAAGGCCATCAAGAGGAACAAGGCAAACATCCATAAATGATACAACAACTGAAATGAAAATTCTTGTGATTTTGGGCATGTTGGATTTGTTATGTCAACCTAAACTCTAAATGAGAGCTTGGTTCACTCTTATGAACTTAAGTGAACCTTATATATGGCTCTAGGAGGCATGGAGGCTAGAGCATTAAGATTACGATACCCAATAAGGTATTATAGAGCGTTGCGTTGAAGACTGGGATTAAGATTAACAATCCTTATGTTATGTATTTGACGAGTAACCTCACTCGGTTGCGACGACGCGACAGGTAGGAGCCTACCCCTCCTTGAACATCCAAACTACGTGCCCGAGCCTCCCAATTCTTAGCATCCTGCCATGTAGTAGCCCCATGAAACTCGTCCTTTTTATAGAGAAGAGATATAAGTCTCATTCTTGAAGGATTGAAGGAAATTTCTACATTATTCTCGCCCCACCCTTGAGTGCTGTGCATTTCTTGTTGAAAACTCGAAAATGGAGGAAGATCTTGGGATTAATATATTAATGATCCTTATGTTAAGCATTTGAAGTCTCATTCTCGAAGGATTGAAGGAAATTTACACGTTATGCTTGCCCTCGCCTTATGGGTTGAGTGCCGTGTGTGAAGGCTCTAAGGGAGCACATTAGGGTTGGGTAAGAGAGGCCGGCCGAGATGAGTCAGCTAAAGGACACGTTGGATCACGGCCCTGCCAGGCTTGGAAAAGAAGCCTAGTTGTTGGGACACGGCAATTGGGACGAGTCATCGACGGCAACCGCAGCAGCGCGTTTTGTACACCCGCGACCACGCCCGCCCTGACTGACCGCGCCGCCCTGAAATCGCCGCACGTAAGAGAGGGGTTTCACACGAGAAGTGACGGACCCTCCACCCACATCATGCCACGTCATGATTATGATTCCACGTCAGCCTCGCCGCCTTCCTGCGTCCCGTCCACTTGGCTGCCCTTCCTTTTCTTCCCATCTCCAGTCTCCGCCGTGAATTTAAAAAAAGAAGGAAGGATCGCACGCTGCCACGCGCCCGCCAGCTGCTCCTCAGCCGCCTCTTTCGTTGAAAGTGCCCCGTTCATGCGTCCACGACTCCCACACTAGCTTTTGCTTTTTTATATTCGCCACTTCCATTTTACCACCTAAAACAAGACTCCTCTACCACCTCCTCTACCTACATCCTTCTCCCCTTAACTCCCCTCGCTTTCCTTCACCATCCTTTGCCTTCCTCAAACATCGTTCCGTTCCGTTCTGTGGGAAGGTCGGTTAGAGAGAGAGAGAGAGGAGGGTGTGAGAGAGAGAGAGAGAGAGAGAGAGTGAGTGAGAGAGAGGGATGTGTGTGTGTGTACGCGCGCGTGCGCGTGTGTGTGTGTGAGAGAGAGAGAGAGAGAGAGAGAGAGAGATAGAAGGGGTGTGTGTGTGTGTGTGTGTGTGTGAGAGAGAGAGAGAGAGAGAGAGAGAGAAGGGGTGTGTGTGTGTGTGAGAGAGAGAGAGAGAGAGAGAGAGAGATAGAGAGAGAGTCCTCACCTCCAATAATCAATTCAAGGAATCTAGAGAGAGAGAGAGAGAGAGAGAGAGAAGGGGTTTGAATAGACCATTCCCATTGACCTCCGTACCTAGTAAATTGTCACCTTGGTTTGCAGTCATACCAATCATATGAACTTGTGTTGAACAATCAAATTACCACATGCACACATAAAAAATCCACCATAGATGGTCAGGACATACCCTTTGTTCACTCATTTTTTTAAACTACCAAACTCTTTTATTCTCCATGTTACCCTCCTCTATTCAAAATTTTTAAAGAAAAACATGCATTAGAAGGCAACATATCTCTACACTATTATTCTCACTATTCTTGCCCTTTGCTCCCACGACATTCACCCATGTGTCACTCAATGTGGCCATCTCATTTTTCCACGTGGCACGAGTGTACAAGGGGGGATAGAGGGTCCACCCCTAGTCTAAACAATACACTCAAAACTACATGGCATATGGCGAAAACAAGCAAGGTAGTGGAGTGGGGCTTCATGCTTATATTCATTACTACATTTACTCTATAACAAAGACACCAACCACACCCAACAAGTTGCCGAATGATCAAACAGGACTATCCTAGTGTTGTCGATGTGTGCACAACATTGCTCATGGTTTTTTTTTTAGCTTATTTCCTTGTACTGTAGTGGAAATTTTCTTTTTTTTCTATGGAGGTGATGCTTTCTTCCATATTCAATTCAATCTGCCAACCAATTACTAGTCCAACCGAATGACAATAACTTCAACTACAACCACACTAGCTTCGCATTCCCAATTCAACGGCATAACCTATTCCAATCATCTTTGTGTTTCTCTTTTTTCTCTCCCCATTGTAGATTATTTCTTTATACTTGAAATAATGACTTACATAGCTCACATTTTATCTAGAGTCATGTGGACATTTAAGCTAACAAAAACTTCAAATGTTGGGTTGAAGTTTCGAGCAAGTTCCAAAGGACTTCCTCAAAACTTGCTTGTTAGGAGTTGTTGACTTTAGGAAAATATGAAGCTTCGGTTTGAAAAAGTGCATATGGCGAAAACAAGCAAGGTAGTGGAGTGGGGCATTTGAACTTCATGCTTATATTCATTGCTCTATGTCTATTGTGGAAGAAAAAGTATAGCCTTACACACCAAGTCTTTTGAGAAACTATGTTTTAGAGAGAGAAAAGATATCTACTAAAATATCTAGGTAGAATTTCTAGTTTTAAAGATATCTAATAGAATTTCTAGCTTCCTTAGTAGCTTATGCTTTAGTCATGCCATTTTTAACAAACTTGGCACCTTTGGCATCCTTCATGGGAATTACAATCATGAAAAATTTCTCCATCAGGTTATTGTGAAAAAATGTTATGCACATACTGGTTAAACTCTGACATGACAATATAAGAAGGCATTGGAACATCTTTAAGGTGAATACTTGCTTGCAGTAAGCTAAGAACTCTTTACTCCATCAAAGGGTTAAAAATAATAATAGGTATTATTCATAGCATAAAGAATGATACATCTTATGCTTGAAAAATAGGCATGCTATTCAAAGATTCCACTTGATGTGAACCAAAAGTAAAGGGACACGGCTGGAGTATGCCTTTAAAAACATTTATATCACATGTGCATTGTAAAGTCATGTTTTTTATGAAGTATGTGTATATTGTAAACTATTTGTAGTGTATAATGATTCCACCAAAGCTTCAAGTAGCCTCATGTTGTTTGATAACATCCACAAGAACGATCTATTGTACTCAATTTGAGCCGCATCCAACCACTGCTAGGCTAGAATGATATCATGCTCTTCTCTCTCTCTCTCTCTCTCTCTCTCTCTCTCTCCAAATGATATGCTAGGTGCTAACCAAACTCTTATAGGTTGGCATGATAATGGAAGGCCAATATGCCTTCTTGTTTTAATTAATGTTATGTGCATCATTACATAATACGAAATGGAGTTTTCTCTATTACCATTTAATAACTAAAAACATTTTACTTTTATAAAAGTGAAATTTAATCCCAGTAAGTTGCACTTCTCTAAAGATCTATACTCACACATATGTGGGTGGGCCCTCCCCCAATCCCATTACAAGATAACACCCCCAGCCGTTTCCTAGAGTGACTTGAACTGCAGTCCTCCTCCCCTTGGGAATTTGAACTTCTATTGTTACATTACACTATTTAGTGCTCATCACTCATATACAAATTCAAAGTACATCTTTTGATTTTCCTTAAAATGTTTTTAGTGACTAGTTTAGTTATGCAAATTCTCTTCAATGTTTATAAGGTGGTGACTTATTATGGTTATCATTCCTATCATGGTGTTTTTTAAGGAGTTGTTTAAAGATCATAACATAGTGCTCATCACTCATAGATAAACTCAACATGTGCCTTTTGATTTCCTCAAAATGTTTTTGCATGGTGACTAGATTAGTTATGTTAGTGACTTATCATGGTTATCATAATGGAGTGTTTACTCTCTTGTGTAGCTTTGTATAGATTGCATGTTGTTGTCTATAGATAAGAATTTTGTTGTGTGCAAAGTCTAAAATTTTGTATAGTTTACATGTTGTTGTGTGCAAAGTTTGTAGATGAGAATTTTTGGAACAAAATTGAACTTTTACTACGTGGCATAAAATATTGGCAGTGATTTATGAAGGAATTAGTGGTCTATATTTGATCATGTATGATTTGTTACAAAGTAATTGCTAACACACTTTTTGTGGTTAACATATTTTGTATGTATGATGCTTAACATTTTTTCATTTAACATATGAAAAGAGCTTTACTCTAGAGTAGCAACTCTTCTTTATCCATGTATAAAGCTTATTCCTTCATTTTAGTCTTTGTATGTGATGGTCGTTGGCCACTCTTATATGGACACATTCTTATGTACAGGTGAATTGACTCTTGGCCAACTTGGCTAACTCGTGTGTGTGTGTGCGTGTGAGAGAGAGAGAGAGAGAGAGAGAGAGAGAAAGAAAGTATTTTTGTAATGAAGGAATTTTAGTATACACATGCACATGAGGGATGGGCCTAGGTAGGCAAAAGCTAAGCTCATCAAGATGATGCAGATCCCCTTAACTCGAGTAACAAAGCTAAAGATGATGTTGCTTGAAGCATAGCAACAGGGAATAAAAAAGGAATGAGATCAGGCATACAACCGACTCAAAGGTCAAGTCAAGACGGAGACCAGAATGCGCCAATGGCATTAGAGTACAAAAGTCAAGTCACCAAGGGCCAAAATAAGCCTGAGGCATAAGAGTCAAGAGTTAGGTTAGAAGAGGCCAAAATGCACACAAGTGTAATTTCTAAAAAGATTCACATCACTTATATACATGAACACAATTGATATTTCACAAGGAGTGTGATTTTTGAGGGAGCTTGGTGGAGGGAGCTTTTCTTAGTTGTCCTCTCTCTCTCTACTTGAACTATCTCTCTCTAACTATTGCCACCACCATCTCCACCCACCACCGCTCAGCCCAACCCAGCCCAACCCAGCCCAACCCAACCTCCCTCTCTCTAACTATTGCCACCACCATCTCCACCCACCACCGCTCAGCCCAACCCAGCCCAGCCTCCCTCTCTCTCCTGTCCACCCTCTTCCCTCTCTCTCTCTCTCTCCTTGTCCCAGCCCCCAACCCAGCCCAGCCTCCCTCTCTCTCCTATCCACCGCTCAGCCCAACCCAGCCCAGCCTCCCTCTCTCTCCTGTCCACCCTCTTCCCTCTCTCTCTCTCTCCTTGTCCCACCACCGCCTAGCCCGTACTACCCTCTCTGCCCTTCTCTCCCCCTCTTCCCTCCCCCTCTCTCTTCGCTCCCTTTCACTCTCCCACCCTCTCTCTCTCTCTCTCTCCTCTCCCTCTCTCCCACCCTCCCTCCCTTTCACTCTCCCACCCTTCCCTCCCTCCTCTCCTTCTCTCACCCTCCCTCTCTCTCCTCTCCCTCCCTCCCTTTCTCTCTCCCACCCTCCCTCTCTCTCCTTCTCCCGCCTACCCTCTCTCTCTTCTTTTCTCCCTCCCTCTCTCTCTCCTCCCTTCCTTTCACTCTCCCACCCTCCCTCCTCTCCTTCTCCCACCCTCTTCCCTCTCTCTCTCTCTCCTTGTCCCACCACGGCCCAGCCCACACTACCCTCTCTCTCCTTCTCCCACCCTCTTCCCTCCCCCTCTATCTTCCCTCTAACTCCTCTCCCTCCCTCCCTTTCATTCTCCCACCCTTCCACCCTCCATCTCTCTCCTCTCCGTCCCTCCCTTTCACTCTCCCACCCTCCCTCTCTCTCTCTCTCCTTCTCCCACCCTCCCTCTTTCACCTCTCTCTCCCTCCCTTTCACTCTCTCTCCTTCTCCCACCCTCCCTCTCTCACCTCTCTCTCCCTCCCTTTCACTCTCCCACCCTCCCTTTCACTCTCCTACCCTCCCCCTCTCTCTCTCTCCTTATCCCACCCTCCCTATACATAATCTCTTCATCCAGATGTTATTACATGTGGATGTTATTGCATCTAGATGTTATTATATGTGCATGTGATTTCATGGTACTCCATGCCCTTTGCACATGATTTCATATCATTTAAAGCCTTTACATGTGACGACATATCATTGCATGTGAGTACAATCAACAAGGTGAATAATTTCAAGATTTATACATACAAGCTATCTACTATGCCTTGCGTAAGAAGCAATGAAAAATGTAAATTTATTAAGGTCAATAATTTTTTAATTATAATTTAGATCATGGCCTAATTATTCGAGACAAAGAGGGAGTGAGACAGAGAGAGGGAGTGAGAGAGATAAGAACATGACGCTGCTATTCAAAACATATAATAAACTAAGAATTTGATATAATTAATCAAAACAACAACAAACCCATAATTAATACAAAAGACAAGGCGATCTATTGTTGAAACCACTTTATTCCAAAAAAGGTTATTACATGGGCTACTGCAATCTAACATTGTTTAAAATTGAAAACATACTATAACTACCTACTACGAATCCTACACCTATACACTTTTTTCAACTACTTTATTCTTTAACTCCTCCCGTAGGGGCTCCTCCGTCTCTTTAGCAATATATCCGAAACTTTGCCAAGTACTGATGGTGCTTCCAATCTTCATGTTCTACACAAACAAATCTATAGAATCAATAGGCTCATCAGCTAGCATCTTTGTCCAAAGATTGCGGGCCTCTACCGTGATTCTGAGATGTTCTGTTGCATCTCCGCCCATTTTGTTGCATAAATCTTTGCAAACCCTTTCCAGGGTTTCCTTCAGAGTATAGCTAGGGCCATTAGAAGAAGCCATTAGAGATGAACAAATGTAGTTGATGGTCGTGAGGGTTGTAAGGAAGAGAACGATAGAGAGGGAGAGAAATACAATGAGAGAGCGAGGGAGGCAACAAGAGGGAGAGGGAGGCAACAAGATTTGGAAGTGAGGATTAGAGTAAGAGGCAAGGGTCAAATTTATAGATACACAAAGCAAAAAGCAAAAATCTACTTTGCATGGTTACTCACTAAATTTAGAAAAGTATCCCTAAATTTAGAAAAGTATCCCTAAATTTAGAAAAGTACATGCATGGCTTTTCCCTAAATTCAGAAAAGTAGATGCATGTCTATCCACTTTTTTTTAAAAAAAAGTAGATGAATGGAATGAGCATATTCAAGCCATTGACATATAACCATATTAATTGTCCTGCTAAAACATTTAAAAAAATAAAAAGTAAATAGTCCTTGCTAGAGAATTGAGACATTGAGCATTTTATTATTGCAACATGAAGAATCTTTTCAAAACTATAGTACAATGTCATCAACAGTACTAGGTTCTTTTCATATTGTTCTCCTGCTATTGAACATTCTCATTAGGTCCTCCTTTTTAGAGTGGGTTGATGTATAAACATATTATGGTTTGCATCTAACCCAAAGATACACAATATACAAAGTAAAGGTGCTTACATGCACAATATGGTCATCCAACACCTACCCTGATTTGAAAATCGGGACATGTGCGTGATGGATTCTTTTCCATAGTCACCCGGTATTTTTCATTGCGCACTAGTGATTCCTCGGTCTCAATTACAACACTTCTATCTGCTCGACCTTAATGACCAAATGCTCAATCTCTTGGCTGCCATACCTAATATGCATGTTGACCGTTGGCCTACATCATTTGCTTCCTGACATTATCCCTTTTACAACACAAACCCACCAGCCTCCAATTCTCGGATCTCATCCACAGTTAGGTTTGTACCTCGTCCCACTAGCCAAACAACCGAGGGTCTAGCACAGGTGATTGACAGTAGATGGTAATCCACGCTACTATTACAAAACCACATGAACTGACACCTTTGCCCCCCAGACCATTCTCTCATACCATAGAAAGAAGGAGCTGGAACACCTTGCCTGCAGTTCTTGATGCTCTTTTTGCACTTGCCATCTTGGCCACCTAACCATCCTTGGCAAGTTACCTTGATGTGTAGAGATGTTTGATGTATAGGCCACATTGAATTGTGTATGTCACTCTCAACAATTTCCTGCACCTCTGCTTTAGTTGTCTCTCCCTTCGCATTTTTTGACCACCTGTATAGTTAAAGGAATAGTGAGTGAAAAGCTTAATCTCCTACCTTGTTTCTTGCATGGCTGGTTTTTTGTGACATACTCTGGACGATGTTATGAGCTATCTTCCTCAAGATTTATAACTGTGTGTTTTTTACATTGGCTAATAGTAATGTTATCACAAAAAAGTTTGGTTGCACATGCGTTGGTGTGCCGGTCACTGCTTCCCCCAACAATCTGCTAATGCTTGACAGACTTGGAGCTTTTGATATTTTGGCCTTCTCCATTAACTTTGTTATTGTAAGACCTGCTCCGTGATATTTACCTTGCATGAATGCATACTTCTTTGTGGATTGCAAGAGGGCATTAGCGAAGCCTGAAACAACTGCATCATATAAAGATATGGTTCTCCTGCTAACCAACTTGCATGCTTTGTTTTTGCTAGATTGGTGGGGTCGGCATGTGCGGCACACAAGCATCGTCGACATCCTATAATAGGAAATTAAGTTAATTGCAAGCTCCAACCACATTCTATAACCAGATAGTTAAGTTGACAATTTAGATTCAAAATACAAGCTATTCTTTTCGAGAACCAAGAAAATAATACTTACCCCTACAAGATGTTTCCTCCAATGGGGATATCTAGTATGCCACCAACTAAGCCAACAATCCATGGCTGGTAAGTTTGCATTAGCGACTTTACCGTTCATCCACCATGATTTAATGTGTCTATATTTCAAAAGTGCCTCTTCCTCACTTAATGCACAATGCCACTGAGGACGACATAGTCGCTTGTGCTCTTCCTGAAAATTCCTAACTACTTATTGTACTGTATAGATGTTCAAGCTTTGTTCCCAATGAAAAAGACACGAACGCTCATGACCTTCCAATATATTCTCTGGGCCATTATTATAGACTGTCCTAACTGCCCTCCAGTTGGCTCCAGCAGCCTGTTGGCTCCAGCTTGATCAGCCACATGAAGCCAAAAAAATCTGGCTTGGAGAAGCCTTTTTAGATCACAACATTGTTAATCATCTCCCAAAAAAGAACTTGTGCCATTGTGTCCTCCTCTTTCATTTCACAAGGTGCAATTGTCATGAGCTCTTGTAGGCTGCATGCCATCATACGACAATTGGAAAAGTACTAAAAACAAGATCAATTTTTTTCAAGAACTTAACAAGACCAAACTCTACCTTGGATCATATACATGTGCAACCATTATTGTCTATCCTTGCACACGCGTGACATGATCAAAACAAACCCAAGCCTTCCTCAAATCCCCGTCTCCTGTTTGGTGCATACTGTTCACTAGATCTAAACCCGATATACAGGCCCTATGGTTGACATTTTAAACACATAACATTAGTCTGACTCAAAGCTTGCCCAGGAAAACAACTACCATGGAAGAACTCAAAAGCACATTGTCTCTTTAATTCTAGGATACTTGACTCTGCTCCTTGCACTGAACTGTTGATCCTAGAAGCACGCATTATCCTCCTGAATCTAAAAGAGAATTGGACAACTTAACAAACTATGTAAATGTTCATTCACAAGAATTACCAAATAATTAAAATCAATATGGAAAGCACATTACCTTTGACATTGAATTAGGGGATTCATGTGTTCTAATAATGGTGACAACTCCATGTTGCTTATATTTGATTCATTCTTTGTATGCTTCCTGATGACAACTGCATCCAATACGAGTTGTTTAGTGATATCTATTTGTACCTTCCTTGGACCACTTGTAGCAACCTCTCAAATTGCCTCTTGCACAAGTTCTCTTATCTTTTCCAATGCCTGCCTTGATGTGCCTCTTTGCACCTCATGCAAATGTTCCCATTGATGTATCATCAATCTCGACATATGTGGATCAGCAGGCATACAATAGTACACTGTAGCACTACACATTCTTCTATATACAGGTTTGTTCTTGCAGTAAAAACAAGCTAGTGATCCATATCCATCCGTTGTTAAGCCCAGAGAGGGAGGTTTCTGTGTGAGCTTGCCTATTATGTGAAAAATTACAAAGTTTCAATAAATACTCTTATAAATCAAAGTTTACTGAAATTAAGCCAAGACAATAAGCTTACTAATCCATGATGTTATATTCGGTGTGCCGTTCATAGTTCTACTTCCACACAAGGCATATGTGCACTCAAATAAGCCTCCACAAGAACTCTTTCATACAACTCTAGGAAACTTCACATGACTCTCTACAGGTTTCACCCAATAATGGTCATCATGTGTTTGCTCCATTCCTTGCATTGGAGAGGCTGAAGGAGCATGTACATTCAACAACTCAAAAGCCACATTACCATTATAGATTTGAGGAATCTCTTCTACTTTCTCAATATGTGTTCTTACTAATAACAATCTACGAAGAACACCAGCATGAGATTCCTTAGATAATAAGTATTTGACCACACCTTCTGAAGTGGTGTACTTGTGGGAGAATCTCCTATTGTAAGGTCAATAATGACTTCTTTTGGGATGCTTGTTTGTAGTGTTTCTTGACTCTCCTATTATTAGAATAACAAGCTATTCTATTGTTATATCTTTATCAAAGATATAACATGGTTCCTCTCCAGCAGGTCTAGCTGACTAGATAGGTATAAGATGTTCTACACCATCATCTTGTGGTTTGATTGCAAAAACTTTCAATCCAGAGTGAGGACACAATATTCCATCAAAATCATCAGCTTTAGTAATATAAAACGACCCTGTACAGTTCTAACAATAGGATCACGCTCCAAACCTCCCACAAAAATGTGAAAAGGAGTGCTCTCCATGGCAAGAAAAGCTCTCAGAAAACCAACTCAGAAACACACAAGCTCTCAAAAAACCATCTCACAAACATACAACAATGTTGGAATTAGGGTTGCAGGAAAGCACACAAAGCTTGGAGAAGAAGAAGCAAGAATGCACACAACACGCAATGTATTGGATTGTGTCAATGTACAAAAGATAAGTTAGCCCTAGAAGGATGGGCGTATATCCAAGCCGAGGGAAAAAACCTCCTAAAGAGGGAAAAAGTGCCCCGGCGGTCCTAAGTGTGTTCACACACATCACTGCCTATATAAATATGGCAACAAATCCCCCCTAGGAGTGATGGTGTGAACGAGAGCTGGCACTCATGTATAGGGGAGTGCCATGCCCGAAGTAGATCAGTCCACAAAGGGGAGCAAGCCCAAAGCTTTGCGGAAAGCTTCGAGCTTCTCACGAGGAAGTGCCTTTGTGAAAAGATCGGCAAGGTTGTCCTGTGTTGGCACATAGGCCAAGCTGATCTCTCCTGCTGAGAGTCTCTCCCTGACATAGTGATAATGCACCTCAATGTGCTTTGTGCGAGCATGAAAAACTGGGTTTCTCGCAACTGCCAATGCGCTCTGACTGTCAGTGAAGATAGAGGTGGCAGACTCCTGTCCAACACCCAAGTCAGCCATAAGCCGTCTGAGCCACACACACTCAACCGTAGCTGTGAAAGCTGCCCTGTACTCAGCTTCACAACTAGAAGTGGCCACAGTAGGTTACTTCTTGCTCAACCAAGATATGCATGAGCTACTGAGCATGAAACAAAAACCACTTGTGGACACTCTTGTGTCATAGCAACCAGCCCAATCTGAGTCCGAAAAAGCATGTAAATCTGGCGGCAACGATCCCCCCTTGGGATAAAACAACCCAAGATGTATGGTGCCACTCAAGTAGCGAAAGATGCGTTTAACTGCCTTCCAATGCTGAGACCCTGGGCTATGCATAAACCTACTCACCTGTGAGACTACAAACTGAATGTCCGGCCTCGTAATGCATACATAAATGAGGCAACCAACAACTGTCTGATAGAGTGTGACATCAAAGTGATCTCCAGCATCATGAAGACTCAACTTCAAACCTGTCTCCATTGGAGTAGCTATAGGCTTGCAGTCTTCAAGGCCAAATCTCCGTAACAATGTCTCAATATACTTTGTCTGACACAAAGCAATACCTCCATCACACTGCTTAAATTGTATCCCCAAATAATGATGCAAATGCCCCAAATCTGACATCTCAAAAGAGGCATTCAAATCAGCCTTAAAACCAGCAATATGACTCTCATTTGGTCCTGTGAGCAGCATGTCATCGACATAGAGAGCAATGATTAGATGTACATCATCCACATGTTTAACATACAAAGTGCTTTCTGTTGGACTATTCTGAAAACCATGTGCAGTTAAATATGCATGTATCTTTTCATACCAAGCTCGTGGAGCTTGCTTTAAACCATATAAAGCCTTTTTCAACCTGCACACTTTGTTTTCCTGCCCTCTTTGAACAAAACCACGAGGCTGCGATACATACACCTCCTCATGCAAATCTCCATTCAAGAATGCAGTCTTTATGTCCAACTGATGTACATTCCAACCATTATGAGCTGCCAATGCACAAATGCTACGAATGGTAGTCATACGACAAGTGGGAGCAAAGGTCTCATCAAAATCAATGCCCTTTTCTTGAGCATAACCCTTTGCAACAAGTCTAGCCTTATAGCGATCAACACTGCCATCTGGCTTTCGTTTCAACTTAAAAACCCACTTACATCCAATGGCCTTTTTACCAATAGGCAAATCACACAAAGACCATGTACCATTCTTCATTATAGAATCATATTCACTTTGCATTGCAGCCAACCAATTTTTTGAATTTTGTGCCTCATCAAATGAAAGAGGTTCTTCCTCTTCACACATACTAGACACAGCCAAAGCATAACAATCTGATGCATAAGAGGCATGCTGAAAACCTGAACGAGTACGACTAGACATAGGTGCATCAATTTTACTATCACGCAAGGTTTGCACCAGCCATTTAGGCATACCTCTAGCCTGCTCATTTTCAGCCCTATCCTCATGAATTATATCCTGTAAATCTGCATCAGAAATAGGCTGATCTATGATGTCGTTTGAAATCTGCATAGGCTGAATATTTACCTCATTAGAACTTACATTTGAATTCCCACCTGTAAATAGAGGTAATAACGTATCAAATACATCCCGTGAGCTCACACCTATTTCTTTGGTACATGATAACAAAGGCTGCACAGTATCTTCCACAAAAACAACATCTCGACTAATCAAGATACGCTTTGACTGCGGATGATACAATCTGTAACCCTTGCTCTCAGCACTATAACCAACAAAAATGCATTTGACAGCCTTATCATCCAATTTTCTGCGTTGTTGCACAGGCACTAAAGCATAGGCCAAGCAACCAAAGACACGTAAGTGACCAATAGAAGGCTTCCTGCCATGCCAAGCTTTGTATGGAGTAATAGACTGCAAGGCCTTAGTGGGACACCTGTTGAGTACATATGCAGCACACATGACAGCCTCAAGCCAAAACGCATGTGGCAAAGCTTGGCTCTTGACCATACATCGTGCCATCTCCATAAGTGACCTGTTTTTCCTCTCAGCAACACCATTTTGCTGAGGGGTATACGGCACTGTACATTGGTGTTTTATCCCACGACTAGCCAGAAATGCATCAAACTCTTTAGACAAGTACTCCCCCCTCGATCAGAACGGAGGGTGCCCACAGTACAATTGGATACATTTTCAACCATAAGCAAAAACTGTTTGAAGCACAAAAACACTTCGGACTTTGCCTTTAGTGGATATACCCATGCATGCCTTGAGTAATCATCAATGAAAGTCACGAAGTACAAGTGTTTACCAAATGACGGAGTTTGCATAGGCCCACATACATCACTATGTACAAGTTGCAATTTGCGAGTGGCCCGCACAGAACCATCCTTTGGAAACGCAGAACGCTGCATTTTGCCCAAAATACAGCCTTCACAAACATGTTTCAATGGTGCCTCAAGAGGGGGCAATGAAGCAACCATATCAAATTTCTGTAAACGCAGCAAACTAGCAAAGTTCAGATGACCAAAACGAGCATGCCATAGTTTTGCATCTGAAACTGCCTTTTCATCAGAAACTGCATTTGCTGAATCTTCCACACACTTGTCATAAGAATTGAGCCTATACAGCCCACGAAACAAGGTGCCAGATGCAATAATCGTATCACCAGAAGTCAAATCATGAACAGTACATCTGTCATCCACAAATTTGACTACAAATCCAAGTCTAGCAAGCGCAAAGACAGACAATAGATTCTTTTTTATCCCTGGCACATACAAAGCATCTGAAAGTGTGAAAGCACTACCATTTGCAGCACGATGCAAGGTAATGTGCTTTGTAGCACCACTGTCAAAATACCATACATTAGAGTCAATAGAAACTGCCAAACATGCATCATGTACAGATGGGTCATACTGGCAATACACGCTAAACGCCCATTCTGTATCCTGCACAACATTTACAGAATCTGCATTTGTAGAAGCATCCGCTCTATTGTGGCTGCATTTGACTCTTTCTTCTTTGCCTCTTTAGCCTTTAGCTTAGGGCAATTCTTAATGACATGATCATTTGCCTTACAATAGTTGCACCTGGTCTTTTTCTTGCCTTTATCAAGAGCCTTCTCAGACTTATTGTTGCTACCTATGGAAGGAGAAGAAGTTGCATACCTACTAATAGGAGAAGAAACAGTGGAAGGGGCTGCCTTACCACTTCTTCTCTGCTGCTGGGGGCAGCAATAAATGCTTGATCAACTGCACGCTGCCTGGCCCTGTTTTTCCTGGACTGCGCTTCTTGCAAGAGCTTGTTGACTAAAGTATCATACTTGACAGCATCAGGTCTGTCCTCATTAAGAAGTCTCCACGTGGAAGCAAAAGTCTGATATGTCTCAGGTAAAGCATCAAGAACAATCTGCACAAGAGAATGATCAGGAATAATCTCACCTGCAGAAATCAACTATTCTTTGAGATCTTTAATCTCAGCAAGAAAAACATTCATGTCATCATCTTCTTGCATAATCTTCAATTCTAGCTTTTTACGCAGGTAAGCGATTTTTGCCTCGTTACGACCTGCATACAAACCAGCTAGAATATCCCAAGCCTGTTTTGTTGTTTTAGCTAAACGAATATGTGGGGTGATGTTATGTTTGACAGAAAGTGCAATCAAGGCATGAGCCTGCGCATCTTTACCATCCCAACGAGCTTGTTCAGCAGTGGGTAAAACAGCAGCAACAGTAGAGCTGCTAGAACCTGCAACATCCTCAACAGATCCTACATCCACAGAACCTGGACGTACATCCATACCCTGCACAATGTTCCACACTCCTTTTGCAACCAAAACATACTGCATCATGTATGCCCAAAGTGGGTAGTTGCTGTCTCCATCCAATTCGTCATCAGCAGATAACATGCGAAATACATCATTGATGTTATCAGCCATGGCCACTGACTGAAACTGATGCAAAAGCTACCTGTAATGAAGCAAAGACTGAACAGAAGACAACTTGTGCTATGTAGCACGGTCCACAATAGAACACGTATGCCTGTTTTGCAGAAAACTGCACTGTCGAAATTTCTGCAGAAAATGACGAAAACACCTGTGCAGAACTTGAAATGCAAAAATGGAGCCCGAAACGACCTCAGATGCAAATTCTGAGAACGCAAAGCCACGGTATGATTTGCAGAGTACAGGGACCTACAAGCGCTCGTGAAAGCTCACCTCAATCGGAGAACGTGCGTCGGAGGGTGCTGGCGGTGTAGCCCTAGGAGCCGATGCCTGCTCTGATACCAATTGTTGGAATTAGGGTTGCAGGAAAGCACACAAAGCTTGGAGAAGAAGAAGCAAGAATGCACACAACACACAATGTATTGGATTGTGTCAATGTACAAAAGATAAGTTAGCCCTAGAAGGATGGGCGTATATCCAAGCCGGGGGAAAAAACCTCCTAAAGAGGGAAAAAGTGCCCCGGCGGTCCTAAGTGTGTTCACACACATCACTGCCTATATAAATATGGTAACAAACAAACTAATGAGAACGAATTCAAAGTCTAAACACGAATTATATACATATTAGAAAGTTTTTTAAAAATTATACTCATTTTTTAAAACTGATCATTATAAATAATGTCATTAATACACAAAATCTAAAATTCGTTTTCAATAATTATACTATACAATAAATGCTTGCATAACTACCTCTCATTTAATGATTATTTCATAACTAACTCCTACATAATGATTATTCCATAACTAACTCTTATATAATGATTATTCCATACTAACTACTATATAATGATTATTCCATAACTAACTACTATATAATGATTATTCCATACTAACTACTATATAATGATTATTCCATAACTACCTCTCATATAATGATTGCATAACCTTTATATCTCTGTTGTGATCCCAATTTAAGCTATAACCTTTTTTTCATCTTTTTTATAATTCCATCCATTTTTATTTTAAATAAAGAGTACATCCTTGTATTGCCCAACAATGCATGGGAGAATTTGAAAAGATTCAAAATGTAACATCTAGGCATGCCTATCATCATCATGGTCATTATCATCATCATCATCATAAGGGTCTCTCCTTTAGGTTTTACCACAGTTTTTATTTAGGTGGGAGGGTTAGTAGCCTTCCAAATGTTCTTATGCTTACAATGTAGCCTTCCAAATGTTCTTATGCTTACAATGTACAAACTTATAAAGGCCTTCACTTATTTTCGACATAGAGAGACAAAGAAGCTTGCCGGTTCCATCATTCTCCTTTAGGTTTTACCACAGTTTTTATTTAGGTTGGGAGGGTTAGTAGCCTTCCAAATGTTCTTATGCTTACAATGTACAAACTTATAAAGGCCTTCACTTATTTTCGACATAGAGAGACAAAAAAGCTTGCCGGTTCCATCATACTCCTCCATTCTTTGAAGGTCCTTAAATGTGTAACACAATGCAGTATCACCACATTGTGGAGGAATGTAACACACATGTGCACATGCATAATTGCAACTATACATGTCATGCTGAGCATGTTTTTGTAAGTATGAAAAACATCAAACATTTTCAAAATGCCATAACTTAGAAGTATGGGGGGGGTGACTAAGGGTGACCCGCCCAGTGGTGGGTGGGTGCCCCTAGTTGGTGACCCTCACCCCCCGCTAAGGGTGGCATCACCCTTAGTGGTGGGGGGTGGACTAAGGGCGAGACCGTCGCCCTTAGTCACCCCCTTGTCGCCCTTAGTGGGCAACCCCACTAAGGGCGACCGTCGCCCTTACTGGACACCCCCACTAAAGGCTCCCCCCCCCCAAAAAAAAACAAAACATGCCCCCCTCCCTACAACGCGACAGCCCTCCCCCCCCACTAAAAACAATGCGGCATCCTGCAACACAACAGCCCTCCCTCCCCCCCTCCCCACTAAAAACAATGCGGCATTCCTCTCTCCCTCCCTAAATAAAATGCACCTCCCCTCCTCCCCCCACTTAAAGCAAAACGCCCTCTCCCTTCCCCCTCCCTCCTAACAACAAAACGCCCCCTCCTTTAAAAACAAAACTCTCACAGACTCGTCCTCTCTCTCTCTCTCTCTCTCTCTCTCTCTCTCTCTCTCTCTCTCTCTCTCTCTCTCGCTCTCGCTCTCTCTCTCTCTCTCTCTCTCTCTCTCTCTCTCTGAGATTCTCTCTTTCTTCACTCGCTTTTTTTCTCCCTCTCTCTCTTTATACACTTTCCTCTCCTCTTTTCTTCATTGTTTCTTCTCTTCTTCTTTGTTTGTCCCTTCTTTCTCTTCTTTCAAAACCCTAATTTTTTAAAATTTATTCTTTTTTTCTCTATTTATATCTATTGTTTTTTTGCTCTATTTTTATCTTTTGCTTTCTTATATCTTTTAGGACTCTTTCTTCCTTGTTCGTTCTGCTTCTTCTCGTGTTACTCCTCATGGCGTCTTTCCAATTCCAAAGAGGGACACAAGTATCCTTGATGTTCAGTGATACCAAGCTGGGACCGTTTTGCATGTAGACCCCACCGTGGATACTATCCATGGAATTACTTTGCCACTTGGTCATGTTGGCGTGTCAATAGAAGATGTTGAAGTGGGAGAAGTTCCTCTTCCTTTTCCCCTCAAATATGGTGATATCAACAAGCTAAATCAAACCAAAGGATACATCATTGTGTGGCCAACTAGAGATTGTGTAAGTCTTATTTTATCTCTCTCCACCTTTCCAATTATGCTCTTTTTTAGTGATTTTTTTAGAGCAATCTGTCTTGTATATGTCGATGTGTTTAGATTGTTACAAACACATCAAAGGAAACCCCACATCCAAAGTGTGAAAAATGTGTAAAGAGCACACCTGCCACGCAAGCAAGCCAAGAAGTGACAAGTACCAAGAAGAGGAAGAGATTGCAAGAGGAAGATGATGATTGGAGCCCTCCTCGAAAGAATCCAAGTCAAGTTACTAAGTCTTTGAAGAAAGGTGCTTCTTCAAAAACCATTAAAGAAACTAAGAAAGTCGGACAGGTAGACGAGGGAATTGAAAAAGAAGGTGAAACGCCTTCCGTCATAGCTAAATATGAGGAGGGGATGCCAACATGACGGGAAGAGCCATATGAGGTCATCGGTCTCATGTACGGTTTGGGAGCCGAGCCCCAGTAGTAATGACAGTTTTATGGTGACTCATGCAACTCGCTTGCAATTAGAACTCCTACAAGACAGCCTTAACAGAGTGAAGGTAATTGTTAACCACTTTTTATCAAATCTTACATAAGGTATCTTTTCGATTACCAAGCATAACGTGTGTGTGTGTGTGTGTGTGTGTGTGTGTGTGTGCATTGTAGGTGGTGAAATCCACTCCTTTGCCACCTATACGAAGAGTGCAGTTTAGGTACAAGAAGCTAGAAAGGGAATTTTATAGGAATGGCTATGTTGCCGATAGATGCAGGTTCATTTGCTCCATCTCCTCGTCCCATAATGCACTTCAAGAATTATGGAAACAATTTCTTGGATCAAAACGATTCAACTATCAAAACAATTCTACTTCATGAATTGCCAATCCAACTCTAGGATTGCTCAATGTTTGGAATTGTCACGGATTGTCTTGATCATAGATCGACAATACTACCCCTTAAAGCACCATGTTCCAACTTCTTGAACTATCAAATGCTTGAATCACTCAATTTCTTGGATTGCTTGCTTCTTAGATCGACCGACTCAACTAATGTGATTTCCTAAGCCTACTTCAAGGATCGTAAATCCAAACTTTTGCCACATCATCAAGCAAGTATAAAACAAAACTCGACGCAGATCTAACCCTACATTACAAAACTTAGAGCTCTTGACACACGAGCAAGCTTGCTATCAAAGACATGGTGGTAAACAACCAGTTGTGATCTCTTCACCACCCCATGCACACCGATTGCAATTTGTGCATCCACCAAGGTAAGCATCATGCCAGTGGCCTTGGATTGCATGTTTGTCAAAAGCTCTTTTCATTCATAGTGCATGTAGAGTCTTCTTGGGAAAGCACAAAAAATTGCAAGTTTTATTGACAGCCTTGAGGTACAGTAAGCTATCTTGGTGGAAAAGGGAATATACTCCTTGCACATTACAAATCAACAGTAGTAGCAAAAATATACCTTATTTCCCTTCGTGGATTGTTTAAACATACAAACAATATCATAGTCAAATCGGCCTGCTTCTAGGATCGTCTACACAATTGTATCGATTTGCTTCTAGGATCGCCTACATAGACAAATCATTGGCCAAGTTAAATCAGTTGATAAAGTGGGATCGCTTGACTAGGGTAGGATTACCATGATTCAAGTTCACAGTCACCCACCACTGATTCCAAAAAATAAAATCTTAATTGAGTAAGATTGGCCATTTGTTTGCAAACTATACTTGCCCAAGACAGATGCATGCCATTTGATGCCCACACTAAAGTAGTGACTTTTATGGATGCATATGCATGAAAAGTGTTGATTATTCCTTATAGTGAAGGTTGCTTATTCCTTATAGTGCTGATTATTCCTTATAGTGAAGGTTGCTTGTTTTAAGACAAATAACACATTAGGAAGATGTAATTTTTTCACAACTTATCATGCCTTGCAAGTTGTACTACACTTACCCCTCTTTTTACAAGCCACATCACATGACCCAGGTGGATGTAAGGCTACTCATGCGCTTTAACACATCTCACTTATGCCCAAATCCTATTTAAGAAAAAGAAAACTAGGCTGAGCTTATCTACACAAAGATTAAGCAGGTGTGTGCACTGAAGAACCCAAAGGAACCCTACCTCGTATAGCTCCCTTGCTCATAAGAGTAATTTATCAAGCCACCAACTCCCTAGATAAGCTCCCACCACCGCTAACAGCAATATGAGCTAGTGCCTAACTAAAAACACTGGCCAAAGACAGGAAGTACAAGAGAGGATATGGGGGTAGCAACAGTTGAGCAGCCACCTCCCAAGAAGAAAAAATTTTCTACTACTGATGTGAGCAAGGGAACATGATGGTTGAGTTTGTGTCAAAGCTTGAGATAGACACCAAAGCAGACAAAGAAGCCAAGAGAAGGAGAAAGAAAAAAATAAAGTTAAGGCAAAAAAGGGCAAGGAAGGCATGGCCAGGGTTGAAGAGGAATAGCAAGGCACATCAAAACTACAACCATCCAACACAACCACCACCCACCATGCCAAGCCACCCCTGTAGTAGCAGTGTTACAGTTATTTGTAATCAACCAGGCAATTCTCTAAACTTTCTAAAAATTTCAAGCAGACAATGCAAGTGCTGGATGCAAGTGATGTTGTGGATTATGTAGTAGTCCTAAGCCTGAGGATAGAGGAGGGGTGCACGGAGGCAACAACATGTACAATACACTACAACTTTTGCAAACACATGCAACAAAGGTGCAGATGTATGAAACTACATTAAGAGATGCATAAAGTTCATAGCAAGAGCATGCACATGCTAAGGTTCTCTGCATGGAATGCATTATGCTTAAAGACCAAATGTGATAGCTAAGGACAGAGATAGCAACAATAAAAGAGAAGGTGTCTTCTAATCTCACACAAAAGATAGCCCTATTGGCAAACCACTTGTCCAAGTCCAACAAAATGATATAGCAAAAAATTCGAATCATCAAAACAAGAGCAGTACAGATTTGGGAGAAGCATGCTCCAAGGTGGATGAAATGCAGGTTAAAGCAAATAAGATACAAAGAGCCCTAGAGAAAAATATTGAAGATATGCTACGAGACAAGCTAAAGGTCAAAGACAACCGAGTAAAGCCCTTGCAGGAGGATTTGCAAAGAAGCACAGAAACACGATGAAGGGCCTTCAACACCTTGCACTCTACGAATAGCCATGAGGAGAGGGATGCTACTTTAAAAGATGTAGCTTTGATGATCCTTGACCTCCTATGCAACAATGAGATCCCACGCAATCACATGAAACTAATCGAATAGAGCTTGGACCTTACATTTATTTTCTAAGGGATGTCACGCCCCTCTCCCAATTGCAATTTGCCATGCCATGCACGCAGGTACCCTAGGCACTAGAAGCTCATGTCACCATGATGTTCTTTCAAGGGATCTTGGCCTTGCAAAACTTTACAAATTTATATCAAGCTAAAATGCACCCCATGATCACAAATTTCATTACATGGGTATTCTTATTTGAAAAGGCACTTTTGGATTTAGATGAAGATGGCATCCAGCTCTGATAGTTGAGGAATACACAGCTAGAGTGCCAATGGGCATTGGTAGGCATGGCCATATGCCAGGAAAATCTTAAATGACTAGGGGGCACACAAAATAGGTTGACTGACAAGACTTACCAAAAATTAATAGAAATGGCATGCCCAGCATACAAGCTTGCCAATTTTTTATTGTTCCTACATCAGAGTCCACAGGAAGTTCAAATTCCAAATAAAAGAAAACACTCGCTTCTTCAAGACAGAGCACACATAGCATATCCCAAAACCATCCCATAGGAAGAGCATGGATACATAGAAGACTTCCTGGAGGAGATGGAGCACTTAGAGAAGCGCAAAGGGCCAAAAGATTTAGACATGTCCACAGAAGGGGAAGAAGAAGAGGACAAGGACAAAAAGGGATAGGATGAGAAGCAATATGACAAAGAGCCCGAAGAAGATAAAGATAAGAATGGCCAAGGGTCAGGAGATCAAAGATCAAATCCAGAGACAAAGAACGACTCCTAAGGCCACCAAGACAAGGAACACCAATCAGAAAGAGGCCAAGGCCAATAGTTTGACAGGTCTACACAAGAATCGCCAAGCCTGAAGGACAAGAGAAACTGAAGGAAGGGCAACAGCCTAGGCAACCGCACTAATTTGATTTCTTAGATCTACCATTTCCTACAAGCCCACAAAGCAAGCATCATAAACCTCATTCACTACCTACACCAAAATAATGTTGAGGATACCCAAAGCATTTCTAATGGTGGTGGCTGATCTATAGGAAGATCCATTGCCTTGCCACTACCTAGACCAAAAGAATGTTGAGGATACCCAAATCATTTTCGATGTTTAATCTATAAGAAGATCCATGGCCAGAGCCCTCCTTCCCATGGCACACTCTATTATTGGAACATGAGGAGAGTGCATGAGAAGAAAGTTCAGATAAAGAGGGGGAATAGCTTAAAAACTAAGAAGTTAACCTTCTCCATAAACAAGAGGGATATCCTCCGATTCAACAACTTTATTTATGCCATAGCCTGCCATAGACTGTAAACTCTAGCAACTCCTAACATCTACAAAATGGAGCTGCCTCTATTGAAAGAATACATGGAGCTAAGATGGTGGCAGTGAAACAAGGATCACTTAGAACGTGAGAGGGCTAGCTATCACCACAGACCAATAAAGGATAAAATTTTCACCAAAAGCACCATGGAAAAACAACTGGCTTGGAGGCTCGTTTGGTTTGCCAGAGGCCCCCAGTACAGGGAATACTTATTGCAAGGTACTAACACAACAAAGAATAGATCCATAATTCATGCCAATCAAGAGGATCTATTCGTGGTGGAAGTACTTCAAGCGATAAGAAAAGAATTCCTTTTTGATCAACTTTCCAAAGTTACCCTCTGCTGTGCCGCACCAAGTGAAGCCATAACCATAACAATGGATGCTCAAGGTGATAAGTATATTCATGGGTGAGCATGGACTTTGAAGACCTGCATGTCCAAGAAACATGCAAGATCTTCCACACATTATCTACTTGCCTCAAAGGATTCAACAAGGTGAAAAGTTATCAAGGACAGATTTATCATGAAAGTGAAGTGCATAAATTACCTTCAATTTAGCCACAAGCCCAACTTTGAGGCAGATATATGGCTACTATGATTTTGCCATCAGCCCAACTTTAAGACACATATACGGCTACTACGAGTGCATCCAGCACCTACCATTCCATCATCAACGGATGTTTGAGGAGAGTTTTATGATGGAAATTTTCCAATGTAGGATGTCAAAGATTTTCCATCCCTTTTCTTTAAATCCTCTACTTCGACATGACGTCATGCGAAACTTATCACTCACATTGCTCATTGTACAGTAACACTTCCAAGGAAAGAAGCTAGACTGTTGTTACTTCTTTTTCGTACACTTTTTATAATCCCCACCCTGGCCACATTGTATATGGCCAAAGGCCCACCTTTGTAATGAAAGTCGGCCATATAAGGCTCGTATATGTAAAGAGAACATGTTTTGGACATCCCAACATAATACAATCTACTATTGAGCTCAAGCTTGGGAGCTCCATCCTTCTTGCTTGTCTTGTTCTCTTCTATATTCTTGCATGCTTTCCATGTCTATGCTTATATTTGGCTATGGAGTCTTGTAGGGTTTGTTTGCTTACATGTGTGTGTGTGTGTGTGTGCATGAGGTGAGCATGCTTACTCTTGAATAGCTAGATGTGGTGTGTGTGTGTGGGGGGGGGGGAGAGAGAGAGAGAGAGAGAGAGAGAGAGAGTGAGTGGAGAGGAAGCTTGCTAGCTTCTCCATCTTGTGTGATTGGATTACAGAGGTCCAAGCATTGTATCGATAGAGCTTAAGGGCTTGAACACTCTTGAGGTTTCCATTCCCACGAGCAATGCACTATCTCACGACTCTAGATGGGTTTGTACTCCTTGGTGTTGACAGGTTTTTTGTGAGGCTACAACTACTCTACACAATGTTGATCGAATAGTATCTCAATACACCCCAACGGATGGCTCCCATACATCATTGGCACTCCAATCTCTCAATTACTAGATCCAACAAGTGTGCTCAATGACATAAAAGCTATGGTGCCAGCTCAAGGAGTGCATGAGAAAGAAATGTGGCACACCCACAGAGTCAAAGAGGACAAGCTGGAAGACATGAATCTACACTTACACTAAATCTACAATCTCTAACATAGTTGTAACATAAACCTATTATAATGCAATTATATATGAGCTAATTAAATAAACATTGGAGATGAGAAAGATTTGAAGATAATATGGATAAGTGCAAAGCTGGAACAGGAAGTCGATAAGCTACATGAGCTATTAAGCTCATATGTGGATGTCTTTGCATCATGGAGTTACACAGACTTGAAGGAGCTAGATCCTGAGTTTTATCAGCATCATGTAAATCTGAAAGAAGTTACAGTTTCAGTCATACATCAATGCTACCTAATCAATCCAAATTATGCCAAATAATTAAGGAATAAATTGATAACTTATTGAAGGTGGGATTTATCTACCCTGTAGTTAAGGTGACCTAGTTGTCACCCATAGTAATAGTACCTAAAAAGAATGGAAAGTTGCAAGTGTGTATGGATTACAAAAAGCTAAATGCAACAACTAAGATAGATCCATTTCATCCATTTCCACTTCTATTTATAGATTAGATTCTCTACAGGATGTTATAGGCGTAGGCCATGAAATGTATTCCTTTTTGGATGGCTTTAGTGGATACAATCACTAAATGGGGAGCCTTTGCATCTAATGTGATGACATTTGGCCTCAAGAATTCTCTGACTACTTTTAACACAATGGTGCAAGAAATCTTTTATGAGTTAGTTAGTGATCAAGGAGAGCATTTTCTTAATGATGTTATACAGAGCTTGACCCATGAGCACATGATTATTCATGAAAAATATGTATTCTATATTATCCCTATAAGTAAATGGTCAAGATAAGCCTCCAATAAGATTTTACAGAAAATCCTAAAGAAAGTGGTCAATGAAAAGGAGATAGATTGGGACCAGAAACTTCATTCAACCTGGGGTAAAATAAACTGATAGCCATTGACTATTTTAGATGGTGGCAACAAACATAGGTTTCACACTTTGTTAATCCTATCCGCAATGATCAACATGAGGCTTTCAAACCACGTCCAAACTATTGTTGATGGTGCAAGGGGGTAACACAACCAACGCCTACACAGATGGGCCTACACAAGTGGAGAAGAGGCAAGGGACATAGTATGGTAAGCACCTACATAGGTGGAGAAGTGCCAAGGGGCATGGGCGAATAAATGGTGGGAGATGCATGGAGGGAAGGAGGTGAAGAGTGTGGGTGAGCTTTGACCAATGTGCAAATGGGTGTACGCATGTGCTTGTGTAAATGGGTGTGCATTGTAAAAATGTGTGGGTGCATGTGGGTGCATGTGCTTGTGTAAATGGGTGTGCATTGTAAAAATGTGTGGGTGCATGTGTGTGGATGTGTAAGTGTGTGTGCGTGTGGATGTATGAGTGTGTGTATACACGTGCACATGCAAATGTGTGTACATGATATGAAAGTGTGTGGGTTGCAAATGGGTGTGCACACATGCATGTGTAAATGGGTGTGCATGATGGAAATGTGTGGGATGCACACGCGCATGGATGTGAAAATTTGTGAATGTGTGTATGCACCTGCCCTCTAGGTGTTTCAAACAACTTACAAGTCGGCAGTTAAGCAAACATCATCTTCAATGATATATGATCTATAAGAAGTGGTCCCAATAGAATTTGTAGTGCCCAGCCTATGGGTAGCAATTTTCTTCGAAAGAGTCGGGAGGAGCACTAGATTCAACAATTACTTGCTCTTGGTAAAAAGTGGCTCCAAAGTCTCCAGATAGCTAATGTCATCCAACACCGCATCAAAAACTTTGGGTGGATTGAAATACCAAGTTTTGGATGTTTAAAGTTGGTGATCGAGTCTTATTATTTAATTCACAAATAGGCCACATCCCTCAAGCTCCATTAGATGGGCCCTTATCGGATATCCGGAAAGGTTGGATCCCAAAATTTTGAAGCTGCACAACTGATGAATGGTGTGAAGCTGCCCAAGGATGACTGCTCAAGGTTGAACGCTTTTTGGCTCAAGCCTTATTTTGGAAGTGTACTTGAACCCACAATTTATTCTATCTTGGTTCAAAATATTAATAATATACCACATGTCATGCATGCTTTGTTTGTTTATTCACATACATCTAATCAATCTTTTGGTTGTTGTGGTCACACTTATTTTTGCTGCCTTGTCACTTTAATTTGTGATGTCTTAGATTATAACTATAACCATAAATAGATGTGCACCATCATCATCTCTCGATATATAGAATATTTTCCATTGTAATCGTGTTATCTCTTTGAGACTTCACTATTTACTTTCTTGCAATCATTCTTTCATTTTTGCAACCTTTGTGCTCCCACACCTATTCTTTCATTAACCTTTGTGCTCCCACACCTATTCTATTCTTTAAGTTTTCTTGGTTCTTGTCTTCTTGTTGTCATCATGGTGGAACTCAAGAAGCTCCCTACTATCCTAGATGTGAATGTTGATTCCACTAGGTTATGGCTAGAAAGGGTTGGCCTTTTGTAGTTCACCTCACTACTCCTTGGACTACTACAATGGAACCCTTTCTACACCGACATAGTAGGTGGCAACCCATAAAAACACAGCACGGTGAAGACATCTCAAGGGGTGTATGTGCTGACATACCTGTCTGAGTTTTTCCATTTTCCTTTGGAAGGCCGAGTGAAGGCCAGATAAAGATACCCTGCCACTTACATGGAGCGGTTCTTTGGGCCAAGGGGGTGGTCAAAGAATACAAGATCACAGGACATCCTAACTCGGTGAATCAGATTCATTTCTGATTCCTTATAGAAATGGTGTTGTTCACCCATAAGACAACGTACATGCCCAAGAGGGCATTGGCCACATCTACCTTTTGGTGGATGCAGGGGTGAGAATTTCTTGGGCCACAATTCTATATGCACAGCTCATGGTTGAACTGAAGAATCTTAACCCCAATTTTGGCATTTTGGCAAAACAAAAACAACCCCATTTTTGCACTTCTTATATCAGGGGGTGTCTCCCACTCCAAATTATGTGTACTCTTTGACTCTGTCGGTGAGACCAGACATCAAGAAATGCCCCAATTTATAAAGAAGGTAAAGATTCATGGTAGGGTATGCCAAAAATGATATCCTGTAAGGTACATAGTGTACCAATATAAATCATACAATATGAAAATGAAGAACCATAAATGAATAATGAGATCCACACTCCAAGGACATGGAGTGACATAGTGTACCAATATAAATCATACAGTATGAAAATGAAGAACCATAAATGAATAATGAGATCCACACTCCAAGGACATGGAGTGACATATGAACACTACCATATGGATGATAATCTACATAATCTACCAATGTAGACTCTAGCAACTGTATCATGGGTTAACAAATGACCCATCACTAAATGAGTGTGCACATATGCTCGGGTGAAAAAACCTCCTAAAGAGAGAAAAAGTGCCCCAACCCATTATTAGCCTATGTCCACACATTACTATCATATAAATGCTACAAATCTCCCCTGTAGTGATAATGTGAACATGTATAAGGATCATGTGGCCCGAAATAGCCCAAGGCTTTCCGAAAAGCTTCAAACTTCTCTTGTGAGAGAACCCCGTTGTGAACATATATGCCATATTATCATGTGCAAAGACATAAGCCAGGCTAATCTCTCCTGCAATGAGCCTTCCCCTAACATAATGATAATGCACCTCAATGTACTTTATGCAAGCATAAAACACTGGGTTCCTCGCAATGGCTAATGCACTCTAGCTACTGTTAGTGAAGATGGAGGTGGGGGATTGTTGTCCACCAACATCTGCATTTGTGGATAACTCTTGGCTCTCTTCGCCACTCTTATCCTTATCTACAATATCACACTCTTCCTCATCCATCCCATCAACTATAGAACTCTGAGAAATCTTGTTCTCCTCCACTACCAAGGACTTCATCTTCTCTCCCTCCTGTAAGTGTAAATAGAGGTCACGAAGCTTTTTCTTTAATGCTTCCAAACGCCACATGATCCACATGCTTCCTTTGATCTCTCTTGACAATGAGGCTCTCCCCAACATAATGCACCTCAATGTGCTTTATGCGAGCATGAAACACTGGGTTCCTCGCAATGACTAATGCACTCTAGCTACTGTGTTAGTGATGATGGAGGTGGGGGATTGTTGTCCACCAACATCTGCATTTGTGGATAACTCTTGGCTCTCTTCGCCACTCTTCTCCTTCTCTATAATCTCACACTCTTCCTTATCCATCCCATCAACTATAGAACTCTGAGAAATCCTATTCTCCTCCACTACCAAAGGACTTCATCTTCTCTCTCTCCTGTAAGTGTAGATAGAGGTCATTGAAGATTTTTCTTTAATGCTTCAAAACACCACATAATGCAAACATAATCCACATGCTTCCTTTACATTTCATATGCTCCTTACAATGCTCACCATTTTCATCATTCCATACATATGCTTTGCAGAGCCCTTCATGATATCTATCCACCATCACCCCTTTGGCCCAATCATATTCCACAACATGGACAAATTCAAGTAGATAATGCAATTCCTCTTTGAAAGCAAGAGGACAATATCTCTCCTTGTGAGGGTTTTGGGCAATGTTTGGCATTGTGCCCAAAAGCATCACGGTAAGAACAAATGGGCATTCGGAAGATCGATGCCCATCATCACCACAATGGCAGTAGAGCTTCACCATAATGGGGAAAGAATTAGCCCACCATCCCATATATAAATATCCATCCAATGTGAGCATATAGAATCTCCATGAAAGCTTTTCTCATCATTTTAAGAAAGATATAAGAGTTGAGAAACCATAGTCATCATGAAAACCTCATCACGGATGATGGAAATTTAAGTTCAAAATTTGGAACTCACAGTCGGCTTAGATTTCAAACTTCAGAAGCTACAGCGCCTATAACTTACAGAGTTGGCACCCATCAGCAATCTGGCTAGAGAGCAATGGATGGCAGACATACAGCTGGGCAGATCCATAATGAAGCATCAACACCACCACCAACCATAGTGGATTAAGGAGATTGGAAGCATGCATGCATTGATGTCAACCTTGGTCGCCTTGCAGTGGATTTGGGTAACTTCCACCCCTAGGGGAGGATGCCATCAAGAGCAACATCCAATTTGGAAGAAAGAAGGCGTGCCACAGCCCACAACAGCCGATTACATATTGGTGTAGTTTGAAGCAAAATCATGAGTGAGGGCAAATCGAGAATAATGTCATGCATCATATCATGCAAGATGGTAACCCAATCCAAATATGTCATTTGGGCATAGGATATGTGCTTCTATGACACATGCATGTAGCTAAGCTATTGAATACATCTAATACTTCTTCTGGAGATCAGTTTTAAATGCCCTCAGCTCTAGATTCCTCTAGCTATATAGTAAGGAAATTGCATTACGACCTTGTGTGTGTGTGTGTATGAGGTCCACTAGTCCTCTAGCCCTATAGTCAAGAAATTACATTACAACCTTGTGTGCATGTGTGAGGTTCACCATGAACTAGAGGAAGACATTTCGATCACGATGACTCCACATCAGGTGGACATTTGCTCAGGGGCACAGTATCTCTGCTGAGATGTTGAACAATGCATTTGACCATGTTCCAATTTAGCGGTGGTAACTCTAAATTATAATGGCCCATAATCTCAAGAGAGTGTTGGATAAAATCACATCATCTCTCCATTTCTCTTTCCAATACTTTCATAACTTTGTAATGCTTCACCTCCTCTTGATCATAAATTCTTCATATTCATCAAGCTTCTCTGTGGCAACAGCATGGAGCTCTACACCAGACTAAGCTTTCCTTTCGAGAAGCAGAATCACTATTTTTTGTTTCTACTTAACTCTTTTCTAGCTCTTGATTTGACATCTTTAGAGCTAGGTTTTCATCAAAAAGCTCTTTTACTCTGTTAGAGTAAATAATGGTATGTTCTCTAAGAATCTTTAACTCCTTCAAATGGTCGACGTCCTGTGCTAGAGCCAGTTGTATTTAGGGTAGCATGAGTAACATCCATATTTTCAGATGGGCCTCCGAATCCACCTGTGTGTGTCAAATCCATCTTTTAAATTTTAGGTTTGGCAGGTTTGCAAGTTGAATCCATAATCAATTTAAGAAATATGGGCTATTTTGTTTTGGCAAAATTGGGGTTAAGATTCTTTAGTTTAGCCATGAACTGTGCATACATAATTGTTGCCCAAGAAACTGCCATCCCTGCATTCGCCACCATAAGTAAGATGCCTGATGCCCTCTTAGACATGTATGATCTCATCACCATTTTGTAAGGATTCACCGAGCTCATGATCTTGTATTCTTGACTGCCCCCTTCAGCCCAAAGAACTACTCCATGTCATCCATAGAAAGTAGCATGCATCTCTGTTTGGCTTTCCAAAGAAAGATGGAAAAACTTGAACATGTATTCTGGACTCAACACATACACCCCTTGAGGCGTCTTAAATACTCCATTCTTTAGGGCCACCACAAAGTTTGTCGATGGTGCAGAAAGTTTCTTCATCGCAATAGTAGCCCAAGGAACAAGGTGAACCATAGAGGGCTGACCCTTTCTAGCCATAACTTGGTGGAATTAGTATTCACATCTAGGATATTAGAGTTTATCAAATTCCACCACGATGAGACAGTAAGAAGACAAGAACCATGAAAACTCAAAGGTTTGCAAAAGCAAACAAACAATTGCAAGTAAGCAAACAATGAAAGCTCAAAGTGATAACATGATCACCACAATAGAACATACTATAAATCAAGATGATGATGGTGCACGTGTGTTTATGATTACAATCATAATCCAAGATGTCCCAAATAACGACCACATCAACTAAAAGATTAATTAGATACATGTGAATAAACACCCCTGCTAAACGAAGCATGCATGACACATGGTATATTATTAACATTTTGAACCAAGATAGAATAAACTATGGGTTTGGGTACACTTCCAAAATAATGCTTGAGCCCAAAATTGTTCACCTCCTTTCGGCAGCTTCACACCATCAATCATTGCAAGCTCAAAAGTTTCAGATCCAATCCAATCTTTCTGGACTCCGGTAAGGACCCATCCAGTAGAGCTTAGGCTTTTTGAGATGCGACCCCATCCGCGAATTAAATAATAAGACTGGATCACCAACTTCAAGCATCCAAAACTTGGTATTTTGATCCACCCAAAGTTTTTAGTGTGACATTTGGATGATATTAACCGTCCACACAGACTCCATAGCCACTTTTCACCAAGAGCAAGTAATTACTAAATCCAACGCTCCTCCAACCCTTCCAAAGAAAATCTGGCAAAAATTGCTATTCATAGGTTAAGCACTACGAATTTCATTAAGACCATTGCTTCCAAACCAAATACCATTGAAAACAACATTTTCCAAGTTGTTGACTTGTAAGCCATCTCCAGAACGCCCAAAAGGCAGAATGAAGTTTTTGCTTCCAAACCATATACCATTGAAAACAACATTTATCTAGTTACTGACTTGTAAATCTAGCAAAAACTACTATCTATAGGTTAGGCACTACAAATTCCATTAGGACCAGTGCTTCCAATCCATATACCATTGAAAACGACATTTGCCTAGTTGTTGACTTCTTGTAAGTTGTCCCAAAACAGAGGCTTGATGTTGTCTTTAAAAATCTTGATGATGATGGAGCTCAATTGAACCCAGCCAAATGCAAACATCAGCATCCACCACCAAGCTAACTTTCTTGCCAAATTTGGCTTGTTTTTACCAAGACAAACAAAGCGTGATGATCCACATGGAATGTAAAATGGTTGCCCACACCAGGAGGTAATGCACGGATTTATTAATTGAATAGGTCATGCCAAGAGCTTCATGTTCTATTGTGAAGTTCTAATACATGAGATAAGCAACATTGAGTAAGAATCTTAGGCTATGCCACCAAATCTAACCCAAAAATTGGCCTAGTTCCTTAAGATTATGAGGGGCCGTCAATCCCTTGATCACCCTGACCTTCTTGGGATCTAGAGCTATTGCTATAGCTACTGACAACATGTGTCCCAAGTGAAATTTGTTGGCCATTATAAAAGTACGCTTTGTCGGATTCAAGCTTAATAGGGCGGAACAAAACTTTTCAAGACACAAAGAAACAAAAAGACTAAATGCTCCACCACTTTACTAAACACACTGAATCTAAAAATATTGATGTGGATATAATCAAAAAGTCATAAAAGATTTCTTGCACCATTCTCCAAAAGTAGCCAGAGCAACTTGAGGCTAAACATCATCAAATTAGATGCAAATGCTCCCCATTCATTTATAAATATCATCTTTTCCCTATCTTTTGGAGCCATCAACACTTGATTGTATCCACTATAGCCATCGGAATAGGAATACATTTCATGGTCTGCCTACATCATCCAGCAGAGAACCTATAAATGGGAGTGGAATCTTAGTTGCTTTATTTAGCTTTTTGTAATCCACATAGACTTGCAGTTTCCATTCTTTTGTGGTACTATTACTATGGGTATGTCACCATGTCTACTAGTGGTTGGGTAGATGAATCCCACCTTCAATTTCTTCCCTCACTAGTTTAGCATAATTTGAATTTATATGGTATCATTGTTGTTGTCTTACTAGAACTGCATTTTCTTTCTAGATTTATATGCTACTGATAAAACTAAGGATCTACCCCCTTATTGTAACTCCACACAAAGACATTCGTATATGAGCTTATCATCTCACAAAGACATATGTATAAAACTAAGGATCTACCCCCTTCTTTGCAACTCCACACAAAGATTCGTATATGAGCTTAACATCTCATGCGGCTTTGTCTTGAATTCCAGTTCCACCTTTGCACTTACCCGTACTATCTTTGAATTTTTCAATGTCTTCTAACTTGTCCTCTTTGACTCTACAAGTGTGCCACATTTCTCTCTCATGCACTTCTTTAGCTGCCACCATAATTTTATGTCATTGGGCATGCCCGCTAGATCCAGTAATTGAGACGAGTGTCGGTGATTGAGATTGGAGTGCCGATGATGTATGAGAGCCATCCACTGGGGTGTATTGAGATACTATCCAATCAACATCTACCTCAAATAATGAGACTAGATCTAGATTATATTTGAGGATCTCCCCCCTCATCCACATCTACCCTATCTAACCAATTCAATCCTTCAACAGCACAAAATTGGGTAGACTAACTTCCATAGCTGGTCTCTGGATGCTACTGTAACCCGGACTTTTTTCTTCTAGTTTTTGAGATGTAGCTCAAAAACGCTTGATCTTTGCTTGCCACAACCATGGTCTACATAGTGGCATGGGGTATGATTCAAAAATCTCTTCCATCTGCAGGACTATGAAAATCACTAGGAAAGCAAATTGTTTTTCCTCATAGCTGCACTATGAACTCAGGAAACAGAGCTTCAAAAACTAAGCATACCTAGTAGCAGCATCTTTTTATCGAGAATCAGCTGGAGGCGGGCCAAGGAGAAAAGGGATCATCTACATGTGGCCAAAGCTCGTATGGCAACTTTGGAAATTACCAAGGATACATAAGTATATGAACTATTAGCTGCACACAGCTTGATATGAGGTCAAGTGTAGGTAGCTTATGGAAAGTACATTCAAAATGTTAAATTGATTATAAATTCAACCTACAAGCCATATGCCTTGCAAATGCAAAATCCAGAAGATGGATCCTGTGAATTGATTATAGATTTAATCTACGAGCCATTACAAATACAAAATTTGGAAGATGGATTTGGTGACATGTAAATCTAGAGATCCATCCAGAAATCCATATGTTACTCATGCTACCTTGAACACAACTAGCTCTAACCCAAGTTTAGAAATGCCCACCACTTTAGATAAAGGTACCCAGGCAAATCATTTGGAGGAGTTAATATTATTAGAGAGCAGGCCATTCGTTACTCTAACGAAGTAAAATAACTTACTAATGAGCTTACTGATGAAAACCTAGCTCTTAAAAATGTCAAATCAGTTGTAGAGATAAGAGTTGAGCAGTTCTAATCCAGACCAAGTCTCTAATAGAGGAGAAAAAGAGAGACCCTAGGGAACGCACCTCAAAGGAGGGCCTCTCAGGACTACTACTCTTCCTCTGCTCTGATCCAAATCAAGTCTCTAATAGAGGAGAAATAGAGAGACCCTAGGGAGCACACCTCCTAGTAGGGCCTCTGCACTACTACTCTTCCTCTGCTTTGATCCAAAACCCGAAAAAAAACTTCCCTCGCCCAGAAAGCATGGGCGATTCCTCTAGGATATTTTTATTCTAACCTAGTCAAGAGCCTTAACTAACCAAACTAATTCGACCGAACCCGTAAGTCACATGGTCAGATCAAGGAAGAGACTTGCACTTGGATCATAGCCCGAGCACCGTATGGTTAGCACCCTCTAAGCTGAAATGATTGAAAAGTGATACAGTGATGTCGAAAAGATTCAACTTCTCAAAAAGAAAGCTCAAGCCTTTGTAGAGCACCGTGTTGCCACAAAGAAGCTTGATGAGTATGAAGAATTTATGCATTGGAAAGAAATAGATTAGCAAGAGGAGGTGAAGCATAGTGCAAATGTATTGGCAAAGAAAAGGAGAAATCCAGAGCCAAAGGCATTTAAAGCTTATCTCCTCCAGAAGTAGTATCACATATATCAAGTAGTTTTCCTAGATTACCAACACCCAAATGACATATCCAGATTGGGTTATATGGGTATATCATATCAAGAAATTTCAGCATCTGAATATATCTTTTCTTATCTGCGATTTCCATCTCGTATTTTAGTGGATCTGACTTTTGTCCGTGGATCAGACAACACATTGTTGGGTGTGCCAGGCTAGGAAATAGCGCTTAGTAGTAGGTTATATTTAAGCTTATACTTTAGTTAGCTTAGTCGTCACATTTTCAACTTATCTTTAGTTATCAACATTCGTAACTAAATGGGTACTATCTTTTTGTATCCTAAACTGGTGTAGCTATGTAAGTGCAAAGGACAATCTATTATACAGAAGAAGATTCATTTAGTGGCAATATACCTCAATGTTTGGTGATCTTTGTCTTCGTCTTCTTTGCATGATTGTTTATTTGATTGCTTGAGTATTTCTTGTGTATAGTTAGTTATTTAATACATTAATTTCACCGTGGTGGTCATCTGCCAACACCCACTCTCACTCAGAATCAGACTTGCACACTCATCTCACTCTCACTCAATGTTTTTCCAAGAATATGAGAATATGGCAAGAATTCACAATTACTCTCAATCTTATGAATTTGTCTAAAAGAAAAATTCGGTGATGAAGAAGAAGCTAGATCTGTTGTGCTTTTCCTTCATGTAGATCCACACTTTGAATAGTATGCATGTGTCGGTAATGGTGGCAAAGGTGCTCAAAAATAGAGTGCCTCAAATAGTTGGAAAGACAAGTTTGGAGTAATATGTAAGTTGGCAAAAAAAGTGATGCTTTTTTTTGGAGTAATAGTATGCATGTGTCAATAATGGCAAAGGTGCTCAAAAATAGAGTGCCTCAAATAGTTGGAAAGACAAGTTTGGAGTAATATGTAAGTTGGCAAAAAAAGTGATGCTTTTTTTTCCTTCAAATGTGGAAACCTATTTTCAAAAGGTTGCAACTTTTCTTAAAGTGTTGAAACTTGTCTTTCAAATATACACATCATTTTGATAAAACTATTAATTGATCTAGGCATATAAATAAAGCTGAATGGTCCAACATTGAACATGGTTTTTTAAGGGCTTGACAAATAAAGCTAGGGGCCCTATTTAAATGGTCAGCATTGAACATGCTTCTTTTGAGGGCTCAACAAATCAGGATATGTAGGATGGTCTACATCAATGTTTGGGTTGAGGGTAAAGGACTCTAGTTTTAACACTACGTGAAAATGGTAAGGTATCTCTCTCTCTCTCTCTCTCTCTCTCTCTCTCTCTCTCTCACACACACACACACACACACACACACAACATAGATACGGATGCATGCATGCGCACGCGTGTGTGTGTGCGCGCACACACACACACAATCACTTGTTGAGTGAAATTCTAGAATGGGGCTATTGTTTATTGTGTGGATTCCTCTCCTGGCCTTTCTCACTACCCATTGCTTTGTCTCTCTCTCTCTCTCTCTCTCTCTCTCTCTCTCTCTCACACACACACACACACACACACACAATCACTTGTTGAGTGAAAGTCTAGAATGAGGCTATTGTTTATTGTGTGGACTCCTCTCTTGGCCTTTATCACTACCCATTGCTTTGCGTGGCTCGATATCTCCTTAGTGTGGACCCTTGATCTAATAGAAATTTAACCTTTTTCATTTTGACATCTTTCAATGTTGGTGTCAAGGGCTTCACATGTTACTTTTAGGACATTCCCTACATGAGGGACTTCAAGTATGTGGGTAACTTATTAATGGATACCTTGTTTATGATAAACTTAAGTAGTTTTTATATAGTCTTTGCATGGCATCTTTTAATAATGATCTATTCTTTCGTCTTTTTTAAATACCTTGGCATATTTTTTCTATTACTTTGCAAATTAAAGCATTAGAGTGGTTTAAACTCCCTTATAGAGTGATACTAACTACCCAATATATACATGAGCCACCACCTTGGTAGTAATGATGGTGGATTCATACGATGTTAATGCACTCTCAAAGTGAGGCTTCCCATTTCCTACCTCATTGTTCCTCTTGATAGACTGTGTGTGGCATCGCACTCTTGTCTCCTTGCCTAGTTTTGTTGTTTGACCTGTCTCCTTGTGGCCTCACTCACAGCTAATTACATGCAGTTATTTTATAAATATATGCTTAGCCTCATAAACCTTGCTTCTCATAGTTTTCTTTGCTCAATTAATCTACATGTAGCTCAAGCATGATCTTTTCATTTTTGAACACATGAGCATGCTGCAAGTCTTGCATGGATTAATGTTTTTTCTCTACATTTCTGAACACATTGCAAGTCTTAGTGATGTCTTTCCTCCACATTTCTAAACACACTACAAGTCTTGCATAGATTAGCGTTGTCCTTTCTCCCCATGTTACTTAGGAGCCCTGCTACTCACCAAGGATAGTGCCTTCTCTCTATAAATTTAACAAAACATGCATCTCTAACGTCATTGCTTAATGCTCATTGGTTACATAATTGCTTATAAGCTCTCCTACATTATGTTTGCTAATCGATATCCCATCTGATTACTTTGTTCCCCCCTGTGGTAGATCCTTTTAGTAGTTAATTTTTTCTCTACTAGGCACATCATGTCTGGTTGCCACTCGAAGGAGTCCCACTCGAAGGTGATTTTCATGGGTGCTCAAGCCACGTGGGGTGCCATGGGGGGAGCACCAGCTAGGATATCAATCCAAGACCTCTTGATCTTGAGTAAGTGCACCCAACCGCTATGCTATAACTCCCTTGGCCTGATTACTTTATCTTACAGTGGTCTACTTGCTTTAACTTCATGCTTTTAATATCAAGTGTTTCCTTTGCCTAGATGGTGGAGCCTATTTGCTACTGTCCCCTGAGTTCTTGGTACGACATGTTCAACATACGCTACCTTCATATGGCCACATAACTTCCCTAAAAGAGTGGCCTTTGTATATGGAGATTATGATCATGGTCTTGCATATGTGGTCAGGCTTAAGCCTTGTGTACGAAAGATTCCCACCTGTTTCATTTCTATTCTTAGCAACATAGTTCAGTCTAAGGTTTGACACCTTATTTTTATATGTATTTCTCTAGTGCTTGAGATTAGTCATAACTTTGATGATCAACATGCTTTCTTAAGCTTTAAACATCACTCTTGCCTATGTGATAGATTTAACATAGTATGTTTTATATAGCTTAAAGCCTCGATGTGATAAGATCTTAATCCTCTTGTCTTTGGCTATGTTACCATCAAGATGCTTATGAGATGATTAAACTTAGAGTATTGTCATGTCTTTTGCCTATTTTTATGCGCATCCATACTCACATTTATAGGATGTAATTTATATAACTCTAAGGCTTTTGGGTGATATTTACCTTTGGTTCCTATAAATGGATATGTGATATAATGTTTTCCCTTGGTCTTAGTTATGCACATATTAGACTGCTTGCAATCATATAATTTATACTCTCATGTGATATAATAGATATGTGATATAATGTTTTCCCTTGGTCTTAGTTATGCACATATTAGATTGCATGCAATCCAAGCATATAATTTATACTCTCACAACTTATTGATGTCCTAGTATATGTAGTTATGCTTAGAGGTTGTTTATAATTTATATTCTCATAACTTATTGATGCATAGTATGTAGTTATGCTCGCCATCTTCATCTTTCAATCTATAAAGATGTGACATTAATGATGACAAGGGGGATAAGTGTTGACATGTGCCTTCCTCTTAAACAAATTTCAAGCACTAGCTTGTGTTGTTTTTGGATCGTGGCAAGTAAGAGTTCTACCCTTTCAGCTTTATGGAGTAGTGTATGGCATTAGATGGTAGATATAACTTTGATACTCGACATGAACACCTAATGTTATCACGATCTCATGTTGCAATTATAAGGGTTCATGGAAATTACCAAGGAACTTGTGTGGTAGTCTTTCTTATGAATTGAGTAAATCACCAAGAATGTCCATTCATATGTACCTAATGGTTTTCCCATAATTGGTTTATGTTTAGCTCAATAAAATGTCGTTCAAATTGATTCGACAATGAGGTAGGTCCATGTGTAATTCACTAGATAAAGTGATATCGACAAATTGGAAAATAGAACACACACACACACAGACACACACACACACACACACACACATACATGAATGCATGCATGTGCACACACACCCACACACACACGCGCATGTGAGCTTACTCTTTAAAAACCTATCTACACCATTCCATTCATGTAGGCAAAAGGCTATATAGAAAATGGTAGCCCTGCAACAAGCGTGTGTGAAATTGCATCATCTGACAAAGTTGACCAGTGCACCACAGACATATTGGTGTTGCAGACAAGATGCATGAGCTTAGGCACATGCATTGTGTGGCAAGAAACAAATAAGGTGTCACCTTACAAAATAGAGGAATTCAAATTTTAAGAACAAATTTTATGGTGGGAAAGTTTTGGAGAACGACATCATCATGTAAATTTATAGCCTATAGAGATTGGGTATGTGGTTTTATAGATTAAAAAAAAAACATACCGTGGGAGAACTACTAATATCAATGCCACCAATAAGGATTGTTATCATTATATGATGCCTTATGTTATATGTACAGCTTATAGAAGGCTTGGCATCATTATTATGTACGAAATAGAAGGCTTGTTATCATCATTCTTATATGTAGCATGTCATATGCATAGCTTAAGCCTTGTAAATAATTCTTCAAACATGACAAACACAATTTGGTGGCTGATTGGGTGATGGGATATGTTGGTGACACATGGATGATGTGATAAAAGGGGGAAGCCATAAAATGTGATAAAAGGGGGATTTTTTTTTATTTTTATTTTTTGGGGGGCCTTAAAGGGGAAGATCAAAAGCCATAAAATGGGATGGTCCCTTACAAGGAGAACAAAAAAATTAATTCAAATAAAGAAAAAGACAAGAAAAGTGCTATCATTATAAATACAATTTTACAACAACAATCTCTTCCTTTTTTCACCATCCTCTCTTTGCATTTGCACTGCAGAGCCAGCTTTTGTGTTTTGTTGGTGTTGTGGGTTGGCTACTTGCTGCAGCAACGCCAGATCTCTTGCACTTGTTAGAAAGCAAGCTTCTCAGATCAATCTGCCTTTTGGGTTCGCTTTGTTTTTTTGTTTTTTTTCCTTAAAATTTCTTGAAAGGATGGCACAAATTCAGACTCCTTTGGTCCAGCAGGGAGCTTCTATGGCTGCAAACCAGTATGCTTCAACATCTTTGTATGTGGGAGATCTCGACCCTTCCATCTCCGAAACGCAGCTCTACGAGATTTTCAATCAGATTGGCCTCGTCCTCTCCATCCGAGTGTGCCGGGATCTCATCACCAAACGATCGCTTGGATACGCCTATGTCAATTACAACACCGCCCAAGATGGTATGCTAATCAGGTTTTAATACGGCTTGCTAATTGCGTTTTTATTATGCTATGCTGGGTTTTTAATTGCTTGCTAATTGGGTTTTGGATGATATGCTAATCATGCGTTTTTAAGGGTGTGCTAATTGGGTTTTAGATGATATGCTAATCATGCGTTTTCCTTTCTTGCAAACCAAACCACGGGTCATGCCCTGCGTCTCCCAGTGCCATAACCCATCACACTCTGCCAATTTTTGATACATTAATTTGGCTCATATTTCCCACACTTTTATAAAGTGTTAATTTCTTGGTGCATTGAACTCGCTTATAAAATCCACATTGTATGTATGCTTCACAACATCCTTGAGATTTGCAAATCCACATTGTAGGTATGCTTCTCAACATCCTTGAGATTTGCTGGTCTAATCTCTCTCTCTCTCTCTCTCTCTCAAGTTTTCACTTTGAGAACCATGGGTCATGCTCAACAATGGAGGATGGGACCACGTGCAAATGCCGTTTTTCCACATGGATCGTCATATTGTGCCCCCTTAATTTGGATCATATCATCCACATTGTGTCAAGTGCCTTGTTTGGTTCACCAAATCGGCTCGTATTACACGAACATAGCTCTAGATTTACTGCCATAGGATTTGAAGCCATATTGGCAATGCTGTAGCTTGAAGGCTTTGATGGGAAACAAGCATTTCTATTGAATTGATCTACACCATGCCAACACAGCTTATTGGCTTATAAAACCCACTTTGTACAAACTGCTAGCAATTCTTAGGCATATCTTTAAGGTGATTGGTGGAATGGCAGTGCGGTAATGTGAAGGCTTCAAGAAGACAAAAGTCCACATTGTATGAAGTGTGGCAGGGATGAGAACTATTGATGGCCATTGTACTCATTACAGTGGTTTCTTTTTGCAGCAACTCGTGCACTGGAATTGCTGAATTTTACTCCAGTTAATGGTAGACCAGTCAGGATAATGTTTTCTCACCGAGACCCAAGCATTCGTAAGAGCGGAACAGGCAACATTTTTATAAAAGTATGTGAAAGTCCTATCTATCTTATGATTGAAATCAAAGGGATTTTTTTTTCCTCTTGTAAATATTAATCACTAGTTTGTCTGTCGCGTGTTATAGAACCTTGATAAAACCATTGACAACAAGGCTCTTTACGATACATTCTCTGCATTTGGCCCTATATTATCTTGCAAAGTTGCCACTGACAGCAACGGCCAGTCGAAGGGATATGGTTTTGTTCAATTCGAACAAGAAAACTCTGCTCAAAATGCCATAGAGAATGTCAATGGTATGCTTTTGAATGACAAGCAGGTTTATGTAGGGCCTTTCATAAGGAGGCAGGAAAGGGAAAGGGACAGCGGCACTTCTCGATTCAATAATATATATGTGAAAAATCTTGCTGACACAACTGTAGAGGATGATTTGGAGAGGATTTTTGGTGTACATGGGGCAATCAGCAGTGCAGTGGTTATGAGGGATGCAGATGGACAGTCTAAGTGTTTTGGGTTTGTTAACTTTGAGCGTGCGGAGGATGCAGCAAAGGCTGTTGAGGCTCTGAATGGTAGTAAGTTCAATGACAAGGAGTGGTATGTTGGAAGGGCACAGAAGAAGTCTGAGAGAGAAGCTGAATTAAAAGCAAAATTTGAACAAGATCGGAAAGCCAGAATTGAAAAGTATCAAGGTGTCAATTTGTACCTAAAAAATCTTGAGGATTCCATTGATGATGAAAAGCTAAGAGGGCTGTTCTCTGATTTTGGCACCATAACTTCTTGCAAAGTAAGGACGTGTTGATATGGTGTCTTAGTGTCTTTATGTTTCGTAGATTGTGTATTCTCAAAAGCAAACCAAATCCCCCCCCCCCCCCCCCCCCCCCAAAAAAAAAAAAAGTTTTTATATTTGCGTATCTGTGTGTATGTAGGAGTGTGCATTTGTATATGCGTATGTATGTAGGCATGCCATTTGACTGGCACATGTAGCACATGTGTGACAAGTGCTGGCTTTTGGTGTCCCTGGTCTTTATGTTGGCTTGATTTGCTTACGATTGAAACTAGTTTGTTGGATATAGGTAATGAGAGATCCTCAAGGTCAAAGCAAGGGTTCAGGATTTGTCGCATTCAGCTCTTCAGAAGAAGCATCACGAGCAGTAAGTTCAGTTTGCATTCATGGGCTGTGTGCAAAAAGACATTATGGACCTTCTTGTTTGACACTTAATGATGTCAAATGATGCAGGTCACAGACATGAATGGGAAAATGGTCGGTAGCAAGCCTTTATATGTTGCACCTGCACAAACGAAAGAGGAAAGGAGGGCAAGGCTTCAAGTAAGACCAAGAAGTTCCCATATGTGTCGTGCTCCCATTATTTTCATTAGGATTCAACATTCAAGTTGAGAGTTTTGGCCAATGTTGGTAAAAGCAAATTTTATTGGTTTTTTGTTTCACAGGCCCAATTTGCTCAGCTACGTGCTCCAGTGGGTGTTAATGCAGGTGTGCAGACCAGTTTGCCAGCGTTTCATCCTGGAGCTCCGGGTATGGGGCAGCAAATATTCTATGGTCAACCTCCACATGGATTGATGCAACCTCAGGTCAGAGCCTCCAAAATGTTTTGCATCTCATAGTGCAATGTGAGTTTGGCCTGTAATCTTGGGGTTGTCCAAAATATTTTTACTCAAAAAGATCAGTTTGTCATATGTATATACTATGTATATACTGGTGGGTGACCCATGATATTTTTGCTATATGTATCTATGTACATACTAGTTTGGCGATCCATGGTGATAGAGTTTTAAACCATGAAGTGCATGCCTGCATGTGTGTGGCAAAAACAGAAACTTCCAAGGGCGAGTTAGGAAGTGCCAGATTTTGCCACGTGATTTTTTTTTTTTTTTTGGGGTGTGGATGTATTATGTGAACAGCACATAAGGTCAAGTGAGATGTCACATTGCAGGACATGGGATCACCACGAGCCACCTTATGGCTCCTACATTGCTGGTAAAACATGCATTTGAGCAATGCCAAGTACGAGGTGCTTCTCTATAAGCTTGTCAGAAGGACCCAAAAATGGAACTCACAGTGTATTGCACAGGAAATTTGCATGTGGGATTATTTACTCTCATACTTGTTCTTTGGTGAAATAATTCCTGAAGGAAAGCTAACCAAAAAAATTAGTGAGTGGATATGAACTAGGTTAGAAAAAATAGGGCTAATTTTGGAGACTCGAATATAGCCATCCCAGATACAGACCTCGACCAAGAACCTTCCTAATATGTTGGCAAAAACATGTCTTAATGACCAAAACGGTTGATTGTTGCAACCCATGAAAATGTCGTGTAAAACTTTCCTTGAGAGAGGTACAACGCATGTCATGTGCACCCATTGCACTTGGGTGGCTTGGTGTTATGACAGGACCAGAAGTTGCAACCCGTGTCTCGTGCACCCCTTGCACTTGGGTGACATGGTGACATGACAGGACTAGAAAATGCTTGGGCCGTGGGAAGTCTAGGCAGTTATAGATGCACAAACCTTACATAGTTTTGTGACCCACTTGAAGTTGATGTTTGTTGAGATGTATTGGCAGCTTATTAGGCCATGCTAGACGTTCAGGTAAGTAGCCGATAGGCAAGACACCCCAGTCAAGCAGCTGGACGGCCCATTTGTACAGCGCAGGATAAGTCTAGACAGGTTGGGCATTTGGTCTGGCAGTAGTAGCAGGTTTAATAGTAGGTCATACAGCGGGCCAACCAGTAGAAGGCGGAAGATTGTGCCCTATAAATAGGCCCTGCCTTTCCCAACCAAGGCATCTGATTCCTAGATCAGGGAAAAGTCAGTAGAGCATCACTAAGGCATCTAGCAATGCATCAAATCCAAGACACACACCACCCCACTTTAGTAGAGGAGCGTTTTGCTGCACACATGCTAAGCGAAGGCATTCTTGGAATCCCGGCCAGTCTGTTCGGGCAAGTACCCATTTGGATCAGCAAGTTGCCGTCTTTTGTTCAGCTTGGATACACAGGCTAGAGCTCTGCTAAGCAAGGAAGGAGATATCTTCACTTCAGGTCAAGGATTATGATCTGGATTGTACTTGTTTCAACTTCATAATAAAGCAAATACGCCGAAAGGTGGGGGACTTTTTAGTGGGTAATTAGCACCCAATGCTGTGTTTGATGTATTTTATTTCTCCTCTATTCTTTTTAGTTATGAAAGGTTCCCCTAGAATTGGAAAATGGATGACATTAACACCATGCATCTTCTACTATCCACTCCGGAGGATGTAGGAGCCACTGTGTTCTCATTTCCCCCACGTGTGGAGGGGTGGAGGCCACCTCGACAAAGCAGGCGACGTACCACTCCCAAATGTTGCGAGATGCCCGTGTTGCCGACGCCATGTCGTGTTGCTCTTCTGTAGTTGGAAAAATCAGGATGTCATCCAAGAAGATAGTCCCTGAACACGCGCATCATCATGCGGTTAAAAGTAGCTGGGGCGTAAGGGCATGACCACGAATTCGTAGTGGGCCTGTTTAGTTCGGAATGCGGTTTTAGGGGATGTCCCCTTCCGCAATTTGTACTTGATGGTAACCCACTTTTTAGGTCAATCTTCGAAAACACCTTAGCTTCATTCAGCCTCTCTAATATGTAGTCAATCCGAGGCATTGGGAACTTGCTTTTGATTGTTAACTTATTGAGAGCATGATAGGCTATGCAAAGTTGGGAGTATCCATTCTTCTTTTTAACAAAAAGGATCGGGGTTGCGAGCGGAGACACACTAGAGCGTATGAAACCATATTGCAGCAACTCGTGGAGTTGATAGTCCAACTCCATTTCCATGGCCTTGCTAAGGCGATATGGAAACTTGCTTGGGGGTTTGGAACTTGGGAGGAGTTGGTCCTCCAGTCTAGATGGGGGGAGCTTAGGGGGGGAGATTGTCCCAACGAAAGGCCTTTTGGAACCGGTCATGCAAGACCTTGTGCTTCTTAGAAGCACTCGTAACCATTTGGGTGGTCTGGACTCTGAACATAGATCACTGCACATGGTGCACCTTTTTGAATCTCTCATTTAGCCTAGATATGGCTAATGACAAGAAAGTTAGGTATCCCTGGCTCAAATTACACATTCTGGGTAATTCGAAAAGTGTGTTGCTCCTAGTCAATGTATGGAGTAAACTTGTGAAACCACTAGATTCCTAAGATAATGTCTATGTCTAGCAACCATAAAATCTCACACAAATTTTGTGCCCTGGATGTCTGACTTAGCACGACGAGCTTCAAACTTGATACTCATTGTCATGCGTGTGCTAAATCCATCCACTTGCTTATCCATTGAGGTTAACAGGAAATGAGCTCACCAATCGTGACCACGCCCTTCGTATTGCCGCTGTCAAATAGGACGACTCCTCTCTGGCCACCTATGTAGTCAAATGTCTTGAGCAACTCATTTCGCTTATACTCTTGGTAATGGTTGCCCTTTTGCTTATCTTCGAGCTCCCAATTAACAATGGTGCCAACTGTAGGATTGGGAGTTGGAGGACTAGCGACAACTTGGGGGGTTGGTGTGGGCGACCAGCTCACCACAGAGACTGTCGAGGTAGGAGTGGTGATTTGTGCAGGGGTCTTCTTAGGGCATGCCCTAGAAGTATGTTCTTTTGTGTGACAAAATAAACATCGTCCCTCCTCTTTATACTATTCGTGCTACTCGGGGTTGAGCTCACCACCCGTCTTGCCGGCCTGAGCCTTTTGGTTGGGAGTAAGGCGAGGTGCATTGTTTGAGTTCTTGGAGCGAGAGGCTTCTGGGGTAAACCCCGATTCGGCCTAGTTCTGGCCCTTGCCATTGGCAGCTGTTGCCTCGGCTACTCCGGGCTGCGGGGGTCTGTGGTTTTTCACTGTTGTATTTCATCTCTGCACTTTGCGCAAACAAAAGTGCCCGATCAAAATCCCGTGGCACAAACATACGCACATCCCATTGGATTTGCGTGTCTAAACCGTAAAGACCTTTCTTGTCCTCTTTTGATTTTTGCAACTGGAAAGCTAGGTGAGTGACTTTATTGGCAAATTGGAGGACTGGTTGTGTGTTTTGGCGCAATCCCTGATACTCATTCTCGAGGCGCTCAAGATAGTGAGGCAGTAGAAACCGCTTCTTGAGGTCCATAACAAATTTGTCCCATTCATAGGTAGCAATCCTAAAGTTGGAGTTTGCCTGGGCCCAATGTATCCACCAAGAGATGGCTTTCCCTTCTATGTAGCAACTAGCTAAAACAACCTTTTCTACATTTGACTTCCCACCGGTAGCAAATAAGACTCAAATTGATGAATCCATGAGTACAAAGTTGTGGGGTCAAGTTTACCATTATACTTTACTAAAATTCACCCTTTTGTGAAGGTGAGTCGCTTATGCTCCACGTGTCGTCTTTGTTCCTCCGCTTGCATTCGAAGCTCTAACTCTTGTACCTTTAAATCATTTAAAGCACGGGACTGCTGTGTTTACTCTGCAATGGAGGTAGCCGAAGTAGATATCTAGGAAGGTGTCAAATCCCCATAGGATCTCCTCGTAGAACGTTCCTGGTACAAGACTCGAAACTTGCAAACAAACCAAGCAAACGTGAAGGGGGTGTAGGCCTGACTCACCTCCCAACCTTGACAGCCGTGGGCAAGCCCACAAGTCTTGGCTGTCCCCACTGAGCCACGAGCTGAGCTAACTAGATGGACGTACCGACCAATCTCTACCTTGTGACGTCCCATACCGCCACGAAGCTACCCTCGCGGGCCTCAAGACTGTTGCTGGCCTCGGCTGCATAAAGCAGGTGCACTAGATCCAGGCTTCTGACCATAGAGCTCTCACAAAGACACGCGAGACTCTATGAACTAATGACTAACCTTGGCCACCCTTTTATAGACTCTTGGCGGTCATCGGCCGTCCACACTTGGGCGTGCGTGTAGCACACGGTAGATACACACTGTGCACGTGACATACTCCCCTTCCTCTAAGAGCTCACTCCTGAGCTCACTAAAAAGCCAGGGTAATCTCTGTGAAGAGTAGTCAATGTCTCCCATGTAGCGTTGTAACATGCGGAAGCTCTGGGTAGTCTTCTTTCAGCCCTAAACACTCTTGGAAACCTTCTGATGCAAAAACGCACCATCTGATGCAAAAACGCAGGTAGAGAGAGAGTAGAGAGAGAGAGTGAGAAGTGCTGGAAATTCAGTATATACTATGGTACAAAAAGGGTACATATCTGCAGCCCTTGGCTGCCTTCTTGAAAAGGTGATAACACACCAAAACTGCCCTAGACTAGGACTTCTAATGACTCATACCCCTAGTGGGTTGAATGAATAAAACAAAGAGCAAGTGTGCCTTTATATAGGCCTTGGAGTATGTGGGAAACTGGCCGACTGCTGGTCGGCCAGTTACTAATTCATAAAATCTATTAAATGCAGCCGACTGGGTATTCTGGATGCGCCTGCTGCCAGCACCCTCTGTCCTGCAGCCGCCGATAGCCCTCTGGTACTGTTGACGTCAGCCTCCATGCAGCCGACAGCCTTCTGATCCATGCTTTGCTCCAAGTCCTGCTCCATGTCCATCTTCTACTGGTTCATGGTCTTTATCTGTTTTGCCCCTTCTGGATCTAGCCCTGAGAATGTCCATGGCATCTGTGATGCACATGACAAGCGTCCTCCTCAACACGATCCTTCCACTTGATCTTGTATTCCGTGATAAGCGTATTACACAATCTTCTTTCACGAAATCCAAGAATCTTTTCAGGTTCGTGTGGAACAAATGTCATGTCCTCGACATTTACGATTTCTTGAGGAGTAACTAACTGGTCTGTTCCACCCAATACTTCCTTAAGTCTACTGACATGAAGTACAGGATGAACTTTCACATGAGAAGGCAAATCCGATTGATATGCGACTGAACCAATCCGTCGTGTAATACGAAATGGTCCACAGTATCTAGGGGATAATTTCGGAGATCGACCTGTCCGCAAAGTCTCGGAATCTTTCGGAACTCGCAAATACACCATCGTTCCTTCAGAGAACTCTCTAGGTGAACGATGTCTATTAGAATAAAATCTGTCTCTGTCTTGAGCACTTCTAATAGATTCCTTTGCAACTTGTAACATTTCTTGCATATCTTGCAAAAAATTATGCGCTGCATCATGCTGAAGTCGTGAAAATCCCATTGTAACAGGTAATCTAGGTTGAAAACCATACATAAGCATGAAAGGACTAAAACTTGTACTCGTATGCTTAGTACTATTATATGCAAATTCTAACATAGGAAGATAATTCTCCCATGAACTTTGTTTTTTAGAGATATATGTTCGAAGCATATCCTCCAAAATTTGATTAACTCTTTCAGTCTGGCCATCAGATTGAGGATGATATGAGGAACTCAAATTCAAAGTTGTTTCCAACTTCTCAAAAACAAGCCTCCAAAAGTCACTTGTAAACTTAGAGTCCCTATCACTGACTATGTCCTGCGGTAACCCGTATAGTCTAAACAATTGCTCGATAAACTACCTTGCTAATTGCGTAGCTATAATGGTCTTCCGTGTCGGTAAAAATCTAGGCATTTTTGTCAAGCGATCCACCACAACCCAAATAGAATCGTGGCCTTGATGTGTTCTTGGCAATCCGGTAATAAAATCCATGGAAATACTTTTCCATTTATTACCTGGGATTTGCAAAGGATGCAACAGCCCAGCCTGTCTAAAGCGTTCAGCTTTATTTGCTTGACAAACTTGACACTTGAGAACATAATCTTCTACATACCCTTTCATCTTTGGCCAATAAAAAGTGTGTTTCACTAACGATAATTCCTGTGTAGCCCAGGGTGTCTAGCAGAAGGGGCGTCGTGACACTCTTTAAGAATCTTGGACCTAATGTCCGGGATCTATGGTACACAAATTTTGTCATTACGGAATAGTAAACCATTTGAAACCGATCCCGTCAAGTGGGAATAGACTCCGTTGGACACCCACACGCGTAAAAGCACAACTTAATATCACAATTTGAAGTGGACAACTAAATAACAATTGAAGTTTGGAATGAAATGAAATGAAATAGATGGACACCAGCACTGGGGCCGGAACGGGCCGACCCCCCCCTCAATATATAATATATTATTGGGAGTATTTAACAAATACAATGCTCCATGGGTTCAAAGAACCAGATGATGTCCATGTACAAATGAATACAGTACCAAAACAAGAGGTTCGAAGTCGACGTTCGAAGTAGAGCGACCACTTGCGTGGTCCAGTCTCTACAGTCCTATGCCTTCGCTGGACTCCGCGGAGAGCGCCCCACCGGTGTTCGAGGACCACGCACAAACAGGCGTTCCCGTACTAATGCCTGGCTCTCCCGATCTCGGCACCTTTGGACCGCGGTTCTCCAAAAGCTTGGACTACCCGGCACCGAACGGGTGTTAGCCGTAGAGAGAATCCCTTATCAGATTTACCACAAAGTTCTTTACTTAAATCTGAAATTCACTTACTTGTAGATTGCAGATTGCGACACTATTCATGGACCCCTTTCGATAACGAATCTCGAAATCAGAATCTTGCATTAATTCAGCCCATCAAGCTTTCCTTCCTCTCAAATCATCTGCATCACACACATACTTGATTGACTGATGATCAGTCAATACCACAAACTTGGAGCCATATAAATAATGTCTCCAAACCTTGAGAGCGTGAATCACAGCATAAAGCTCCTTCTCAAGGGTTGGCCAACGAAATTGAGTGTCGTCTAGCTTTTCACTTTCGAAAGCAACAGGTCTACCATCTTGAAATAGAGCAGCCCCGATTGCATAGTCACTGGCATCAGTTTCAAGAACACAAGGCCGACTAGGATCAGGTAATGCTAAGATAGGTGCTTCCTTGACTTATCTTTCAAAAGTCTGAAGGCCATTTCCAGATCGTTATTCTAAGTGATAGGCTGATTCGACTTATGTCCACGACCTTTCAACAAGTCGGTCATCAGTAGTGTGAGCTGAGAGTACTCCCGCACAGATTTTTGAAGAAAAACAACAAAACCGAGAAAAGAACAAAGTTGTTTCACTGTCTACGGTATAGGCCAGGCTAGAACCTTTTGAACTCGGTCATAGTCAATGCTTAATCCATCTCTAGTGATCTTGTGTCCCAAGTAAATGATGTCTGTCATGAAAAACTCATATTTACTTAATTTAGCATATAGTCGACTTTGTCTTAAAATAGTTAAGACAATCGTGAGGTGTCTAACGTGATCCTCAAGAGTAGGACTATATATCAAAATATCATCCAGGAACACAACCACAGATTTTCCCAAATGTTCACAAAAAAGATCGTTCATCATTTACTGGAAAGTGTTGGAGCATTGGTTAACCCAAAAGGTAATATGAGAAACTCGTAATGGCCATACCTAGTCCGAAAGGCGGTTCTTTCGACATGCCTTTCATGAATACGTATGTGGTGATAGCCAGTACGTAAATCTATCTTTGTGAAATACTTCGCTTCGGCTAACCGGTCAATCAGGTTATCCGATCTAGGGAGAGGATAACGGTTCTTAATTGTCAACCTGTTCAATCTCTTGTAATCTATACACATTCTCCAGGTGTTGTCCTTCTTTCTTCTAAGCAACACAGGTGCACCCCAAGGTGATTTACTTGGACGGATTTGGCTCATCCTCAAATAATCTTCGAGTTGTTTGGCCAACTCATCCTCCTCAGCTTGGCTCATCTTGTAAGGTGGAATACTAACAGGGTGAGCACCAGGGACTAGGTCAATACGATGATCTACTGCCCTTTCAGGTGGTAAGCCTGATGGCAGTTCCTTAGGAAATACATCTTGAAAGAAATCAAGTATCTTCTTTAATTCTTTATTTTCAAACACACTTAATTCATTGACATCCATAGTAGGTATGAGAAATGAAGAAAGTGGAATCAAGACACAATGGAAAGCATTATACAAAGAAGAATCCATTATATTTCCAAAATCAACTGTATTTACAAGAGGTTCCTGAGAGGGATGTATACAATCACCTAAGACACTATACTGGGTGTTTCTATGTTCAAAAGAAAAAGTATGACTAGACCAATCTATGTGGACTTGAAGAGTCTTAAACCACTCAATTCCTAATAACAAGTCTACATGATCTAGATGCATAATATAGCACTTCAGAGTATCTTCGTAGTCCTGAATCCGGATCGGTAGTGTCTCCATCTTTCGATCCCATACTTGCCGACCCGTAGGTAGGCGTACCTCATAGGTATGATCGCTGGGTGTTGTGTCAAGATCCAATTTCTGTCAAAGACAACTGGTTAGCTGTCTTTGGCTTGGGTCTTGCATTGGTCTTTGCATCCTTTTGCTTCGGACACTCGTTATGCATATGTCCTTTTTCTTCGCAAATGAAACAACGTCCATCCTTTTTGAGCTTCAAAGCCTTAAGAAGACGTTTTTTCTTCGCTGGAGTCGAAGTTGAATTCTTTGAAGGTTGGTCCGAAGACTTTCCTTCCGTCATGCTAGCCATCGGTGCGGAGAACTTCCTTTTGTGCTTGTTCCCCTGCTCGGTAACGGGTTTAGACTTGGAAGAGACCATTGTATCATCATAGATACGAGCGGAATGAATGGCCTCGTCCAAAGTTTTGCATTTGTTGTTTTTAACTTGTAAACGGTATGAGTCGGGTAAACCCTACGAAGAAACCCAAAAGAGTAGTAGAATTCATCTTCGTAGCTTTCATCTGCAAGTCGCTAAATTTGTGGAGGTAGACCTCATAAGTGAGGTTCTGCGAGGTCATGGTCAAAGTAGCAAACCGGGCAACAATATCATAGTCATTCTCTTTCTTGAGAAATTCTTTCTTGAAGACTTCTTCAAACTGTGCCCAAGTCGTTGGTTTAGGGTTGAGTTCTTTCCACCAAAGCAAAGCTTTGCTTGAGAGGAAACTTGCTGCTAATTGGATCTTTTTGCCATCATCATATGGATGAAACTGAAAATGGACTTGCCACTTATGTAGCCAAGTGTCCACTATCTCCTTGGTACGCTGCTTTTGCTCGCCCCCAAACTGTTCCCGAGTAATATTGGGGCCTAAAGCAGATGCCAAAGTATCCATACCCGAAAGAGTAGATAGGGTACTGGTCAACAAAGAGATGGAGTTCTATAAAGCCTGCATCTGCCCGGCAATTTGTGCTTGACGTTCCAAGGAAGAAGCTTCGAGAGCAACTTTAAACTCTTGGAAATCTGATTTTGAAACAAAATCGTCGAAAAGATCGCCATCGGTGGCTTCCGTAGCCGGCAGGTCTTCACGTTCGGGAATAGGCTCCAACTCGGATTCTTGGGTCGACATCTTGAAGAGGGCAAGATGAGAGAAAAGTTTTATCTTGCACAAGGAGAGTGCTAGAGAGCTTGAGAGATGTGTGGCAAGAAGCCTCCTTGAGGGGAATTTATAGGCTTTCCCAAAAGCTTACTCAGCTATTGCTTTTGTGTTTTTTTTCTCTCTCAAACTGCTCACATAGTTGCAAAAAACACATCCAGCCCTTCTTCTTTGCAAAGCAAACAACCCATACAAGACCGAATCTTCATCACGGGTTCTTATGATGCAAAAGCAACATGCTGAAATTGAAAAAACAACAGTATATAAATATACTGAATTTCCAGCATATCTCTCTCTCTCTACACTCTCTTCTTATCCGCGTTTTGCATAAGCATGTTTCCAGGAGTGTTTAAGGCTGAAAGAAGACCCCCATAGCTTCCGCGTGTTACATTGGTATTAGAGCATCAGGGTCAACAAAGCTAAACACTGATTCAGTCCCATATGATGGTGTACAGGTCCAAGGTACAGGAAAGTACACGGATACGAAGCCCAAGGCAAGGAACACAGAATCGGGAAGATCTCGAGGAGGTTTGTTGGTGGTGTTCCACAAAGCCAGAGGGGATGGCAGTCCTGTGAGCCAGATAGGTTCTCGGGCAACGGTCCCAAGGGAGGTTTACCCTCCAAGGGTGATGTGAGAGTGCCAGACTCATTTCTCAGGAATGAAGACCAAGATAGTGTTCAAAGTCAGGGCAAGAATGGATTGTGGACTAGATGGAAACAGATGCATAGATCTTAGTTTGTGATAGAGTGGTTTTGGAGACCGGGCCGGGCTTTCAGAGAAAAGGGTTGCCAGGGATGGATGGATGACAGAGGGACTCTGGGAATAGAGTGGGATGATGACAGTCATCCAAGAACAGGTTGGAATCCCGTCATCAAGTTTAGCAGAGGGGGGTGTCATGTGCATGGATATGCCATGGACATTCTCAGAGATTACCACGAAGAGGGCAGCCAGAAAAAGACAGTAAGAACCAGGATGATGGAGCACAGAGCACTTTTGGCAGTAGACTTGGAGATAGGTGGAAGGAGGTCCCGTCAGATACACAAGAGGACAGTCGGCTACAGGTGTTTGTCGGCTGAACCTGATCAGGAGGCGGCAGCTGCACTTCAGGACACTAGGCGCATGAAGAGGCCCAGGTGGGCAGTATATTGGGTATTTAATGAACTGTCAACTGGCCGACCAGCAGTCGGCCAGTTTGCCAAGTCCTGTTGAAGGCCTATAAATAGGCTTAAATGCTCATTATTTTATTCATTCAGTCCTTTAGGGTCCAAGTAGGGACCATAATTTTGGTGTTTATCACCCTTTTATGAAAGACAGTCTAGGGCTATAGCAGAGTACCCTTTTTTGTACTATATAAATATATTGAATTTCTAGCATCTCTCTCTCTCTCTCTCTCTCTCTCTCTCTCTCTCTCTCTCTCTCTCTACTCTCTCTTCTTATGTGCGTTTTGCATCAACATGTTTCCAGGAGTGTTTAGGGCTGAAAGAAGACCCCCAGAGCTTCCGCGTGTTACATTAGGTGGTACCTAATATGGCAATGAAGTGGTACTCTGGTAATGAGGTATGAGGCTGTGCTATTTATAGCATAGAGGGGTGCTGGTCGGTCACCATACAGGAGTCGGCCAGTAGCCAAGACAAGAAAAAACCTCAAAAATATAAAATATTTCAAAAAATCCCTTTTTAGGGCTGGAAAAGTGCTGTTTCTTCACAATCGGGCGTCCACACTTGGGCGCCCGCCTGTCCATACTTGGGTGCCCGCCCGTTAGTCTATCCCTAACTTACTCGCCAATCATCCTGTCTAGCTTCAAGCTTCCCCAAACCTCGAAGCTAGTCTTGTGTGCGTGTAGCACACGGTAGATACACACTGTACACATGACAGAAGGGGTTTGGAAAGGGATCTCAATGATGACTGGAGGAGGAAAGGGTGTGGGGATGGGTGTTGAGGTATCCGCTTCTCCAAGGCCTGTATCGATATCCAAGGCCTGTATCGAAGCCTTGCACTCCAACACCTGTTCCCCTTTGATAAAATTACAGCAATGTGATGAGCTATGGTGGATCACATGCTAGAATCAACATTATTAACAAAGAGATTAGATGATAATTAAGACGTGATTAGTGAGCAATTAATTGATAGCTTAATGTAGGCATGGATAATCAAAAACCAGCAAATTCTCATTAGGCCAATGCCTCAATTTATAGAGTTTACATCCAAGCATCCAATCCCACTGATTTCTCCTTGATTCACTCCACCTCTTTTGCTTGATTCTCTCCACCTCGTCCCAGAATATCTCCACACCTCCTAAATCTCCTCATGCTACCCTTTATTCTCTTCCAGTAGATACTTCTCACCTTTTAACAGGTTCTCTCACATTTACAGATTCTCTTTTACAGCCTCTTGCCAAGGGCTTGTTCCCGCACACACCCTATTTACTTGTATATTTCAACACCCTTGGTGTACTGTGATGCGCATAAATTCCTGGAACATGGTGTTTGTAACACCACTAGCAACTTGGCTTCTTGATTTAGTCACTATAGAAGAAACAGTTTCTTGAGGGGTCTGGTATTCTCTCTCATCGTCCGATTTCGCCATAGTGGAAGTCGCATAGTCACAAGGGACGAGGACGGGACGGGGGACGGCCATAAGTAGGGAACGGGGACGGGGGAGGAAACGGCACTCAAAAAATACTTTTAAAAAAAAGTTTTTCTACTCTACAAGAGCCCAAGCCTCAAGGGCCAAGGCCCAAGCCTCAAAGGCCAAGGCCCAAGGCCCAAGGGAAGGCATCCCCAAACAGCCAGAAACGGCCAGAAAAGGGGGAAAAAAACGACCGTTGCAGGGCGCAATGGCTCCCTGCCGTCCCCCCATAGTTCCGTCCCCCACAACGTTCCCTGGATAGCAACCATCCTCGTCCCCCATCCCTTGTGCGGGACGCCTCCAAGGGGACGTCGGATCGTCCCCTTCTGTCCCCGTTTTTGACACGTCTTGAGACGGCGTCCCGGCGTCCCAAGCTGCCATCCCTTCCGCCCCTTGTGAATATGGGTAGTCGTCAAGTAAATAAATAAACCATCCACTATGTGTGTGGGAGATGTTTCTAGTCACTTCCGGAGGCTATAAACCAACCGTCCTTCAAGGGACAGAGTCACATCGGCATGGGAGTGCTACCGACGTCTAAAAACCAACCACACAAGTGGGAAAAAAAACTTAATGATGTTTAAGAGACAAACAGAGATGTGTCAATGCAATGCAGCTATATTAGATGAATGAATGATGTTACAATGAGATCCAAATGGATCTGTACTGCTGAATATGCTGCCTATATGCTGTAAATGCGGGCTGAACTGTTGTCCACTCTTTCCCTTGTCTCCTGGAGGGAAACGCTGAAGGGAGGCTTAGGGAACAGATGCTGAATGCTGATGATATGCTGAAACGCTGACCTGTTGGGCTGAACTGGCTGCGTTTGCTGTAGATGATTGCTGATGATGATGCGTTAACTGAAGATGATGCTGAGAGTGATGCGTTAACTTATCTGCTGTTGATGATGAGGGCTGATGCTGATTATGGTGCTGAGGCTGATATGCTGAAACGCCAGATGATCCAAAGGATGATGCGCTTCACTCTGATGAGCCTGCTGATGATTGAATGGATGAGGCGCCTGAATATATATATGGGTGAGAGGCTGCTGGTCGGCCAGGTGGACTGCAGTCGGCCAGTACATATCCCCATAAAATACCAATATAACCAGTCGGCTGCCTCATAAATGCCTAAAAATGCATGTAAAATGCTGATTAAATGCCTGATAATATCTATGATGCTAATGATGCCATATGATGATGCCATGTCACTGTACACCTGACTGGTGTGCACGTGACAAATATCATGTACAAGCTTTGAGGGCCTTACTCTCCCCACGGGAGATACCGGATTATCCATATACAAATGCCATAACACAGCCCAACACGAGGCAACCAAGCCGGAACATAGGCTGTAGAAATGCCGAGCCAACAATATAATCCATATACCTCCGTGTGGGTACTGATTCTTTCCCAAAAACCACGGGTCTTCATGCAATAGAGCTGGTACAACAAGTACAACTCTCCATTCAGCCGGTACAGCAGGCACAATGGCTGGTACAGTAACTACAGTGACTGGTACAGTAGGTTCAGTGGCTGGTACAGCCGGTACGGTGGCTGGTACAGCAGGTATAGCAAGTACAAATGCTGGTACAGTAGGTACAATGACTAGTACAGCAGGTATAGTGGCTGGTATAGTCGGTATGGTGGCTGGTACAGCAGGTACAGCAAGTACAAATGTTGGTGCAACAAGTACAATGGCTAGAAATCATAATAAATGATTGAATACCCTTGCCTTCAGTATTTCTTCGCGATGGAAGCCTCCAAAACAGTCCCCAACAGTCGGTATTCTTCATGGGCAGCCTTCAAGAGAGAGAGAAAGAGAGTAGCCATCATTAGGGCAGCCTTCAACGGTGGTAGAGGCTAGTGTGCAGCTAGAGAGCCTCCATTAATGAAGAGAGAGGGCTCCAATTTATAGATTTGGGCCTCCCATGAGCTAAAATGGCAAGAGAAGGCTACAATGACAAGTGGAGAGCCACACAATAGCTGAAGTGACAAGTGTGAGGCCACTTGTCTCACTTTGATCCATTTTCTAACAAGTGTCAGGCCACTTGTCTCACTTTGGTCCACTTTCTTGCCACATGTCCCAATCTAAGAGATGGGTCCTTCCATAAACTTTATCTCTAAAAATATCCCAACTGGTAGACATTCTGTCATAGGCACTTTGCCAACTCTTGGTATTTGCTCAATTCCAAATGTAATGACACGAACAGAATTTCCATCGGAGTCGGGCCAAAAATAGCAACTCTCCTAAATTTTAGGAGTGTGGTCCTTTGTATTCTAGGATAATCCCCCATTCCCAAAGCTTGTACTTTCCAAATATTTAAACATCCTGGAGTCCACCAGACCCCTTTCAGACTGGGAAATGTCGAGGCTGGTGACATGAACAATAGAAAACAAAAGCAATGAGGAATTTTGTGACATTCCCCCTGGCTTCTAAGCAGTTGACCGCAACTGAAACCTTCCACATAGGCCTTTAGAAGTTTCGGATAATCCCGAAAATAATCCTCGTCCATGCATCCATAGCCGAATAGTTTTAAAATTTCACAAGATACATTACTAGTTTGCCACCTTCATGCTTATGCTCCTTATGAAAAACTATCTGCTTAGGGTGCAATACCTCCTCAAGTTCATCCACCTTTGGTGGATCTTCCAAAACTAGTTCCATAGGAGCTGGTCCCACATAAGGCCTCAACAAGCTAACATGAAATGCATCATGTATTTTCTAGTGATCGGGCAATACCAATATTTTCTAGTGATCGGGCAATACCAATATATAAGCCACTACATTTATCTTTTGCAAGATCGGGAATGGTCCATAATACTTGTTTGAAAGCTTAGGATACCGGCCACCTTTACCTGGCCGCTTTCGAAGATGTGCTTTCTCGAACTTAAGTAACACTCGATCACCTTCCTTGAAAAATTACTTCTCGCGTGTTCTTGTGAGCTGCCTTTTTATGCCTAGCTGGAGATCTTTCTATGGCTGTCCGAACCTGCAAACACAGTATCCAAATCTCGGACATACTCATCTGCTGCAAAGATTTCATCTTTTGTTCCTAAGATAGGTGGTAGCATCACCTTGCCATAAACTATCTCAAACGGAGCCTTGTTAGTTGAAGAATGCACAGCATTATTATATGCAAACTCAACTAAGGGAAAATACTTTTCCCAATGTGTCTTCTGCTCAGATACATAACACTTGAGCAAATCAAGTACGGCTGAATTTGCAACTCACTCTGACCATCCGTTTGAGGATGATAAGCCGATGAAAAATTCAGCTTTGTGCCCATGTTATCAAACAGTGTCCGCCAAAATAAACTAGTGGTCCGAGGATCTCTATCCCCCACAATAGAATTGGGCATGCCATGATGTTTGAAAATCTAAGCGAAGAACAACTTTGCTATGTGCTCTAGCTTGATTGTCTTCCTCACAGGAATAACTTGTGTCTGTTTGCTAAAGTGATCAATGATAGTCCATATAGCATCATTACCATGTACCAATCTCGGCAAATCCATAATGAAATCCATGGCAATGCTTTTCCATGGTTCCTGTGGAATGGGTAGGGGCTGAAGCAAACTAGGTGTCTGGTGCTTGTCAATTGACTTTTTGACACACTAGGCACTCATGAACATAAGTTTCAATATCCTTGCAAGCCGCACAAAACTGACCAAAAGAAATATCTTTCCAAAGCTTGTGTAGTAGCCAGAATGCCGTGATGACCTGCATATGGTGGAGTGCGACACTCTTCATAACCTTTTGGCGCAATTTGGACCACACAAATGCAGTTTTGCATCATCAGAAAACCGTCTCGTATCGAATAAGATGGGACAGCAGTACCACCATTCAAATCAGCCCAAATAAGCTGAAAGTCTGTGTTCAAAGAATACATATCCCGCATCCCTTACAAGTCTTGATGATAGGTGGCAGTCACTGCATGTACTTGAGGCCTGCGTGACAAAGCATCCGCTACCTAATTCTTCTTGCCTAGAGTAAGCAAAATCTGAAAATGAAACATGGACAAGAAATTTGCCCACCTTAAGATGCTTTTCTGAGAGTTTAGGCTGTGTGAGAAAGTGCCATAAACTTTGATGATTTGTTTTAACTATACATTCAGTCCCAAAAGATAATGTTTCCATGTTTGTAGGGCATGGATAATGGCCAGTAATTCTTTCTCATAAACCTACAAATACAATTCTGCATGTTACAGGCGCCGGCTTTCAAAAGCCACGGCATGTCCCTCTTGATTCAAAACAGTCCCCAAACAATCTCCACATGCATCACACTCCACCACAAAAGATCTATGCAAGTCTAGAATAATAAGAACATGCCTTGAGATGATGTCGTCCTTCAACTTTTGGAAAGCTATTCTTTCTGAATCAGACCAATGAAATGCAACTTTCTTCTTCGTTAAATCATGCAATGGAGAAGCCAAGAAAGCAAAGTGTCGAATAAATCAACGATAGCAAGAACATAAACCAATGAAGCTCTTGACTTGATGAATATTTGAAGCTCTGGCCAGTCCTTTATAGCTTGAATCTTTGCAAGATCCATGCGTACACCATCTTTCAAAACAATATGCCCCAAATAATGGATCTCTGACAAGAAGGATTCACTCTTCTTTCCATTGGTGAAAAGCTTGTGTTTCCTAAGCTCTTCAAAAACAATGGCGAGGTGTTCCTTATGCTTGGTCTCACTCTTTGAAAAGATAATAATATCATCAAAGAAAGTTCATGTGAACTTGCAATGAGGTCTAAAAATTCTATCCACCATTCTATTGAAAGTGGCGGGAGCATTTGTAAGACCAAATGGTACCACCAAATATTCATAGAGCCCAAATGATGTTCTGAAAGCCGTTTTGTATACATCTTGAGATGCCACTCTAATCTGATGGTAGCCACTCTTAAGATCAATGTGACTGAAATAAGCAGCTCCCTCAAGCTTGTCAAGAATATCATTGATTATAGGAATCAGAAACCTGTTCTTGATGGTAATCTTGTTAAGGGCCCTGTAATCAACACACATTCTGTACGACCCATCCTTTTTCTGCACAAGTAAAACTAGAGAACAATAAGGCGAAGAACTTGGCCTAATCAACTCCTTCTCAAGAAGATCATTCACTTGAGTAATAATTTTCTCCTGTTGGGGAGCACTCACCCTGTAAGGAGGCCGGTTAGGAGGGGAGCTACCAGGGATTATGTCAATACAGTGATCCTCTGGCTCATAAACCCATGTGGTCTTCAAGGACAAGAGTCGTGCGTGCGCTGCGAGCTCTCCCCCTTGCTGTGCCTGCTTGCTATCGCTTCGCCCTTCTCCCCCCCCCCTCTCCCTTCCCCCTCCTCTGCTCCCCTTGCCCTCACCCTTTCTTGCTCGCCTTCTCCCCTCCCCCCCAATTTGCCATCGCCCCCCCTTCTTCCCTGTTTGCTGGCCCCTTTCTCCCCCCGCTGCTCTCTCTGCTTGCGTCCTCTCTTGCTCGCCTGCTTTCAGTGCCCCCCCCCCCCCCCCCCCCCCCCCCGCTCATGCCCAGCCCTCACCCCCTCTTTCGTTTCATCTTCGCCTCCTCCCCCTCGTTCTTCGCCTTCCCCCTGTCGTCGCCTGCGCCCTCTGCCCCTCCCTTTACCCTCTTTTTCTTTTTCTTTTTTCCCCCCCCCTTCTTTTTTCTTCTTTTTTCCTCTCTTTTCTTTGTTCTTTTTTCTTTTCTTTTCTCTTCTTTTTCTTTTTCTTTTTTCTTTTCTTTTCTCTTCTTTTTCTTTTTCTTTTCTTTTTCATTTTCTTTTCTTTTCTTTTTCTTTTTCTTTTCTTTCCTTCTTCTTCTTCTTCTTTTCCTCTCTTTTTTTCTTTCTTTTCTTTTTTTCTTTTTCTTTTTTTCTTTTTCTTTTTCTTTTTTGTGCCTTTCTGCGCCCTCCGCCCCTCCCTTTCCTCTCTTCTCCGCCATCTCTAGCCCGTCCTTGTTCCTCTGGCAGTGCCCTCAGGTTGTGGGTATTTCTTCATTGTCTCGGCAAGTTTCGGCCTCTTCTGGTCTTTGCCCCTAGGAGGACTCCATGGCAGCTGCTCCGTCTCCCCCGACCAAGGCCGCCGTTACATGCATTTCGTTTTCCGAAGTGGACCTGCAGCTTCTCGCTATGACTGTCGCATCCCTAGAGGTCTCCACTCTGGTATGCAAGATTGTCGGTAGCTGCCCCACGTGTGGCCAACTCAAAGATCTTCTTCAGGCTAGCCTCCTAGGTGCGCCAGCAAAGATCGCAGATATTCATCCTTTGGGGCACGGCTACTACCAGGTTGAGTTCTGCTCACCAGCGCCGTCTGATCTTGTCATGCAGCTGAGCCCCATTGCACTGCATACCGCCCAGGCACGGTGGCAGCACGGCTTCTACCCAACATCTGACCCATTGGCTAGAGTTTCAGGCTTTTCCGTGACAGTCTGCTTTCCAGGCCTCAGGAAGGAATGCCTTCCTCTTCTCCCAGTGATTGGTGGTGCCATCGAGAGAGTGATGGAATCCCCCCCCACCGTTGCCTCGGCCCTTGCACGAGCAGCGGGGATTCCATCTCTCCGCATTTGTATTGCCTCACTGGATTCTGTGCCTCACTGTTCACATGATATCTATTCCCAGTCTTCGAGGCGATCCCATTATCTAGCGAGTGGAGTATTTCGATCTTCCAGGCCAATGCTTTATTTGTAGATAGATGGGTCATTTGGCGAGAGTTTTCCCTCGGCGTCGTCAGACTAGGCGACCGCCCCTGGTGGTTCCCCCTCCTACTTCCCACTCAGATCCTCATTAGGGGGCCGAGGGAGGAGCAGGTTCCCAAGCCGTGGAGCCCTAGGTTTCGACCATGGATGACCCATCAGCTGGAGAGTGGCAGACAGTTGGCCCCCGCCCCGGTCGCCAGTCGAGCACCAGAGTTGAGTGGCATCGCCGTGCGTGCCAGGCTGGCAACATGCAAGAGGATTCGGTTCTGTCAGAGAACCGTTTCGAGCACTTATCATAGCACCCGCCCGCAGACAGCGGGCCCCCTCCAATCACGGAGAGGGCCCCCCCCCCCCCCCCCCCCCCCCGAGGTGGCGACCGATTCCTCGTCGTCGCGACTTCTCCTCTGGCCTTTAGTGTCCAGTGGGACAGGTTGACCCCACCCTCGCTTCGTCGAGCCTTCCCCAGCAGCATTCCTCTCCGATGGATACCTCTCAACAGCATCCCTCTCCAACCTCTCCACCTTCCCACTCCCCCTCGCCTCCTCCCCGCGCCCCCCCCCCCCCTCCCTCCCCCACGCTCGCCTCCAACTCTTCCTGCAGTCGCTCCATTTGCCCCTTCCTCTTTCTCCATGCCTACGATCCCCCTCCCCGTCCCCCCCCCCCCTCTCCAGAGCATTCCCGTAGGCCCCCTACAGCCCCTGACCTAGAGAGGAGACAGCCGGCGAGTACCGTTTGCCGCCTAGTTCATTGTTTCTCAAAGCCGGTGGAGATGACCATTGCGGCCTCACCAATGAGGGCTCTCCCACCTGAGTCTCTGTTAGCACATTCATCCCCAGTTTCTACCCATTTCTGGTGTCCTTTTGGTCCCTTTTGCATGGCCCTTGATTGTGGGCTGGCCACCCCTATTTTATATATATTTTATGGGATTTTTCCCAGCTTGTATGGTTTTTTTCCAGTCAGCCAGCTCCTGATGTCCAGTTGGCCAACATATTCAGTTCCAGTCGGCCAGCTCTCCCCACCTATAAATAGGTGGGCTGGCCTCTCACTTTTTCATCTTGCCTAGTCTATCTTTTGCTCCCTCACTTATGAGACTGCTTGTGTCTCTTGCTTGGGACTGTACCACTTCAGTATATTCAGCATAGTTGCTCCATATCTCTCTCTCTTGCACTCTCTATTCACCACACTCTAGTGCTCTTTTGCTTCATGCTCTGTGCACTCTTTCTGGAAGAGAAGCAGGAGGAGACCTGTTCTGAATGTAGACAGCAGTGGAAGCCGCCTCAGCCCAGAAACGTCAAGGTAATGAAGAATGTTCAAGCATAGCACGGGCCATCTCCATAATGGTCCTTCTGATCCCACTTCTGTCGACGAGGCTCTTTCACATGAGCCTTGGCGTCGTGCTATGCAGGCAGAGATGGATGCTATTGAACGGAATGGCACTTGGATTTTGGTGCCTAGGCCACTGCAGCGTAAGGTGATTGGTGTGCACTGGATCTTCAAATCGAAGTTCCGAGGTGATGGCAGCTTGGACAAGCACAAGGCGAGGTTGGTTGCCAAGGGTTATGCTCAGCGCCCTAGAGTCGACTTTGATGAGACCTTCGCTTCGACGGCCCGGATGACTACCATTCGCACCGTTCTTGCTCTTGTAGGACATCATAGATGGCCCGTTTTCCAGATGGACGTCCCTCTTGCTTAGCTTGGCGGCAGGTTCATGGCTTCCAAGTAGTCCACCAACAACTGGGGGTACTCTTGAAAGAACTCCTCGTCTAGCCAAGCGGCTTCGAGGGTACCTCGATCTCGGAACTTCGTATAGAACTGACGTATCCGTCGACCGGAACCATGCTTCCAATGATGAAGAAGGATCTGCTTAGGCTTGATGACTTCTGCTTCGTCTACCACGTCTGGCTGTTGTTCATCTGAAACATCAAACACTTCTGGTCCAACATATGGTTTTAGCCAAGAAACATGGAAAATATCATGCATTATCCAACTGTTAGGCAAATTCAACTTCATGGAGACATCACTTATCTTTTTAACTATTGGAAAAGGTCCAAAACTACGGAAAGAAAGCTTGGGACAGCGTTTGCCCACTTGTTTCAATGTTTGTTTCATGATGCGCAAATAGACCCAATCCCCTTCCTTGAAGTGGACATCTCGTCTAGACTTATTTGCGTGTCTGCTATAAGCTTCCTGTGCTTTGGTCAAGCGGTCCTTAATTGACTCAATGATTTCGGAAAATGATTCCGTCTCGTTTTATTAGTCTCGAGAGATGGAGACACCAATCTCATCAAAAGAGAAGAGAAACAGCGACCAAAGGCTGCTTCATAAGGAGTCCATTCAACACTAGATGAATTAGTATCGTTCAAGATGGCTTGGAACAATGGAAGATAATGTTCCCATTTGGACTGCTGGTCATGACAATATGACTTGAGAACATCAAAGGCCAACTGGTTATAGATTTCTGTCTGGCCGTCTATCTGGGGATGGAATGCACTTGACAACTGTAACTTAGTTTCAAAGTTTTCTAATAATGCCCTCCAAAAATGCAAGGTAAACTTGGAATCTCTGTCTGAGGTGATGGTGCTAGGCAATCCACAAATGGTGTACCAATGTTTGAGAAAAAGATGGGCTATGTCACATGCACTCTGCACTCTAGTGCATGGTGACAAGATGGCTCATCATCATCAGTGCAACATTGTACATTACCCTTTAGGATGGTAATTGTCGTACGTCGTGACCCCATTGTAATCCTCAGTCTAGGATAAGTCAGGCACGAGCTACGTACGTCATTCCTCAGCCATAGCAAGTCAGGGAGTCGGTCAAGTCCCTTAACCCACTTGAAGAGATTCATTCATGCATGTAGAGTCAGTAGAAACCTTAGGGTTTGCATTAGAAAGCACTCTGCATATTGCATATCATTTATCCATTGCATATAGACCATTGCAGAAGCCTTCAAATAACATCTAGTATTTTTAGAATATTTATTAGCATTTATCTGGCATTTTTCCCATAATTTACAGCATTTAAAATTATTATTCTGATGAACAAATCGTGTAGTTTTTTATGGTACAGTCGGCCAGCATTAAATGCCAACCAACCAGCTCCTTGTTCATATAAATAGGCATGCTTTGCGTCATTCCTCTCATTCAATCATAATTCAGCCATTAAGCCTTCAACGATTGGAGCCTTCAGCCGAAGGAGCATAAGCGATTGAAGCATTCAGCCTCTCAGCCCTCAACGTTTCATCCTTCAGCATCTAGGAGCATCAACGCAGGAGCATTCAGCCATTCTTCATCAAAACACAGCATCTACAGCATTCAGCCCTTCAGATCACCTTGCGTTTTCTGCATAGGAGTAGTATTCAGCATTCTTCTCTTCATCGTTTTGCTACTTCACTTTGGTGAAGGTAAAATTTAGCATTCATATTCATTCAACATTCAGTCACAACCTAGAAATAGTCCCAATCAGCCCCTACCTCAGCCTCGTATTTGCAGCCTTCCCTCATTCCATTGGGAAGAGTGCATAGGCTCGAGAGGTGTACAGTTTCTCTCTCTCTCTCTCTCTCTCTCTCTCTCTCTCTCTCTCTCTCTCAATCTCTTAAAGTTTGAAGTCATAAAAGTGGATTGCTAAACTCACGAAACTCAGGATACAGGAGGCAGTGTGAGAATTTGTGTGATAGGATCCTTAATTACGAATACTTCCGCTACATGTTACAAGGAGTGTCTCTCTGTTAATGAGCAGCTTCTGCCGTCTGTGATAGGATCAAGAGTCATAGTTCCAGGACGTGCTCAGTGGGTTACCATTCTGATTGGAGAGGATAGTGTTGGCTTCCTCAACATTTATGCCCTGAATGCGGCTGCAGGTAGAGCTATCTTTTGGAGCACTGTCCGACAGGCCCTTCCCCAAGCTGATTTTTGGTGGATGGGCGGTGACTTCAACATGATAGAGGCAGCAGAGGACAGGCTTGGAGGTGGCACGGCCACTGTCTTAGGGGTGGAGTACTCTGCATGGGAGGAGATGATATTGATTCTTAGGGGACAGGACCCTTGGCATCTTCCAGAGTTTGAGCACATCCCTGGGACTTAGCTTTTCTCGATCGGATGGGCGGAGCACTCGCCCCAACCTCTCTCGGCTGGACAGGTTTTATGTTGCCGAGTGGGCTTGCAGTCGTGGAGACATGGTTGGTATTCTGGCAGGCACGACATTTTCAGATCATGCCCCAGTTATTCTGTCCCTAGAGGACCCATGGAGGCATGACAGACATGCAAGCTCCAGGATTCCAGACAGCCTCGTTCAGGACCCCGAGATTTGTAGTCGGATTGAGCAGATATGGGCGGGTCTAGACTTTTCCTAAGGATTTGTAGCGTGCACTTTGGATGAGGGCCTTGGGGAGGTCGGTATTTTCTTATAGGAGCCAGCCCAGAGGAGATTGGAGGGATTTTGGGAACAGAAGAGGAGTCTGAGGAGGGGCCTAGCCTCTTTAAAGCGTCTTCAGGAGAGTTCCCCCGACAGCCCGTGGATTGAGAGTCAGATCGTTAAAGCCCGCACGGAGATTCGGTCCATTGAGGAGAGGAGGGTGGAGTATGGATACCATACAGGGCCTCATTTTGGACTTAGGCCGGTGATAGAGTTATTGGAGACTTCTTTGAGATAGCCGGCCCTCACAGGAGGAGAGACGATATTCGCAGGCTACGTGGCCAGGGTGGAGTTATTATTTCCGATCCCCCGCAGGTGAGAGCCATCGCCATCTTCTCACTAGTGTCCCATTATCCCCCCCAGGTGATGGATGCACGCGAAAGAGTCTGGAGACACACGAGAGAGGTGGTTCCCCCCTTCCTTCGGTCTTTCTTATTGACCCCTTTCACAGCAGAGGAGCTGGCGGAGGTAGTGAAGACATTACCCAAGGGCAAATGCCCGGGGGCAGATGGGCTTCCTGCATCTTTCTTTCTTCGCCATTGGGACCTCATGGAAGGTGGCCTTCGCGCTGCCTTCAATGAGATTATGCTCACAGGTGCCATGCCAGAGAGGCTCACAGAGGGCTTGACACATTTGATTCCGAAGGAGGGTGGTGATAGATTGGAGATCCGGCAGTGGAGACCCATCACCCTTCTAGGGACGGCCCACAAGATTTTGGCCAAGGCCATCAGCAGGCGATTTCAACCTTCCCTCCCAAACTTGATCCATGACACTCAGGTTGGTTTTGTTCAGGATCAGAGTATTCTGGACAACATCTTTACCTTTTGGGAGGCGACAACTTCGGCCAGGATGCAACACCAGGACCTCATTGTGCTACTCCTTGACTTTGAGAAAGCTTTTGATAGGGTGGATTGGAGCTTTCTAGAGGGCACTATGAGCCGGATGGGATTCCCCATGGAGTGGGTTCACGGAGTCTCAGGACTTTATTCACCATCTCACAGCCAGGTTCTCATTCAGGGAGCCTGAGGCGACAGATTCCCCCTTTCCCGCTCGGTTCGACAGGGTTGTCCTCTAGCACCGTACCTCTTCTATTTGTCGCCGAGGCCATGAGTAGTTTTCTCTCCACCCAGGAGACTTGACTTCAGGGATTGCGCCTTCCTCTCCGCACGCAGGAGGAGCTACTGGACTCAAAGTTTGCAGACGACACAGCAGCCTACCTTGTTGGAGATGTTGGAAATCTCCAGAGATTCGCGGAGGCGATAGAGATTTTCTGTCATGCATCAGGAGCACAGATTAAGTGGCACAAGTCGTGTGGTTTTTGGGTAGGCTCAGCACCCACCCCGACTTTGCGACCAGTTGATGCTTTCCAGTGGGATCTCGAGGGGCACTTCAGTCCGATACCACGGCTGCCAGGTTGGCATCGGTATCTCTCGAGCAGCTCGCTCCGCTTCTTCTGAGTATTTGGAAGAAGCTTCTATACTGCAGCTTGGCAAGGCTATCCCTAGCAGGTAGAGTGGTGGTGGCGAACCAGGTATTGCTTGCCACCATGTGGTACATCACCTCGTGCTGGGCCTTATCTCTGGCTTGTATTGGCCAGGTATAGCGTTTGATCCGGAACTTCTTGTGGGCCGGAAGTGATGGGAGGCCAGCTAGGGCCAAGGTGGCATGGAGAGTGATCATATAGCAACGTAACAGAGGGGGGCTAGGTCTCATTGATCCAGCTATACAGAGTCGTGCCCTGTTGGGCAAGTTGATTGTTAGAGGACTCCAACCTGGTGGTTAGCCTTGGAAGGATTTCCTCTTGGCCCGGATTTCAGCCTGCACTCAAAGCCTTGGAGGCATGTGGCCGCGCAGAGTACTAGATGGATCTTCACAGAGATGCGAGCCCGTGGTTTTAGTCTTGCCTTTGAGGACAAATTCGCAGCCAGTCTACTTCGTGCTTGGGATCATCTCAAGCCAGCCCTCAGACAGATTGTTCCAGTGGCCTCAGAGGAGCAGCTTCTGCAGCCTTTGATATGGAATCCCTTGATCCGTTTACCCAGTGGCCACATGCTAGGGGCCCGACCGCACATATCTTGGGGCGCCTTGATCATGGGACCAGCCAGGGAGATTGGGTTGCACATAGGCAGTTACCTCAAGAGGAGCAGGAGAGTGAGGCCTGACAGGGATCCGGGGTAGAGACAAGCTCAGCATTGGCATTGACTCAGCTATTCCTCCGGAGTGGTTGACTCCTATTCCAGACCGGACCCCCCGATATGGCTAGGTGTGTTCACCAGACACGATATTCTTGTGGCGGTCTATGGAGCAGATGAGGACAGTTGTCTGCTCGCTTTTTCTATTGGATTACATGGCAAATTAGAGAGATTAGAGCACCTCTTGGAGGATTTCAGAGGCTGCACCTTGCAGAGGGTGATTGGTTTTCGGGCACGTGCATGGCACATAGATCCAACACCGGCCAAGGTGGCTAGGGAGAGATTTTGGCGGTTATGGGTTTGGGAGTACCGACCTCTCACGCGGCTGCAGTGGGACCCTGGAGAGTGGACGTGGCATGATCCCACAGATCGGGTGGAGACTCTGAATGCCCCTTTCTTTGCCTATACAGCAAGGCTCAGCTGTAGGATCCAGATGTCGGAGATAGATGGCACACCGGCAACAGCAGCACACTGGCAGTCTCAAGGCCTATCACAGCGCTTCCTTTCAGATTTCTAGAAGAGGCTTTGGGACAGCTTTCGGCCGAGGAAGATCACTCTCTTCCTCTGGTTGACGACACACAGGAGTCTGGCAATGGGTACTTGGTTGGCAGTCAGTGGGCGGCCAGCAGCTTGCCCAAGGTGCGGCCACCCTGAGGAGTCTCAACAACATTGCCTTTGGGATGACCTGAAGGCTCAACCGATTTTGCAGCGGATTCTCCGCATCTTTGCTATGGAGAGAGCATCGACCCAGATTATCACTTGGGGTACTGTCGCTTGGGCCACTGGGGCTAGACTGGTTAGGACTTACGAGGAGGATTGGGGAGGCCATGCCCTTCAGGTCTCCCACCACGTATTGCAGTAGTACCGGTCACAGCCCCACCTGTAGGTGTTTGGCGTCCAAGCTCATGCTAGCGCTGGGAGATTTGCAGTAGCATAGTAGCGTGGCACATCTGGCGTGTTAGATGTAGCGAGGCCATCGAGGGTACCCGCACTCCGCCGGCTGAGACCATCAAGAGCATATAGCTCAACATCATTCACACCCTCCGCGGTCAGTGGGAGAAGCTGCAGGGAGGTTTTGACCGCATGCGGAAGCGGCGGGAAGCCTTCTTGAGACTTTGGAGGCTTGGCCCTTTCCTCACAGATAGAGGCGGTGACCCCATTTGGCACTACAGACCACCTATGTGGTTTTTTCCCCCCCTCCCCCTGTATGAGATAGCCTTCTCCTCATAAAGCGGCCAGCCGGAGGAGAAGCATCTTTCCCCCTTATGATCACTTGTTTCCCGCCCTTATATGAGGCGAGTTTGTATTTAGCCCTTCGTGGTTGTATTTAGCCCCTTGTGGCTATTTCTTTTTAACTAATTGAAGGATCTTTTGTAACATGCGGAAGCTCTGGGGGTCTTCTTTCAGCCCTAAACACCACTGGAAACATGTTAATGCAAAACGCAGACATGAGAGAGTAGAGAGAGAGAGAGATGTTGGAAATTTAGTATATTAATATGGTACAAAAAGGTACTCTTCTACAGCCCTAGGATGTCTTCATAAAAAGGGTGATAAACACCAAAATCTGTCTTACACTAAGGACCCTAAGGATCCACTCCCTAAAGGAATGAATGACTAACACATTGTGCCTCTTGTGGTATTTATAGTCCCTTGTACTTTATGGAGAACTGGCCGACTGATGGTCGGCCAGTTGACTGGACATCATTCCATATTATTGATGCGCCCTGCAGCAGCTGCCTCATCTTGATCAGCCGACAGACTGCTTTATCTCAGCCAATAGCTCCCCTTCAGCAGCAGCCGACAGCATCCTATGCCTTCCATGTCCCTGCTCCAAGTCCATACTGGTTCTCTTCTGCACCTTGTGCTCCAAAATTCTGGTTCTTACTGTCTTTTTTCTGGCTGCCCTCTTTTGGGTAATCTCTGAGAATGTCCATGGCATATCCATGCACATGACATCCCCCTCTGCTAAACTTGATGACGGGATTCCAACCTGTTCTTGGATGATTGTCATCATCCCACTCTATTCCCGGAGTCCCTCTGTCATCCATCCATCCCTGGCAACCCTTTTCTCTGAAAGCCTGGCCCGGTCTCCAAAACCACTCTGTCTTAGATTAAGATCTATGCATCTGTTTTCCATCTAGTCCACAATCCATTCCTTCCTTGACTCTGAACACTGTCTTGGTCTTCATTCCTGAGAAATGAGTCTGGCACTCTCACATCGCCCCTTGGAGGGTAATCCTCCCTTGGGACCGTTGCCCGAGAACCTATTTGGCTCACAGGACTGCCATCCCCTCTGGCTTTGTGGAACACCACCAACAAACCTCTTGGGAGCTCTTCTCGATTCTGTGTTCCTTGCCTTGGGCTTTGTATCCATGTACTTTCTTGTACCTCGGACCTGTACACCATCATATGGGACTGAATCAGTGTTTAGCTTCGCTGAGCTTGATGATCTGATACCAATGTAACATGCGGAAGCTCTGGGGGTCTTCTTTTAGCCCTAAACACCCACTGGAAACATGGTGATGCAAAACGCAGACATGAAGAGAGTAGAGAGACAGAGATATATATATATGCTGGAAATTCAGTATATTAATATGGTACAAAAAGGTACTCTTCTATGGCCCTAGGTTGTCTTCATAAAAAGGGTGATAAACACCAAAATCTGTCTTAGACTAAGGACCCTAAGGATCCACTCCCTAAAGGAATGAATGACTAACACATTGTGCCTCTTGTGCTATTTATAGTCCTTTGTACTTTATGGAGAACTGGCCGACTTCTGGTCGGCCAGTTGACTGGGCATCATTCCATATTGCCTCATCTGGATCAGCCGACAGACTGCTTTATCTCAGCCAACAACTCCCCTTCAGCAGCCGGCAGCATCCTATGCCTTCCATGTCCCTGCTCCAAGTCCATACTGGTTCTCTTCTGCACCTTGTGCTCCAAAATTCTGGTTCTTACTGTCTTTTTTCTGGCTGCCCTCTTTTGGGTAATCTCTGAGAATGTCCATGGCATATCCATGCACATGACATCCCTCTGCTAAACTTGATGACGGGATTCCAACCTGTTCTTGGATGACTGTCATCATCCCACTCTATTCCCCGAGTCCCTCTTTCATCCATCCATCCCTGGCAACCCTTTTCTCTGAAAGCCTAGCCCGGTCTCCAAAACCACTCTGTCTCAGATTAAGATCTATGCATCTGTTTTCCATCTAGTCCACAATCCATTCCTGCCCTGACTCTGAACACTGTCTTGGTCTTCATTCCTGAGAAATGAGTCTGGCACTCTCACATCGCCCCTTGGAGGGTAATCCTCCCTTGGGACTGCTGCCCGAGAACCTATCTGGCTCACAGGACTGCCATCCCCTCTGGCTTTGTGGAACACCACCAACAAACCTCTTGGGAGCTCTTCTCGATTCTGTGTTCCTTGCCTTGGGCTTCGTATCCGTGTACTTTCCTGTACCTTGGACCTGTACACCATCATATGGGACTGAATCAGTGTTTAGCTTTGCTGAGCCTAATGCTCTCATACCAATGTAACATGCGGAAGCTCTGGGGGTCTTCTTTCAGCCCTAAACACCACTGGAAACATGCTGATGCAAAACGCAGACATGAAGAGAGAGTAGAGAGAGAGAGATATGCTGGAAATTCAGTATATTAGTATGGTACAAAAAGGTACTCTTCTACAGCCCTAGGCTGTCTTCATAAAAAGAGTGATAAACACCAAAATCTGTCTTAGACTAAGGACCCTAAGGATCCACTCCCTAAAGGAATGAATGACTAACACATTGTGCCTCTTGTGCTATTTATAGTCTCTTGTACTTTATGGAGAACTGGCCGACTGCTGGTCGGCCAGTTGACTGGACATCATTCCATATTATTGATGCGCCCTGCAGCTGCCTCATCTGGATCAGCCGACAGCCTGCTTTATCTCAGTTGACAGCTCCCCTTCAGCAGCCGACAGCATCCTATGCCTTCCATGTCCGTGCTCCAAGTCCATACTGGTTCTCTTATGCACCTTGTGCTCCAAAATTCTGGTTCTTACTGTCTTTTTTCTGGCTCCCCTCTTCTGGGTAATCTCTGAGAATGTCCATGGCATACCCATGCACATGACATCCCCCTCTGCTAAACTTGATGACGGGATTCCAACCTGTTCTTGGATGACTATCATCATCCCACTCTATTCCCGGAGTCCCTCTGTCATCCATCCATCCCTGGCAACTCTTTTCTCTGAAAGCCCAGCCCGGTCTCCAAAACCACTCTGTCTCAGATTAAGATCTATGTATCTGTTTTCCATCTAGTCCACAATCCATTCTTGCCCTGACTTTGAACACTGTCTTGGTCTTCATTCTTGAGAAATGAGTCTGGCACTCTCACATCGCCCCTTGGAGGGTAATCCTCCCTTGGGACCGTTGCCCGAGAACCTATCTGGCTCACAGGACTGCCATCCCCTCTGGCTTTGTGGAACACCACCAACAAACGTCCTGGGAGCTCTTCTTGATTCTGTGTTCCTTGCCTTGGGCTTCGTATCCATGTACTTTCCTGTACCTTGGACCTGTACACCATCATATGGGACTGAATTAGTGTTTAGCTTTGCTGAGCCTGATGCTTTGATACCAATGTAACATGCGGAAGCTCTGGGGGTCTTCTTTCAGCCCTAAACACCACTGGAAAACATGCTGATGCAAAACGCAGACATGAAGAGAGAGTAGAGAGAGAGAGAGATATGGTGGAAATTCAGTATATTAATATGGTACAAAAAGGTACTCTTCTACAGCCCTAGGCTGTCTTCATAAAAAGGGTGATAAACACCAAAATCTGTCTTAGACTAAGGACCCTAAGGATCCACTCCCTAAAGGAATGAATGACTAACACATTGTGCCTCTTGTGCTATTTATAGTCCCTTGTACTTTATGGAGAACTGGCCGACTGCTGGTCGGCCAGTTGACTGGACATCATTCCATATTATCGATGCGCCCTGCAGCTGCCTCATCTGGATCAGCCGATAGCATCCTATGCCTTCCATGTCCTTGCTCCAAGTCCATACTGGTTCTCTTCTGCACGTTGGTGTACGTTGTGCTCCAAAATTCTTGTTCTTACTGTCTTTTTTCTGCCCTCTTCTGGGTAATCTCTGAGAATGTCCATGGCATATTCATGCACATGACATCTTTTTCTCGGAAAAAAAAAACGATCCTTTGGCCTCTCTGGGGATAATTGTCCAGGTAGGGAGTCAGCAAAACAATCAGCATAATCACTTAAGAAATCAATCTTATCTTGATCTATGGGAGCTATAGAATCAGGTTCAAACTTCAACATTATCACGTACAAAGACCAAGTAATAACAAGCTGATTTCTTTATTGCCTTGGAAATAGAAATGTGGCTTACAACGGGTATGGTACTCCCTGTGGTACCTGCATCAATACAAACTTCCCTACCCCTATGAGTAAAGTTTACTTTCTTCTCTTTGTGCAAAGTCTTGGGATCCAAACAATAATGCCATGGCATCCCAAGTATTACATCACATCTCGTAAGCGGTGCTACTAGGAGTTCTTCATGATCCAAATATCCCTGAATCTGTATGTGAAGCTTCCCGATGATAGGAGTGGCCTTGACTTCTTTGCCCTCAAAGATGGCATCTGCATGAAAGTCCATGCGCGATTCCTCGGGCTTTAGGCCAAGAGCAGTAGCCATCTAAATGGATATAAAGTTATTTGTAGAGGCATTATCAAAAAGGAATAGAGATGCTTGATACTTTAACTTGCCCCGAGCCTTGCATAAAATTCTACTCTATGGCTCATCTGCAGTATTACCCTGTACATCGGTATAACATTCACACTCGGTTTTGCATCCTGCACATTATTCCTTTTGGCATTCTGGGGGCATTGAGATTCATGTGATCCTTGATCCCACATAAGAAGCACTTCCCCTCTTTCATGCAATCAAAAATGTGTTGTCCGGACGGCTTAGGATCATCCTTTTTACCCCCTGGCTTCTTTTCAGAGTCCCCCTTTTGCATCCTTGGACTCATTGGGCATAAACTTAGGTGGCTGTCCACCCTTTTTCTGCTCATTTTTGGCTCTGAATTTTCCCTTGTATGAGCTGAATCCTTGCCTTTTTGATGCTCCCTTGCGATGTAGTTCCTCAAAAATAGTAGCTGAATATATCAGCTCCTGTAACGTGTTGTGATGTCACATGCACTCTGCACTCAGTGCATGGTGACAAACTCGCTTATCATCAGCAGTGCAACATTTGTACATTATTAGAACCCAGTAGGATGATAATTGTTGTACGCCGTGACCCCATTGTACATCCTCAGTCCAGGATAAGTCAGGCACGAGCTACGTAGGTCATTCCTCAGCCTTAGCGGGTCAGTCAGTCAGTCAAGTCCCTTAACCCACTTGGAGAGAATCATTCATGCATGTAGAGTCAGTAGAAGCCTTAGGGTTTGCATCAGAAAGCACTCTGCATCCTGCACACTATGCATTCATATGTCTGTGCATCATTTAGAACATCCCAGAAGCCTTAGGGAATTTACTAGGATTTATCTGGTATTTTTTTTCATATTTTATGGTATTTATTTGGCATTTATTGTCATTTATAAACATAAAGTTTATTAAATTATGACCAGCCAACTTGACCAACACCTATCTAGTATAAATAGGCTTGCATAGGGCTTAGTTTCTCATTTAGTCTTCAGTGTGCTAAGAGCTTTCCTCCTCAGCCCTAGGAGTACCCTTGCCTTCAGCACTAGACTAGTCTCATCCATCCCTTGGAGTACTTGAGTTTTGCTTCTCCAACCCTCTGAGCATCTGCGTTTTTTGCTTCAGTCATCCATAGTCTCAAGCGCAGCAGTTCAACAGTCCCAACGCAGCAATCCAGCAGTCCTAACGCAGCAGTACAGTAGGACAGCCTTCAGGCGCAGCCGTACAGTCCTCCACAGTCCCCAAATCAGCAAACAGCCCTGCGTTTCTTTCCAGCATCAGCCATACAGCCCTGCATTTCAGTCCAGCATCAGTCTCACAACAGTATTCAGCCCTACAGTCTGCGTTTGCAGATTCCCAGCAGTTTCAGCCTTGATTCACCAGTATACATCAGTATCCAGCATTCAGTGCATCATCTAGGCATACACGAGTCATCTGGTAAAGAGATTCTATCATTCATAAGCATTTACAGCATTCTAACATAGCTTAGAACAGTCCACCATCTTCTTTTCTCAGGCTCAGGTGTGCAGCCCTTCCTCATGCCCTTGGGAAGAGTGCATAGGCTCGAGATCAGTTCATCGAGGTGTTTCTACAGCCGTGTACAGTTCAGCCAGGCTTCAGATCCTCCGAGATCTTGCATTTGGCTTATCTACAGTCCACAGTCATTCTCTCTAAAGTAATAAAGCAAATACTATCTCGTTATCGGGATAGGGAGCCCTTCAGTGGGTAATTTGGGACCCAATCTGGTGTACAGTTCTCATATCTCTCTCTCTCATCTTTTTAAAGTTTGAAGTATTAAAGTGGATTGCTAAACTCACGAAACTCAGGATACAGAAGACGGTGTGAGCATTTGTGTGACAGGATCTTCCAATACAAAGACTTCCGCTGCATATCACATTGGTATCAGATTCAGATTGTCCACACACACCGTATCCTAGCGTGGGGGCATCCTTGGATGGTTAGATTGTGTTCTGGCACGACCACCGACTTCAGCATTATGCCCACCCTTATAGTGTGTACAAGCCCATAAGTTATAGTACATAGTACACTTAGTACTTTTAATGTACTAAGTGCACTATGTGTACTAGTGCAATATACATGTGTGATAGGGGAGTCACACACTCATCTTGATGAGTTGACTTATCCCCACAACTCTCTCTCTCTCTCCCTTCTTCTCTGTGTATGTCTCCCACATGAACTCTAACCCTAATTCTCTCTCCCATTCAACTGGTATCAGAGCCTGCATGTACTGTACGGACCTGCGTGCCGCATCAGAACTGGTCGCCTGTGTGTGCTGCGTGGGCAGGATCTCTTGTAGGTGCTAAAGCACATGTGAAGCTGCCCTGTGCAGAACAGGGCAAACCAAGTCGTAGGCAGTGTGACAATTGCAGCAGCGCTCGCAGCAGGTGAGGAGCTAAACGCCGCCAGCAAGCAGGTCGACTAGGTGTCAGCGCTGGGCAGCAATACGTCGACTAGGTGTCAGCGCTGGGCAGCAATACGTGAGCGTTGTACCTGGATTCGAGTTCGTGTCAACAGCAGCGCTGGCCCTGGGTAAGTTCGGCGACGTGCGACGGGTAGCCCGGCAACCTACTCACGCGCACCACCACCACGCGACTGGCCTTCCTCTCACGAGTCGGCGTGTTCTTTAGGAGCTCGCTTGTAGGCGTGTTCGCCTGTTGTATTGACGCCCGCCTGCCTAGTGGATAGCACTACACGCGACTGGCCTTCCTTTGCTCGCCAGTCCTATTCTGGTCAGGGTCTGCTCGCACTGGGCCAGTGCTTGCGGGTGGCTAATCACCCGACGGAGCTGCTCCTTGTTCACACCAGGCGGAGGCGGCGAAGGCAGCAATATGTGAACGCAGCAGAAGCGTGTAGAAGCGCTAACCAGTAGGCGAAGGCAGACTGCGGAGCTGCCACAGTGTGCGGTACACCTGCACGAACCCCAGCCAGCAGCGTAGGCTGCTCAGCCAACCAGGCGCAGCCAGCCATCCGTACACGCACAGCAACGAGCAGGGCCATCAGCATCAGATTTCTGCAGCAGCACCAAATTCATCATCCTTTTTTTTTCTGCAACGAAAAATTCAGAAATTTACGAGGTACATGCTTCATTTTTTTTTTTTGGATTTGCAATTGAGCAAATACAATCATCAATTGAGCAGGTAGTACAGGTGCCGAATTGCTCAATTTCTGAGCAAAATTGGCAAAATTGGGTGACATTGGTCACAACCAGGATCAATTTGCAGGAAATTGGATGTCAAAATTTGGGGCTTTTGATGTATTTGTGCAATTGGGCATTCATACATGCTGTATGATGTGAGAAATCGCACATTCGGGCAAAATTGCAGCAAATTGCAGTGCAAATCAAGGGGCTTTTGTGCCGATTAAGTTGATTTGCATGCAGGCACTCGCAGTTGATGCTGTGGACAATGTGTTGATGCCTGACAAGCACTCAATGTGCCTGTAAATCAAGGGGCTTTCATGTATTGGATGTATATGTGGCCAAGGGGAAGCATTTCGAAGACTCTGGATGCCTTCATGTGCGTCAATGTACCATGTATGATCAGCAATTGATCCTAAATCAAGGGGCTTTTCAAGATTTTATGCTTGTTGAGCTTGGCAAAGCAGCAGGCAAGACATTTATGCCTTGAATCCTCAGAAATTAGCTTGCAGTCAAGGGGCTTTTGCCCAATTTCTGTTCGGGACTGTTGTATGCAGTGTTCGGGACTGTAAAAGTCTGATTTTCACTCATTTGGACATGAACAGGAAGAACAACTCTGTTGGAAAGTCAAATGCAATGAATGCACGTGGGAGATCCCAGCAAAGGGGTAAAAGCCAAGAACGGGGAAGGAGCAAGTCCCGCTCCAAAAAGGACTTGGAATGCCATTATTGTGGCAAGAAGGGACACATTAAAAAGCAATGCTACAAATGGAAAAATGATCAAAAGGAAAAGGGAAAAGGCAAAGACAAAGACAAAGATGAAGCCAAAGATGTAAAGCCAAAGGGCAAAAGTGGAGTCAAGATTGAAGAAGTCAATGTGTCACATGCAGGTGACAGTGAGGATGAAGTCCTATTCACGTCTTCACTTGATGCCCATTCACTTCTTACAGGAGATGGTCATGGTATGCACTCATGGATCATTGATTCAGGTGCCTCCTTTCATGTCACAGGTTGCAGAGACTTGTTTGTCAGGTATACTGCTGGCAATGAAAGAGTGGTTTATTTGGGTGATAACCATGCATGCAAGATTCTTGGCAGAGGTGATGTGAGGCTTGTGTTTTCAGATGGCTCACAGCTTATGCTCCATGATGTCAGGCATGTGCCTGAGATCAAGAAGAACTTGCTTTCTACTGGACAGCTTGATGATGCTGATTATGTTACCACATTTGGTCGTGGAAAGTGGAAGATTAGTAAGGGCTCACTGGTTGTTGCCAGAGGCTCTAAGGTGGACACTCTTTACTTCATGCATGCAGGTGTTTGTCACCATGCTAATGTAAATGCAACCGAGCTGCCGGAAATCTCTATGTGGCATAGCCGGTTGGGACACATGAGTGTCAAAGGAATGGAGCAATTGTCTCGTTTGGGTTACTTGCCTTCTCTAAAGTTTTCAAGTTTTCAGTTTTGTGAGCATTGTATATATGGTAGGCAACTACAGTGCCCCCACAAGAAAGCTCTTGGACAGAAAGATGCTCAGTTAGAGCTTGTGCATACAGATGTATGTGAGATGCCTCAGCTTTCTTTGGGAGGGGCAAAATATTTTGTGTCTTTTATTGATGATGCCACACGCAAGGTGTGGGTTTATCCTCTTCGTTTGAAGAGTGATACATTCTCAGTGTTTCAGAAGTTTGTTGCTCATGTTGAGAATCAAACTGGCAAAACACTGAAGGCTTTGCGTTCCGACAATGGTGGAGAGTATATGTCCAAACAGTTTCAGGACTTTTGTGATGCTAAAGGCATCAAGAGGGAGCTCTCTACTCCTTATGATCCTCCACAAAACGGGACAGCAGAGAGGATGAACAGGACCATTCAGGAGAAGGTCCGTTCTATGTTGTCACATGCTGCGTTACCTCATGGTTTTTGGGCTGAAGCTGTTATGACAGCCGTTCATCTTATAAACAGGTCACCTAACACGAGGCTTGGTGGGAAAGTGCCAGAGGAAGTATGGACAGGGAAGCCTCCGTCATACAAGCACTTGAGAGTGTTTGGTTGCGTTGCGTACGTGCACATACGCAGGGAAATGCGCACCAAACTTGATCCTAAGTCTCACAAATGCATATTCCTAGGATATGGTGACAGAGGTGAAATGGGGTATAGACTTTGGGATCCCGTGAATAGAAAGATTATACGCAGCAATGATGTCATTTTTGATGAAACATGCATGTATAAGGAGCCTGCAAGGCAACAGGAGCCTAGCAGAGTCATCTTTGATGATGATGGACATCATGGACAACAACCAAGGGTTGTAAATCAGCCATTACAGCAGCAAAACCAGCCCTTAAATGGTGCTGAAAATGGTCCAAATGGACAGCCAGAGATGGCAGAAGATATCCCTATGGATATACCACAGTTAGAGGAGATACCGGGCATGATTTTTCAGCCTTAGGGCATGGAACAGGAGCCACCAATAGGTGATATGCAGGCTGGACAGCAACCTGCAAATGATGGTCATTGGGTACGGAGGTCCACAAGACCCTCCAGAGCCCCTGACAGGTTTGTTCCAGGGGTTGACTACTTGATGCTTACTGACTGTGGGGAGCCCTCATGTTATAAGGAGGCTTTACAGAGGGCAGACAAGGCTCTTTGGGAGCGTGCCATGAAGTCAGAGATGGATTCTCTGCACAAAAATGGAACATGGAAGTTGGTGCATTTGCCTGCAGGCAAAAAGGTTTTGCCATGCAAATGGGTTTACAGGCTCAAAGTTGCACCTGATGCAAAGCCAAGATACAAAGCCAGGTTAGTGGCTAAGGGCTTCAAGCAAGAATATGGTGTGGACTTTGATGAGATCTTCTCTCCAGTGGTCAAAATGACCACACTTAGAGCTGTATTAGCTTTGGTTGCTCATGATGATCTGGATTTGATTCAGATGGATGTGAAGACTGCTTTTCTTCACGGTGATCTCCATGAGGAGATATATATGCAGCAGCCAGAGGGTTATGCAGTAAATGGAAAGGAGAAGCTTGTATGCAAGCTGAAAAAAAGTCTTTATGGGCTCAAACAGGCACCAAGGGAATGGTATCATAAATTTGATACATTCATGAAATCCCAGAAATTCAGGAGAAGTGACATAGATCACTGCTTATACACCAAGAAAGCTTTGGATGGCAGTCTATTGATCCTCATCTTGTATGTTGATGATATGTTGATTGCCGGGAAATCTCGTCGGGAAATCTCGTAAGGAGATGGATGCCTTGAAGAAGAGGCTGCATCAAACCTTTGATATGAAGGATTTGGGTGATGCAAATCACATTTTGGGTATGCGGATACTTCGGGACAGAAATCAGCATGTGTTGTATTTGTCTCAGAAGGAATACATTGGCAAAGTTTTGCAGAGGTTCAATATGGACGGGGGGAAGAAGACTAGTACTCCTTTGCCTCCATATGTGAAACTCAGTGCTATGGACAGCCCACAGTCAGATAGTGGCAGGGCTGATATGGCCAAGATTCCGTATGCTTCAGCTTGTGGCAGTCTCATGTATGCCATGGTTGCTACTAGGCCGGACATTGCATTTGCAGTGGGAGTGGTTTCTAGATACATGGCCAACCCTGGCAAGAAGCATTGGGAAGCAGTGAAAGGTGTCATGAGATACCTGAAGGGCACACAGGATATGTGCATTTGCTTTGGCAAACAGGATGCATTAGTGCATGGTTACACGGATTCGGATTATGCCGGTCATCCAGATAACCGGAAGTCTACTACCGGTTATGTATTTACATTCACAGGAGGTGCTGTGTCATGGATATCCAGGATGCAGAAGTGCACTGCCTTATCTACTACAGAGGCCGAGTATATTGCAGCCACAGAGGCTTGCAAGGAGGCATTATGGCTATCTCGGTTAGTGGTTGATTTGGGCTATACAGGGGATATTCCATTGTTGCATTGTGACAGTCAGAGTGCCATCCAGTTGGCAAAGAACCCTGTCTTTCATGCAAAGACGAAGCATGTGGATGTGAAGTATCACTTCATCAGAGAGGTGATAGAGAACAAGCAAATTCAGCTTGTTAAGATTCATACGGATGACAACCCGGCTGATCTGTTGACAAAGAGTTTGCCTCCGGAGCGGTTTGCTCATTGCAGACACTTGATGGGCATTGGATGAGGCCAGTTTCAGCCTTGATATGGCCTTGTATATTATCATGTACATGCTGATTTTTTCTTTTCCTTCATTTAAGGGCACTTTGCCTTTAAGTGGGAGGTTGTTGGGGTAAAGGCATTATGCCCACCCTTATAGTGTGTACAAGCCCATAAGTTATAGTACATAGTACACTTAGTACTTTTAATGTACTAAGTGCACTATGTGTACTAGTGCAATATACATGTGTGATAGGGGAGTCACACACTCATCTTGATGAGTTGACTTATCCCCACAACTCTCTCTCTCTCTCTCCCTTCTTCTCTATGTATGTCTCCCACATGAACTCTAACCCTAATTCTCTCTCCCATTCAGATCCTTCATACGCTACAAAAACCGCAAGATCCGCAATCCTGCGTCCCAATGAGTCTTCAAAGGCGTCTGCAAAAATGAGCTCAACAGTGAATGAGTGCATAGAGCAGAAGCAAACAAGCACTAGAGTGTGCTGAGTAGAGAGTGCAAGAGAGAGAGAGATATGAAGCAACTATGCTGAATATATTGAAGTGATACAGTCCCAAGCAAGAGAGCAGAAGCAAACAAGCACTAAAGTGTGCTGAGCAGAGAGTGCAAGAGAGAGATATGAAGCAACTATGTTGAATATACTGAAGTGATACAGTCTCATAAGTGAGGGAGCAAAAAGAAAGACTAGACTATGAGAAAAGTGGGAGGCCAGCCCACCTATTTATAGGTAAGAGGGGCTGGCCGAATAGACATGAGAACCTAGCTGACTGGACATGGATCTGCTGGCCGACTGGGAAAAGGTATCCGACATGGGAAAAATCCTAGAAAAATGTAGGAAAATAGGGTGGCCAGCCCACAACCAAGGGCATGAAAAGGGACCAAAAGGGGACACCAAATATGACCAGAAACTGGGGATGAATGTGCTAACACCCCCTCTCAGCACTAGATGTTGAATGTACTCCAAGAAGCCGAAGATGAGGAGCCAAGGAAGCTTGAGAAAACGGCTTGGTGAACAAATCTACTGCATTCTCTCCGCTGAAGGACAATACTCCAAATGCAAATCTCCAGCAAGAACCCGTTCACGAACATAGTGATACTGTATCTCAATGTGTTTCGTACAAGCATGAAACACAGGGTTATTGGCGATGGCGATGCAACTCTGATTGTCACACCAAAGAAGAGTAGATCCGGTAGGAGGACGGCCAAGCTCCGCCTTTGTAGAGAAAGGCAGAAACTGACAAGTTCATAAGCTGCTTTTCCAATTCCAAAATCCATCCCGGAGACTTAATCTGGTAAAGATCTGCAAATGCCTTCCAAACTTCGTGTGCAGTGTCTGCTGTATGCACATGAGAGAGAACAAAATCCTGACAATTCAACATTAGAAAAGAGAAAACACAACAATCATTTGCCTGCCAAATATCAATTTGTGCTTGAGTCACACCACCAGAAGCAAGGGTGGGAGGGGTGGCATTGGCAGGTGTAACAAGCCAATCCCAGAGATCCACGCCACGCAAGTCTGATTTCACCTTCACGTTCCACAAAGTGTAGTTGGAGCCATCCAACTTTGTAGACTCAGAGAACATATGAAGTATAGTCGGGGCAGCCATCACAAGAGCTTGGGCTCAATCTCAGAAAAATGCACAATCTCAGAAGGAGTGTTCACCATAGGTACCAGAAGCCACCAATCCGCAACTTAGAACACCAAAAATTGCAAGAGCCACTTGTAGGGAGAAAACTCAGATAGATGCTGCAGCCCTGAAAAGGTGCAGCCGACAGGTGAAGAAGGGAATCTCAGAGATCAAACCAGTGAGGGAAGACCTGAATCTGTAGTGGAGAGGTGCTGGAAGAAGCCAGCCGACCAGCAGTAGAACTGAGAAGAAAACGCAGATGTTAAGGTGCTGAGAACTGAGGCAGATCTGAGGCAGAAAGTTAACGTTGACTGGGGCAGCAAATTAATGCTGAACCTGGAGCGATGATACCATGAATGAGTGCACAAAGCGGAAGCGAACAAGCACTAGTTTGTCCTGAGCAGAGAGTGCAAGAGAGAGAGAGAGAGAGAGAGATATGAAGCAACTATGCTGAATATACTGAAGTGATACAGTCCCAAGCAAGAGACATGAAGAGTATCATAAGTGAGGGAACAAAAAGAAAGACTAGACTATGAGAAAAGTGGGAGGCCAGCCCACCTATTTATAGGTAAGAGGGGCTGGCTGACTAGACATGAGAAACTGGCCGGCTGGACATGGATCTGCTGGCCGACTGGGAAAAAGGTACCTGACATGGGAAAAATCCTAGAAAAATGTACAAAAATAGGGTGGCCAGCCCACAACCAAGGGCCATGAAAAGGGACCACAAGGGGACACTAAATATGAGCAGAAACTGGGGATGAATGTGCTAACAAACAGCCCTACCGGGAAGCTCAAGTCCAATCTGGTGGTCAACAACCAAATCAATGAACCAAACTGCTTCCGAAACAAAGAGGCATCAACTTGCTCACAAGGATCATCAACTATAACTTTGGTATGCCAAGTCCTGGGAACCTACTAAAGACCACACAAGGCCTTTCGGAACCTGTAAACCACCCCCTTTGAACCCGGAACCTCAAAGCCTGGAGGCTGCTCAACATCCTCCTCCACCTGCAAGTCACCATCTGCCACTCGCTTGGCTTTCCTACAAGTCCCCTGGGAAAGAGCTTCAACTGCAGGAGGCTCTTTGTCCCCAATACTGATACGAGACATCAGAGCATAGTTCACTTGTAAAGGCTCCTCTGATTGACGAACGCAAGAACTAGAATGTTCTTGCCTACTGCTGCCAACATCTAGCAAGCCATCCACTATCTGGTCTCGGAAAGTTTGCTGCAGCGTATCCACACATCAAGTGGTCATGATGAAACTGCCACACATCACCTAACTGAGAACCTAAAAGAGAGTGCTGAGAGTTTGTAAATCCCATTCTCCACTCCACCTTCCCATACAACCTGGCCTATCGCTTTGTCCCGGAGAGCAACAAAATGCTCCTCAAACTCCACCAGTACACCAATCTTGCAAACCTCATGCACTGACAACATATGAAAACCAAGAGTGGGACAAAAAGAACCTGGGAGGAATGCTTCCCCTCTCTGCCATCGGGAACAATCTCTAACCTGCCCTCACTGTGAATAGGGATAGTGGACTCGTCACCAATCAGGATGTGACTTGCGTGCCTCCGAAGATCCTGTAATAACTCTCAGGAAGGAGTCATGTGCTTGGAAGCACCACTGTCTAGAATCCAGTCCCGAGTGTCACTAGCGGTGAGTCCAACCGCCTCCCTGCTCGAAGAGGATGAAATGCCGGTGTCCATAATGTCCAAGTGCACAAAAGCTGGAGTCTTCACGATTAATGCTGAGGAATTTGCACCCTGCTCAATGCTCCACTTAGGACATTTCTGCCAATAGTGGCCTTTCTCGCCACAATTGTTACAGGTTCTCTTTGCCTTCAAGGCGTCACGATCCACGTCGGGCTCTTGCTCAGAAGACTTCTCCTATGAAGACTTCCCTTTGCCCTTATTGCGGCCTTGCGATCGTTGGCCAATCAAGGCCTCAAAACCTCCACCCTGTGGAGGGTTCGTAAAATGCTCTTCTTGGTCCAAGACCATAGGCACAAACTCCTCCCATGTGATGGTGTTGAGCCTGCCATTGGTGATCAAAGAGGAGTAGAAAGCTGAGTACTGAGAGGTCAGATGAGATAGCAAATTGATGGCCATGTCCTCTGAAGATATCTCCTTCCCAGCTTGAAGAACCTCTTGCTGAAGAGCCTACAACTTGTTGATGTGCTCCTGCATCGTCGAAGACTTTGCAGGATCCATCAGCTGCATCTGCACTTCCAAGGAGATCCGCTTCATGGGTGATACCCTGTTATATAGAGAAGCTAAATGATGCGAAATCCCTTTGGCCAGCGTCATATGTTTGATATGATTAATCACCTGTGGTGTGCAATTAAGGAAGATGAAAGAACGCACACGGTCATTGACACGATCCCACAATTGTGCTTGAGTCTCCCGTTCTTTCCGAGTAGAGGGTAACAGCTCCCCGTCCTCCAACTTTGGCCGTGGAACACCAACAATAATGAAATCAGCCAAGTCATAAGACTCCATAACCTTCCAGATGCCATAGTTGGTCCCGTCCAACTGTCGATCCATTGGGAATGTGGGGAGAGTAGGGATCTCCACGTGCTTCTCAGCCATCTCAAGCAAGTTTGCCATCTCAAGGGTTCACAAGGTCTTGTGAAGGGAGGGTGGGTGGGAAAAAAAATGAAGAGGAGGTTGCAAATAGTATGCAAGGTGGCTGTCCGATGGTGACGGCCGCCTTCTACCTTATCTCCAACTCCCGAACAGCCCAAGCAATCTCTAATCAGCACCACAAATCAGCAAACCCTCAAGGTCCCACCGTCTCCAAGCTTCAAGCCACCTGGGGCTATGATACCATGTCAGAATGCACAGCGGAAATGAAGACAATTGCTGTAGAGAGCAAAATGCAGATTAGAGAGGGAGAGAGCAGCTGTATAAACTCGCTATATACACTGGAAAATCCCGGAAATGATACAATGGAAGTGTGGGGGCTAGGGCCAATATATATGGCCCCAGGCTGCTGGTTGGCCAGCCCATAAACAGCCGACAGCAGCAATAAATGCTCACGACCAGCAAAAAGACCAGTCGGCCAGGTAAAAATCAGTCGGCCAGCACTGAGGCTCAAGTCGGGTAGCACCAGATCAGTCAGAAGATACAGTCCTCCCACACCCAGCAAAAATGGAAAAAATTATGGAAAGTGAGGAAAAATGGGGGAACACCTAAAATGGGCGGGCACACCCACAACAGAGGCCCTAGTGTATACTATAGAGACAGGAGATGACTGCTAACACCATAAGGGTGCCCACACACACCTCAAGCCCAAAAAGGGGCTGGCTACTTGATATAGATGTCCACCTACTTATTAATGGGTGTCAACTTGCAAGGGTTATAACATTACATTATATAATGAATTAAGTGTAGAGGATATCCAATACTTACCACACCTGTTCACATGCCACAAATCTCATTAGAAAAGAGGGCATTCATACAGGGTTTAAACTTTACGGGTGTGCGGTCCGTGCCCGTGAATTGGACACACATAGTAGGGAGTTCACATGAAAACAGTTTCAAGCACGCAAACATGTGTGCACGTGCAACTTTGCCATGGAAGCACCTTCCTTTCATGGAACTTTAAAGCACAGGCATTTTCGGGCACACATCTGGCTCTCCAGAAAGCACGAGTCAGGCATCCTGTGCACGCAGCGGCCACAATACGGACAGCATGAAGTATGCCTCCCCCCTTGTAAGGGCGACACAAGATTGGGGACGAGAGTGAGGAGGACCACTTGGGTGTCCAAATGGTGACAAGATTGGGGATGAGAGTGAGGAGGACCACTTGGGTGGCCAAATGGTGACAAGGAGAATTTAGGCAGTGTGCGGACTGAGAACTGATGTCTTCATTCTCAGTCATCTTTTGTAATTGGAGTACAGTTGTAACACCTCTTTCTTGTACATAATACACATTAGTACTTTCGGAATCTTGTGTGTGTTATGTAATTCCGCTGCAGTCTTTCTATCTCTGAAAACCCTAGCACATAGGCATGAGTGTTCTACATTCTTGCTCTCTGTTTATTGTTGAGACCGTTGCATCCTCGTGGAACAGTAGACAAACAACATTAGGATTTTCTTAGTTTGGTTGGAATATTATTTTTTTCTGTACTACAGATTTGGCTTAAGACCCCTAGGGTCTTCTACCGCCTCATGCCGACGTGCATGGTAGTTGTACTCTGGATGTATACCATGATAATAGACCCTTGTGATCTTTTTTAAGATAATAATAAAATCTCTCTCTCTCCCCTTTTTCATTAATGTGACATGACTTATGTTTGAAAGTTCTTGAATTAAACAATTTCAAACCTTTGACTTTTATCTCTATGTTGTCTTTTCTTTGTATTCTTCATTTTGTTTTGTCTTGTTTAAAATGTTCCAAGTTAAGTTGTTCAATCTTGGATATAGTCCAATCTTATGCTTGGAAGATTTCACAAATTTTGCTAGTAACAAGTCTAGTTGTTTTCTGTATTCAATCAACTTGTGGTCATTGTCTTAGTGAGATAAGTGGTGATTTTTTGGGTCTTTTAAAATGTAATCAAATTGACGTTCTAAGAAGTTTTCTTTCCCTCCCCTCCCACAGCCAGCTGGATATGGATACCAGCAGCAGGTGCTTACGGGTCTACGACCTGGTGGAGCACCAATGCAAAATTTTTTTCTTCCTATGATGCAAAGGCAAGGACAGCAAGGGCAGAGGCTTATGGGAAGACGTGGCAATTCACAGCAACAGCCACAGCAGCAACAGCAACAGCCGCAGCAGGTAACCTCAAAAGTTAAATACTAATTTTTAAGCCGATGCTACTTAACTCATGTGGCCATTACCATGGTGGAAAGAACTTTAATGTGGAGAGGTTTGAAGGTCTTGACATAAGTCTGATACCACTATATGTTGTCCCCACACATGTGAACATGCCACAAGCACACGTGGCATGCAAGCGGGCGGTGGGCATATGGACCTGCACATACCCACATATGGGTCCACATCCACCACACTCACACATGCACCTGGTATCGAAGTTTTCGGGCTTTTGCTTGTATAACTTGCTGATTTTGTACCATTGTGTGTTGATGCTAGTACCTTCGCAATAACAATCGTGGTTTCCGCTACATGCCGAATGCACGGAACACACCGGATGCAGTTGTTTCTCCTCAAGGACTAATGGGCAGCATGCTTCCGGTTCCTCTAGAAATCGGTAGTATACCAGTTCCAGCAGCTGATACAAGTTTACCACAACCTATACCGATTAGCGCACTGGCATCTGCACTGGCATCAGCTCCTCTCGAGCAGCATAGAGCGGTGTGCATTCATTTTTGAATCACCTTGTACTAAATTTTTTGGAGTTCGAGTATTCTCTTGAACTTCGTACTTACTTTTGGATTGTGGGGCTTCAGATGTTGGGTGAGCAACTGTACCCATTGGTTGACCAGTTAGAACATGATCATGCTGGGAAAGTGACTGGCATGCTTCTGGAGATGGACCAGACCGAGGTTTTGCACCTTCTCGAGTCACCGGAGGCCTTAAAAGCAAAAGTAGGGGAGGCCATGGAGGTGTTGCACCATGCCCAAGCGGTAGCAGCAACCAATCAGCTTGGATCATTATCGTTGAGTGATGCTCAGAAATCCTGAGGGATCATTTTTTTTTTTGCTGGGCCCCTCCCAAAATTGTTTTGGCTTCATAATCCCAGCAAGCTCTATTTTAACAGTGTGTTTTGGTGGTGGCTGGTGGCTGGCCTAGTGGGAAGGTCATTCTTATCTAATTTTTGAGGCACTTCATTTTCAGATGAGTCTGGTACCCTGTTGTTACCAGGACAGCAGAGAATTCTTTGCTATGCGGCTCATTTATATTGACATGTAAGTAGTAGGACGACTCGAAGTTTGAAGAAAGACATTGTAGTAATAATGATTGATTATTTTTATCGTCTCTTTATGCAAAAATAAGATGCTTCAGGATTCTGCTAGCACTTATGGTGCAAACAATTTGAGCAACTTAAGATTTTTCACCTATTATGAATAATGAGATTTATGAACTTAAGGAGCACAGTAGTATTGTTTAGCTGATGTTAATCAAGTTTGTTTAATTTGTTTGTTTCAAGGATTTCACTCTTTTTTTCACAAGATAGTTTTGAGCTGTCTAGTTTCGAATTGTGTGTGCTTTGTTGATGACTATGAGAGGCTATCACAAGGTCAATTAATTTTCAGATGAAATGTAATGTATATCACAAGGACAATAGATTTTCCTGCATCACTCTTGTTGGGTTGGGGTGTCGGGGGGAGGGAGAGAGCCTTGCTCAGGTTGCATGCTTAATTTTTGTTAAAAATTACATGCCAATATTGTCTTGGCTTTTTGTGTGGGGTCTTGAATGCCTTGAATGATGTAAACTACTTCGGATTAGAACCGGGTTGAGCAGTTTTTACAAGAGAGTGTAGTGTCAGCTTTCAAAAGAATATCCTCCTGTTTGTGTCTCATGCATTTTTCTATGCATATTTTTAATCCAAAATAGTGATCATAAATTTAAAAAAATGACTTCCTCATTGAAGCCTCATGTAGTATTCTTGGTGTTAAGAATAAGACATTTTCACCGCTTGGCTCACATACATGAGATTTGCTTGGTGTCTTATGAGATTTATTGGCCTTACATATTTTTTGGTGTTTGGTGGATGCTTTTGGCTATAAGTATTATACACTCAACTTTTACTTCAGAGAGTAAAAGCATAAATTATTCTTTTTTTTTGAGACATTCAATTTGGTATTTGGAAATGAACATCAATCCGATTTTTGGAGTCTTAAGCACTAGCCACCAACATTAATTCAGGTCATGATGAGAAGAGACATATTTGGGAGATTAGTGATTTGTAAACTGCGCGTCATCATTAATCATAAATAAGACAGGATTGTAGAAGTTAGAATAACAACCTCATATTATAAGTACATGTACATGAAGACAATGCAGGTTTCTGTGGTGGCTGACATGAAAACAGTTCACAGTAATTGTCAAATTGGAGCTGCGCAAAAAGCTCCTCAAAATATCGTTGCTATCTTCAAAACAGAACTACTGAGGTGGGTAGGTGCAGCCGCCATAACCTGCAAGGACAGGTAAGATATGGAAAAGAGAGAACGAGTTATCAACAAAAGCATAGTATGTTAGGAAGGGTATTTGATTTTAAGAACCCACTCAGAAGGGGTTGTTGGAGACTTACTGGGGTCTGTGAAGACCACAAGGCCAGTGCCTTGGAAGTAGCAGTTCCAATAATTGCGGCCATGGGCCTGGTAGTACAGGTTCATGGCGTAGGAGGCGTGGGAGATGAGGGTATTTGGGTTGTAGCATGCACCCCCGGGTTCAAGCTGCCTGCAATCTGCCCCCCCTTCTCCACAGGCAAAGTTCAAGTTAGCAGTCAATTCTGCATCTGGGACGGAGGGGTTGGCCACACACCATAGTTTCTGCCCTCCTTGCTGCTGCTGCTGCTACGACACAGGACGCATAACATCATGCACATGCATGCATATATACAGTAAAACATGTATGCATGCTTAGCAGGAGCTTAGAACTCACTCACATAAACACGCACATGCATACACACCTTCATTCATTCATGCATACACACACCATGTATGTATGCACATAGCATCATGTATACATGTGTGCACGAGCGCACACACTGCACCATTGATGGCATACCATTGATGACATGCATCACTAAAGGTTTTCTGAGGTATGAATTTGACAGAGCTCAAATTCACACGTAAATGCTTACACACATGCATACGCACCTTCATTCATTCATGCATACACACACCATGTATGTATGCACATAGCATCATGTATACATGCGTGCACGAGCACACACACACACACACACACACACACACACACACACACTGCACCATTGATGTCATACCATTGATGACATACATCACTTAAGGTATGAATTTGACAGAGTTCATATTCACACGTAAATGCATACATGCCATGTATGTATGCATATAGCATCACGTATACATGCATGCACGAGCACACACACACACACACTTCACCATTGATGACATACATGACTAAAGGTTTACTAAGGTATGAATTCGACAGAGCTCACATTCACACATACATGCATACATGCCATGTATGTATGCACATAGAATCGCATATACATGCGCGCACGTACACACACACACACTCACTCACTCACTCCACCATTGATGACATACATCACTAAAGGTTTACTAAGGTATGAATTTGACAGAGCTCACATTCACATACATGCATCGTATTAAGGAATGTCTCTGCTGGGAATTTGGAGGTAAAAACATGAGGAACGTACCTGGTCCCTTGGGATTCTAGATGCTAAATTAAATATAACGGACCTTGGGATTCTAACTGGATATAAATTGATGCTAACTGCATGCCAATTGTGTATCACCAATGTGGGTTCAATTAACAACTCTATCGACCGGATTAGGCTTTAATAATTATCATCAATGGGGAAACGATTGAAGACAAGAATACCCAAATTTCCGAATTTGAGAAAACCAATGATTCTCGGTGCCAAATTCTGCATTAAGGATGCGGGAAAACCAAGGGAAAACAGGTTTATTGGAGGAACTTACATTGGGAGCTGGAGGGTTCCTGATGGCATTGTGAGCTGCAGGGCCATAAAAACACAGAATTATTTAGAAAGGATTGGGTGCTAAGTATGCTAATGTGAGAAATGCAGAGAGATTATTGAGTGGGCTGATCACCTGAGGATGGAAGGAGGCAGAGCAAGGAGAGGAGAGTGACATGCAGCAATGTGAAGGAAGCCATAGCTAGAGGAATTGCAGCTAGCAAGTATACCTGTATGTGTGTGTATGTGTGTGTGTGTGTGAGAGAGAGAGAGAGAGAGATGCCTCTTTATTGTAAGAAGTCTTGCTTGAGACAAACTTCCCCCTGTCAACTCAACGGCCCCCTTTGGTTTCAAACGGTCACAATACGGTGCCTGCCCAATCCCCTTTCTCTAGCCCGCCCTCCTCACTTGGCTTCTTAGATTTTCAAAATTTAAAGTCTAGTTCACACCTCAATGGCCAAGAGGCTTGGCTTCACACACCTGTGTGCTGGGTCCCCACATATACGAGACACACGGACGCACAATGTTGCCCGCCCAAGCTTTCTCATCGTCATCACATCTTGCCACATTCTAACAGGGCTCCAGAGTCCCGCTCTTAGACTCAAACAGAGAAACACTTTTTGGTGTGTTTTCGAGCTGCAGTCTAACACGGTTTTAGAGTCCCGCTCTTAGACTCGAATAGAGAAACGCTTTTTGCCATTCGTACGGTTCCCGTTCCCATTAGCTTTTGACGACCTCCTTCCGAGAATGTTTTACTGACATCTACTATATGTGTAAAGGCACCAAGTTGACTTCTTTTTGACATTCCTCCCCCATGCAACATGTGCCTCAATCAACAAGTCTATCCCAAAGTCCCAGAATGTGCCCATACTCACAAATACGTGGGTGTTGTGTAACCAATTTAATCAATAAGTGGGTGTTATGTAACCAATTTAATCAATATATTATCTTTTCAAACCTTCCAAAGAAAATTAGGTGCTACTCAATCTTTTAAAAAATTCCTTCTAGCCATTTGGAAGGGCCAAAAAGTTGGATTCACCCAAGCCACTTGGCTTAATCATTAAATAAAAATCAGTCCTAAAAGAAGCCCAAGTGATTATTTTTATTTGAACTTTTGAATCTTTCTAAACATTTCATAATAGCCTAAAAGTTCATGAAGTGTGAAATTAAAGTTAGATGAGGACATCTTTCTAAACATTTCATAATAGTCTAAAAGTTCATGAATTGTAAATTAAATTTAGATGACATCTTTCTGAACTTTTGAATTTTTCTAAAAATTTCATCATATAGTCTAAAAGTTCATGAAGTGTGAAATTAAAGTTAGATGAGGACATCCCTGTCACGTTGTTTCTCAAAGGAGGGGGTGCATCCCCTATTCACATGAGTAATCACCCAAAATATTGGTGCATTTATTTTCCTTAAAAATCAACAAGCTGAAATATGCTAATTGACAAAGCTCAAAAACTTTATGGTGGAGACTAAGGTTTGATCCTTAGGGAATCACATTTGCATAGTGTACTGCACGTCCATGCTAGGTGACTCTTTATGGTGGAGACCAGGGTTCGATCCTTAGGAAATCACACTTGAATAGTATATTGCACATGTCCATGCTAGGTGACTCTTTATGGTGGAGACCAGGGTTCGATCCTTAGGAAATCACATTTGAATAGTGTATTGTGCATGTCCATGCTAGGTGACTTTTTTTATTATGTAAAAGGCATTCATGTGAGTAGGCATCGTCATCCTTGACAATTGCCTCATTTGTTCACCACACTACCTTCGTGTCCATGCTAGGTGACTTTTTGTGTGAAAGGCATTCATGACTAAGCATCACTATCCTCAACAACCCATTGCCTTCTAGGGTTTCTTCATGTACTTGATTGTATAGGGAAAGCCTTTTGGACTCCTTTGTGAGGAAATTCCATACAAGGCATGAAATGGGGATCCTACCTCCAATCTGGCCGAAGCGTTTGAGATTAACGAATGAAGTTTGGGTCTAGTGTGATACTTAGATCCTTGCAAAGTACAAAAGTCAACACTTGGATACCACACATCACTTTAAAAGCTAAAGAAAAGCTACAAGACCATCTAGGTCACCATCAAAAAGTTCGTTGAATCATCACTTGGAGGATTACTCTTCGGTGAAGTCTCTATCATAGCTAGAGCTAAGGTGAGATACTAAATTTAAAGAAGTTCTAATGACTTAGTACACTCCAAAGCCATTAACCATCACCAAGGGCTACTCATTTCTTCACCAACCCTAGGCACTTTCAATGCATTAGCATTCTCTCGTGTCCCTTCATTGGCATTGCCTTCTTCATGCATAACCTCATGTAGCTCCTCCATTGCCTTCTTCATGCATAACCTCATGTAGCTCCTCCATTGGCTCGGTTTGCTTTATGCTCAAGGACTTCTCTATAAGTGCTCTTCCCCTTGGAATTATCTCCTCTTCCCATATTGCCTTGCTAAGGAAAAGTCTGATGAAGAAAACCAAATCTCAACTCCACTTTGACCTAGTCAATGCCCCTTGCTAAGAAGATCTTTGGCTTGGTAGAGAGGTAAAGTGAGGTAGAAAACCAAATATCGACTCCACTTTGACCCGGTCAATGCCCTACATCACTCTATTTTTTACTTCTTTTTTGGAAAGTCAACCTTATAATGTTAACCACCAAAACAAACTCCAATTCAGGTGCTCTTTGGCTAATGGGAAGCTTAAAAAAATATGCGCTCAAGATATGCAAAACGCCTCGAACCAAACACAAGCTATTTTTGACTGAGTCACGTTTCCGCATGCAGTTAACTTTTACCAATTGAAGGACCAAATGGGAATAGAATTGGGCATGCTATAGCTTGAAATGTAGCTCTTGGATGCTCTATCAAGCTATGTAAACAACCTCCCAATCAGCCCCTAGGATTTTGGACTGAATTAGGGTTTTACATTTCTACAAGATGATGTGAACTTTTACAGATTTGGGAATGCAATTGGTACTGGAATTGGCCACTTGATAGCTTGGATTGTCGCTCTTAGATAGCTATATCAAGCCATCTAACCACCTCCACAACATCCCTTAGGGTTTCACAGTGAATTTGGGTTTTGTCAAAAATTATCACTAGGAAATTTGGCGAATTTTTGGCATGACCTTTGCCTATAATCAACCAAATCTCAATCCATAATGGTTTGGAGTCCATACACCGAAATTTCCAATTCTTGCATGCTATTGGCAAATGATTCCATGGCTATCTTGCCAAAATCCTCAAGATTCAAGCAATGTTGAAGAATCACAAGGATAGATGATTTAATCATGATGTAATCACTATTTTAGACACAAATCTTGGAAAGCACCACTTTCTTGACAAAATCAAATCTCATGAAAGCTTGAAAGAGGCCATTACTTTGCAGGGTTGAAAAGCTTGAAGAAATCAAACATTGAAGCTTTATGCTCCCATTTTTGATACATTCAAGCTTGGCAACACTCCCGCTTTGCTCCCATTGCGTATGAACATGAGAAAAGCATCATAAATCCCTGCTTCATTTTGGCGCTAGCTCTATAGGAGAGTAGCAGTCTCATGATGCTTACTCTTAATGATTAAAGGTCAAAGTTGCTTCCATAAATGGCTCACAAATGGCCCAAACAAGTCTTAAAGCTATAGATTGCTCTCTTGAAAGGTAAGGTTTACAGAAGTAGGCTCAAAAGTGATGCATGAAATTTACAAAAATTGGGGAAAATTTTACAAAAATTAGGCATCATATCTCTAAGGCTTGATAAAAAATGGCTCAAGGTTGCTAAAGAAAAGCTTGGTAAAACATGCTTGAACTAGGGTTTGAAAAATCTCAAGAAATTTTCAAAAATATTTAGGGAAATGATGCTCAAAACAAAGCTCTGATACTACTGAGAAAGAAACTAGAACACTCATAAACCGGAGTTTGCACGATTGCACTCAAAAGAGGAGGACACACTCTTCTTCTCAAGTGGGAGAAGCCACCATAGCCAAGATAAGAAAGAAAACTATAATTGTGATTAGTAAATTGATTAGTGCCCTCATTAGCCTTATTCTCAGTTATATACATGACTGTCCTTTCACACTACACTTAAAAGTGTCCATGGACATGGTGGCCAACCTATTTCCTAGCCCTTGGCTGCTTCCACATTCACTTAATCCCTTGGCCTTGGGCCCAAAATGGACATGAGACATTTTTAGCTTTGTTACATATTTATGTACATATATATATGTCTCTCTCTATATGTGTGTGTGTGTGTGTGTGTGTGTGTGTGTGTGTACACATACACGGTATGTATACACACACACACACACACACACACATACACATACACACACATATATATACACACACACACACACACACACACACACATATATATATACATATATACACATGTATACATATATTCACATGTATATATGTGTGTGTATGTGTATGTGTGTGTGTGTGTGTATACACACACACATACATGTACATGTACATGTATATATATATACTAGTCCCCCAACCCGTCCTCCAGATAGGGAAGAATGCATACCATGGAGGCAAGCCTTAATTTGTAGCCCATCGAGCACTTGTGTTGTTGCAAGCATCATTCATTTGATATGCATGTCCATGAGATGTCCACCAAGGCATTGCCCACCAACAACCCTTGATAAACAATTGCATTAGGAATTTGTTTGTCCTTGTCACTTGCTCCTCTACTGCCCGTATGCCTAAAGATGCAAGGAAGCTGACCATGTCTAAACAAAGGCTCTCAAATTGTATAACCATTAAAAAAAGTTCACTTTTCCTTGACCTCTTCCTATTGGGCACATTGTGCAAATAGTGCAAACCAAGCACTACATCGAGTGGGTAGACCCGTCTACAAAGGGGTAAAAGTATACATGTTATCTACTAATAATAGCCAGTAAAATGAGTACAAATATTCAGGTGTGGGCCTATTTGTCTACCACGGGAAAAAACATGCACATGTGTATACATAGGAAGAAAACACACACACACACACACACATTATACCAACTATGGTCAAAAAAAAAATCTTTGTTTTGGATCTCATCAGCTTTTCCCATAGCATGCCACTTTATACAAATCCACTAGTGCGTTGCCAAACATGGTATTATTTTTAGGCCATATTTTACACCCAATGCATTCCAAGAGACAGCATTCAAGCGCTGCAATCTCAACACACATATCCATCAAAGCAATGCCAACCATAATATTTTACACCTAATGCATTCCAAGAGATAGCATTCAAGCACTGCAATCTCAACACACATATCCATCAAAAAGCAATGCCAACCATAATATTTTTTTGAAGCAACCTCTGTATATGCATTGCTCTTTGTCAATTGCTTCTATGCTTACACATACTTTCAACATGCACCACACGTACATACATATCCATGAGCATGGGACCTACATACATATCCATGAGCATCGCACTTGCAATGCTAACCATAATATTTTTTCCAAGCAACCTCTGTATAGCAATCTCGTCATGCATTGCCCTTTATCAATTGCTTCTATGCTTCCACATACTTTCAACATGCACCACACGTACATACATATCCATGAGCATGGGACCTACATACATATCCATGAGCATCGCACTTGCATACATATCCATGTGAAAGCACTTGCATACATATCCATGTGAAAGCATTACAAAGCACATATCATCCCCCATCAACCCTTGCCTACATGTCCACCTTGGTCCTCTTAGGCATAAACTACAAAAGGGAGTTCCCTAGGCTCTTGTTATTCTTTTGCAAGTGTACCACACTTGGCAAATATATGGATTGAAAGTTTGAAGTGTTTCATTGGCCATGCTAGGCATATATTGCAATTAGTGGAACTCAAGCTATTGCAAGAGCATTAAATTTGGCATACGTATCTATCTTAACATATCCCAAAAGTCCCTTTTGTACATAAATGAGGACATTCCATGAGAATTGCAATTGGCATACTGTACATTACATACATATCCATGAGCATCGCACATGCATACATATCCATGAGCATCGCACCTACATACATATCCATGTGAAAGTAGTGCAGAGCACAATATCATCCCTTGTGTGTGTGTGTGTGTCTACATGTATATACACACATATATATACACATGCACATGCTCTGTGTATGTGTGTATATAGACACATATGTGTGTACACATGCAGGGACACACATACACACTTCAAAAAATAACTATACTTACACAAATAATAAATGCTAAGGAAGGCATATCTTATCTGCAAAATTCCAAATGAATACAACTTTTTTCTTACGAAGAATACATAGAATTTCCTTGACACGATTAAACATATTTACAACAAATCTAAAAATTCTAAAAAACAAAAATTACAAAAGTTGCCTTCAAGGCTTGTCTTTGCAACTTTTCTAGGGTTTATGGTTTTCTAGTCAGATGCAGGAAGGCTCCGGAGAAGAAACAGGTTTTGGGATACTGCCTGAACAGTCCCTCTTGAGGCGGTATTCCACCGTCTCTGAACATCCGCCATCATTCTGTTGGCCAGGAAGCCCTAATTTCTGAACATCCATCATCATCTTCCTCCGTAAACCTGCAGCAGGAAACCTTTCGCTGTCATGTGGGAATGGCCGTTATCTGTGGCATTGAGTTCTTGTTCGCCTGTTAGAATTCAGCTGTAAGAAAGTATCCTTTAGGGGTTTGCATTGTAAAGGCAGGCAGTTTGCACTATGTCGGTAGCAGCAGGTGTCAGTGATGCTGCCATCACTGTTAGAGAGAAGCTCAGGGGGAAGATCGGCCAAACAAAGGTGAAAAGATACTGGCCTGGAAAAGCTCCGGAATGGGCGGATGATGCTGATGAAGATGCCGAGGTCAGGGCTTTGCGTGTCACCAAGGAAGAGCTGCTTCAGAGAGCTTTTCCATCTGAGGATGGGTTTGATATTGCCAGTGCCATGGATGACCCTAGGCTTAGGCGGCTGGCTGAAAGCCGCAGGGACAGAGAAGAAGCAATTGCTCGCCACCGACAGATCAGGCAAGCGGAAATTGTCACTACAAGGGAGGAGGAGAGGAGAGCACAGGAAGGTGCGGAGTTTGAGGAAGAAGATGAGGATGCCATTGAACGGAGGAGGAGAAGGCTTAAAGAGAAGAGGCTTAATGAGCCTGAAATGGAGGAGTTGCAAGAGGAAGAGGAAGAGGAAGAGGAGGAGGAGGAGTCAGAATATGAGACAGATTCTGAAGAGGATGTTGGGGTGAGGGCAATGATCAAGCCTGTTTTTGTACCAAAGCAAGAGAGGGAAACTATCCAAGAGAGGGAGAAGGTGGAAGCAGAAGAAAGAGCATTGGAGGAGTCCCTGAAGAAGCGGCTCGAAGAGAGGAAGCTGGAAACCAAACAAATTGTTGTGGAAGAAATAAAGAAAGAGGAGGAGATTGCCAGAAACATGGAAGCAGATGGTGATGGTGGTGAGGTTGACACAGATGATGAAGTAAATGAGGCTGAGGAATATGAGGCTTGGAAGGTGAGAGAAATCGCTCGTATTAAGAGGGATCGGGAAGACAAGGAAGCCATGATTAAGGAGAGGGAAGAGGTAGAGAAGCTCAGGAACATGACAGAGGAGGAGCGGCGGGAGTGGGAGAAGAAGAATCCCAAGCCTCTCGCACTCACCAAGAAGAAGTGGAAGTTTATGCAGAAATACTATCACAAGGGTGCTTTCTTTCAAACGGGGGCTGATGACACAGGGGGGACTGCAGGAGGTGATGACATCTTCAGGAGAGATTTTTCGGCACCGACTGGAGAGGACAAGATGGACAAGACTATTCTTCCAAAGGTTATGCAGGTCAAACACTTTGGTCGCAGTGGAAGAACCAAATGGACTCATCTTGTTGCTGAGGATACGACGGACTGGACTGATCCGTATGTCAATTTCTTCTTCTTCAACTATCATTTGTCTCCTTTTGATTTCAGTTTTTCTCATCCATGCCTGTGAGCTGTTTTACCATAAATTTGAACTCTATGGATCTGATTTATCCTGTTTATCTGGTTGCCCTAGTGGAATCTGGTGGCTTCTTTTCTATTTATTGTGCTTATAAGCTGAACACACGAAAAAAGTTTCAAGCATGCAAACATGTGTGCATGTGCACTTTGTTATGAGTAAATCTCTCGGAAATGCAACAAGTACAGCACTGGCATTTCCAGGCACAAATGTGGCACATCGGAAAGCGCGGAATTGGGATCCTGGGCACTTGGATCCATACACGTGCCATAAATAGGCGCGAGAAACTGGGAGCCCAGACACTCGGATCCACAAATTGGCCATAAAAGGTGCAAGAAACTGGGACCCCGGACACTCGGATCCACAAATTGGCCATAAAAGGTGCGAGAAATTGGGATCCCGAACACTCGGATCTACAAATTGGCCACACACGGGCACAAGAAACTGGAGAGAACCATTTAGGCAACCAAATGGTGACATCCCCCCGGTTTCTAAACAGTTGTTCCTCAGCTGAAAACCATCGAGGTATGCCTAAAGAAGCTGTGGATAGTTGGAGAAGTATTCCTCATCAACCCACTTTGCATCAATAGGAGATAGTTTTTAAACTTCAAAAGGTATCGCTTGGAAAGCTTGCTTTCAAAACTCACATGAAAGTCATTATGAATTGTCCAATGATGAGGTAATGCTAACCTAAAAGCAACTTCATTGATTTGCGTGATCACCTTGGAAAGTCATTATGAATCTTCTAATGATGAGGTAATGCTAACCTAAAAGCAACTTCATTGATCTACTTGATCACCTTGAAGGGTCCATAATACTTGGTAGAGAACTTATGATACGCTCCCTCTTTTCTTGGCCTCTTGCGAAGTCTTGCTTTCTCAAATCTCAGCAATATCTAGTTACCTCCTCTGATGTCTATTATCCTTCTATGCTTGTGAGCAGTCTTTTATGCTTATCCTAAGACCTGGCAATGGCTATCTACACTTGGGCAAAGGCAACATCAAGATCTCGCACATATTCATCAGCAACCAAGATCTCATCCTTAGTGCGAAGGATGGCTGGCAAAATTACTTTGCCATAAACAGTCTCAAATGGGCCCTTTCTCGTGAATGCACGTACCATCTTGTTGTAGGCAAATTCTACAAGTGGTAAGAACTTCTTCCACACGGTCTTTTGGTGTGCAACATAGCACTTTAAAAGATCCATCACAGCTCAATTTGTATCCTCACGTTGGCCATCCGTTTGTGCATGATAAGCTGATGAGAAATCCAATTTTGTGTCCATTTTATCAAAGAGAGTTCTCCAAAATAGGCTTGTGGTTCTGGGAGCTCTATCCCCCACAATAGACTTTGGCATGCCATGATGCTTGAACACTTGTGCAAGAAAGACTTTCACTATATGCTCAGGTGTGATGGTCTTCTTGACAGGCAAGAAATGTGCTTGCTTGCTTAACCTGTCCACAATCGTCTCATTACGTTGCTCAGTGCTGGGTCCTTGGCAAAACCAAAATGAAATCCATAGCAATGCTTTCCCATGGGTGAAAGGGAATAGACAAAGGCTGAAGTAATCTAGGGGCCTTTTGCTTATCAAATTTTACCTTTTGACAACACATGCACATACATATGCTTCTATGTCCTTGCACATACTTGGCCAAAAGAAATAGCGCTCAATCATGCATATAGTAGGTAGTATACCTCAATGACCAACACAAGGAGAAGCATGTCACTCTTCCATAACCTTTTGCCTTATGAGACAACACACATGTAGTTATTCTTCATGATATAACCATCTTTGATCACTGTAACACGCGGAAGCTCTGAGAGTCTTCTTTCAGCCCTAAACACCACTTAGAACATGCTGATGTAAAAACGCAGACAGAAGGGAGAGTAGAGAGAGAGAGAGAGAGCTGGAAATTCAGTATATTCATATGGTACAAAAAGCTACCCTAAGTCTATAGCCATAGGTTGCCTTCTTGAAAAGGTGGAAAACACCAAAACAGTCCTACTACTGGACCTACTCCATAAGGGAGTGAATGAGTCTATCCTTGAGCACACATGCCTATTTATAGCCCCTTTGGACCCTTGGAGTGCTGGCCGATTGGTCATAAATCCATAAACACTGAAGCGCGTGTTGCAGCCGCCTTCCTCTGGTATAGCCAACTCTCCTCTGGTTCAGCCGACAGACCCCTTCATGCAGCCGACAGCATTCTCTTCATGTCCTTCTCCTGGTCCCATACTGCCACATCTGCACTTTGTGCTCAAAATCCTGGTTCTAGTCATCTTTTTCTTGGCTGCCCCTTTTGGACTAGCTCCAGAGAATGTCCATGGCAATTCTTGCACATGACATCCCCCTCTGCTAAACTTGATGACGGGATTCCAACCTGTTCTTGGATGACCGTCATCATCCCATTCTTTTCCCGAAGTCCCTCTGTCATCCATCCATCTCTGGCAACCCTTTTCACTGAAACCCTGGCCTGGTCTCCAAAACCACTCTGACTCTGAATAAAATCTATGCATCTGTTCCATCCAGTCCCCAATCCGTTCCTGCCCTGACTCCGAACTCTGTCTTGGTCTTCATTCCTGAGAAATGAGTCTGGCACTCACTCCACCCCTTGGAGGATAATCCTCCCTTGGGACCGTTGCTTGAGAACCTATCTGGCTCACAGGACTGCCATCCCCTTGTCAGAATCGTGCATGCGGAAGTTTAAATACACGCAGAGAGAGACAGAGAAGTTGACGCAGAGAGAGAGAGAGAGAGAGAGGTTGGCGAACAACGCTTGAACTGCTTTAGCAATGAATAGATGAGAATTACAAAGGTGGGCATGGGTATTTATACCCTCATGATGGAAATGGCCGACCTATATAGGATAAATTAAATAAATAATTCATGCCCTTTGTTAAGGCTCGTTCCCACATGAGATACTACTTTTAACACCCTCTCTGTAGCTCATAGTGGGCATAGATGAAGAAACCAAGTCGATGCAGATGCAACCATGGACACCTCAGTACTGGCCGGATACCAAGTACACCTCGGAAAATGCACCAAACAACCTGTCTCCTCAAGGAATGCCATCTTGAGCTTCAGCTGCCTCATAGAATAATGAATTGCAGACAACTCCACATCCATGATCCCCCATTCGTTGAACTGCGAACACATCACGTTCAAAAAATCCTCTGAACCTTGAACTGTCGACACACGACGCCCAAAATTCTGCTACACAATGAACCAGGAACTCATCCCATCCATAGTCTGCTACCAATGAACTACGAACACATCACGTCCATAGATTTGTCAAGCTGTTCCATGCCAGATGCATGTGCCTTGAACTCCGACACACGGGTCCAAATCACCAAAACGGGAGCACAGACTGCCCCTCTCTGCCACTCACATGCCTCTCTCTGGCTAAAGCACGTGGTAGCATCCATCCACCAAGCTAGAATGCTGGAGCATGTGCCAGTGTAGTCCTCGCCACACCGGCAGACGCCGTAGCATCTCTAGTAGAATCACTGTCACTGTCATCCTCGTCAGCTTTGCCTTTGCCTTTGTCATTCGTCGAGCCTTGAGCTTTAGCTTTGGATTTGCAATCCCGAGCCAAATGCCCTCGCTTTCCGCACTTATAACAACGGCTCCTAGACTTCTTATTGGATTCCGATGCAGTATGTGCCGATTCTACATCCTTCGGAACTCGAATCTTGCCTTGGGAAATGAGCACTGCTTCCTCCTCAATGAGAAAAGAGCTGAGATCATCAAATTCCAGCTTTTCCTTCGTGACTTGTAAGCGTAATGCCCTCAAGACCATCTCGTACTCCTCAGGCAACTTCGTAAGAACCAAGGCAGCTAACTGGGTACTAGTTAATGCACTATTCATAGCCGATAACTGATCATGGATAACCTTTGCCTTCATTAGAAGTGATTGCATAGAGGTCCCGGTTTCAAACTTGATGGAAAACAACTGGCCGAGAAGGGTTACTGCTCGCATTGTTGAGTCTCGATCAAACATTCCTGCAAGCTTTGACCACATTTCCTTGGCAGTCTTTAAAGTCTGAATGGCAGGGGAAATTTCCTTGGTGAGAGATTCTGCAATCGCCGACATCGCCTTCGCATTGTGAGCATCCCAATCCACAAGAGATTTGAGAAACTCCTCCTCCTGAAGACGTGTAAACCGATTGCTATCCCTTCGGGGACGTTCCTCCGAGCCATCAACAATGTCCCATAAGCCTTTTCTGCTAAACCATAGCCTCATGATCAAGTTCCAATGCGCATAGTTGTCGCCATTCAGTTTGTCGTCTTTGCTCGAACACGGGAGTCCCATCTCGAAAACTCCGTCCACCTCTTCTCAGTCGACCCGGTCTGCTCGCCTTGTGCGTTTCCTCAAGCCTTGGGCTATGTACTTTGCTACCTTGAACTGGCTTTATACAGTCGTGCTACTGCCAGCCTTGTGCCACGTTGAACTGCGGGGCTGGCCTTGCTTACTGTGCACAGACTTCTTTCAACCGGTGCCAAAAAATTCAGCCTGTCTTGCTTGGGACCTACAACGCTACTAGCACTGCTGCTTCGCTGTTGAGTTTCTTGCTCCACCCAAGCCACCAGCCGCTTCTCTATCAGGCCTCCCACGCACGATGTCCCAGTCCTGTACGCCCCTCAGTGCTGCAGCAGCCACCTTCTCCAACTCCTCCGTGTGCCCAAGAATCAACGAGCACTCAGCTTTGATACCATGTCAGAATCGTGCATGCGGAAGTTTAAATACACGCAGAGAGAGACAGAGAAGTTGATGCAGAGAGAGAGAGAGAGAGAGAGAGGTTGGCAAACAACGCTTGAACTGCTTTAGCAATGAATAGATGAGAATTACAAAGGTGGGCATGGGTATTTATACCCTCATGATGGAAATGGCCGACCTATATAGGATAAATTAAATAAATAATTCATGCCCTTTGTTAAGGCTCGTTCCCACATGAGATACTACTTTTAACACCCCTCTGGCTTTGTGGAACACCACCAACAAACCTCTTGGGAGCTCTTCCCGATCTTGTGTTCCTTGCCTTGGGCTTCGTACCCATGCACTTTCTTGTACCTTGGACCTGTACACCATCATATGGGACTGAAACAGCGTTTAGCCTTGCTGAGCCTGATGCTTTGATACCAATGTAACACGCGGAAGCTCTGAGAGTCTTCTTTCAGCCCTAAACACCACTTAGAACATGCTGATGCAAAAACGCAGACAGAAGGGAGAGTAGAGAGAGAGAGAGAGAGCTGGAAATTCAGTATATTCATATGGTACAAAAAGGTACCCTAAGTCTACAGCCATAGGCTACCTTCTTGAAAAGGTGGAAAACACCAAAACAGTCCTACTACTGGACCCACTCCATAAGGGAGTGAATGAGTCTATCCTTGAGCACACATGCCTATTTATAGCCCCTTTGGACCCTTGGAGTGCTGGCCGACTGCTGGTGGGCCAGCCGACTGGTCATAAATCCATAAACACTGAAGCGTCTACAGTCGCCTTCCTCTGGTACAGCCGACTCTCCTCTGGTTCAGCCGACAGACCCCTTCATGCAGCCGACAGCATCCTCTTCATGTCCTTCTCCTAGTCCCATACTGCCACATCTGCACTTTGTGCTCAAAATCCCGGTTCTAGTCATCTTTTTCTTGGCTGCCCCTTTTGGACTAGCTCCAGAGAATGTCCATGGCAATTCTTGCACATGACAATCACATATGAAGCATGTGCATGACCAGCCATCAAATCAGTCCATAAACTTGCAAAATCTGCAAAGGAATGACACAACATGGCAGAGAGGTTCCCATGTGAGGCAACGGAAACTGCAACCACATATGGTCTCTTGGACAATGCATCTGCCACAACATTCTTCTTTCTTGGAGTGTGCACAATCTGAAAATGAAACATAGAGAGGAAGTGTGCCATCGTCAAGCTGATTACAAGGTAGCATGCTTTGCTTCATGTGAAGCAGTCTACCTTAGGAGACATGGGTAGAATAAGCTTCTTGAGATGTCATGTCCTTCGTTGCCTTTTTGTAACTTGTGTCAAGGATATGCATTGCAATGCTAACTCATGCAACCCAAAACATTCTGCACTTCTTTCCCTTTGAGCGTACTTCGCGCTATCTCCAGAATTGGGTGATTCTCGTGCTCTGCAGCACCATTTTGTTGCGGAGTATGAGCAATTGTCAAATCTCTCTTGATCCCGTACTTCTTGAAGTAGGCATTGAATTCACCTTATTTGAATTTTTCTCCTCGATCTATTTGAAACTTCTTGAGTCTCTTTCATGTCTCATTCTCTACCAAGCTATTCTACTTGTATTTGCTGTACGGCATGTACGTGCCTGTACTTGCCACACCAGTTGTACCTGCCGTACCTTCACATTTTAGCATTGGGAGGTTTATGCAAAATCAAAGCAAACTCATCAAATTGTTGACAAATAACTCATTACTCTACTCTATTTTGTTATTTGCAAGGGGGTTTGCAAGTATTTTGGCAATGATGTGCGCTACAAGCCAAGTATTTGGCTTTTTGTTAGTGAGCACACACATTGCAGGTGTGATTGCAGATTTGCAATGTTTTTTGCATTTGGACATTTGCAAATGGGATGTGTTCAGGGCTTTGCCACATGAGGACAAGCTTTAGGGGTGCAATTACTTGCCGTGGAGCTTCATGATTAAGAATCTGCTAGTGGCCAAGGGCCTATGGGGTTTTGTGTGCAAGGATGAGACCCGTCCAAACATTGCGCCTACCACACCTCAACAAGGTGAATGGCGAGGTGTTCAGCATGATCAAGCTCAACCTGTAGCACCCTCACAAGAGCAAAGAAGATGGGATGCAAGAGATGCACATGCTATGTCCCTTATTGCTTTGTCAGTCAAGAGGGCGATAATACCTCATATTAGGTAATGCAATACGTCAAAGCATGCATGGGGCACTTTGGAAGCCATGTATCAGGTGAGAAATGCTGCATAGGGCTTAGACAAGGCAAGCTAAACCTTGGGCTTTTGATACCAAATGTTGGGGTTTTGTAGCAATGCACAACACAGACACACAAAGTGAAGCAGTCGTGAGCAAGGAGGAGTCACGATATTCTATGATAATTGAGTGTGGTATCAAAATGTTGGGGTTTTGTAGCAATGCACAACACAGACACACATAGTGAAGCAGTCGTGAGCAAGGAGGAGTCACAATACTCTATGATAATTGAGTGTACCACAATGCTACTACAAAAGCTAAGTGAGAGTGACCTAAAGTATAAAAGTCTCTTCACACCCACTGTCACGTGCATCCCGTACTTGGATGCCATGTAGACATGTCTGAACAAGAAGGTGCAGGACCTGGAGTGGAAATTGGTCCCATGTGAGCCCCAGTCCGGGACGAGTCAGCAAGGGTTCCACTCTATGCGTCCAAGGTGAGGTGTGCATTGTCCTACCCATGAAGCAGTGCCAGTCCTACTGTGAGTCTCCCTTTGGAATAATGTCAGGTGATCTGTGTATCTGGTCTGCGACTGGGTGCCGGACATCTGTAGGTGCATTTAGATTGCATATAGAAGAGGGGGCAGCCCTTTTGGCTCCCCCAAAAAAGGAGGTAAAACTCCTTGCATGTCTCATGGGAAGGCTTGGAGGCCACCCTAGAGAGGGCCCGAAGACCCAAGGAACAGCCCATGTGGTGTTGGCCAACCCTAAGGAGGCCTGGACAGCAAAGTGGCCAAGCCTAGGGGAGCCAAAAGGGCTCCCCCAAAAAAGGAGGTAAAACTCCTTGCATGTCTCATGGGAAGGCTTGGAGGCCACCCTAGAGAGGGCCCGAAGACCCAAGGAACAGCCCATGTGGTGTTGGCCAACCCTAAGGAGGCCTGGACAGCAAGGTGGCCAAGCCTAGGGGAGCCTGGGGTGCCTGTCGGCCAGCTTGTGGGCCTTGGCTAGCCAGTCAGCCAGGCGACGAGGTGCAGTAGACAGGTCTGTCCACAAGGCGGCCAGTGCCCAGCAAACAGCAAGGGGCCAGGCGGCCAGCTTTAATAAGTGTGAAACAAAATATTAAAAAGCATAAAGTGCTGGAAAACAAGTCGTGGGAAAAAAACAGTGCTGGTCGATTAGAAGTTTTTGAGAGTATAAAAGCCCAGCCAAGAAAACAATTAGACTATCTTGATACAGAGTTCTACACCCACTATTGGGCACTGATGACGTTAGTGGGGATGTTGTAGTATCTAGTCCATACTATGCATAATGGAGTTGATAGTTATATAGTCTTGTGGGTTGACTACCATGAGTTTATAACATGCACGTTTCTAAAAGGTGAATTCGGGCATGTTCTTGGATTCATCTAGGTATTCAGCCGTATTAGTGGACATGCAGATTTCACATTGTGAAGTTTTCGTCCGAGTTTCGGCCAGTTGATATTGTGCTTATTCTTTCTATCTTTAGCGGTGCATTTGCCCTATCAACTACTTATTTGCTATACTAATTCTTTCTATTTGCTACTTCCCTTAGTGCTAGGATTCATTATGGCTGAGTCTGCCGTGCATCTCCGGAGGTTTGACAGAAACTCAGTACGAAGGGTTGTGTGAATATATGCTCTTATGTGTGTGTGTGAGAGCATATCTTGATACAGAGTTCTACACCCACCATTGGGCACTGATGACGTTCGTGGGGATGTCGTAGTAATAAGTATCTAGTCCATACTATGCATAATGGAGTTGATAGTTATATAGTCTTGTGGGTTGACTACCATGAGTATCTAACATGCACGTTTCTAAAAGATGAATTTGGGCATGTTCCTGGATTCATCTAGGTATATATATCTCATTATTCACAAGGGATTGACGCTTCCAAGGGCCAGGAAAGCCAAGGAGACAGCTCCAATCAAGGTGAACATTGCAAGTCAAGATTCTTTCTTTATTTTCTGATTTACATCATTCTAATAAAGCAAATACACCATTCGTGGTGGGGGCCCTACAAAGGGTATTTGGGACCCAATACTGTGTCCTCTTCTCCATCTCTCTCTCTCTCTCTCTCTCTTTCTCTCTCTCTCTCTATTTTTCTGCACATCTACTTCCGTTGTGTGCGTTATATTCGTCTTAAAAGATTGCAGAATTATGAGCATTGGAGTTACCGATTCGACCACGAAGCTTCCACATGTCACACCCACACTCCCAAAAGTGAGATAGAGTGTGTTCATGTGCACGGGGGAAAAAACATTTGTAGACATCTATGTCATGGGCAACACTCAAGGACTATGTCACCATTTGGCCACCCAATTGGTCCACCCGTGCTTTCTTATCATATCTATACATTGGACTGGTGTCCGCAGTTGTATATGCCGGGGATTGATGCCACTCATGTGATAGTGTGGACTTGGCTTTCCGTTGGGACTTGTGCCTCTGTGTACATGCCCAGAAATGCTTGGTGGATTGGTGTTCCATTGCGTCTGGTACCTCGTGTACTTGCCTGGAGCACGTCTATTTTGGTATAGTCTTATGAACGGGGATTGTCCATACCAATGCTGCATTGCATAGCATCTTTATGTGCTTGCTTGCAATTGAAATTGCATGTTGTTTTCATGCTTGCTTGACCAATGTGTAGTTCCGGGTAAGGGGATGCCCGCCCGCGAACCGTGCGTGTGAAACTGTCTGCTGACATGGTTATGTGGCATGTGACAGGTGGTATGTATTGGTCATAAACCTAGCCTTAGGAGTTAGTGTGTACATACTTCATTAAGTTTTGGGCGACCAAAACTCACTTATAAATTATGACCAGCCCGGTGTTCACACACACTGATGTCCCGAGGTGGACATAACCCAATGTCCACCGCCTAGAAGTAACCAGCCATGTGTCCCCTCTAGCTTGCTCCACAAAGCATCTACCTGCCACCTACACTGGACAACTCACCACCTCTCTCCTCCTCTCTCTAGAGATTGGCGCCTCCTTCATGAGGGCTGTTGGGTTGCATTTTCTGCACATTCTCCTTCCCAACTCCATTTCCAAGCTTGCTAAGGTGATTTTCATGCTTCCAAGAGTGATTCCGGATGCTAATCACTCTCCTACACACTCCCAATGACTGAAATTCAGCAAAACAGCTCTCTTTATTGCTGTAATTTCTAGTCTTTTTGTTGAAAACCCTAATTTCAGCCCTCCTTTCTTAAGCTGAACCATAGGGGAAGCTTTCCCAAGATTCCCTTCATCCTCTTGAAGACTTTTGTCGCGAAGAAAGGCGACAAATCGAAGATCTCAACACTCCAAGGACTTCCATCACGAAGACTTCCGCTGTCATTGACTCTACTTGCTATTGGTAAGCTTTTACGCTTAAATATGGAAGCAAGTAGCAGGAGGGAGGAACCGGATTACAAGATCACATACCCTGTGTAGTGTTCTCTTGTCCTACGTGCTCTCTTGCAGATTGTTGCTACCATGTGTTGGTGGAACAATAGAGAGCAGATGGTAGGGAACATGGACACTTAGAGGGTAGTGTGGATTGCAAGTCTGCAACGACAACTACTTGTTTGCGATATTGTATTCATATGCATTGGTATGGAAATCTGGTCAGAAATGCCCATGACACTATGTACTTGATTCTCCCAAGATCAATATACTTTATTTGAGGGAGAGGTCGGCCGTTTTAGCTCATTGTGTGTCTCTTGTTAATTCAGCAATTTACTTCTTGTACTTGAGCAAGTGTCCATCAAATCTTAGTGTATTTAAGTGTGTTGATTAGCATTGTGTTCAACCAAGCTACATTGGTATCAGAACATATGGTTCTCTTTCACTTCTATCGTGAGAGACGATCACCGTGAACACTAGCTATCTCTACACTTAGAACATTATGGACAGCCATACAATGAATGTTGGAGATGCTAACACAAATGCCAAGGACAATGAAATGCATGCTTCAAATGCTTTACAGGATGAGCAAACTCATATGGTGCACAATAGGGAACATGAATATGTGGGACAGCCGTCCCGTGGCAAAGAGAAGATGCAGGAAGAAGAGTCCATAGTCTTGAGGGCTAAACTTACTCGTATGCAGGCTCTTCTCCATGCACAACAAGAAGAATTGAACCTCTACCGCTGCGAGGATCCATTGATACATAACCGTTTGAAGGCCAAGAAAGCTGAATCTTATATGGATCAAGCAATGGCAATGATTGTTCAAGAGTTGCACATGCAATCGAGGGATGCAGCACGTGCATACTTGGCTCGTACCGAGGATGCCTATGCAGAAAAGGCAACCATCCCACATGTCTTGGAATCCCCACAGATGCCCGAACAAGAACTTATGTCTAAGAGGATGAATCTCTGTCACCAATTGGCCGACCATTTGGTCCATCTCCAGATTTGTGTCTTGTTCACTTGAGGCTAGGCCGGTTTCTCATGTGAAGAGGCCAGTATTTTTCCTTAACATGGACGGGAGCCAGACTGGTGCCACCCGAGTGTTAGCAGGATGGTGTCGTATGGACGGGAGCCAGACTGGTGCCACGCGTGTATGACCTGGACTGTGTTCTATCCATGGGATTGTCACGCCATGGAAGGGCCAGTATTTGTGCCGTGTCTTGCCTATGGGAGTGTCACTCCATAGGGAGGCTCGTGCCTGGAACTGTGTTTTACCTATGGGACTGTCACTCCATAGGAAGACCAGGATTTATGTTTTCTGTCGTGCCATTTTTGTGCCGACAAATGTTTTGTACTTGTTCCATGAACGGGAGATATGTCCATGATACTATTTTCACATGCACTCATGTTTTGCATGTTTGAAACTGTTTTCGCATGACTTGTATTCTTGTGTTTGCTTGCTTGACGTGTCACTTACTAAGCGGAGACACCTGCCAGTGAGTCGTGAAGTTTGCTCTGTCTTCTGACGAGTTTTGTTGCATGTGAACAGGTGGTAAGTGTATTGCACTTGTTGGTTTAATAGCTTTATTTCTAACCTTTCATTTTATAAGGTGGTAAGTTCACATTCATTTAAAAGTGGGCACCCATTATGGGCACCCACATATGGGCCAAGGTGGGGAGCCACACTTAGCCCCTTAAGTGTGGGGGTGGGTGCATGGCCACCTACCCACACCACACCATGAAACTGGCCGCCCCCATGCAACCTTGGGGAGCCGGCCAGCTGTGGTCATGTAACTCCCCTCCAACATCTACAAAAAAAGCGACCACCCTTCTGCTCACCCTCAGGCAATTGTGCGCCTCCTCACCCTCCACGCCTCTTCCTCTTCAGGCTGCGCCACCTTATCCTCTTTAGCTGGCGGCTGTGCTCCTACAACCAGGCGATTTCAGCATCACAGCAGGCGGCTGCTCCTCCACGCCTCTTCCTCTTCAGGTTGCGCCACCTTCTCCTCTTTAGCTGGCGGCTGTGCTCCTACAGCCAGGCGATTTCAGCATCACAGCAGGCGGCTGCTCCTTCTGCCCTGTAGCGGCTGCAGCCAGGCGTTACCTCTCCAAAGGCGGCTGCTCCCTCTGCCCAGCAGGCGGCTGCGCCACAACAGGCGGCTACCTCTTCTCCTCTGCAGGCGGCCATAGCAGGCGACTTTTGCACCCCTCAGGCGGCTGCACGTGCTCTCCAGCAGGCCACGCTTGCTCTTCAGCTGGCAGCTGCACCTTCTCCTCTCCAAAGGCGGTTGTTTCATCCTTTGCAGGCGGCTGCATCTCCTCCACAACAGGCGGCTGCACTCCCCTCTATAGGCGGCTGCGTGGGGTTGCACCTCCCTTCCATATGCGGCTACAAGCGGCTCTGCACCTCCTAGGTGGCTACACCTTCTACATAGGCAGCTCCTCCTCCTCCTCGACAGGCTGGTGCGCCCTGGTGTCCCTCTCAAGTAGCTGCACACAAGCACCTCGGGTATTTGTCTTCCATTTGCGAGCTACAAGTAAGTGAATTCAGATTTTAGTAAAGAACTTTGTTGTTAATTTGATAAAGGATTCTCTCTACCGCTAACACCCGTTTGGTGCCGGGTAGTCCAAGCTTTTGGAGAACCACAGTCCAAAGGTGCCGAGATCGGGAGAGCCAGGCGTTAGTACGGGAGCGCCTATTTGTGTGTGGTCTTGGAACACCAGTGGGGCGATTTCAATTTTCAGTTGTTATTAAGTTGTCCATTTCAAATTGTGATATTAAGTTGTGCTATTACGCGTGTGGGTGTCCAACGGAGTCTATTCCCACTTGACGGGATCGGTTTCAATCTCCATGCTATAGGAGAGGAACAATCAGTGACTTCACGCCATGCAGGAATACCTCATGTAGCCCGTGAAGGATACAATGTTTATGGTAGTGGTCAAAATGTATGGCAAATGCCATTGCCGGCTGAAAATGTGCATGCACAACACATGCATCATGGGTTGCAATTTTCTGTTGGTGCAAGTATTCCGCGTATCTCTCATGCCACTCATGCCTTCGAGTGTGCTCGTGAGGGAGAAGCTATGGTTGAAAATGTATCAATGCATGTTGAGGGGCCAGCCATGCCTCATGCTTACAGGGCACATGTATCTATGCCTTATGCATCACCTTTTGGTCCTAAAATGATGCCAGTCAACAGGGGCTGTCCCAATGGACAAACATGGGGGAAAGCATGTTGAGATGCAGGCACATGTTACCATTTGGCCACCCAATTGGTCCACCCGTGCTTTCCTATCATGTATGTACATTGGACTGGTGTCCATGGCAATTGTATATGCCGGGGATTGATGCCACTCATGTGATACTGTGGACTTGGCTTTCCGTTGGGACTTGTGCCTCCATGTACATGCTCGGAAATGCTTGGTGGATTGGTGTTCCATTGGGTCTGGTACCTCGTATACTTGCCTGGAGCACGTCTATTTTGGTATAGTCTCATGAACGGGGATTGTCCATACCAATGCTGCATTGCATAGCATCTTTATGTGCTTGCTTGCAATTGAAATTGCATGTTGTTTTCATGCTTGCTTGACCAATGTGTAGTTCCGGGTAAGGGGACGCCCGCCCGCGAACTGTGCGTGTGACTGTCTGCTAACATGGTTATCTGGCATGTGACAAGCCTTAGGAGTTAGCACTAATTTATAAGTGAGTGTGTACACACTTCATTAAGTTTTGGGCGACCAAAACTCACTTATAAATTATGACCAGCCTGGTGTTCACACACACTGATGTCCCGAGGTGGACATAACCCAACGTCCACCGCCCAGACCTTATCCCCTTTGTACAAAGGGAGTAACCAGCCATGTGTCCACTCTAGCTTGCTCCACAAAGCACCTACCTGCCACCTACACTGGACATCTCACCACCACTCTCCTCCTCCTCTCTCTAGAGATTGGCGCCTCCTTCATGAGGGCTATTGGGTTGCATTTTTTGCACATTCTCCTTCCCAACTCCATTTCCAAGCTTGCTAAGGTGATTTTCAAGCTTCCAAGAGTGATTCCGGATGCTAATCACTCTCCTACATACTCCCAATGTCTGAAATTCAGCAAAACAGCTCTCTTTATTGCTGTAATTTCTGGTCTTTTTACTGAAAACCCTAATTTCAGCCCTCCTTTCTCAAGCTGAACCATCGGGGAAGCTTTCCCAAGGTTCCCTTCATCCTCTTGAAGACTTTTGTCGCGAAGAATTGCGACAAATCGAAGATCTCGTCACTCCAAGGACTTGTTGGAAGGTTGGTGATTTCGAGCGTGTGATCCATGGCTAGAAGGTGTCTTAGATTATTCCATAAGTGGAAGCATGGGAAGTTGAAGAGCCATATATAGGCTAGAGTGGCACCTTGTCATAGTCATCTCCTCCGGCCGGTGTTTTGGGAGGTAGCTCACCGGGAGATGGGAGCCCGGTGGAGGGATGCTATAGTGCCCATTGGGGGTGTTCGTGGAGCTCAATGGTGATGCGTCTCCTACGTGCGTTAGTCTTCCACTGCGCATTCTGACATGGTATCAGAGCCCGGGCATGTGTGGTCCTGGGCGACCCCCTCGTGCCTTGGTGGCTTGTGGAGCTCGAATTGAGGGAGGGTGTTGGAAGGTTGGCAATTTCGAGCGTGTGATCTATGGCTAGAAGGTGCTTGGATTATCCCATAAGTGGCAGCATGGGAAGTTGAAGAGAGCCATATATAGGCTAGAGTGGCACCTTGTCATAGTCATCTCCTCCGGCCGGTGTTTTGGGAGGTAGCTCACCGGGAGATGGGAGCCCGGTGGAGGGATGCTGCAGTGCCCGTTGGGGGTGTTCGTGGAGCTCGATGGTGATGCGTCTCCTACGTGCGTTAGTCTTCCGCTGCGCATTCTGGCAGGACTTCCATCGCGAAGATTTCCGCTGTCGTCGACTCTACTTGCAATTGGTAAGCTTTAATGCTTAAATATGGAAGCAAGTAGTAGGAGGGAGGAACCGGATTACAAGATCACATACCCTGTGAAGTGTTCTCTTGTCCTACGTGCTCTCTTGCAGATTGTTGCTACCATGTGTTGGTGGAACAATAGAGAGCAGATGGTAGAAAACATGGGCACTTGAGAGGGTAGTGTGGATTGCAAGTCTACAACGACAACCACTTATTTGCAATACTGTATTCATATGCATTGGTATGGAAATGTGGTCAGAAATGCCCATGACACTATGTACTTGATTCTCCTAAGATCAATATACTTTATTTAAGGGAGGGGTCGGCCGTTCCGGCTCATTGTGTCTCTTGTCAATTCAGCAATTTTACTTCTTGTATTTGAGCAAGTGACCATTAAATCTTAGTGTATTTAAGTGTATTGATTAGCATTGTGTTCAACCAATTTACAGCACATGCATCAAAGTCTCGTGACTTCAAAGCCAGAGACAAATCTATGAAGTTTGACACATATCATGGGGAATATGATGCATCAAAGGCACTTGCTGTTCTTGCCTAGTTTGATATTGCTTTCAGTGATGAGGATTTCACTCAGAAATCCATGATCTGGCATGTAAGCATGTTTATGAAAAGCACTGCTGTCCATTGGTGGCTCACGGAGAAGCTCTCACCAAATCCTGTTAGATCATGGGAAGAGTTCAAGGAGAGATTCTATGCCCAATTCTTGCCTCCCAATGCATTGAATGAGATAACAATGAAGTGGTATTGGGTGAAGCAAAATGAGGGGGAATCGGTAAATGCATATGTACAAAAGTTTTTGGAAAGTGCTTTTGGAGGTGTCTCGATTTATGCATGTCACCGAGGCGGAAAGGAAGAGAAGGTTTCAATCAGGGTTGCAACCCGTGTACAAAGCGGGACTACAAATGTATCCTGGTCATACCTTACACCAACTAATCGCAGCCGCCATCGCCACCGAGGAATTGGAACTCAAATTGAGTCGATCCAATAAGGCTAAACCCTCATTTCAAGGCAAAGAGAGGGCTGTCCAAAACCTGCAAAATGATGGACAGCCACCTAAAAAGGACCAAAACCAAGATAAAAATGGTCCAAAGGTTGAAAATACACTACCAAGAAGCGTCCCTTCAAACTGAGAGATTATGGTCTCACTCCGGAGCAGAAAAAGCAATATATGAGTGAGGTGAAATGCTTTACTTGTGGTAGCACCGAGCATATTGCAAAGGCATGCCCAAAGAAGAAGAAGCGTGATAATGCAAATGCATCAAAGCCTAATGTGCATATGGTTCCAGATGTGCAGGGCAACACTTCACATGAAAGCAAAGACAAGGTTGTATGTAAAGCTTGGGGACATCTCAAGGATCAGCCCGCTTTGTTCATGTTTGATGATTGTGTATCTGAAAATTTCATATCCACACAGATGGCAGCTGCTTTGGGTATTGAAGTGGAGGACATGGGTCCTCAAATTGAAGCAAGGGTTGCCTTTGTTGGTAGAGAAGTGCAAGTCATGCCTATTTTTGGCAAATTGCGCATACACATTCAAGGCTATGTGGATCATGAGGATTTTCTTGTGGCGCCTTTGAATGGCTGTGATGTATTGCTTGGAAAGCCTTGGCATACACATATTGATCCGTGTGTCACCAGCCTGGACATTTTCCAGTATGAAAGGAGTCTGGTGGACTCCAGGATGTCTAAATATTTGGAAAGTACAAGCTTTGGGAATGGGGGATTATCCTAGAATACAAAGGACCACACTCCTAAAATTTAGGAGAGTTGCTATTTTTGGCTTGACTCCGATGGAAATTCTGTTCGCGTCATTACATCTGGAATTGAGCAGATACCAAGAGTTGGCAGAGTGTCTATGATAGAATGTCTTCTAGTTGGGATATTTTTAGAGATAAAGTTTATGGAAGGACCCATCTTTTAGATTGGGACATGTGGCAAGAAAGTGGATCAAAGTGAGACAAGTGGCCTCACACTTGTCACTTCAGCTATTGTGTGGCTCTCCACTTGTCATTGTAGCCTTCTCTTGCCATTTTAGCTCATGGGAGGCCCAAATCTATAAATTGGAGCCCTCTCTCTTCATTAATGAAGGCTCTCTTGCTGCACACTAGCCTCTACCACCGTTACAGGCTGCCCTAATGATGGCTACTCTCTTTCTCTCTCTCTTGAATGTTGCCCACGAAGAATACCGGCTATTGGGGACTGTTTTGGAGGCTTCCATCGCGAAGAAATACGGAAGGCAAGGGTATTTAATCATTTATTATGATTTCTAGCCATTGTACTTATTGTACCAGCCCTTGTACGGACTGTACCAGCTTTTGTACTTGTTGTACCACCCATTGTACCGGTTGTACTAGCTTCTATACTTGCTGTTGTTGAAATATACAAGTGAATAGGGTGTGTGCGGGAACAAGCCCTTGGTTAGAGGCTGTAAAAGAGAATGTGTAAATGTGAAAGAACTTGTGAAAAGGTGAGAAGAATCTACTGGGAGAGAATAAAGGGTAGCATGAGAAGATTTAGGAAGTGTGGAGATATTATGGGAAAAGTGAAGAGGTGGAGAGAATCAAGCAAAAGAGGTGGAGATATTCTGGAAGAGGGGGAGTGAATCAAGGAGAAATCAGTGGGATTAGATGCTTGGATGTAAACTCTATAAATTGAGGCATTGGCCTAATGAGAATTTGCTGGTTTTTGATTATCCATGCCTACATTAAGCTATTTGCTAATTACTCACTAATTACATCTAATCACTTTGTTAATGATGTTGATTCTAGTGTTTGATCCACCGTAGCTCATCACATTGCTCTAATTTCAACATGGTATCAGAGCCATGCCTAGAATCCATCAGGTTTATGAGCCCATTATCTAATTAATTAGGATTAGTAGATAATTAGAAATTAATCAAAATTTTAGTTAGTTTTCAACTAGCCTCTGTACCCCAAGCTGGTGGAGGAGCTCTAGTTCCTTGCACACTCATCATTAGGCCAAACCCTTTTAACTCTAGCTAGCCAACTCATAGGAGCTCCAGCCAGTCAAGACAGAAGCGCAAACCGCCGCCGGCTGCTGCAGAAATCGACGATTTATCAAGCGCTTTTTTTTTTAGGAGATTTTGACATTGCTGCTTCATCCAATCAAATTGCTCTAATTCCTCTTAGTCCCGGGGGTTTTCAAGCGTGCTCTACAAGCTGGTGAAGACAGAATTCAAATTAATCAAGTCTACAGTGAGATCCAAGCTCTTCATCAAATCTGCAGGTGACTTTGGTAAAACAGAGATTAAGCTTTCAATATTTGGTCAAATCTTATGTTTATTGGCTTAATCCTCTACTAGACTCATTGCTATTGATGGCCTTGAAAGCATTTGAGCTCATTTGAAGTCTAAGGCACCAGATCTGGACTCCCCGCATACTCTGTTTTCTGCACACAAAACAGTGGATTAATTTGCTAATCAGTGATGATTAATCAGTACTAATCACTGTATTTTGGTGTAATTGAGGGTTCAAATTAACCATTAGGTATCTGATACAGATCCCTATAACTTCAGATTGCAATTCGGAGTTGGTTTGATACTCCAACCATTCCGTACAAATTGGTTACCCTTGATTTAATATAATTTTTGGTAAAATTGTGCTGATAAAATTGTGATAATCATCATTTTGCATTTAACCCTTCGTTAATGCCTGTAAATCTCACTCAAATTCAAGATTATTCACAGCCAAAGTTGCATTTGGAAATGTGCATAAGAATGAATGCTATACGCATTATGTATTGGGCACATTACATCAGTGTAAATATGGGATCAGACACTGCCCTTGTCCAGAATAAGGCAAGAGGTAAGACCTCCCGCATAGATTTGGGTTTGCATTACATAATGACACAAGATAAACAGAAAAAGCCCAAAAGAACTGTCAACAAATGTTTAAACATGTTGCTCACATGGAGCAAGAAGACCTGACGAACAAGCTCATGGCCACAGCCATGAAAGAAGAAGATCTAAAGGAAGAGAAGCTGCCACGACAAGAAGACTGAAGACAAGAGAAGATGTGAGGCTCCAAAGAGTGAGGAGCCATGTGAAAATCTCTGAGAGAGAGAGAGAGAGAGAGAGAGACCCCACAACCCAATGTAACCTGTCCCAACAAAGTAAAACCACCTCTGAGCCACCGATGATGTAGGCCACGTGGTAGATGTATGTGTGAGCACTTTAGTCAAGGTCGCGGGCAACTATAGTAAGCCTTTGACACATAGAGAGAGAGATTGTCAAGGACTAAGTGTTTAGGGACTTGAGGCATTGGTCGCAGGCTATCAAGTAAGAGAGAAACTTGGTATAGGGTCCACGTGTGCTAAGATAACTTGAGGGGAGTTGTGCTAGACACTAGTCGCAGACTATCAAGTAAGAGGGAAACTTGGTATAGGGTCTAGGTGTTCTAGGAGTATTCACTTGAGGGGAGGTGTTGAAATATACAAGTGAATAGGGTGTGTGCGAGAACAAGTCCTTGGTTAGAGGCTGTAAAAGAGAATGTGTAAATGTGAAAGAACCTGTGAAAAGGTGAGAAGAATCTACTGGGAGAGAATAAAGGGTAGCATGAGAAGATTTAGGAAGTGTGGAGATATTATGGGAGATATTCTGGGAAAAGTGAAGAGGTGGAGAGAATCAAGCAAAAGAGGTGGAGATATTCTGGGAGAGGTGGAGTGAATCAAGGAGAAATCAGTGGGATTAGATGCTTGGATGTAAACTCTATAAATTGAGGCATTAGCCTAATGAGAATTTGCTGGTTTTTGATTATCCATGCCTACATTAAGCTATTTGCTAATTACTCACTAATTACGTCACTAATTACTCACTAAATGCTAATCACTTTGTTAATGATGTTGATTCTAGTGTTTGATCCACCATAGCTCATCACATTGCTCTAATTTCAACAGCTGTACCACCCATTGTTCCGACTGTACCAGCTTCTATACTTGCTTTACCAGTCCTTGTACTTATTGTACTAGTCACTATACATGTTGTACCAACCATCGTACCTGCTGTACCAACCATCGTACATGCTGTACCAGCCACTGTACCGGCTGTACCAGCCATTGTACCTGTTGTACCGGCTGAATGGAGAGTTGTACTTGCTGTACCAGCTCTATTGCATGAAGACCCGTGGTTTTTGGGGAAGAATCAGTACCCACACGGAGGTATATGGATTATGTTGTTGGCTCGGCATTTCTACAGCCTATGTCCCGGCTTGGTTGCCTCGTGTTGGGCTGTGTTATGGCATTTGTATATGGATAATCCGGCATCTCCCGTGGGGAGAGTAAGGCTCTCAAAGCTTGTACATGATATTATTCTCCTTGGGTAATAAAATACTCCAAGGGGGGGGGTCGGCCCATTCCGGCCTCTATGTGGTGTCACATGTGCAAGATCCATTTTCAGCATCTGTGGATGTTTTGTCCAGCTTTTATGTTTTATGCAAAGTGATGATGGATGTGTTAAGGCTATGGCCATGTTTAAGTGTTTTAATATGTATTGATGGTATCAACAAGTGTGTCAAAGGCCCTAGTCCCCCGGGCACCCGCCACGAGTTACATTGGTATCAGAGCATAGGCTTTCTTGGAAGCGGAGGCTTCCTTCTATCAATAAGGAAGAGAAAAGATCTCAAGTGGGGACCACACTTACCATCATTGCTGTTAAGCATGGCCAGCCGCTTCATAGCTTATGAAGCAAGAGCATGAGCAGCAGACAGCTTGTTGATCTAAGGATTTATGAATTCACAAAATTTATCTTGGAAGTATGGAGTTGGCTTTATGTGCACACGTTTAGCACTCTTTCCATATGGATATTGTGGATTATATTATCAAGCTTACAGGCAAGCTATATGGAGATATATCTCAGGATATCTTAAGGATATGGTGACGAGATATTTCTTTTGGCTTCATGACCAACCTGGCAAAGAAAAGCTAAGTATACTTTGAGTTTGCAAAGTTGGTGCTTTTGCTATTTACTATGAAGTGTTTTTGATGTTCACTAAACCTTGTATAGCTATGCAAGGAGAAAGGTGGTGTTGTTTGCCTTGAGATGGTTTCAGGGAAACATTGTTTATGGCTTCCTTTATTGGGATGGATTATATCTATGGAGATTTCTTTCTTGGACGAGATTTATATAGATATTGGGCTTCACAAGCAATTTATATGGACGAATCTGTCCGAGTTTATAGAGAAGAATCTTTGGATATCTCATGGATATGATGCTTTTATGAATAAAGTCCACCTCTACTCCAAGGTGTGTGGTTAGCACGGAGTATGTGGTAAGAGGTATGGTATACAGGTCTATGGATTCCTGGACTTCTTTTCTAGGGATTTGGATCGATCCTCAGGATTATGGATTACGTTTATGACTCCCTTTTACTGGGATGGATTATTCTTTTTGGCTCCCTTTATTTGGGATGCATTGGACTTATGAAACTCATGGTTCACATACCATGTGTAGTGTTCTCTTATCCTACATGCTCTCTTGAAGATTGTTTCTACCATGTGTGGGTGGAACAATAGAGAGCAGATGGAAGGGAACATGGGCACTTTAGAGGGTAGTGTCGAGCACAATATGCCGTGTGTAGTGTTCTCTTGTCCTACGTGCTCTCTTGAAGATTGTTTCTACCATATCTGGGTGGAACAATAGAGAGCAGATGGAAGGGAACATGGGCACTTGAGAGGGTAGTGTGAGTTGGTGGCCGAAATGTCTATAAACTATGTGTAGCAAAAATGCTTATGGAACACCAGGTTATCTATGCCTGTGAGTGATTGTTTTATCTTGTTACTTGAGCCCACCTCTCATCCAAGGTGTGTGGTCAGAGTACCAACACGGAGTGCAAGTGGTAAAGTGGACATGACGCATGGTTGGCATGGAACTTATATCTATGCCAAGGGTCATGTGGACTGATGCCTTGTTGGCAGGAGACTTATTTTGTCTCGCCCATTTACTTGGGACACTTGGATTATGATATCTGGACTTATGGGACTGATTTGTCTCGCCCATTTACTTGGGACATGATTATGATATCTGGACTTATGGGACTGTTTTGTCTCGCCCATTTATTTGGGACATGGATTTATTTATCTTTATGCCATATTAGAATCACTATCTCCCCATACAGAGGCCAAGAGGTTCATTGTTCATCTCACCATGCATGTGGATTCATGTTGGGATTGTAAGAGGGCAATTCAATGAACACTCCACCATACACGTGGATTCGTGTTGCGATTGTGAAGTGAGTGTTTCATTGTTTCCACACCATGCTTGTTGATCAGAGTTGGGATTGTATGGGAGAACATGGGAACTGTTGGGATTGGGAGAAAGGATTGTCAGAACTATGGAGAATCAGCTTTTCTGTCACCATGGTTTGTGCTCTTGAATGACACCAGTTTGTGTGCATAGCACATGTTTCTGTGTGAGGCACTAGTTTCTTGTGCATGGCACTTATTTAAGTGTCTTAGCACCTGGTTGGTGATTTTCATTGGCATATGATTATCTCATTGATATTGGTGATTGAGACACAATCAGCTCTCGTGCCTGTGTCTAGCATATCTTCCATGGAATTCTCGCCCATTTATTTTGGGACATGATTTTGATATTGGTATTATGGAGACTTATTTAGTCTCACCGATTTCTTTGGGACATGGATTCTTTAGATATATTGGATTTTTGAGACTGTCTCGTCTCGCCCACTCGATGGGACATGATTATATCTTGAATATATGGCTTGAAGCTTAAAGTTGCGGACAACTTTTAAGAAGTTGGAGGATGTCACCAGCCTGCACATTTCCCAGTATGAAAGGAGTCTGGCGGACTCCAAGATGTCTAAATATTTGGAAAGTACAAGCTTTGGGAATGGGGGATTATCCTAGAATACAAAGGACCACACTCCTAAAATTTAGGAGAGTTGCTATTTTTGGCCCGACTCTGATGGAAATTCTGTTCGCGTCATTACATCTGGAATTGAGCAGATACCAAGAGTTGGCAAAGTGCCTATGACAGAATGTCTACTAGTTGGAATATTTTTAGAGATAAAGTTTATGGAAGGACCCATCTTTTAGATTGGGACATGTGGCAAGAAAGTGGACCAAAGTGAGACAAGTGGCCTGACACTTGTTAGAAAGTGGATCAAAGTGAGACAAGTGGCCTCACACTTGTCACTTCAGCTATTGTGTGGCTCTCCACTTGTCATTGTAGCCTTCTCTTGCCATTTTAGCTCATGGGAGGCCTAAATCTATAAATTGGAGCCCTCTCTCTTCATTAATGAAGGCTCTTTTGCTGCACACTAGCCTCTACCACCGTTACAGGCTGCCCTAATGATGGTTACTCTCTTTCTCTCTCTCTTGAAGCTGCCCATGAAGAATACCGGCTATTGGGGACTGTTTTGGAGGCTTCCATCGCGAAGAAATACTGAAGGCAAGGGTATTTAATCATTTATTATGATTTCTAGCCATTGTACTTGTTGTACCAGTCCTTGTACCAGTGGTACCAGCTTCTGTACTTGTTGTACCACCCATTGTACCGGTTGTACTAGCTTTTGTACTTGCTGTACCACCCATTGTATCGACTGTACCAGCTTATGTACTTGCTGTATCACCCATTGTACCGACTGTACCAGCTTCTGTACTTGCTGTACCAGCCATTGTACCTGCTCTACTAGTCACTGTATATGCTGTACCAGCATTTGTACCTGCCGTACCTGTCGTACCTGCCACCGTATCGGTTGTACCAGCCATTGTACCTGTTGTACCGGCTGAATGGAGAGTTATACTTGCTGTACCAGCTCTATTGCATGAAGACCCATGGTTTTTGGAGAAGAATCAAAACCCACACGGAGGTATATGGATTATGTTGTTGGCTCGGCATTTCTACACCCTATGTTCCGGCTTGGTTGCCTCGTGTTGGGTTGTGTTATGGCATTTGTATATGGATAAGCCGGCATCTCCCGTGGGGAGAGTAAGGCCCTCAAAGCTTGTACATGATATTATTCTCCTTGGGTAATAAAATACTGCAAGGGGAGGGTCGGCCCATTCCGGCCTCTATGTGGTGTCACATGTGCAAGATCCATTTTCAGCATTTGTGGATATTTTGTCCAGCTTTTATGTTTTATGCAAAGTGATGATGGATGTGTTAAGGCTATGGCCATGTTTAAGTGTTTTAATCTGCATTGATGGTATCAACAAGTGTGTCACAGACCCTAGTCCCCCCGGGCACCCGCCGCGAGTTACACTGTGCAAGGCTTACAAGACCAACAGGATCACCTTCATGCATAAAGGCCGAGAGCATGTAATTGATGCTAGTGAAGATGGTGATACCATTCCCCTTTGTATCTTATGTACAAATTGAAATTTTTGCAAGAGCACAATGATTGTTTTGCTGATGAGTTACCAAATGAGTTGCCACCCGTACGATCGGAAGATCGTCGCATTGATCTTGTGCCGGGTAGCTCACCGCCTAATAGGCCAACCTATCGTGTAAGTAGCTTCTTCAGAAGGGTTTGGTTTAGCCAAGCTCTTCCCCATATTGTTCACCCGTCCTCTTGGTTCAAAAGAAGGATGGATCCTTTCGTATGTGTGTGGATTATAGAGCTTTGAATAAGCTTACCATCAAGAATCGGTTTCCGATTCCACGCATAGACGACATCCTTGACAAGTTGGATGGATCGGCATGCTTTAGCCGAATTGATCTCAAGAGTGGATATCATCAAGTGCGTGTAGTGCCTGAGGATGTACACAAAACTGCTTTCAAGATAGCATTTGGGCTTTCTAAGTATTTTGTTATGCCTTTTGGTCTTACAAATGCCCCGGCTACATTCAATAGAATGATGGATCGCATATTCCGTGGGTACAGGAAATTTACAAGTGTTTTCTTTGATGACATCCTAGTCTTCTCGAAGACCGAAGAAGAGCATAGAGCTCATTTGGCCATTGTTTTTGAAGAACTCCGTAAGGATAAACTCTTCATAAATGCAAAGAAGAGTGAGTTCTTCTTGTCAGAGATACATTATCTTGGGCATATTGTGTCCAAAGATGGAGTGCAGATGGATCCTGCAAAGATTGATGCAATTCGGAATTGGCCAGATTTGAGTTCGGTGCATGAGATCTGTAGTTTTCTTGGATTATGCTCTTACTACCGCAAGTTCATTCGGCACTTTGCATGGATTGCTTCTCCTTTGCATGATTTGACAAAGAAGAAGGCCGTGTTCAAATGGACTAATGTAGAGAGGGATGCATTCCTCAAATTGAAAGATGCAACTACTCATGGTCCAGTGTCGATTATTCCGGATTTGCAAAAGCCTTTTTGTGTGGAATGTGATGCATCTGGAAATTACATAGGACTTGTCCATAATCAAGAGGGACATGCCGTGGCTTATGAGAGCCGTAGATTGCATGATGCAGAGCTATCTCTTGGCATTTATGAGAAAGAGCTCTTGGCTGTAATTCATGCACTTACTATATGGAAACATTACCTTCTTGGGACTGATTTCATTGTGAAGACAGATCACGAGAGTTTGAGGTATTTTCTTACCCAAACTAAGTTGTCAGAGAAGCATATGAGGATGGCCAATTTCCTCTCTATGTTTCATTTTCAGATCTTGCACACCCCGGGAAAGAAGAATGTAGTGGCCGATGCATTGTCATGAAAACCGTATGTAGTAGCTATCTCGGTTGCCTCTCATGGGGACTTGTCTACCATGCGTGATTTGTATCATACGGATGCTGATTTTGCCACTATTTGGGCTGATTTAATGGCTGGTCATGCACATGCCTCATATGTGATCAAAGAGGGTTATCTCATGAAAGATAATTGCCTATGTGTCATGTCTGACATGAGGCAAAAGGTTTTGGATGAGTGCCATGCTCCTCCATATGTTGGTCATGGAGGCATAATGCCTATTACGCACATGATTGAGCGGTATTTCTTTTGGCCAAGTATGCGGAAGGACATAGAGGCACATGTACGTGCATGTATCACCTGTCAAAAGGACAGCCATTGCAAGGTCACAAGACAAGCATAAAAGGGCTGCCGACAAGCATAGAAGGCAATTGGATGTTAAAGAGAATGATTGGGTATTGCTGAAATTTGACAAAGCAAGACTTGCAAAGAGGCCTGGCAAAGAGGGTGTATATCCTAAGCTTGCAACTAGGTACTATGGGCCTTTTGGAGTGATCGAGAAGATCAATGAAGTGGCTTTCAGATTGGCATTACCTAGTCATTAGCACATACACAATGCTTTTCATGTGAGTCTCCTTCGCAAGTATGTAGGCCTGAGCCCAGTGAAACGGTCATTGAGGATCCACCAGAAGTGGATGAGCTTGAGGAGATCTTGCAGCCAGAGCAGATTGTGTATCACAAGGAACGCAAGCTTGCTGCAGGCAAAGTTGTGAGGCGTTACCTTGTGAAGTTTAAGAACTATCTTCCCATTGATGATGCTAAATGGGTAGATGAAGAGTTCTTCAAAGATTGCCCGCATGTGCTTCAGACATATTTGGATGCTTTTCAGTTGCAGACAACTGTTTAGAAGCTAGGGGGGATGTTACCATTTGGCCACCCAATTGGTCCACCCGTGCTTTCTTATCATATATGTACATTGGACTGGTGTCCATGGCAGTTGTATATGCCGGGGATTGATGCCACTCATGTGATACTGTGGACTTGGCTTTCCGTTGGGACTTGTGTCTCTGTGTACATGTCCGGAAATGCTTGGTGGATTGGTGTTCCATTGGGTCTGGTACCTCGTGTACTTGCCTGGAGCACGTCTATTTTGGTATAGTCTCATGAACGGGGATTGTCCATACCAATGCTGCATTGCATAGCATCTTTATGTGCTTGCTTGCAATTGAAATTGCATGCTGTTTTCATGCTTGCTTGACCAATGTGTAGTTCCGGGTAAGGGGACGTCCGTGCGTGTGAAACTGTCTGCTAACATGGTTATGTGGCATGTGACAGGTGGTAAGTATTGCTCATAAACCTAGCCTTAGGAGTTAGCACTAATTTATAAGTGAGTGTGTACACACTTCATTAAGTTTTGGGCGACCAAAACTCACTTATAAATTATGACCAGCCCGGTGTTCACACACACTGATGTCCCGAGGTGGACATAATCCAATGCCCACCGCCCAGACCTTATCCCCTTGGTCAAAGGGAGTAACCAGCCATGTGTCCACTCTAGCTTGCTCCACAAAGCACCTGCCTGCCACCTACAATGGACAACTCACCACCTCTCTCCTCCTCCTCTCTCTAGAGATTGGCGCCTCCTTCATGAGGACTGTTGGGCTGCATTTTCTGCACATTCTCCTTCCCAACTCCATTTCCAAGCTTGCTAAGGTGATTTTCAAGCTTCCAAGAGTGATTCGGGATTCTAATCACTCTCCTACACACTCCCAATGACTGAAATTCATCAAAACAGCTCTCTTTATTGCTGTAATTTTTGGTCTTTTTGCTAAAACCCTAATTTCAGCCCTCCTTTCTCAAGCTGAACCATAGGGGAAGCTTTCCCAAGGTTCCCTTATCCTCTTGAAGACTTTTGTCGCGAAGAAAGGCGACAAATCGAATATGTCGACACTCCCAAGGACTTCCATCGCGAAGACTTCCGCTATCATTGACTCTACTTGCTATTGGTAAGCTTTTACGCTTAAATATGGAAGCAAGTAGCAGGAGGGAGGAACCGGATTACAAGATCACATACCCTGTGTAGTGTTCACGTGTCTTGCAGATTATTGCTACCATGTGTTGGTGGAACAATAGAGAGCAGATGGTAGGGAACATGGGCACTTGAGAGGGTAGTGTGGATTGCAAGTCTATAACGACAACCACTTGTTTGCAATACTTTATTCATATGCATTGGTATGGAAATCTGGCCAGAAATGCCCATGACACTATGTACTTGATTCTCCCAAGATCAATATACTTTATTTGAGGGAGGGTCGGCCCCTCCGGCTCATTGTGTGTCTCTTGTCAATTCAGCAATTTACTTCTTGTATTTGAGCAAGTGTCCATCAAATCTTAGTGTATTTAAGTGTGTTGATTAGCATTGTGTTCAACCAAGTTAGAGACTAGCCGGGGCACTTTTCCCTCACTAGGAGGTGTTTTTCCCCGTGCACAAGAACACACTTTATCTCACTTTTGGGAGTGTGTGTGTGAAGTGACTTTTGTACTTGAGGTCCCTCTCACTCATCTCTTGTACTAGCATTGTGGTACACTCAATTATCATAGTGAATTGAGCCTCCTCCTTGCTCACGACTGCGTCACTATGTGTGTTTGTGCTGTTTATTGCTGCAAACCCTAACACTAATCCCAACATAGCTATGGTGTGATATGTAACTTGTAAAGCGGCAAAGGGGGCCATGACTTTGAGACGGGGCACTCAAAACATGCAACATCAGGTGGTGCATGAAAGTGTGAAATTTGAATGGAAAAATATGAATTAAGGTTTATATCACAAACGATCAAAAGTTAGCCTACTTTTTGAAGATGTACAAAATAACCTGGACTTTTATTGGTATATACTTTTTGATATCTAAAAATATACTTTTTGATATCTACAAAATAGAAACACTCTCGTGCCTTTGTCTGCTCCTCTGCTTCTTTTACTTCCTGCTCCACATCTTGATAGGCAAGTGCATCTAACATTTCCTTTGTGCATAAAACCGGGGCTCTGGTTATCTTACCAACACTCAACTCAAGCATGCATCAAGTGGTAGAGACCCAGACTGATGCATGTGAAAGAAGCCCATGAAAATTTATGGCTGCCACTGGTTGACCATACAGCTTGTTTTTTAAGTGTTAGCTGAGACAGTTTAATTGGTTAATTGCTCTCCCGCTGCTTGAGTAACATAAGGTGTTTTTTTTAATACAGATGGGCACGTAATGACCCACTCCGAACTACTTATAACAACAAGATGGCTGGCATGAATAGGCCTATAGGGAGGCCTCAAGGCAGCAAGAAGCTGAAAGATTGGGAATCCACTAAGTAAGGTGTTAAATCATTGCTGTCTTGATGTGAGTGCCCACCTTCTTGTACTCTTGTATGACCCAGAATGCCACGTCAATCTGCAGTGGGATTAAATACATCAAGTTTTCATGCTTGAAAGACAGATTACTGCCTTTTTTCAATGTTTAAGGTGTGCTAGCAGATTCGTGCCCGTGCTCACATGTACCTGATGCAACACTCCAGGACATTTCTTTGGGCTATGCCTGTAAGTAGAATTGTCTTGGCCAGCCTTAAACAACGTAGGCATATAGATTTGTGGGCATGGCCAGGTGTTTTCACTCGTAAAAGACTCTCTCTCTCTCTCTCTCTCTCTCTCTCTCTCTCTCTCTCTGTGTGTGTGTGTGTGTGGATGTACCTGATAGAGCTCAGATGACATAGAGATGGAGTATTGAGAGGACATGCTGAGAGACAAGGGCCCATAAAAGATGTTGTGCAGAGATCCATCACTGATTTCTTCACGGCACGAGCATCCACATCAGCCACCCATGCCGACACCGCTACATCAACATCAACTCATACCAGCCATATTCACGTCCTAGAGGAGTCCTAAGTGGGCAGGCCTACTCCATCCTACGTGCCAGGCCCCCCTGACTGACCCAGAGCACCGAGGATCTCCACCACACAGAGACAGATCCATCAGATTCTCCGATGACAAGAGGCTTATAGAGTCATGGTTCAGTTTTCATGTCCTTGTTTTAGTTTTTTCATAGCATCGCATACCCATGGTATCATTGTACTATTCATTGTCTCATTCCTTCGTAAATGCTAATAGATCTCTCTCTCTCTCTCTCTCTCTCTCTCTCTCTCCTTTCCCCTTCTCTACCCCTGTTACTTCATGGCTTTATTGTAATACGTGGTCTCAAAGACCTTTAGGTCTTTTGTAGATGTTAGTATAAATTCGTCTCTCTCTCTCTCTCTCTCTCTCTCTCTGTACCACTCCTGCATGCCTTCTCAAAAACAAGCGAGGCTGTTTCTGGTGGATCTTTTGCGTGGCTCTTTTTGTTTGTCATTATTCTTTCTTTTTTGGGGGTCTTTGTATATTAAAGAAGATAAATACGGTGGTTCCCGATAGATACGAGGTTGAACATATGCTTCTCTTTAAGCCTTTATTTGTTCACATTGCCTAGCACCTTTTCTTTGCAGTTTTTACTGCTCGAGGTAATCCATCTTGAAGGCTCCATATTACTGGAAATTTTACTGCTGAAGGTGCATTGCTTGCGTTTTGATAGGAGTTGCAATGCTTGAATAGAAATAAAACTTGCAGCATAAACATGAAAGTTAACAATACAGTTTTATGTGCCCTGTCTTCTTACACATTAATTTATCAGAGACTCGAGAAATGGAATGCTGCCTATGGGTGGCTGTCTACTTTCATAACACTCTCCTGAGTATCTCCTAAGCGATATGAACCCAAGATTGGCTGAGAAAAGGATCTTGGATTGTTTGATGCATTGTCGTCCAGGTGGATGTTGTTTTCAGGAATATTTAGGAGTATGCAAATTAGGTTCTAACCTCGGACATGTGTTTAAGAGAATTGAACTAGTTTTTGTATCTTCCATGAGAAGACACATTCGTACATGCATATCCGCTTGCAAAAATGAAGCAAAGCTACCCACATTGTCTACATGCCTCATAATTACAATGGTTGCCTGCCGCTCATGGAATGTCCAAAGGACCTAAAAAGCTAGTAAGCTAATGTCTAGGCTATATGTATGTACAAAAACCAAGTTGCCGGCATTACACATGGCATAAGCTTAGCCTTATCCCAAAATCATTTAACGTGAAGCGCTTTGCGCGGTTACAAAAGGTAGTTACAAAATAGTTTGGCTGTGCATGAGAAGCAATGTTAGCCATTGTGGTTAACATGCCTCCCTCCCTAATCTAGATTCCGTCGTGAGAATTATTGAGGGCTAGTCGATGATGAGGCATTGATCAAGTCGACAACAAGGCGAAAGAATCTGGTGGTCTGGAATACAATCATGATGCTCAATGAAATTCTTCATCACCCTGACCACGATTTGAGGCTTGAAGTATGGGAAGTAGTAGATCATCTTGTTGTCATTGGCTTTCAAGAAGTCTTCCCATGCCCAACGGCATATGATGGGGAAATAAAGCAAGTTGACCCTTAGCTTAACCTTGTTAGATGTTTTGCTTTTCTCAAGGGGACAATCCTGAAAGGTGTGTTTGTCAATACTACCTATGGCATCGTCATACCAACAGGCATCCAGGGGATCTCTCTGGCGCCCTCCCCTGCTTCCGTGAAAACCCTACATCGCGTTAGTTGGCTAGGTTATGTGGGCGTTGTGCGGGAGGAGGTGGAGGTGGCTGCTGGAAGTTCCTGCTACTTCAGGAGGGAAAGCCTTAATCCCAGCTTCTCTGAGGGTGGTCACTGGTGGTGGAGAGGTTGCTAGGAGTTGGTGGGGTTGAGGGGCACCTATGGGGGATGGTGGTAGAGATGCAGGCATGGGCGAGGTCCTTGACCCTCCTCCCTCTGCTTTTGGAGTGTCAATTAGTCTTCCTCATAAAAAATGGTTCAGTTGCTTATGATTTGACACCATGACTCCAAGTTTAATAAAATCAGATGATGGACTGTGAGGCTGTAAGTATCTATTTGCATCTTCAAGGCTATATCCCCACATGGCAAACATGGACATGGCTCAATCTGGCAGCTTGTTGATGATTCTGCTTAAGTCCACGGTGGAGAGAGGCCTGTTGACGAAGATATCAAACTGCAAATGGTTGAGGATTATAGACTTTTGTAGGAGAGACAGAGGAAGGCTAACGGCTTATGTGAAGGATGGGCAAGCTTGCAAAGCCGAGCTCCTGCAGCAGTGAGTAAGATATCCACTTTGCCCATGAGATACTATGCGGCTGTGCCAGTAGTAGTTGCAATGTTTCCTTTTTCAGCCGCTTCCATCTCTTCCTTGAGCTTGACAATCTGGGAATCTTTGTCTTGGAGGACCTTTCGGTTGAGGATATTGGTCCCCTTTACTACCTCCTTTAGCTCCTTGGTTGCCTTGTCCAGCTGGTCCTATACAGACTTGGTCTCTCCCTCTTTTGCGTTTAACTATGTTGTTTGTGTCTCTACGTGGGCTTTTTCCACATCCAGCTCCTCTTGTAGCTTTTGAGTGGCAAGCCTGTGTTGCTCAATTGTTCAATCTCCACATCTTTGGCCTTAGATTTTCTCCTCGGGCTTTACTGAGAGGAGTTGTGGACTCTGGAGGTCAGCATGTTGTTGTTCACTGGCTAACAACTGCTTCTGTGCATCAAAAAGCTGTTTCAACTTATATGCTCCATGATTTGTTTGGTATGCTTTTATTTGATTCATAAGTAGGGTGATTCTGCCAGCCTCTCACTCTTCATGCTTGCCCTATCGAGATACTCCTTAATGGCTACTGCCCCTGAGTGAAACCAGTTGAATAGTCTCCATGTAATTAGCTGCGTAGCAGTGGGCTATCAACTCTGCAGAGGGGTCTTCCTTGATTACCTTGCCCTTATCAAGCCTTGGGGTTTCCTGGGCTTGAGATGTTAATGGGGGGATTGGTGCCGCCTGCTGGGAAACCGAGGGGACCTGTGAGCTAGTGGCTTCATCTCCTACTTTGGAGGGAGAGGTATTGCCCACAAGGCCGCTCACTATCAACTCATCATCACCTCCATCTGAGACACTGCAAAAAATCTTCATTTCCTTTGCTGCCTCATGTACCCTCCTCTTATGGTGTAAGCTTGACCACAGTGCTTTTCCTCTTCTTTGTAGGGGGCTCTTGTAAACTGAATGTGTTCAAGTACCACTTTGAAGGCTTCTTCACCACCTTTGGAGGTGACTCCACTTTGGGGTCATTTTCCTAATCCCCTTGGGCTATTTTATGCTAAATTTTGAAGTGGTAACACATCTTCATCATGTGCTAAGCCATTCACATTATCAACAAACTGAAAATCTTCATAATTCACATCATCATTATCATCAAATTAAGATGAACAGTTGTTGTCATGTTTTTTATGTGATAATTCAGCATTCTTGTGTTTATAAAAAATGGCATCACATCTAATGATAATCTCTCTCTCATGAGGATCAAACATGTATGCTTTTTCCTTTGATGCATAACCAACAATTATGCATAATATGTGTCTCATGAGGATGAAACAACCTGTATGCCAAACCAACAGTTATACGTACTTAGATTTTGCATGAATCTTTCTCCTCCTTTTCATCTAGTATATACACATATGCGTCACATCCAAAGACACTCAAATGTGAAATACATGGTTACATACCTGAGAAGAAGGATTCGAGAGAAGTCATATCTTCCAATGCTTTTGTTATAAATACAACGATGTTTTGGAATGCTTTAGTCCAAAAACCATTACTAAGATTACTTGCTTATAACATGCTCTTTGCACATTCAAGTAAAGTATGCTTCATTCTTTCCACTATACCATTTCATGGTGGAGTGTAGGTGTTGATGGTGAATTTCATGCTCTTTGTAAAAATAATTGAAAACTCTTGATTTCGTTGCATCTCCTCTAAGCCTTGATTAGCTTGCCAACGTGATCTTTTAATTTTGCTTTTGAGCTCTTGAAAAACACTTGAAAGCTTGTGACTTGTGCTTCAAGAAATACACCCAATAGTTTCGTTAGTAATCACCAATAAATATAACATAAATTAACTCTTGTTGGAAGTCAAAATATCCAATTTACCCTCACACAAGAGTGAGCCCACATTCTCTCTCTCAATGTATTTTAATTTATATTACTTGAAATAGCTTGTGTGACTCAAAATAGCTTTACTTTACATGCATGTTTACCTCAAGTAAAATAGCTTACTTTACTTTGTGTATGTCTCTACTTTACATGCATGTCATCTACTCAAAATTGAAGTATTTTTTTGACTAAATAAATATTTACAAACTTTGTTAAAAAATCAAATGTCCGTAAGAACTTTTATATGTTGAAATAAGTATTTGTTGCCAATAAGTATGCATGCCTCCCAAAATGGAATAAGTGGTGGGCAACCACAAGATGAAATAATAATTAGTTAAGCGTCTCAAGATCTTCATGACTATTACTAGCTCGTCTCAATTATTGAACTCAAGATCTGCACATACATTGATTGCATTAATCATTTAATAAATTAATTGATTAAATTTTAAATATAAATATCTACATTTAATATAAGTAATCAAGGCGAAGCAGCCAATACTATCATGAATGTCGAGAGTCACCCACGTACTTTCAAAGTAGGCTATGATAGCTCGGGTTTAGAAAGGCGTCTTGATCTCCCATCCTGGAGAATTCATAATCAATAAAAAACATTAGAATATAAATTTCATGAATTACTTCTCATAAAATATCTCAGGGTTGAGATGCAATCTGTTCTCAATTGTCACAAAAGAATTTGAAATGATCATGGGCAAGTGTGGGTGTAAGATGCAATCAAGGATGGATAGGCGATGAGGTTATGATTAGTGAGCAATTGATCTAATTCCATGGAGTAGCCTTTATACTTCTCCAAATATCTGTGATAAATATCACCTCTTCTTAGCATTGTGTGCTCATGATCTAAAGAGAATTTAGAGTCTACTATCTCAGAGTCTACTTCTAGAAAAGAAAACTCGTCGTAAAACTGAGTGCACTGGAAGAGTATCTTAAAATGATCGCAATAGACTAATGTGAAAGGAGCGCCAATGTGATGAAAGATTCAAATAGAAAGTATTTTCATTAATCTTATTGAGGATCTTAAACGGTTCATAAAATCTCAAAGCTAGTTTAACTACATAGTTTTTCTCTACACTCTTTAATCGTCTCTTTTCAATCCTAAGTTATATGTAATCTCCTTCTTGGAAAGTCACAAGCTTACGTTTCTTATTGACTTGGGTCGTATAGTAGGCTTGATATTTAGAGATAGTGTCATGTACTTTACTAAGAATATAGGTATGGTCTAGTGAAGTTATCTACTGTGGAATAATATGAGAGACTCAAGAAGCAAGTAATTTTTTATCATACACAACTTCAAATGAAGCTTTGAAGTTGTGTAAGAGACATAGTATCATGTACTTTACTAAGAATACGGGTATGGTCTAGTGAAGTTATCTACTATGGAAAAATATGAGAGACTCAAGAAGCAGGTAATTTTTTTATCATACACAACTTCAAAGGAAGCTTTGCTAGTAGTAGCAGAGTGTGGTGTGTTATTATAAGTGAATTAGGCAAATGAAGGTGTTTGCTCCAAGTTCTTGGTCTAGAAATAGTGTAGGATCTCAACAAATCTAGATTAGTGCTATTGGTCGGCTATTACTCCCAATATGGAAAGTAGAACTGAAATCAATTCTAGATCCTAGATTAGAAAATAAAGCAATCTAAAAATGATTACAGAATTTGGAATCACAATTAGAAATAACTTTTGGCAAATCCATGGTGTGTAAAATAATACTTGATAAACATATGTGCAGCTTTGTGAAGCACATAATGTTTGTTTACATGCAATGAAATACGTTTCGTTACTAAATTTGTCAATGATAATCCATAGCATGTCATTTCATGCAAATGTAACAGGAAAACCAGTAATGAAATCCATTGAGATTTCTTCCCAAGGGGCATTAGGAATAGGTAATGACATGAACATACTATTTTCCATGATGTCGCTTAGCTTGTTAATAAATTATACATTTAGAGACAAAATTACCAACACCATTCTTTACATGAGGCTAATAAAAATCATCTTCTACTACTTTTGAAGTATTATGAGTATTTCTTTATGACGCATATAGATGGAGTATGTAATTATTTTAGAAGAAATTGTCTAAACGGAAGAGTATATATAAATGCTTTTTAAAGAAAAGAAATCTATCAGTGTATAAATAATTATCCAACAAGTAAGTAATGATTATATTGTACTTTCAACCATGCATGAGAAAAATCATAATTATGTTCATATATAAGATCATGCTCATATGCACCACGCACAACATCAAAAGAATGAATATCAAGAATGAAAATATTAGCAATGGAAGGACATCTACTTAATGTATTAGCTATAACATTCTCTTTACTTGGGTGATATTAAAACTTTCAATGAATGATGTCCATTTAATATGACGATCAGAAGTCAAAGGTTAACTTAGTAGATGCCTTATACTCTGTCGGTCAGATTTAATCATAAACTCAAAACCCATCAAATAATGTTTCCATATATGAAGTGTATAATCAAATTTAATCATAAACTCATAGCCCATCAAATAATGTTTCCACAGACGAAGTGCATGAACAACAACAAGTTATTTGTTTGTAAATAAGTGCTATGCTTGGTCTCAGAAGGTTCCATCTTTTGGCTCTCATATGCAAAAGGATATCTATCTTGGTCTCATAAGGTTTCAGCTTTCAGCTCTCATTTGCAAAAGAATGTCCATCTTGCATACGAACCATAAGGACCGCACTGATGCTTGATCCAATAGCATCAGTGACTACAAAGAAGAATCGGTAAAAAAGAAGAATCGGTAAAAAAAAAATTACAGTTATAACAAAGGAGCATGCATCAAGATATGCTTAACCATGTCAAAGGATTTCTGTTAGTGCTCACCCAAAAAAAAAAGTTTTCTTTTTAAGGAGCATAGTTAAAGGCAATACAATCAAAGACATGCTTGCTCACCCCAATAAAAAACCATCTACTTTAAAAGGAGCATAGTTGAAGGCAATGCAATCAAAGAAAAATTGCGAATAAAGTTTCTATAATAACTCCTTTACATTCTTAGGAGTAGGCTAAGTTTTTATGGTTTTAACCTTTTTGGGAAACTCTAATACCTTCATCAGTAGAAATGATATGATCTAGATATTTGATTTCTTTTTGGAAAGAAGAAACTTTTCTCAAGATTGGTATATACGCTTAATTTTCTTTCAAAAGTCTCAAAACAAGTGTAAATGTTGTTTGTGTTGTTCTTTATTTTAGTTGAATATCATCGAAGAAAACAATGATAAAATGTTGGTATTTCAAGAATATGTGATTCATCATTCTACTTAATGTAGTAGGTGCGTTTGTGAGGCCACAAGGCATTAGAAGAAATTTATGGTGTCATGCTTGTGTATGGAAAGTAGCTTCATACATATAAACTTAATGATATCCATATTTCAAGTCAATTTTACTAAACACACATGCACCATGAAACTTATCTTACAAATCGTCCATATGAGAAAAACATGATATCTTTTTTCTTATTCAATGCCCTATAATCTATGCACATGCGATATAATTTATTCTTTTCATGTACTAAAAGGACTATAGCGTATCCTCGGGCCAATCAGGAGCATAGTCAGCATCATTGTTGGATGCTTCTTCGTTGTGAAGTTGAGTGATTGGAAGTTTTAGAATTCTTCCAACATTGAGCAGCTAAGTGGCTTGGTTGATTGCACTTGTAGTACGTAGGGCAAGGCTTTTTGGCAATATTAGTGTTGTGATAGACTTGGGATGATTATCATTAGAGTTCTTTACATTTTGAATAGGAGAAGTGAGTGCATTGCTATTTCTTACCCAAGGCTTCCTATTTACATTAAAACCATTAAAAAAGAATGAGATCCAATAGGAGCACTGAATAGACAAGGAAAAGGTTGTCGACTATTGTTGAAGCCCGAGAATTTTGGCAGTTATTTGGTAAGAAGCATTGGATCGGTGAATGTGCTTATTTAAGCCTTTCTTTCTTTGACATCATGAGCTTGAGCAATAGCATCATCAAGTGATGTAGGTTTAAACATGTTTACTCTTGGTTTGTATGGTTTCTTCAAGACTAGATTTGTATCGACATTGAATAGTAACTTTAGGCATCTCTTCAACAACATGCAAAGTTATAGAAGAGTTTGCCAAAACATTTTGGTGTACTGAGGTATAGTCTCTCAGTGTTGGAGATGGACAAAGTGTCCCATGCACACAATGAGTTTGAGTGCAAACTACAGTGGTAAAAAGCTTACTTTCACCTTACCTTAGAACTCTTTCCAAGTAGCATGCTTGATGCTTGTCAAGACTGTTGCAAAGAATGTCCCACCAAAGTGAAGCATGATCGACCATGTGGTTGGAAGCACACTTAATCTTATCTTTTTCTGAAAAATGTCTCCTCAGAAAAGTAGTCATCCAATTGGCTCCAACCATGAGAGCACAAGACGACAAGCATCTTTTGCCATCAAATTTAATAAAAGAAAAGGTGTGACGGCTAATCTTACAATCCTTTTTAGTTGCTTGAGTGTCGAAGGTAGCCTTGATAATCTTGGCGATGCGTGTATCTTCGATATTGGGAGTAAAAACTTCATTATTATCAACAAGTTGTTACACGAGGTCGAGACATTTTTGTTGCTCATATTGAAGTAATTTCTCGAGGAGTTAAATTCAGTTGGCAAATGTCGGTGGCAGAAGTGGGAAATTGGAAAATCCACCATCTTGAACTCGATCATCTTTGATTATTGATATTGACATTGGCAGTAGAATTGGGAGTAGATTTCATGGTGCGGGTTCAAGAAAAGTGAAAAGCATCGAGAATTGTTGAAGAAGCTTTTCAAAAATTTTGGAAATTTTTACATTTTTTGTAAATTTTAGGCCTTTTAGGCTTAAAATAGGTATAAAAATACTTATTGGGTTTAAAATTTTGATGAAAAATCATTAAATTTTTAAAAAACTTAAGAGAAGATCTTTGAACTTGTGTGGGGCTAATGTACAAACAGGTGGAAGAGGCTAATCTAGAGGCATAGGGAGCCAGAGAGGTCGAGTTGGATGGCAAAGAAACCAGAGTGGAAGTGCTATTATTGTGTGACAAACTACCAGGTCATATAGCAAAGAAGTGTTATAAAAAGAAAAATGAGTGTGTGCTTTAAAAAGTAAAATGACATCAAAAGTGGGAAGCTACAACAAGGGAATTATGCATCTTTAAGCAAGCAAGTCAACGATAAAAGTGAGCAGCTATTTGTGAAATATATGCCTAGTTTTATTAATGTAGATGCAAGGAACCTTAAAGATGTATGGTATGTTGATTGGATGCCTCTAACCACATGACCATTCATGGAGAGTGCTTAAAGATATGTATTCGGGTACCCTAACCACATGACCAGTCATGGAGAGTGGTTTAGAGATTTGTAAAAAATGAAAAAAGTAGGGTATGTAAAAACAGGTGATGATACTGCACAGCCTATTGTGCATGTTGGTAAGATGCCATTATCTATGTAGGATAGAAAAATGAAGTACCTGGCTAATGTACATGTTCCCAATATTACAAAAAATTATGTTCGATGGTTGAGGAGGGTCTGTAAGTGAGGTTTAACCCTCATAGATGTTATGTAGAAGACTTTAATAACCAATGACAAATTAGTACAAGTTGGCTTCTTTTCTTTTGTGATGTTTGCTTGGTAAAATTAAACTTTCTTCACTTTACCCTGTCTATCTAAAATTCTAAATCCTTCCTTTGATTTGGTTGAGTAACTTCATACTTATGGATATACTCTTTCCGAGTTAGAATATCCAAAGGAGCCATCTCTTATAAAACGCTCGAGCCAACTAAAATACAAAATGCTCATTAGACCCTATACCTTTGGCACTATGGCACAAATTTTGGGGCATTCCAACACTAAATCATTATTGATCAAATGATATCCAGTCAACAACTATGTCAATCTTTGAACTCTATAGTTCAACATCAAAATACGAGTCTTGCTAGGTCGTGATAGTAGCCTTAGACTCAATGTAAATAAAAATAGCAAAGTCCAGAACTTGCCCAAATACTTTGTGGATCCACCTCATGGATATTTGCCATGACTCAAAATAGTGTGAAAACACTTCCACACCTACCCAAGTACACACACTGAACACTCTTGGCAATTTGGCTGCACTAAATTGATAAGTTTAGGGCTTTATCTCGAATATCAAGCACCTAAGTTTTGTGACTTTTCGTAAATTTTAAGTTCATTTGGAAGTCAACACCGAATATCAATTAAAAGAAATTACCACTTTAAGAGACTTGTTTGACAGCTCCAAATTTTCTCAATCTTCTTCTCGCATAAAAACAACTAATCTCTCTGGATCAGCACAACTTTCTGATGAGGAAGGAGAAATGATTGCTACAAAGTGTGCATGCATACAGCAAGCCATGCTTGACAACAATCAAGTTAGTTGTTGGGCACTCCGTACTAGCATCAAGATCAAGATTTGAGTGTAATCATTCGAGACTAACACCAAATTTCTTGTGGTTCACCTTTGACCTCTCTGGATAAGCTCCCAGCCTTGAGTTTACTTCTAAACCAACTTGTTTAGCTCTAAACTCGATATCTATGTCAAGAGACCCATATGATCACTCTGAATCCTCAATTCTAATCCCAAGGATTCCTCCTTGAAGACCTAAGTCAAGGATTAATTCTGGGATAATAATCTATTTACAAACCATATTCTAGAGAGATAAAGGAATTCTAGAGAGATAAAGGAATTCTAGAGAGATAAAGGAACTCTAGAGAAGTCTTATCTCTCTAGAATTATGCTATTTTCACCAACGGTCTCTAAAGTCATTTTGTAAGGGGCTTACGCCAAAAATTTTAACACAATTAAGTGGAACAAAAAGTTCTATTTGAATAAATCAAATTTAATTCAAGGATTAATTCTAGGACAACAATCTATTTACAAACCATGTTCTAGAGAGATAAAGGATTAATTCTAGGACAACAATCTATTTACAAACCGTGATCTAGAGAGATAAAGGAACTCTAGTGAAGTCTTCTCTCTCAAGGATTATGCTATTTTCACATATAATCTCTAAAGTCATTTCCTAAGGGGCTTTACCCCAACAATTTTAACACAATTAGGTGGAACAAATCAAATTTATCCTTATGTGAAACGAGATCCTATGTACATGCACACTAGGTGTACATGAGGGGGGTGCACATGCACATTAAGGTTACTAAACCTAATCTCATATATTTTCTTAGCACTAGGAGGTGCACATGCACATTAAGGTTAATAAACCTAATGCCATATATTTTCTTAACACTAGGGGTCCAATGAGGTCAAGAATATGCCTAATTGTCTTTAAGCAATTTTATCCTAAGGTAGCCTTGAATAATTATTATAGCATAGGGAGATTTTTAAATCCAATAGAATAAGTTAAGGTTTATCCTTTTAGACCATTCAATTGAATTCACTCAATGTCTGATAGTCAAATGAGGCACAGTTTATAATTAAATAAGTATTTTCTTTTCTCAAAGAATTAAATAATAGAGAAATTTTATTTTTCACTAACTAATGAACGTTTGAATTCAAACTTAAAAAGGTACAATTTATACTTTAAAATTTTTAATTTTAAATCAAGATAGGAAAACTAACATGTCTATGGGCTCTCCCACTTACACAAGAGATCCATGAGTTTTCTACACTAGCTAGAATAACTAGGCTGCAGGGTAGTGTGATATGTAAGGTACTTGCATTAGTGATGTAAGACTTAATAAAGGCCAAATAGTAGCATCTATCCCTCTTACAATGAGGCATGATAAAAATGAATAGGGAAGGCCCCATTTTATAGCCACATCCAAGTCTACATGCATGCATAACTACTCTTGATAAGTGGTTGATCTAGCCCACAATGCAACTAAGGTTTATTGTGTGCAACTAGAGTGAATTTCCCCTTTTTCTAAAGTAAACTAATAGTGGTATATGCACGATACCCAGGTTTGGTGAAAACTACTTTACCACTTACTACCTATGGTTTTACACTTTCCACTTTACAAAATCCACCCTTGGTTTCCACGATACCATGGTTTTGCAACCTTAGTCTTAGCCTTTGTAAATTTACTTTAATAATGTGCAGACACCTTGCCTAAAGTGAATTTTATTTATTTTCCCTAGGAATAGCCATAATATTTTTAACTAGATATTTGCACTAGGGACACATAACAAACTCACTTTGGAGTCTAGTTTTTCAAATTCTATTTATTACCTACTATTATCAGTGCACATGTGCACATAGACCTCCAAGGCCTTATTTAATTTTTCTCGGCTAAAAAATATTGGTACACCTACGATAATTAATATTTATATGCTAAATAATTTACTTGCAAATCTCCTATTAATGAAAAACACGACATTATTCCCATTTTTCTCTCTACAATAAGACATAGTTTAATGATTTTCTGCACTAATAGAGTACAGAGTTGTAAGAGAGATCTTACAACTACCTGAGCTGATGCTATGACTATGCCAAAACTCTAGACACCGAAGTGGCTTTGTTACACAACATGTAAACCACTAGGTGGCTAATGTGGTCAGTGTGAAGCTATCACCCAGGTGAGTCATCAATGTCTGTAGCACTAGTTTTAACAAAATGCTATGTGATGATGTAGGCTGACTTGTGGTACCACATGGCAACATAAACTCTCAGTGCCACAATGTGGGCTAATGTGTGGTACCACGTGGCATCGTAGGTTCACGGTGCCACATCATTACCAAAAAATACTTTTTAATAATGTTGGCAACATAGGCTCACGTGTGCCATGTGGCAACGTAGGCTCACGATGCCACATCATCACCCATATATATATATATATACATATATATATATATACATATATATATATATATATATATATATATATGTATGTATATATGTATATATGTATATATATATATATATATATATATATATATATATATATATATATATATATGTATATATATATATGTATATATGTATATGTATATATATATATATATATATATATATATAAACTTACCATATGGCGATGTAGGCTCACGTGTGCCACATGTCAAAAAACTTAAAGTTTTTATAATTATAATTTTTATATATATATATATATATATATATATATATATATATATATATATATATATATATATATATATATATATATATATATATATATATATATATATAAAGGAGAGAGAGAGAAAGAGAAAAGAAGACAATAAGAGAGAGAGAGAGAGAGAGAGAGAGAGAGAGAGAGAGAGAGAGAGAGAGAGAGAGAGAGAGAGCAAGCACCATAACCTGCCCCACAGAAGAGAACCTAATTGGGGAGAAGAGCTAGCAACATAATCAAAGCTGGCAAAGCCCAAGAATCAATAGGGCTCCACATCTCTCTCCTTGGCATAAAACACAACCATGCTAAAATCAAGGGAGATAAAGATGCCCCAGAGGTCCCATGCCACAGTCAGCATTGTTTGGTAACGTGAAATTTCACCTTGAAGCCATGCAAGCTCTATCATGCTTGACTCCTTTCCGCCACAATCACCATGCTTCAAAGCAACACCCAAATCCATTCGACCATGTACGGTAAGCCATCCACCATCACTCGTATTTCACCAATGTACATGCCATACTAGGTGTTTTAAATTCTTCAATTCTCATGGACAACCCAACCTCATTCACACCCACCTTACCCACCAGCCTCGCTACACATCAACACTCAATTTCCTATTTCAAACCATGTGTAAGTGTTGAAAAGAAAGTACACAAATAAGTGTGTCAAAGAAAGCAATGTGTTGGAGTTTTCATTGGAAGAAGCTTCTACACGGGCTTACCTTTGCCCAACGCCCATACAAATCACTTGTAATATACAAATCACTTGTTGTAATATACACACGAGCTCTACATCTAGTAAGCACATCAATAGGCACTGATATCTCAATTTGTATGGGCGTTGGGCTTACCTTTGCCCAACGCCCATACAAATCACTTGTAATATACACACGAGCTCTACATCTAGTAAGCACATCAATAGGCACTGATATCTCAAGCACCCACATTAAGCCTCATCACCGATAGTCATCTAGGTACGTCTTTGTATGAGGGGACCATAATGGATGTAAGCGTGGCACATGGTATGATCCATCACCTAGATCTTCCTCAAATCAGTAGGAACCTTATATGGCCTCTTCTTTGGTCCCACCACCCATTGATCCACATTGCCTCTATCCACAATGCTTTTCTAACACCCAATCCCTTGAGTCAAAAAGCCTACCCAGCTTAGCTATGGGCAAAGCTGGCTGTTGTGCATCAATAATCTAATGATCTTGACTCCCCAAGAAAAGGCATATCAATAAAATGTCAACAAGAAAATGTCAAAGAAAGAAGTTGTAGAAATTAGTTGAGTTGTAAAATCAAGAAAATGTTGAAGAAAACAGCAAAGAGAGTTGAAAGTAGTTGAGTTGGTGAAATCTTCCAATTGGAGGAGTACAAACATACCATTGCTCATACACATCACCTGTATATTTCACTACGGGCATCATATGTTTTTCATATTTCATGTCACGGCACACACACATGCACTTGCAACTAACCTCATCAATGCTGACCAAGTACATCTCTAGGTGTGGAGACCATGGTAGTGGGCACAAGCCTAGCCCACGGTATGACCCATCGCGTGGCTAGAGGACCCTCAACCTTGCACAATGAGCTTCAATGCATGCAACCTCTGGTTTGACTCCGATTTCGCAACAATAAAACCTCACCTTGGTTGACGTATTTGCAACGAAGAAGCCCAATCTTAGGCATCATGGTATGAGCTCAGGGTATAATATCATGTCACGCTAAGAAGATCTAGATTGCCATCTATCCATATGCAAATCAATCCATGGTGGTCCTGGCACTAATTCCCCCAATCACAAGGTGTAGATTTCTCTTCTACCAACTACCTAATTTTGAAGGGTCCCAACCATTTCCACAATAGAAGGAGCCTCTACATCGTCTATCACTTTCCATGCCGCCTCAACCCGCTGCCTCTACCACCAGAGCTAATCGAAGCTTCTCACCACTTTGCCCTACTTGTGGGTGCAGAGATCGGTCTCCTATTATACAGTTTAACCTGGCATGCTAACTTCATGGTGCATCTTCAACCATCCACACCTTTCCATCCTGGCAACAACTTCAACATCGATGGATGATGCGAGGGCGTGGTCACCATTAGAAAGGGGGCTATGTTAACCACTCCATAGGTTAACATGGTTTCACCTGCTTGACTTAAGGCACTTCGCCATCTTGCTCGCTTGAATGGCACGTATCTTTTGTAAGACGGCACTGGAACATACAAAGCAAATCTACCTTATGCTTAATGTCGAATAGGAAAAGTCTAAGGACTTTGTGTACATATTTGTTCAAGACTACTACTAGAGGCTAGACCATTTTTAAGTTTGGCCGACCAAGCGTGAAAACTAGTCACTTGTATATAAGTTGTTTTTGACAATAAGCAATACATATAATCATTCCCTTGCAATAAAATACTTGTAAGCTCCCCTTCTCCTCTCTTCTTGCTTGCTTGTATGCTATTGGATTCTTACCTGCTAGATGGATGCTTGTTTGAATAGATTTGATTGTAGGTTTGCCTCTTCCGTTAGCTTCTTCCTTATTTGGTTTTGGTGAGAGAGAACCATCGTGTGAAGAACCATCTCTTGTTGGCTCCATCTAGGCATAGAAAATTCAACCTTCACCCCATTAGCAAAGGAGCATTCCAATGTAACAATGGAGTGAGGATGTAGACGAGCTAGCGCACCTACATAGGGAAGTTGCGTTTGTGGCTCTAAGACAAGACCCAATGACACATGCTCTAAGGTAAGCTCTTCAATTGATTTTTAGTAAATGGAGATGATATTATATTAAAATTAATCTATAGCAGTAATGACAAATTTGTATATACTTTATCTTATAATATGTAAAGGTAAATCAATAAAAATTTAATGCAAAATATTCTTAAAATAGTGTCTATTTTTTAAATAAAGATAATATTACATTAAAACTAGTTTGTTGTAATAACAATAATTATCAATATACTTTGTTTTATTATGTGTAAAGATAAAAGTAACAAAAAAGTAAAATAACTCTTATTAAAAAATAATTATTTTTAATTACTCAATAAGATTATTTTAAAAATTAACTTAAAATTATAAGAAAAATCTAAAACTTATTTGGAATTTTTGGATGTTAAGGCTTTTTCCCCTTTATCTTCTCGAGGACTACATGCAACCACTTAATATTTGGTCACTCATTGTTCTCTAGCTACCCCCATACACCACAAATACGACATATACTATTGAACAAAGGTAGCTTCTTTCTCTTACCCAACCAAGCTTAGAAAGTATCAAAACCTTAATAGGCTTTACAAAGGAGGAGGGATGGATAGGGCTAGGTAGAGAAGAATGAATAAGCGATGAGAAAAGAGGAAAATGGACTGTTATAAGCCTAATCTTTAGATGAGAGGGGAGAGGCAAGGATCTCAATTAACATTTTTTGCGATGGATTGGACTGCTAGAGGATTGGACTGTTATAAGCCTAATCTTTAGATGAGAGGGGAGAGGCAAGGATCTCAATTAACATTTTTTGCAATGGATTGGACTGCTAGAGGGAAAGTGAATTGCATGGAGTGGAGGAGGTAGGAGGTGATGGATAAAATGGACAATGTCGAGCAATGGAAGTACTTGATTCCCATAGACTAGTGGTGAAGGCAAGTGATGGATTAGTGGAGGGCCTATGTGGAGGAGTTGGAATGCTTGATTCCCAATGCTTTTGCCAAAAAGCAATTTGCTTTTTGACTATCATATAGTAGTGATAGCCCAAAAGCTAGGGTTTAGCTAGAATTTTTAAACATTGTCCAAAGAAGGGTTTATCATATAGTAGTGATAGCCCAAAAGCTAGGGTTTAGCTAGAATTTTTAAACATTGTCCAAAGAAGAGTTTTTTTGGATGGTAAGCTTAGAAAAGTATAATTCGTCTTCTTTTCTTCTGTATACAATCACACACTCTTTATTGATGTTAATGTGGCACTTTTCCATATAAGCAAAGAATGAATTACTACATAGAATATAAAAAACAAGAAATATTATATTCTGAAGCTTGCTTATTTGAGTAATAAATAAAGAGTTATGAGTGTCAAAACATTGTTGAACATCTGCCTATGTATTCCACATAATTTTTGAAAGAAAAAAATTGCATATCCATCAAGCTTAATGAGAAAGAGTAAATAATATTTCTCTTTAGAGCAAGCTTTAGAGGCCCATGATTCCCCAACCATAGTTTGAAATTGAGGACAGGTAAACCATAATTAGATATTTGTCCCTTTTGAATCAATTCATAGAAGCCCATGACTCCCCAACGGCAACTTGAATTAACAAGCCACTTTTTTCACTCTATGCAATCATGCACAACATGGTACCATGTTAGTATCATGTGGACTCCTTTGCATGTGTGCATGGAGTGCAAAGCAACCCATGCAACCCATAGCCATAAAAATGAACATTTTTTTCTTTTTGAATCTTCTTTATGTGTGTACTTTGGAAGTTATGATAGTTTGAAAACTTCATATCCATTTTTTATTAAGCTCATTTAATGAGGTTAGTACTATAAATGTAGGTATGTACCTACATGAAAACGTATGCATGCATGCATGTATGTACTCATATGTGTATGGATGTATGTGTGTATTTGTACATATGTAAATACATACATACATATGTATGCATTCATGTATCTACTTGTGCATGTATGTATCTATTTATTAAGTGTATACACATACATACATTCATGTAAATCTATGTATCTATGATATTTCCTCATGCATGTTGCATAACTTGAGAGATGAAAAAGGGGTTTGAAAATCATTCATTTTCAAACTTGAATCCCAATGCCATCCTTCACACCGTGGACCTCATAAGGCTAAGAGGTTGTTGATCCAACGTCATTGGAAAGGCTACATCATGGAGTTGGGGGTGGGCCAAGATGGATTGCTAGCCAAAGTAAACCATATGTACTTGCCCAAAGACATATGAAGTCTTTGCCACACCACACTTTTCCATCACCTTGTGTTTTTCTTGTGCGTAATTATTGTAGCTTTTTTGTGACTCCTTTTTATAGGGATTGTCAACATGTAGCTTTTGATAGATTGTTTGTGCTAATTTGCATGTGTATCCATCAACTTGTATTTAGTTGCAACTATAAGCATTTACAAAAGCTTATTTTTGTTGACAATTCTTCTTCATTGTTTATAGAATGAGCTAAGTTTTTGTGATGCCACAAATGTTCTTCCCCCCAATCAACAATAGTATGGTAGATAAGAAAATATCAAACTACTAGAGCTTACTTCGGGAAGGATTAATTAATGTACCCCGCACTAAGGCTGAAACCTTAATGCATACTTATAATGCACTCCACACTTTAACCTCCCATCTTCTTGACTACTCCAATCTTTGGAACCTTTACCCTCACCCATCACTCGCCTCAACCTCTGCAAAATCCCTACCATCTTCCCAACTACTCCAATTCTAATCAAACCCAACCATCAAAACAAAAAAAAACACTAGTTCTTCAAATAGGCACATGACAAGGGTGCTAACCGAGAGAAAGAAAGAAAGTTATTTAACGTCAACAGAAGACCCCAAGGGCCTATGAGACCAATAGTAATACAATGGTACCATGGATATATTGAGCCATGGAAAACTGAAAGAAAAAGTAAAATGAAAACATCTGACAGTACATGTGATCAACAGATGATCCTGTGTAGAGTGAGATATGCTATGATCAGCTAATGACGATACCCACCTCGGCCAGAACCGATATGGTGGTGGAGTGAATGTCAGGCCTATGTGATGGGAGTGTGTCATGTCGACGGAGAACCTCACATATCTGTCTGTGTGGTGGAGGGTCCTGATGCTCTGGGTCGAGGATGTCTCGCTCTCAGAAGGGATCGAGCTCTCTCGCTAAGAACTCCTCTGGGGCGTGGAGCTTGAGCGTGGGTACGGGTGGTGTGCTCTGATGTCATAGTAGAGGAACTGTTATGGGCAGTGGAATCCGATGTGGATGTGCACCACAAAGAAATCTGTGATGGCTCTCTGTGAGGTGTCCTGTCGGAGCCGGGGCTCTCTCAGCATGTTGCCTCAACACTACATCCCTATGTCGTTTGAGCTCCATCAAGCACATGCCCAAGCACCTGTGATCCTCAAACTCTATCACCCGTGTGAGTGGTCCAAATCCCTCTTGAAAGACGCAGTGGAATCTCCCTCGTATCTCATAGTAAGCCGGGCAACTGAACATATAATGGGCCTCATCCTCTACTGCTCCTGTGATGCATACTGTGCATGTCCTCTCCTCGTGGGATATCCTCAGCTTTGCCATTCTCTACTCTGAGGCGGTGGGAGGATACCTTGAGCTGGCCGATCATGATACACATAGCGTGTGACATGTGTATCTGTATGTACCCCGGGATCTCAAAGAATCCATCCTCGAAGAGTCTCAAGAAGTGATCTCTGTAGAACTCACACTTCTTAGCAATCTTTGTCAGAGACACCAATGTCTGGTGTATGTGTAGCTCTAACTAGAAGAGATCAAGGTAGGGGAAATCCAAGCTATACTGAAGCGAAGGGAGACGGTCCATCTGTATGCCATGTGCATGAAACCACTCCACTACCTCAGAGTACCATGCATGGTGTCGGTAATGGTGGTGGTCGTGTCACTGATGAGGAGGAGGGCAGTCCAACTCGTCTCAATCGCTCCCTCTCCCTCTCGTAGTATAATTGCATAAAGGACTCTAGTGCTAGTCATGGGAGGCGATCTTTGTCAAGCGTGTATACATGCTGAATAAAAGTGACAATCTGAAAAAGGGCATCTGTAACCAATGGGGCCACCCCAAACTCTGCATGTAGAATGTCATGTGGTACATATGGCTTACTCTTGATCATGCGTGACCACTGACAACATCATCACATGTAGCCTCTCTATGCTCCTCCACTGATCCTTCCCTAGGCCTAGCCCCAAAAGGCTGCACCATACAAAGCCACTGGTCGTACTGGAGTATCAAAGAGCCAGCACTTAGTGCAAGGTTCTTGGAAATGTGCCCGAAAACATTCTCTCTCCATACGGGCTGGGGAAGCATGCCCCCTCGCAAGTCAGTCAATGGCAGTTGTGGTCATGCAAAACAAAGGGCCTGTAAAACTGACTCCTAGATACACATACTTCTGCACAATCTCCACTAAGGCATCTCTGTATATGAAAGAAAATTGTGAGGCGACTGCATAAGATGTGTTAAAGACCATAACCTTGGTTTTGCCCAAATTGACCGTAAGGTCACTCTCCCTGCAAAATCTATCCAATGCATTTAAGTGTTTTTGTAAACCCTCAACTGAATCTGAGATCAAGACAATGTCGTCAGCATATAGCAATATGGACACTACCGTCTAAACCAATGGTGAACCTTTATCTCCGAAACTATCCACAAATACTACAATCTCATCAATGTATAGGCCAAACAATGTGGGTGAGAGTGGGCAGCCTTGCTTAACCCCAATAGTGCTACATATTTCTCCCGAGGTCCCACCGGGTGCACGTACTTTGCCGAGTATTGCCTCATATAGTGCCATCACACCCCATATCATCTCATGTGAGAACTGGAGCTCCTGCAAGCGTCCTATGAGATGGGATTGAGGGACAGAGTCAAAGGCTTTGCGGAAATCCACAAAGCAACAATACATGTCTCTTCGAGGACCTCACCTCCCCGTAAAGTAAAGATATGGTCCAACGTGGAGAAGTTTCTCCTGAAGCCTGCCTATCCTCTTTGCCATAGAGCTCATCATGTCCTCTAGTACTGCCCCATAGATTTTGGTCATTGTGTGACCAATCATGATAGTCATGTAGTTACGTGGGTCCGTGGGGTCTCTTGCTTTGTGGATGGGGACAATGGTGTTGGTAGTCCAGGAGGGTGGGAAGCCTTCACAGAGTGCTCTGTTAAAAAGACTGGCAAGAACGGGAGCCAATACGTGGTGCCCATGGGCAAAATGTTGTGTGTAGATCCTCGTGATCTTTTGCTCTCCCATTATGCAGCTTTTTAAGAGCCCTAGTGACATTGGGGGAATCAAGAGATCAGATGATGTAGGCCGAGGGATGTGTGACATTTGTGGTATAGGTTGGTTTGGCACATCATACACCTGTCGTGCACAGGCTTTCCAAAGGCTAGGATCTGTGATAAGTGTAGGTGCTCTTTTTTATTCAAGAATGTGCCAAGCTTCTGAGTTGTCCTCGCTCAAAAAGAGCTGGTATAACTCTTGTCAAGATCATGATGGAAATGAATCCGAGTGAAGGTGGTGGTAGGGGGTGTGGGCGGTAAGGTGGGGCATGAGATCGTGAAAGAAAGTAATGCGTGGTCAGTTAGTATGGGGGGATGGGGATGGTGAAGTCTGGGATGTGTGGTATAAGAGCGGGAGACCCCATGAGGTAATCCACCGTACTAGTGCCTACCCCGTGCGAAAAAGATGTAAGGCTGTCCGATTGCGGCCATCTGGACAGCCCATTATATATAACCAGCTCATGCATAGCCCCCATCTCCAAGAAGTGTCTACCATATGGTGTTGCATTCCCCATATCCTAGTTGGCCTTCTGGAGGCCCATCTTAGCAAAGTCAATTTCTGAATCTCCCTGGAAGTCATATGTATGCACTTGTTCCCCTTTTGTCCATTCATTAAAGTCTCCTAATAGGAGGACCTCTCCTTGTTGGGAGAACTCTGCAATGTCTGCAAATAATGGCGTATATGGAGTCTTCCCTTTCTTTGTCAACTTGCATGCATATTCTGATTTCTCTAGTGGGAAGTAACCCTCCACTTTGGGTAGCCCTCTCTCAGGGCTTTGATGTGTTTGTATGTAGAAGATAACATCCCTATCTGTGTAAGTCTCTATGAAGCCTCCTATGTCTGATAATAGAGTTCCATTGCAATTCCATACTCCCATCCTCAGTGCATCTGTGGTCTCATAGACCCTGCACCGTCTTGTGGGGCGTTTATCCATGATGATGACTCGGTCATCACGATTTCCTGCCTTGCAGGCTTCCATAACCTGAACCATCCCGACTTTCCTGTGTTCCACCTGTAGGGGGGTGTGGTCATCTCCAAGGTATATTTTGGTGGTCCGGAGGGTGGCCCTCTTCTTCAAGAAAGCCAAACAGTACTCCATATCTTTGAACTTGAGGTGGAGAGACCTCTCCCTCGTCAAGTCCAAGTCCTTCTCGGCTCGCCAACCATCTACAAAAGGTGTGTCAGTGAGGCCCATCTGTCTGCATAAAGTCTCACCGTCCTCTTTTGGTGAGTTGCCCGCTTGCAAGCCTGTTACTCACACATGTGGAGCCCTAGATTGGTGACGCTTCTTTTCCTCAAGTGTGGCCGTCATGATGGATGTGGCATTCGGGGTGTGGACTGTTTTTTGCTTTTTCACAACCTCAACCCATTTGGAGGTTTCTCCAACCTCTTCTTTGGTTGCTTCCATGTCTTTTCGGAGGCCTACATGCTCCTCCCGGAATCCTAATTTGGCCTCTTGAATCTCCGTTGTGATTGCCTTCTTAGCCTTCTCTAGTTCCGCCTCAAGTTTGCATTGGCGTCTCGCAACTGGGCAATCTCTAGAGCAAGGGCTTCTTGTGTAGCTAGCTCTCCTTCCTCTTTGCCACACCTGTGCATCTCTTCCTTGCATAATTCCTCCATGCATGGAGACATGCACGCGTCTGTCCAAGCTTCCATCTCTTGTCGCATCTCATCTTGCAGCTGTTTGTACATTTCCTCTTTGCCCTGGATCTCAGTTCTGGCAGCATGAATCTCCTTTTGATGCTGGTTGAATGTCCTGTCTATCAGCTTCTTTTGGTCTGAAAGGGCCTTCTGAGCCTGTTCTTCGATCTTGTTCACTCTGTCTTCAAGAGAGAGCACCATTGTCACAATCACCCAGCTCAAGCCGGCTCAATGCACGAAGGGGTGGCTTCTGGTTGAGGGTTCAACCATTGGTCTAGGGTAGGGACGTTCTACGTTATTGGGAACCTCAGCAGGGGCAAACAGCACAGAGGGTAATGACAAACAGAGCAAATGGTGGGCGGCACGGAAACGGGAGGGCACAAGCGGAAACGCAAATAGCACAGGCGGAAACACAAAACAGATGGCGGGCAGAGGGCACAGGCGAAAACCCAAGAGCATAGAAGGCGGCAAGAGAGAGAGAGAGAGAGAGAGATCATGGACCCGTCCCCTCACTCATTACTAGACTTTTTTGGTCTCTAATTATAGTATATTGCACTAAATTATTATGTCCACCATCATACGTAGCAAGGGTCAAATCCGCATCAACTCATTGGAATCAATCGCCTTACCAACTGCCATGTCAAACAACCATCTGCCTCATATAGGAAAACAAAGAAAACCCACTTAAGAGGCAATGTATGGTTAAGTTAGGGCTCTAGATTCACTATTTGTCACTCTATTCAAATCCTCAATGAAAGGCACCAAGCTACAATGCAAAATGTTTAATTTTCATAGTGGAAAATCGCAAAGAAAGGTAGATTTTGTATGTTCTCCACATCAAAAACGTTTTTAACCAATTATGAGATTTTTCAAGCAACACGTGAGCGACTAGTAATTAGGAGGGTCAATATGAAATACAATTTCATCCCTCTACTTCCAAGGAAACATCATGCATGAAAGCTTCTAACTCATTAAGATATGCCTCTTCTTGAATCAACTCAAAATTGACCTAAAATTTTAGGAAACTAAATCTCGATACTGCCTACTACTAGAGCCGAAACTCTGGTGCAACAAACAATGGACACTAACTAGCTAGAACAACATATATCACTGCTTATGTGAACATTATTATACAGAGCCCACGTTCTTCGCAAGCTATTGTAGAAGTCAACCATAAAGTAGAAAAAATAAGGTTGCATACAATTGACCAAGACAATGTGTGCTCAGAGTGTATTCCAAATAGAGTTGAGGGAAAATTCATTTCCAACTAAAAACCAATAAGTCGCTTTGATAATCCTGAATAAACTAAAAAAGATCCCGCTGTACATGAGCTGCCTCACTTTCTTCTTAAACCACCCTACTCATTGCCATCATGTTAGCTAACGAGCGACCAGCATGCAGGTGGAGACGAGACAGAGAGAGAGAGAGAGAATGACTTCATATGCCTCACCTTAAGCTGAAAGCTTTTCCAATCTGGGTCGATCAACTCTACTCCTTTTATTCCTAAGACCAGAACCCTTTTTCTCGCTCTTCCTTTTCTCCTCTGACACAGAAACCGACTCTCCAGCTTTGGCCTCTGACATCTTGTACTTGATGGGATCGATGATAACACCAGCATCTTTAACAACCTTCAGAGCAAAAAAGGCAGGGGGAAGTCATTTACGTGCCAGAACTAAACATACTTTGCCAGAACATTGAGACAAAAAGGGTGGTCAATCTCTCACCGCTGGACGGATCATGTCACGAAAAGCTTGATCTGTATTGAACTCGCGCCCTAATGGCATTCGAATACTCCTCTCAAAGGTTTCCCTTGATCTGTGAGGGAAGGGCAAGGAAGGAGCAAGAAACTTCTCCACCTGTCACCATTGAGCATGAAAGAACTGAATGAGCCTGGTGCTAGTGTGTGTGGTTGAAGTAGGTGTATGTCCCTGCATGGTCGGTGGGTGTGCATGTGTGTGGGTGTTTTGTTGTTGTTATGGGTTTGGTTTGGGAGGGGGGCACGTACGTGCATGCATACGTGTGTACATGAGAGAGAGAGAGAGAGAGATGCATGCAGTACCTTCTTATCCATCTTTTCACTAATAATCACATGTTTAAGCTTAAAATCTTTTCGCTTGCTTAAAGCTTGTTCTCTTCTGCTTTTCAACTCCTCTTGCTGCTTCAGCATCCATAAGGGGGGTCCCTTTTTCTTCTGCACATCAGTCCACTGGCCCCAGCCTGGCAGATTCAGGGCAGCTTCACCTGTGGGAACCTCTTCACTTAAAGCCTGATCTTTCAGCTGCTCAAAATCAGCTTCCACATTGTCTCCTGCAAATGCACGTTGAATAAGCTCTGCCTGAGATGCATTTCCTGTTAAAAGCCTGAAATCTTGCTCCACCGCCTCTTCATTGTCGAGCTTTTCCTCACCCTCACTGCTACTAAATGATGACAGCTTTTGTGGTTGCTCAATAGGAGCCATATCAAGAGATCCACCATTCTGAACAGCCTCAACCTTCTTGTCTGATCTGCCACGCTTCCTAGACGAGGTGCTTCCAGCTATGGTCACAGTTTCAACACGAGCAGCAGTTACAAGTGGCCCCGGATTCTCACTGGAAGACTTCTCCATATCGGCTCTCAGGCCGCCTACCCTCTCACTAGATAAGCTTCTCTCATTCACCTCCCCAAAAAGCCAAGGATTAGCTAGCACAGCTTTAGAGCCACCTGCTTCAGACTCTTGAAGAGGGCTCCTGGATTCTTCTGTCACCTGAAAATTGTATAACTGTGAAGCTTCTGAAATTGCACCATTACCAACCTTCTTAACACCCCCACTGCTGTCAGCTTTTCTCTTCTTAGAGATTGCAGGTGTATTTCTAACTGTCGGCACCACATAGTCGCCTTGAAATCCATCTTCATCACTGCTGCTACCTTCCTCAACAAGCATATCAGGCTCCTGTTCCTTGCCATTTGGCATCAACTTGGCCATTTCACCAAAAGCAAGCCTTCCAGCAGACGCCCCTGCAACATCAGGTACTTTTTTCTCTTCAAAAGTGAAACCATCAGCCCCATCCTCATTATATTCCAGCTGCTCCAACTGCTCTAACACAGCAATGGCCTCGTTCTGAGCCTGCTTCCGTTTCTTCTCTATTGCCCGTGTCTGCATGCACATCATTAATAAAGACTCAGTGCCCCCAAACACCTTCAACTGTGATATAAACAATGTAAAAAAGCTTACCATAAAGGGTAGAGAGAAGAGCCCACTGGTTGGAATCTCTGCCTCTGCATCTCCTTCTAGCACTTTCAATGTCTCCACTTTGGCTTTTGCCAGCAGCTTTGCCCTTGGCTTTGTTGTTGTGGAGAGTCCTTTATCCATGCCTTCTGCACCAGAATCTGTACCTGCTTCATCTGAGCTATCATCACTTGAGCTTGCATTATCAGCTGAACGTATTTTTCTTGTCAAAGATGTGTGAGTGCGGAGTTGCTCTGCAATGGCTTCCCTGGTCCCATCTTCTTTGGCCTTCAAGCCTCTTTGAATGATCCTCTTCGCCCATTTTGAAGTATTTTTGTGCTTTAGTGTCATACGCTCCTATAAAAACAAGACAAAAGTAAGTGCTAATTTGAGGAGAGAAACATGCATTGTGCTAAGTTGTTGCTCTGACTTAAACATTTGGAAGAAACTAAGCATGCAAATTGTGACTGTAAAGGTAAGGTAACCTACAGCAATTTCTAGGTCCCATGGTGTACCCCTGTTAGGCATGTAATCTAACACTTTCTAGCCCATCGTCATGGTGAAATGGACCCTGGTATGGCACCATTCTGTGGAATCATGTGTAGCATCATGCATGCATAGATGGTGGTCAGATTATAAAGCACATGAAATTGAATGCTAAGAAACGCCGTAATCCTACAATTGTGCACAACTCAAAGTACTTTATTAATGTTGTTAATTGAAGTACACCAAGAACATGCTTTTATAGGTTGCAAACCTTATATTTTGACTTAAACAAATCACAAGCGCATATCTTATCCGAGTTTAAGGGGTGTTCACACCTAAGCAGGTGTTCACACACACACACATGAATAAGCTTACACACACACACACACAAGGTTGATACACACACACACACACACGTACACATAAGTGAATACACATTGGACGATATGGATACACGAACATGAGTACACCCATGTTCGTGTATCCATATTGTCCAATGTGTATTCACTTATGTGTACGTGTGTGTGTATCAACCTGTACTCATGTTCGTGTATCCATATTGTCCAATGTGTATTCACTTATGTGTACGTATGTGTGTGTATCAACCCGCTATGTGCGTGTGTGTACGTGTATGCTTAGGTGTGAACACCCCTTATACTTGGATAAGTGTATGACATGTGTCATATGCTTACATGTGCATGTGATTTAAGTCAAAAGATAAGGTTTACAACCTATAAAAGCATGTACTTGGTGTACTTTAATTAACAACATTAATATAGTACTTTGAGTCGTCCAAAATCTCTCTGTAAGATCTCTTTCCTACTCTCTCTCGAGTCGTTTCTCTTTCTCTCTCTAGCTCTTCGCGATCGCTGAGTTTGAGCCTCCATAGCCTGCTGGCTCTGTGCAGCTGTATCCTCACCCTAGCTAGGAACCCCAAGCAGAAGGGAAAGAGGGTGCACACATGATGGTTACACACGTGAAGCTCTGAATATCCCAACAAACCCCGCTTTGGAGCGAAGGTAGTATCTTATGAAGTGGCCTTCGTACTTATGGTGATTTGGCACCACGTGATTCGAAAGATCACAGTGGCCAAACCTGACGTGATACAACAGATCACAGTCAAGCCTGCAAATGAAGCTTGACCACACATAAGATTCCACAGCCTTTCTAGACTACTCCCCTTACTCAAAATAGGGTAATCGAGGAAATTACAAAGCCTTCTATAGCACAAGGCGGTACAAACATTAGGCCTCGTAGACCTTGCCTATGCATGGTTGCATAGCGTCTACAATCCTCAATAGGTGGACTATGGGCCTCACCATAGCATCTGTGGTCTTCACACGCTCCCACCAAAGGCGTCATCCGCCCGTAGCCTACACTCTTGGCCAGTGTTTGTCTGGGACTCTTGCATGGGGACAAACTCGTCGCTAAGGAAAAGCCCCCTCAAAGCACCACTACAATCCTTCAACCAGCCCAACATGAGAAAGTTGTAGGCAAACCTGGTGTCGGAATATTTGAGAGAGAGACAAGACCTCTTGTTGAACTCATGCCGAAGTCTTTGTTGGTTGAGGACAAAGGAGACCATGGTGTTGGCCTCCTCAATGAGCGGGCTGATCCATGGTAATGCCCTGATGTCCTTGAGGAGGTTGTTTAGGCAATGAGCCATACAAAAGGACACCGTGACGTGTCCATACATACCTTGGAGAATAGCTCCCGCCGCCCTATTGGAAGGCTCCCCATCCGCAACAAAGCCCACTACATGCTCGGGGACAACGATCTCCATGGTGGTAGCCCACTCCGCCGCAAGCACATCCGCGCTCTTCCCAGTGCTGGATGCATCATGAGATGAGATGAAGTACATCTCTCCGCGGGAATATGCAACCACGCCGTGAATACTCCTCTTGCGGGTGTCACTCCATCCATCCACAATGAGGGAGACTCCGTTCCTCTCCCATTGCCGCTGTGTGTTGTCGGCCGCTTGCTCTACAATGCGCTTCTCCTTCTCGAGCAATGTAGTGCGCAAGCTCTCGGATGAGGGGGGCGTATAGGTTGAGCCATACTCCCCAATCTTCTTAACCATGACCTTGAAGTATTCCAACCTATTCAAGAAAGTAATTTACTAATGAGAAGGGGACTAGGTAACATTTATGTCATCGTTTTCATATTAATATCCCAATTGATTAACTAGAATCAAGATGAATTTAGGGGCATTACTATCATCTCTTAAAGGTTGTGAGGCGACGACCCCTGGGTCATTTCTTGATTTAGCATATAGTTCCAAAATTCTCTCTACCCATTCTTTTACACCCCTCAAAAGGGTGGGATTTCTATGAAGCAAGGGCCCAATTAGCATTTTTACCTTTGACAATAAAAATAACATTAAGATGGCTACATCCCATGGTCAGCATATCACATTTCGTGATTTAGGTTTATAAACTGAATCCCTTGTTCTAAACATCCTATTCATGAGGTCATCTCTCGACCCTTCATTGGAGCTAAGATCTTTCTCCTTCTCATTCTCTAATTAGTTTTGAGATATCCAATTTTCTATCTTGTGTGACCTCCTCATGGCAGTACACTATTTCAATAGTCTAACTGCTCCACATTCTTTGCTCAAATTTCCCCTAGGCTTCTCTAATTAAGTTCTTTGCATCTTCTAATTTTTTAATCTCTTTTGTTAGGATATTCTCTAACACCCTTTGGGGTCACTAGCCTTTCTAGGGCCATCTGTCATGATGAAAACATGAATGATGAATTGGCAATGATCGATTGCACTTACCTAGCCGCTTGAAAGGCAATGTGGTCGTGGAAGAAGAAGCGGGCTACCGCAAATCCACCTCCTCCAACTTGGGGTTCCAATTCTCCCCAAGTGTAGATTGTCGTCGTGGGCCACGTAATGGTTGAGAGGCCGTGGAGATGGAGGGTGCCGGCGTCGTGGATGGAGTAACATTCCGACTTAATGGTGAAGGTGATGGTGTGCATGATCCTGATCCACCACATGACTCCATTGTAGAGGCTTGAGTTCCTCCCCCCATCGTCGCGGGATCCACGGCCACTCGTGGTGTCCTTCTTGTCGCTTCGACCGCCTCGTAGACGCTAAGCTTGTCAAGAAGTTCCCGTCTCTTCTCGGGCGTGACATTCGTGCAAAACCTCACCTCATGCCCACTCTCATGCAAGAGGTGGGCTCACACTTTGTCGGCGCCACCCGTTCGCCGGTACGGGCAAAGCTTGCATACCCATGGCCTAGAACCGCCTCCGTGAGCGGATGGGGTGTAGTTAACCTCCTCCCACACGACAGCTATGGGGACAGGCATCTGACTGCAGAAGTGGTCGCACAGTTGACGTGGCACAGCCTGTACGGTCCGTACATTCTTACACCGTGGGTACAAGGGCTGGTTGTACTGTTCAGATCCTGCTGGAACCGCTGAGAGATGACACGCTTCCTTTCCAGGAGATCGGTTGGAGAGGTAGGTAGGTAGAGAGGATGCCCATGAAAGGAAACTAATGCCAAGTATTGGGTCAGCCCTGCCAAGTGTTGGGGCAGCCCACACTTGCTATAACCTGGTGTTGGGCATCCACACAGAGGGGGCGCCTGGTTCAAATGAGGGTAGAGGATGCCCATAAACCAATAATAAGTGCTCGGTGCCCAACCTTGGTGTTCCACCCTATCATTAATGAGGGTGTGAACACACAAAATTATAAAATTTGTGTAAGTCCACAACCTGGAATTTGGGTTGAATTCTAGCCGAACTTTGACGTCCTACAAAATAACCATGTGTCAATAGACATGGGTACACACATGGTCCCGTAGTGAGTAGTTCCAGGCATCCACATAGCTACAAGATTGACCCACAACATCTCATGCAGCATACGAAAGCAGAGGATTCATCTATGAAATCCACTAAGCCGTCACACTAACATGAGTGATGCAAATGCACATGTACATCGGAAAACCTCATGTTCTCAAGATTGGTCCCTGGACATCCAGTTTAACTAGGCACTAATTAGTAGAGAGGGGTCATGCCCAAAATGGTGACACCAAAGTGTAGGGCTAGTGATGGGGGTGGGTGGCTAGTGTTTGAGGAGTTTACACCATGCTTCACCACTATCTGCACGCTAAGAACATTTGGGAAATGTTATTCTTGCACTTAGGTAGCCATCTAGACCCCAAAACCTTAAGGTGATGGAGGACCTCTGATCTATCCATTTTGTGGAAATCTCCTAGTGCTACGCTTTGGCACCACTTTTCTCAACACCCCCCCTTGGGTGCCAACTTGTTCACTTTTTCTTTAGCTCAGAGGTTAAACTTGTCCATGTTTTCTTGGCTCAAATCATAGTCACAGGGGACGGAAGGGACGAGTGCTTGGAACGGAGGGACGCCGAAACGGGACGGACCGGCGACGGGAACGGCAAGGGACGGACGGACGTCCCTTAAGAAGCGTCACTCACAGGGGACGGGGACGCCTCAGGAACGGGGACGCCGGTGGGGGACGGTTCTGTGAGGGGACGGCAAGGAGCCGTTTGCGCGTTTTTCTGCCGTTGCGCTCGCCGTTTATAGCCGTTGCAGTCGTCGTTTCCAGCCGTTGCAGTCGCCGCTTGGCCGTTTATGGCTTGGGCCTTGGCCCTTGAGCCTTTGAGGCTTGGCCCTCTCTCTCTCTCTTGCCCTTGAGGCTTGCCTCTCTCTCTTGCCTATCTATATAAGAACAAGCCTCTACAAGGCTACAAGCACACACAACTTTCAAGCTTTCAAGCTTCTTCTAGCTTCCAACTTCCAAGTTCCAAGCCTCTAGGCTCTCACACAAGGCCCGCGGGCCGCTGCCCTACTATCTAGACTCTCTCTCTCTCTCTCTCTCTCTCTCTCACCTCTCCCTCAAGCCTCTTGAGTCTTGAGTCTTCCAACTTCCAAGCCTCTAGGCTCTAGGCTCTAGGCTCTAGGCCTCTCTCTCTCTCTCTCTCTCTCTCTCATTAACTTCTCTCTCTCTCTCTCTCTCTCTCTCTCTCTCTCTCTCTCTCTCTCTCTCTCATTCCTCAAGGCTCAAGAGTCAAGCCATCTTTCAACCATGGCATCCTCCTCACGTGCCGGGGCTTCCCATAGAAGGACAACGGGATGGACATGAGACCTCGGCAGCCTGTTTCAGAGGTGTTTTGGGCTGATTTGAAGTGCCCGGAAGCTGTAAAGATTGACCCTGTGCAAGCTGTTGGTGCTCCCCTTGGTGCAGAAGACTAGGGAAACTGGATGCAGCTTGCCTGTGCAAGACTGGGGGTTAGCTTGTGAGATCCACAGGAGTGATCTTGTATGAGATTGGGCTATCCCTTGTGAGATTCCACCAGGTTAGGTTTTGGGTGAAGCTAAAAAACTCCCCTCACCATGGGCTCAAGCGGTGTATTTGTTTGATTTCGTTTTCATGCTGTTGGAAAATGCTCTTGGAAAAATCTGGCTTCATATATTGGAGAGTGGTATACCATCTATTGGGGACTAATGCTCCTCTCATGTTTCATGTTCCTTGTATTCCATGATGAGATTTCCATGGAAATTTTTGGATCAATCCGGTGAGAGAGTTTTGATTTGTTCTCTTTTTATTATATTTTTTGTTCCATGATGAGATATGCCATGGACATTATTGTGTCACATTGGTCTCATAGGCCCATTGTGTCTTCAATAGATACTCTTGCTTTCTCTCTCTCTCTCTCTCTCTCTCTCTCTCTCTCTCTCTCTCTCACACACACACACACACACAAGAAAAAAGCAAATAAATACAAAGCAAAAATTACAATTAAAAAGGCAAGAACACAAAACCTGCGCTCTTTTGAATTCAGCCTTTAAAGCTGCGTCTTTCATAGCCTCCGGATCAAACTCGTCTTCTGTACCATTGAATCCAACTTTGCCTTTACGATGCTTCTGTAACAGCCGATGAAAAGTCTTCGACTTTATTTTCTTCATTCTCTTAGCTTTTGCATCATGATAGAAAAGCACACTGCGCATCTTGGCAAGCCTTTCTCGACGCTCCTTCACTTCACTCATTGTGAGCTACAAGAGGGAACAGAACAGAATTTATAGTTAAAAACAAATTCATTACTTAACCCTTTCTTCTTTTGATAATAATGATCAATTTGGAATGGTTTAGCCAAAGTGATACATTTTGTATCATATATATAGCACTGTTATGATGTGCGTACTTTGTTGAAGCCAAGGGTGTTCCCTGCCTCTGAAGTCCCATCAGCCAACCCACTTTCTTGGAGAAGAGAGGCCACTTCTTTTTCCAGGTTGGTAGTAGGCTCAAACTTTGACACCAGCTCAGCAGTGGATACAGCTGCAAGGTCAGGTCTTTGGGTAAAGACAAGCGTGGGTGCCTCTCTATTCTTCTTCACTATTTCCTGCCATTTAGAGATTTCCTCATTTGTTTTCTCATAACCCGCCTGTCTGCTCAGCCTCTCTCGCACAGCCTTAGGCAAGGGCACGTCCACCACAACCCCTCTCTTCTCCAACTGTTGCATCCGCTTACGGAGTGATCCGAACCCTGTTGTGGCCTGTAAGGGAGTCATCAAATCCTCTACAGTGATCTGCTGCATATTGCTGGCATCTGTAGGAGGATTTATATTGAACTCTGACTCTGGGTATGCCTCCGACAATAACTCGGGGTGTTTAGGCTTCTTTTCTGCAAACATGAGTAAAGCAGGTGTAAATAAGAACTTTTACACATAAGGGTTGTGCCAAAAGAGTGGACAGCCATCATACCCACTTATTTTCCTTGCATGGGGGATCTTCCGCCATCCATCCATAAATTCCATGACTAAAACTCTGTGCTTTGCGTCATAGATATTGCAAAAGGATAAAGACACAGTAGCATACCACGAAGCTCCTTAGTACAAGATTTACGGACAGCCTCGATCATTCTCTGATGCCTCTCATAATCCACATCATCATCATTGTCTGTTTCGTTTTCATTCTCCTCATGTTGCCTGAAAGAATAGTCGTCCTCTTCCCCTTGCACCTGCTCATCCTTGTCGTCTCCATGATCCTCGTCATCGTCATCGTCATCATCATCCTCGTCCTCATCCTCCTCGGCGTCGCTGTCGAGACCTCTCCCATGTTTGTAAGTGTCCAAGTCATCATGAATGTCACTACTTTCCTCATCACTCTGCAGCTTTATGGTTTGCTTCCTTCTACCAGAATCAGATTGTTTCTTTCCTTTTCGCCCAGAATGCCTGCTCTTGATCTGCCCTGCAAGCTCTTCGCCATCTGCAGCACCTTCATCTATTTCCGCGTCCTTCACCCACGAAAAGAAAAAAGTCAGTCCCCCAAAATTTGTAATAAAGCAGAAGAAGAGGATAAGACACATTTAAAAGTCTGAAATGTGAATTTTAAAACATTTATTCTACAAGACACTGATTTAGTATGCAATGATACGCACAAGCTTCAATAACTGGATGCAAGATTGTGTAAAATTTTCAATCTGTATTAGAGAAAGGACCTGCGGGCCCAGAAATTGACAAGCCGCATCAGCAGCAAGTCATTTTCTGAGACTCGAGTCCTTTCTCGAGCATCACAGTCGAAATGGGGAGGCAACATGATTTATGATCTACAACCCCAGGGTGCTCAACCATTGCCTTGTACATGCATGGGGAAGGACAAAATGTACTACATGTGTTTCCCGGTCATGGTCCTTGGTCATTATTATGCCAACACATTTGGTAATTCTTCACCATTGCCACCTGCATCAACCCTGACTCCTGCTGGCATGTTGTACAGAGAGCTGGCACCGTCTGTTCCGTCATGTGGTGTGGGACATTGCTCCCAAAAAACCATGACATCACAGAAAGGTCATGTGTCTGCCCATTCTGAAGATAGGCCTGCTGGATACCCAGTCTGCAGCTCTTGTAGAATTCATGGTGGTCATGAGAACGACCATTCTGGAATCTGCAGACCTTGTAGAATCTCTAGTCATCATTTTTATCCGACTAAAAGATCTCCAGTCAGAGTCAGGATTTTTTCCACCTAAAAAAAAGGATTTTTGTTTTCTATTCTAACAGGTTTAAAAGAACTGGGGAGAAACATAAAAGAGCTACTCTCTGAGAAAATTAGGATTAGGGAGAGCCAACCTCGAAATCAGAAGGGAGCTCGTACTCCAGGCGATCGACATCATCGAATCGTCGGTTTTTGTGAGAGTGTTCGGGGGCCTGATTCTCTTGGTATTCGTAGATGTCTGAGGGGGGAAACGCAGGGCGACCTCCTCCTCCTCCTCCTTCTTCTTCTTCTTCTTCTTCTTCTTCATTTTGAAGGTGTGGGTTTCCGAGGTCAAGCTCCCTGCGCAGGCTCGCAGGGAGGCGAGGGACTCTCTTCTGCCCCTTCTCTTCGCCGCTCGATTTCCTGCTGAACTTCTTTTTCTGGTTATGGCGCTGCTGTATACGCCCCATAGCCGCCAAGCTAGAAGAGAGCTCAAGGTTTAGAACCCGTCGACCTTCCAAAACATTTTGCAGCGAGAATTAAAACCTACATTCATTAAGGTTTACCAGCAATTCAATTATTTTTGTTTTTATTTTATATGCTCACATTTATTTTATGCTCACATTTATTTTATGCAAAACAAATCTTTTTCAACCGGCGCATAGTTCAATTGGTAGAATGGTTGGGTTCCAGTGCGAGAGGACCCAGTTTCGATGCCATCAGGGCTACGCAAAGTGGGTGTGTGTGTGTGTGTGTTTGAATATATATTGATCTCCCTCACAAATTTATTGTCATCTATTAAATGTCCAGTACATTCGGTATAAATATGTTTATGTCATATTCTGCATTTGCATGTCCTGAGACATGATTTATTTTCCTTGGTTTTTTATATCCCAAAAAGGAGAATTTTATCTACAGAGGTCCATTTTCAATTTATATTCTCTTTTTTATTGTTTTCATGAAATAATATCTATATGGCAGATATATTTCTTTTCTCTGTGGCTTTGGGAAAAAATTTTGCTTTTGCATAAATTCTTTCCTTATTTGGTAGATATCTTCAAAATAGATGAAATAAATATTTTAAGTGAATTTTTTATTAATATTTTTTAAATGTATTTATGATATTCTTTTATTTATCCGTATTCGCTTGCATATTTTAGTAGCTTTCCAATTAAATTTGTTGATTTTGGAGCACTCCAAGAATACGGATCTACGTTTGAAGAAAAAAGCTTTATTAGTTTAATTTTTTGGTATATTTTAAAATTAAAATGCTTACCCTCTATTGAGCAACTTGAGTTTGTTGTAATGGAGAATTGATTTTCCATAATTTGTAATATGAAATTTAAAAGCAAGGTTAATATGAGGTTTAACAAATAATAAATTTATTGTTTATATATTTTTATTTTTATATATTGTTACTTTTACCTTTTTATTCATTATCTTGTCATATCCAAGATTTCCGTATATACTACATTTTTTGTTGTATTTTCTGTGAGATTGTTTGTTTCTGTCTCTGTGCGTTCTTCTTTTAGGAAAATCTTTAAGTTATCTGATGATTTTGCTCAAGATAATGCAACATATAATTGTTCATGAGTGAAGACGGAATTGATAGATATAATCCTAGGTTTGAAAATGTTTGACCTTGTGATTGGTTTACTATCATACAGAATGCCAATTTTATTGGAAATTGTCTTCTTCTCATTTCAAATGGAAGTTCTATTAGTTTTGGTATGAAAGTTATTCTTGGTATGAAAACTCTTTCTCTAATATTTGTTCTTGAAAATATATTATTTGGTGTTATTTTTGTTTTTTATGAAAATGTTAAATCATAGATATATAGTCATTCTTATTCAATGTTTTTACCTGTGATTATCTCTACCTCTATTACTCTACTATAAAATTCTTTGCATATTAGTCTTGTTCCATTACAAAGTCCTTTTCTTGGATTTAAATTCCTGAGGAAGATGATTGGTGCATTTCTTTTCCGGCATAATTGACTTGGGTATCCTCCACCAAGATTTAGACTGTTGAGATACTCAATTGTACATAAGAGATAATTTTCTCCTTTTTTGCTATTGAATCTACACTAAGATAGATATTCATGTTTTTCTCCATGCATTGATTCAATTGCTATACTATTGATTTTGTCAACTTCTATATTTGTTGGTGCTAGGATAGCTCGATCTTTGAAAAATGCTAAAAATTCTATATCATTAGTTATATCTTTATATAGCTAATGAATTATTTCATTTATTGTGTTATCTTGTAAGAGCATTTTGTCAAAAATTGTTATTGGTTGTTCAGTACTTTCTCTTTTTGCTCCATTACCAATTTCAAGGATCCATTTAATGAATTCTTTATTGTCATTGTTGTGAGAATTATGAAAAACTCACATGTTTTGTGATAGTTTCAATATTGTTATTATTCTCCAAAGTTTGGAGTGACATAAAGATACATTAACTATATCTTTACGAGTTCCTTTTGGAACTACTAGTAAGATTTGTCTACAGTCTCCCCCCAAAAGCATAACCTTTCCTCCAAAAATGTGATATCCTTCAGTGTTCGATCTAGTGCCTCAAAAAGTATGATATCCTTCAGTGTTCGATCTAGTGATATCCTTCCATGTTTGATCTGGTAAGATTTGTCTACGGTCTCCCCCCAAAAGCATAACCTTTCCTCCAAAAATGTGATATCCTTCAATGTTAGATCTAGTGCCTCAAAAGCATCAAGGGAGCTTCATCCCATATTATTAATTTTGTTTCTCTGAGAAGTTCAGCCAAATGACTATTTGTTGCTATATTGCATGTATTTGAAGCATTCAAATGTAATGGTATTTTAAATCTTGAATGAGCTGTTCGACCATTGGATAGTAATAGAGAAGCAATACCTAAAGATGTAGATAACATAATACCATTTGTTATTTTAATGTATAATATATGAAATGTATTTTTGCATATAATATATTTATTATTTTTGTTACCTGAAGATGTGCATTTTGTCAGGAATTATTATTAGTTGTTCAGTACTTCCTCTATTTGCTCCATTACCAATTTCAAGGATCCATTTAATGAATTCTTGATTGTCCAAGCCTAGAGACCCGAAGCCATTACATGGCAAGGATGCTCTTATTTAAATATGTATTTACAATGAAATTTTGAAACCAAAAATATCAGAAGGTGGGCATTAAGATAACTTTTAAATAATGTGCAAAGAGATCCAAGAATGGAAAGACACAAAAATAAGTTAATGTATATTAATGTAAGTATGATTGTTTGTTTGTGTGTGTAAGAGAGAGAGAGATAGACATGCTCCTTTAATCGGTCTTTATGCACAAAGACTTTACAAGGTTGTATTTCTGAACTATATATCTTTTCAATTATAGTTATAATTATAGTTATAACTATATATCTTTTCAATTATAGTTATAATTTTATATTGAGCTTATAATTTAAACAAAGTAGTTTAGCCTTTTCTTTTAAACACTTAGATAAATATCTATCTTTTTCTATCTATCTATCTTATCCTCTCTCTAACTCTCTAATTTCGAGTCTCTAATCAATTTAATAATATATAAGCTACAAGGTTTTCTAAATATTAATCTTCTTAGCTCCTGCTGATAGGTTGCTAAAGGTCAGAGATGGAGAAGACGATTTTGGGGGTGGTGCATGGTTGTGAATGTTTTCTAAATATTAATCTTCTTAGCTCCTAGCAGGTTGCTAAAGGTCAGAGATGGAGAAGATGATTAAGAGTGGTGCAGCGAATATTGTGAAGAAGCAACCAGGTGGACAATCAAGGGCGTCATGATGGAGAACATTGAAAAGGTATCTTTGAAGACTTTGGTTATAATTTAAATAAAGTAGTTTAGCCTTTTCTTTTAAACACTTAGATAAATATCTATCTTTTTTTGTCTATCTATCTTATCCTCTCCCTGTCTCTCTAATTCCGAGTCTCTAATCAATTTAATATATATATGCTACAATGTTTTCTAAATGTATTAATTATAATGATTTGATATTCATACAACCATGCAATATAAAATACAACTTTATAAAAAGGCAGATATTATAAATTTTATTATCACTTTTTAATATAAACCTATTAAATTTAGTAAATTAAAAATAAATAAATTTTAATGAATATTTATTAAGATAACTTTCAAATAATGTGCAAATAAATCCAAGAATGAAAAGACACAAAAATAAATTTATGTATATTAATGCAAGTATGATTGTTTGTTTTTGTATGTGTGTGTGTGAGAGAGAGAGACTTGCATTAAATAGTATTAAGTGTTTTTTTCAAACTATAGGTTTCCTACTTTGGGTAGACGCATGCTCCTTCGATCGGTCTTTAATGCATAAAGATTTTACAAGGTTAGATTACTGAACTATCTATCTTTTCAATTATAGTTATAATTTTATATTGAGCTTATAATTTAAATAAAGTAGTTTAGCCTTTTCTTTTAAACACTTAGATAAATATCTATCTTTTTTTGTCTATCTATCTTATCCTCTCCGTGTCTCTCTAATTCTGAGTCTCTAATCAATTTAATAATATATATGCTACAATGTTTTCTATATATTAATCTTCTTAGCTCCTGGCAGGTTGGTAAAGGTCAAAGATGGAGAAGATGATTAGGGGTGGTGCATGGTTGTGAATGTTGTGAAGAAGCAACCAGGTGGACATAATACCCTTGCTTCATCCATTTTGATTCAACCTTGCAATACAAAATATAAATTTAATAAAAAATAGATGTAATAAATTTTAAGTAATGTGCTTTTTATTGACAATTAGAATCATGAATTTATCTAATGAAGATACAAACGAAAATAATCAGACATGCATAGATTACGAAGTAGTAGAATCATCACAACCAATTACACAAAAAAGCTTACAAACAAATAAGCGTCCAAGAAAAAGCTTACGAACAAAGAAGCTTCTAGGAAAATATATTGAAAGTGAAACTGCAAATAAGAAGGGAAACAAATGTTCTTTATCGAATATTAAAAATAGCCACATGTCAATAAGATCACAAGTAATTAAAGATTTATAGCCATATGTCAATAAGATCACAAGTAATTAAAGATTTACTAGATCTAATTGAGAAAAATCATAGTATATACATGAGATATTTAGGATATATATGGAGTGAAATCAATGGAACAAGCATAGATGGAATAGTGCCCTTAAGAATAGATTTGGAAACTTCATCAAGAACTTTTATAACAAATACAAATCATATACAATAGGATATCAAAGAGTTGAAAGAATCTATAGAAAATCTTAGCATTAAGAATATAGAGAAACATTCTGAAGAATTTAAAGAGATATTTACTCTCCAACTAATGGAGTTAAGAGAAGAAATATCTCATCTTCACAAAGAGATTATATCTCTTAGAAGTAATTTAAATAGATTAAACATCAAATAATGGAGTTAAGAGAAGAAATATCTCATCTTCACAAAGAGATCATATCTGTTAGAAGTAATTTAAATGAATTAAATGATATAAACATCAGGTTTAGTTCTCAATTGAAGCTATCGGCTTCAAAAAACAATGTATGGCCTAAATAAATTTATCAATGATTATAATTTGGCTATCAAGTAAATGTATCATTAATCTTATCTTATTATGATCAAAATCTAAAAATATATATTAAGAAACTAGACTATATTTTAAATTAAAATGTTAAACTTTAATAATTAAAAAATGCATTAAAATTAACAAATTGTAACTTTTATATATATATATAACTAATATGAAAAAATCATGCAGACAATGGGAAGATCAAGTCGAATATCTACACGTGCACAAAATTTTCATTTAACACGAAGAGTTCGACGAAATAATGCAAGACAATTGTCTTCAATAAGAATGCAAGATATAAATATCTTTGGTCAGCCAAGGAGTTGAAAATAGTACACATACAAATAATCAAGAAAGCAGTCAATCTATATCTCATGATTTCTTATAGAGAGAGTATTTACCACATTCATCTATGTCTTCATTACTTAATACACATATATCATGTCATTCTCTTGGACCAATGGAATTTGAATGCTTTTTTATAAAGCAAAGCTATGGAAAGTAGGGAAAAAAATAAAATAAAGAGACTACATTATGGGAAAGCACTGTTGTAAACTTGGAAGTATTTCATTATTACCTCTAGAAGAGCCACATGAGGTATTAAAAAAACTACTTCAAGAGAATGATGTAAAAAGTAGAAATTTCAAAAAGAACATAAGGGCATATAACAATCTTCTTGCTTTTGTATCCATGGGTGCTCAAATCAATGAAAGTTTGTGTACAAACAAACTTTAAGGTATTTATACTTTTCGTATTCATGGAAGTACATATCATCGCATTGGTAATTTATTACCAAACAGAGAAGAAGGAGAATTGCCACGTTATACACAATTATACGTATATGATACTGATCAAGAGTTGCAAAATCGGATTAACGGCATGCCAGATTTAGATTCTTCAACTCTACAAATATTACAAGATATGCTACATGTTTACAATCCTTATGCTCATACTTTTAAAGCAATGGGTGAACTAATAACTCATCAACCATATGTTGATTTGAAAATGGTGATTTATGAGTCTCGATCAACATCTAAGTAATATATAGCACCTACTTCAAGTGAAGTAGCAGCTATTTTACCAAGTCAAGGAGATGATTTTGAGTTAGGACACCGAGATATACAACTCTTCCTACAAAATGGAACTTTAAGAAGAATATCTAATCTACACCGCTCTTATATGCCATTATTATATGTGTTGTTATTTCCAAAAGGTACATTTTCTACAAAAAAAATTTAATGTATATTGATCTTATATGCTCTATTATATGTTTTATTTCTTTCCAAAAGGAGAAGATGGTTGGCACCTAGATATCTCTCAAAATGAAGATTCCTCAAATTTTTCTACTAATGAAATTCAAAAGCATAAACAAGTAATACAAAGGTAGTATTATGCTTATCGTTTGCAAATAAGAGCATATACTAATGCGTGTCTATTACGAGGAGGAAGATTATTACAACAATATATAGTGGATGCGTATAGTAGTATTGAGGAATTTTTGGATAAGAAATAACCAAGTAAATTTGAGGGCAGAGGTATATCAAGGCCTTTCATATATGATATCAGATGGAATCACGAATATTATGGGAAGAAGGATTGTCTTGCTTTGTGCATGCATACATGGGTGGTTGAATGGGGAACCATTATCTTTTCTAGAAGACCCTCAGTTTATGTATAAACTTTATCAAGACTCAATGGCTATCGTCAGAAACAAAGGAAAACCAGACTTATTCATTACATTCACATGTAATTCTAAATGGACAGAAATATCATAAGCACTGTTACCTGGACAAAATGCAAATGATCATTTAGATATCACAGCATGTGTATTTTTTGAGAAGCATAATTATTTAATGAAGTCCATAAATAATGATAACTTATTTGGTAAAGTAATTGGTCATGTCTCAGTGTGATTGAGTTTCAAAAAAGAGGTTTACCTCATTCTCATATATTGTTGATCTTGGAAAATCAATACAAACCAGCAAATATAAATGATTATGATAAGTTGGTATGTGTAGAAATACCAAATAAAGAGATGTATCCAGAGTTACATCATAACATTACACAATTCAACATCCATGGACCATGTAGATCCATTAAACCTTCAGCACCATGCATGTCAGAAGGAAATGTACTCGCCATTATCCACCAAAATTCTCAGAATCAACAGTGGTTGACAAAGATGGTTTTCCAATTTATATGAGATGTAATGATGGACAAAAAATTCAAGTAAGAGAAGGTTTCATGGATAATAATTGGGTTATACTTTACAACCCATATTTGTCATTTGAAATATAAAGCACATATCAATAAGAAGTATGTTCTACCATCACAACAATGAAATACTTATATAAGTATGTGTACAAAGGACATCAGTAAGGTTTCAAGCAACAAATTAAACAAATTGTCAACAACAACTTCAAAATTAAGATGACCATATCATGGATGAAATCAACAAATTCTTAGATGCGCGATATGTGTTTGCCTCAGAAGCCTGTTGAATCTTTGAATAAGGCATGCATGAAGAAAAGCCAGATGTACAAAGATTACATACATGTAATATTTTTATAATACAAAAAATAGTAGCTCAAATTAAAAAACATACTAAATCCAAACTGTCTTATAGGTACATTTACCTAATTAAAATACAATCTTATTTCAAGATTATGATGATGTTAGAAGAATTTTAAACACATAGAACAATAGAAAAACAACTCTCACTGAGTGGTTCACATGTAATGAACAAAATGTTGAAGCAAACGATAAGCTTTATAGTGATTTTCCAATATCATGGGTTTGGAATTCAAGTATTAAAAAATGGACCCAAAAAAAAGAGGGAACTGTATTGGACATATATACAGTATTAGTCCTTTAGCTGGAGAGCAATATTTATTTCGTAGGCTGTTAACAGTTTGTTGAGGGTGTAAATCTTTTGAACACTTAATAATCATATATATCCATCTTTTAAAGCCACACGTATAGCAAGAGGTTTATTATAAAGTGATTAAGAAAGGAATATCTACATGCAAGAAGTAGCCTTTCATCAAAGTGGATCACAATTGAGATATCTATTTGCAAACAATCTTGATCTTTTGTGAGCTAGCAACTCCAGGAGATTTATGGGATATATTTTCAAAAGATATGTTTGAAGATTTCATACATGAAATGCATCAAACAACATATAATTTATTGAATATTGAATCACTAGCAAAAAACAAGGCATATTTTTAGAACATATTGAGTGCATATTAAATCAACAATGTCATGGAAAAAGATTACAAGATTACACAGGTATTTCAACTATTGTTATCCTTTCGATAACAAAAAGAAAGAAAGAAATATATTAAAAAGCGAACAAATAAATCTATTCTGTAGGTATACCACTTGTAACAAACTTAAACAATATGCAAAGTATCAATGTTTTATTACAAGAAGAAAGAATATTCAATGTATACCAACAAGCTATATTTGTTAATGAAATGGAATCAACCTTAAAGGAATCTCAAATTATTGCATACAATCAAATATTAGAGGCAATTTATTCAAAAAAGCCAGTTGCATTTTTTCTTGATGGCCCCGGAGGTTCAGGCAGCACAAAACATTTTTATATAATTGTTTGCTCAGTCGAATAAGAAGCAATAATCAAATAGCACTTACATGTGCATCTTCAGGTATCAAAACCCTATTATTATAAAAAATAAGAAATATATTCTAGCAAAAAAAATACATTTCATATATTATACATTAAAATAACAAATGGCATTATGTTATCAACATCTTTAGGTATTGCTTCTCTATTACTATCCAATGGTCGAACAACTCATTCAAGATTTGAAATACCTTGCTTCGAGTACATACAATATAGCAACAAATAGTCATTTGGCTGAACTTCTTAGAGAAACAAAATTAATAATATGCGATGAAGCTCCCACGACACACATATATGCTTTTGAGGCACTAGATCGAACACTGAAGGATATCACATTTTTGGAGGAAAGGTTATGCTTTTGGGGGGAGACTTTAGACAAATCTTCCAAAAGGAACCCGTGAAGATATAGTTAATGTATCTTTATGTCACTCCAAACTTTGGAGAACAATAACAGTATTGAAACTATCACAAAACACGTGAGTTTTTCATAATTCTCACAACAATGGCCCCCCTTTGATATTGTATATCCTCTCTATACTCCTTTTAGGAGTTTTTTCTCATTAATTCTAGTTTCTATCCCCTTTTAAAAAAAAGATTGATTGCAAATGCAAAACTGTGTTTATTTTTTGAGAACATGTAAAAAACTAGCAACGAAATTAATTGGGAGTCGGGAGCTAGGCACATCCATACTGTCATACACATACCATTAGTGTGTGTTTTTGAGGTTTTAATGCTTGCCTTTTTACATTGAAAACAAAAAAGAGGCGACTCAAGTGAGAATAATCATAAAAACTTGACTTAAATGCAGGTCAGGGAATGAAGTATATGACAGAAACTCTTGAGTCTCGAGTCTCAAGGGAAAGCAACCATTAAATACATAATATTAACCAAACAACCGACAATAATCAAATGGTCCTAGTGCACCATTTAATTAAAATATTATAGCTTTCAAAAGGTGGGATGGGCAGATATTTAATATGGATGAAATAAATCTCTCCACAGCTTTTGACATCAAAGAATTTAATCTAGGCTCTCATAGTGCGCTTCTGACTGTTGCGCGTGCTGTTTGTGGGCGATGGAGTGCTGCGCCTGAAAGCCTTCGACACCATCTCTCTCTCCTCTGCCTGCTATCCTACCCAGAGGCTCGAATCCCTCTGTGTACCCTCTTTACTCTCCACCGCACCCCCCAGGTGCATGGGCACCGAGTGGAGGGGAGCCCCTACTCTGCTCAGAGAACAGGAAACTTGCTCTGGGAATACTAAGTCCTCTCAGCCTGTTAAGAACACACAAGCTGCTTTTCAGCAGTTCCTACAATGGCCCCCGACCATGGATGGCAACAGAGAAGCCATGCTGAAGTATGAGCAGGTGTTAGAAGACTTCATGGACACCAAAAAATAGGTGGAAGATTCCAGAGCCCGAGTGGAAGAGCTAAATCTGATGTTGCTGCAGAAACAAGTCGAAGAAGAGGTTCAAATCAACAAGCAAGCTCCAGCAAAGGTAATGGACACATCAGGTAATCCCTCTTCCATTAATCCTGTGGTTTGTCTTCCACCAGAGCTGGTTCATTCGTTGGAAACTGATTACATAGCCCGTTGTTTAGTTGGGTTAATGTTCTCGGGCCAAGACCACCAGTAGATTTCCATAGGGGGTGGATCAAAGACAACTGGATTTCCATAGGTATCGAGGTTGAGATCATCCAAGCCCTCCCAAATGGGTACTACCTCTTTCTTTTCAAGGACCCAAATATGGCTCTTAAGGTCCTAGGTTCAGGGCAATGGATGTAAAGGAACATCCCCTTATGTTTCTTCAGTACCTTGGCTCAAAAAAATTGTTTCCCCGATAGGGAAAGTGCTAGGAATGAGACCCAAGAATGACTACAACCCGGCTTGGCATCCTCAGGTCCTTGTGGAAGTGGATCTAGATAGGCCCCTTATTGATGAGATTGAAATCAATTGTGGTGAGTATAACATCCAACAAAGCGCCAACTGGTCCATTCGCTTTGGTCGGCTTGGAATGCTATCAAGACTGACCTTATCCTTTTTGAGAAGCCTAGTTACACATGGGGTATACATGGGAGAGACTCCATCTGGTGGCCAAGCATTCCCCTCCCCCCAATTGATAATGCCCAAGCTGAAGCGGCTTTGAGGATGCATAGGAAAGGAATCTGCTGCTGTTGGTGGGATATTTGGGACAGAGACATCGATTCTTGGATGTCCAGAGCTGGTCTAATCAGAGAATATAATGTCTCATATGTAGAATTAGACCTTATTGGGGTAAGAATCAGCTTATGGCACCAATCGAACACCTGGTTGCTTTCGATTAAAGATATGCCAGCTCACAAAGCTTTCCAATGGAAGAATAAAAAAGGACTTCTCCCTATTCCCCCCAAATAGAGGATTGATCCTATCCATTGCACTCTAAACAAGAGATGGGGAATCCTTCTGGATCGATCACAATGGTATTTTCTGTTTGATAAGCTATGGAATAAATATGTGGAACCAAAAAAAGCGTGCCTAGCTTGGTTGGTCATGTTCAGAGCTATTTGGACCCAGCTTAAAGCCCTCAGACTTAACATAGGGGATGGGAAGTGCCACAGATGCAAGGAGGTGGAGGATGACCTACACATTTCATGCACTGCCCTATTGCAAAGAAATGTTTCGAGTCATTGGCCAATTGCATTCAGCTATGGAATGGCTACACCCTTGGCTGGAAAAACTTGTTGCTTGGAGAAGGCATCGGTTGCACCTTGGAACTATGGGCTGTCTTGAGAACTGAACTGTTATGGTGCTTGTGGTTACATAGACTTGATTCCATTTTTAATAGTATGCCTACTCATAGTTTTAGGCCGAAGAGAACTTGATACATGTAGGTGAAAGATGCATACAAAGACTGTTGAAAGACCTGGACACCAAGCTTCATCGTCTGTAGAAAAAAGCTAAAGGAAAGCAAGTGGACCAGATGACACGACAAATTCAGGAACTGTTGAAGATGAAAGAGTCCGTCATCTCCAAGGATGTGTTGCTCATCAAAGCACTCTATGTTTTTTGAAAGTCACACTCAAGAAAAGAGGGAAAAGCTAGATACACAGCTATAGAAATTTCTCAATAAAGTCAAAGGCAAGCTCAGGGCCTGCGGAATTGTATGTCATGTGCATGGACATTGTTCTCATTAGAGTTCTCAACATGTTGTAACCTGTCTCTTTCTAACCTCTTAATGTAAGCAACCGTTTTTTGAAAAAAGAATTCAATCTAATCAACCCTTTACAAAAGACCACCACTTCATTGACATACTAGAAGTATAAAACCTCCATTCTACACATTGGCATGTAATAAGAAAAAAAACAAGTTCATGCCATACTAGTATGTCAAAGACCACAAGGTATTTGACATACTAGTATGTCAAAGACCACAAGGTATTTGACATACTGGTAGTATAAAAACCTCCATCCTACACATTGGCATGTAACAAGAAAAAAACAAGTTTATACCATAGACAACATCCTTAAAATAGGGGAAATCCTAGGTGTAGGTGATTGGGGTAAAAACATGAATACACACACAAAGCACCACTATAGAGGTCTATAGTGGTGCCATACTAGTATGTCAAAGACCACAAGGTATTTGACATACTAGTAGTATAAAAACCTCCATCCTACACATTGGCATGTAACAAGAAAAAAGCAAGTTTATACCATAGACAACATCCTTAAAAAAGGGGAAATCCTAGGTGTAGGTGATTGGGGTAAAAACATGAATACACACACAAAGCACCACTATAGAGGTCTATAGTGTGTTCAGGTATAAGGGTTACCTCCTAGATATGCCAATGTATTCGCTTACCACACAAGCCTCAACATAAGTACCTTTAGATGAAGGACACACACAATAGCATCCACATACCCATGTATCCTCTAAATTAATAGCCTAAAAAATAAAAACCTCTATATAAAGGATATCAAGGTTAAATCGAGGGGAGGCTATGAAGTAATAGCATGTTTTGTCTCTCTAAAGGTCATTGAAGTCGACATGAGCCACTTCACCTCAAGAGGAGAACAAGGCACATGCATCTTTGAGTGGGGTAGCAAATGAACTATGAAATGACCAAAAATTTCACAAAATAAGCAATGAAATGTATCCAATATCTTTTAGTAGAATAAGCAAAAATTTCACAAAATAAGCAATGAAATGTATCCAATATCGTTTAGTAGAAAGGGCATAATGACCAAAAATTTCACAAAATAAGCAATGAAATGTATCCAAGTATGCTCCTCCAATTTGATCTCAATTAACCACTTCACAAGTTAACATGATTTCACCCATCTTGATCTCTGTTAACCACTTTGAAAGTTAACATGGTTTCACCCATCGACCTACCATAAGGCGCTTTACTATCTGTTAACCACTTTGCATGTAAATATGGTTTCACTTGCCAGACCTATCGTAAGGCGTTTTGCCATCTGTTAACCACGTATAACGGAAGCCCATTTTTTATGACATAGAGAGACTTTACCCTGATTCTAAATAGGGAAAATTTACCAACTTCGTGTACATACTTACTTAAGACTAGGAACTAGGGACAGCCTGAGACTATTTTTAAAATTTATCCAGCTTAATATGAAAGCTAGTCACTTGTATATAAGTCAATTTTTGTCATTAAGAAATACACATTTATTCCTTTGTATAATAGAATACTTGTGAGCTCTCCTTCTTCTCCCTACCCCCTTACTTGTGTTCTATTGAATCTTGCTTGCTTGATAGATGCTTTCTTAGACAGGTTTTGATTGTAGGATGTCTCTAAGGAAGTGATGGACGAACTAGTGCACCCACATTGGGAAGCTGCATTGTGGCTCTAAGGCAAGACCAAATGATAGTTGTTTTGACAAAGGCTAAGATAAACTCTTAGCTTGAACACCATCTTACCTGCATGTTACCCATATGTAACAAAAGTCCATCTTTTGTAAGACAGCGGTGGACTTTATAAAGCGGACTTACCCTCAGCTTAATACGAAATATGGAAGTTACTGATTTCATGTACATACTTGCTTAAGACTATAACTAGTGCAAGGGACTATTTTTAAGTTTTGTCCAATCTAGTCATTGTATATAAGTTAATTTTGACATTAAATAATAGACATTCATTCCCTTGCAATAGAGTACTTGTGAGCTCTCTCGCTATACTCTTCCTTGCTTGTGTTTTTTAATTCTTGTGTGCTTGATGGTTTAAGTGTTTGCTTGCTTGAATAGGTTTAAGTGTAGGTTTCTCCCTCTCATGAGCTTCTTCTCTATCCACCTCTTATGAGAGAGAACCACCCATAAAGGTTATTCTCTTCTTGCTTCCATCTAGGCAAAGAGAGCTCTTCCTTCACTTCTTTTACAAAGGAAGCATTCCAACATGATGACAGTGTGAGGATGCAATGGACGAGTACCCACATCAGGGAGTTTCATTTGTGGCTCTAAGGTAAGAGGTCTAAAGGTAGGTGAACCTAATTATGTACCAGTTACATTGCCTTGAAGACTTGTAAGGACACACCTAATCATGTCATATATAGAGGTAGGTGAACCTAATTACGTACCCACCAATTAAAACTGCCTTGAAGACTTGTAAGGACGTAGTTGCTCGTGTCCTATAAAGATTTTGATGTCATACAATCTCTTCTAGCATTAAGTTTTAAGGAAAATTATAGTCCTTTCCAATTATTGGAGCATTAAGTATAATTATTGCCCTACTAACGTTATCATAGGCTCAAAGCTCCATGCACTACTTGGAATTCATGCCTAAGTAGGCATATTTCATAAAATTCTAAATCTGTGAGTCTATCTCATTAAAAAAAAGCCATGATCCCATGTAGGCGTGAGTTGTGAGCCCATCTAGGCAATGAGGTGTGAGTCCACGACATGAGCCCATAGATGTGTGCATATCAGACGTAATGTGAGTCTAGCTCATTAGACCCACGTGAGACTATTTCATACATATATATATAAAAGGCATGAGTTTACCAAACCTGACATGAGCCTACCAAGGCATGAGCCCATATAGCGTAAGCCATAAGCCAATAGACATGAGTCCATTAACATGACATGAACAAAAAAAAAGGATTTTAAAAACCAAAAAACTCAAACTAAAAAAACACATTTGTTTTTACAACTTCTGTACTTCCCAATGTGCTCCATTCATACATGTGCACTAGAGACCAATTCACAGGGAAAAACCCTTTGGTGTGAACTAAATCCAAAGTAGTGGAAAATGACAATCCAATTGATTGAAGTGCATTAACAAACCACACCTCATCAAACCCACATAGCCTTTGATCCCATCATACACACTCAACATAGGGTTCCCATGTCAAGAAGGTAAGACTCCTTGTTCGGATCTACCTCAAGCTATGAAATGGTCCAATTAAACATAGACATGAGGGGATGAGTAACATAACCCCTGAAAACAAGAGCTGCACGAGCCCTAGATTGCTAAGTGGATATCGCCACCATTAATGTCATATAAAAGAATTAAACTACCCTATCTTTGGGCAAAGCTCCAAGGAAGGAGTGGAAGTAGTAGGACTAGGAAGCTCAAGGTGTTCTCCCACTAACGGAAGTGTTTAAGCCATGTCTGATGCCACAATGTTTTAAAATTTTGATGTCGATACTAAGTTAGGTTTATCCCAAGCTAGCCAAGGCTAAGCAGCCCAATAAACACACTAATTTGTTTGGAGTAACAATCATAGTATTTTCTCATCTTGAGTCTCTCTCGAGCTTTCCCTTGGATGGAGAACACCAGTCTTCATTTGTGTCTCAAGTTTGAAGCTTGTGGATTGAAATGACATATCACATTGAGGATGACCCCACCTTCCCACATGACAAGTTTCGTCAGGAAGCTCCTATGCTAAGTTTGACAAAAATAGAATTCAAATATCTAAAGAGGATGACCCCACCCTCCTAGACGACAAGTTCCGTCGAAAGCCGAACAACCCCTATGCTAAGATTGACAAAACAAAGCTTAGCCAAGGGCTTGAATAGATAGTATGTGTGGATTCTCACTGGGGGGATTCCTCTTCAAATTAAATTAGGTTTGTATATCCTCATCCCCCCTTGTCTTAAACTATTTGGGTCATCCCAAGCCTAGGAGGATATCCTTGTTGTGAATTACTCTACAACCAGATAACTTTTTTAGGCAAATCCGAGAAATGTCTTTTTTTAGTATTAACTATAAATTTTCTAAGTAAGAAAATAAATAAATTATTTTAGATAAATTTCAAAAACCATGAATCGAGCAAGATATCACCCTAGACCTATAGAAGAACCCCTTAATAATGATGTCAGGGAGGCTCTTCTCACAAGGCTCAACCATGTCCATTCAAGGGTGAAGAAAAGAATCTAGGTGAACTAACTGAAGCATGGATCAAGTTGATGGATGAGTATTTTGATGTGGCAAGTGTTATAATGAAAGAAGTAAGATGGCCTTAACACACCTCAAGATTGTCAATGTAGTCCACACAAGATGGTGACATCATTGCAAATCCAATGGAGTGGACCAAAATTAGCTAGGGGAGATGTAAAGTGATTCCTTCATCAAAGGTTATGTCCCCTCGGATTCCATGAGGATTGAATGAATGAGTTCTTAGAATTGGAACATCAAGGTAGAACCATTGAAGAATACCACCTTCACTGAGGTTCTTTGCTTTGCTCCGGCTATGGATGTGGCAACACTTATGAGCATATTTATTTGAAAGCTTGATGAACCCCTAGAGAATGCTAAACCCGCAACAATTTCTGAGGCAATAGAGCAATGGCTAAAGATTTTTCCAAGGCTTTCTTTGTTAAGAGTGGCCAGATGACCTTGCCACCATCTGCCAAGAGGAGCCCATGAGGGAATGCTTTTAGGCCCCCTCTGCCAAAATACAATAGAAGTTTGAATGTTACAAGATGAGAGAATTAAGACAAAGAGAGCATTTTTATCCTCATTCACACTAGTACCAGCATTCACTCCTCAAGTAAAGAGGACAATATGATCAACCCTGCCAAGGAAGATAGGTATTTTCGATGTCATCTTCCTGGGCACATGGTTAGAGATTATCCAAATCCACCAAGGTTCCTCGCACTTTGTTAAAGTAATCAAGGTTTGTGATTTTAAGACGACCAGCAGTCTCAGTCCTAGAGTAATTAAGGCCCTCCACCAAGTTGGGATAAGATGGTTTTCCTCTAAGGCTATCAATGTGGCTGACCAAGTAGAAGAAGAAAGAGGTCAAATTTTCACACCCATTAAGCATCAGGGCAACAATTGACAAATCTCAATTATCCAAGCTTTGACTGAATTTCAAGTAAGCAATTCAAGCTTTTAGTGGATTCCAATAGCACTTGTTCTTTATGTCACCAGGATGTATGTGTAAGTTAGTGATAAGTCAAAAGTCTACTAAACCTATGCAAGTTGAATTGGCCACAGTGGAAGATACTCTTCATCCATCGTGAAATAGATTTACTGTAATTTTCTTTGGATGGAAAGGCCACCGAGTGCGAGTTCAGAATTCCAGCTCTAGGGATCTATGATGGTATTTTTGGTATGGATTGGCTCACCAAAAATCAAGCCAATTTCATTACCATAAGGGGGGGACCATCTCTTTCTGGACCATCATGGGAAGAAGGTTCAAGCAATTAGAACTTCTAGGTCTTCATCACTCTAGCAAGCGAAAGCCTCCACCAGAGGTTACTGCTACTTAAGGGACCTAGAAAAAGACAAGCAATTTATGTCATTAGACTGAACCCAATAACTAAGGTGTCTCACCCTAAGGAGCCATAATTGTTAAGTGAGTATACATATATACTCCCTGAGGAACTAGCTTAAGTGCCACCAACCTAGGAAGTAGACCATGAGATTGAGCTAATTCTTAGAGCCTAGCCTACTGTAAAGCATGCCTACAAAATGGCAGTTCCAGAAGTAATAGAGCTAAAGCAACTATTGGAACAAAGGTTTATACAACCTAGTGTCACCATGAAGTGCACCTATTCTCTTTCAGAAAAAGAAAGATAGAATGCTAAGGCTATGCATTGATTACAGGGGAGTGCACCTATTCTCTTTCACAAAAAGAAAGATGGAATGCTAAGGTTGTGCATTGATTATAGAGGGTTGAACAAGCTATCAATAAAAAATAAGTACCCCATTCACAGGATTGATAAGCTTCTAAACTGATTACATGGTGCCCATATATTTACAAAAATAGACCTAAGGTTAGGATACTACTAGATCTAGATCAAGAATTAGGACATTCCAAAACAGATTTTAATACTTGATATGAGCACTATGAGTTTATAGTATTGCCATTCGAGTTAACTAATATGTTTGCTACCTTCAACCGCCTCATGCAGGAAGTCTTCAGAGAGCAATTGGATGATTATGTCCTAGTTTTCTTTGATGATATTTTGGTGTTTTCTAAGGTTGTTGATGACCACGAGGAACATGTGCAAAAGATTTTAGAGATTCTAAGAAAACACAAGGTCTTTGCTTAAAAAAAGATCAAATGTACATTCTTCATAGACCAATTAGAATATCTAGGTTTTGTTATCTCCTTGAATGAGATATTTTTTGATCCTGTCAAAGTCCACATAGTAATAGATTGGCCAAAGCCTAAGACACTCAAGGAAGTCAAGGGATATTTATATTGCGGTATCATATATTTATATCGTGGTATACTCAGATAGCCTCTCGTTTAATTGCTCTGCTAAAAAAGAACATCCTATTTCAACCCCATGTGTAGTGCGCCTTTGACAGGGCTGAAGGTTGCTTTGGTAAAACTAACTTTGTGTTATAGCTACGTGATTTGAGCAAGCCATTTGAGGTACTCATTGATGCAAGTGTGTTTGCAGTGGTACTGTATATTTATATCACGGTATACTCAAATAGCATCTCCACTAATGGCTTTTGCTAAAAAATAACATCCTATTTCAATGGACCCCCATGTGTCAGTGTGCCTTTGACAGAGCTGAAGGTTTCTTTGGTATCATATAATTTGTTCTTATCTCCTCACTTGAAGGTTCATAATGTGTTTTACATCAGCTTGCTCAAGAAGTGTGTACAAGATTCTAGCCATAAACTAGATGATAAGCATGTCATTTTCATAGCACAAGGGCAATTAAAGCTAGAATCCATGATAATTTTGGATGTTTGAGAGAAACCTTTTTGAAATGGGACCTTGAGAGAGTGCATGGTCAAGTGGAAAATTTTCCTAGTAGAAGATGCCACATGGGAGAAAGAAGAGGATTTCCAAAGAGATTATCCTCGGTTTTCGAAATGAGGACATCTTGATTCTTTAAGTGGGGGAGGATGTAAGATCCTTGTTGATGTGTTCTGTGCGGGTAAGTTAGAAATCTCTCGTTGCCTAGAAAAAGCCTAGCAAGAGAAATTTTATAAAATAGAATTAGTTTTGTAAAGATAATTGAATGGGGAAGTTGTTTTTGATTCGTTCATCTCGCAAAGAAAAACAGCATGCGAATGCAGCCACCTGAAATTTTGAGTGACAGTTATATCTTAAATCACATAGCAAATGCGGGTACTCAAATTTTTAGCTATGTTGGATCTTTTTATACCATTTAGATTAATAAAATATGCTAGCTAATTAGGCGACTAATTTTAGAAGCAGTTGTTTATGAAATTATCTTTATTGCGTCCTGTAAATTTCTAGAGAGAGAAGGTTAAATTTTAAATTACCACAATTAAACTTTTGCCATATTTCATAGAACCAAAAAAACTCAAACTTGTGTATGTGTATGGAAGAGAGAGAGAGAGAGAGAGAGAGAGAGAGAGAGAGAGAGAGAGAGAGAGAGAGAGAGAGAGAGAGAGAGAGAGAGAGAGAGAGAGAGAGAAAGATTTTATTAACGTCTTCCAAAAGACCGAACTCGGCCTATAAGACAAATCAGTGTACCTGTGTGGGGTATCCTCTGTCATCCCAACAAAATGAAAAAGTACTGAACTAAAAAGCTAAATCTGGGTGTGCAATAAGTACAATGAGTGGGGGAGGTGATGGAGCTCTACTACTAGGAGAATGCAAAGCTATATGCATGGAGTATACAATCATGATATCCAACCTAGCTAGCTCCATCTTGTACCATACTAGGGGTATAGAATGGTATACATCAATGAAGGGGGTGTCCACAGCTCCCTGAAGAACATGCCTGGGTCTGCTCTGAAGCGAGCCAGTCGCTCCGCACCCTCTTTGTGAAACTGAGCTCTGATCTCTGTCATCTCTCTCTGGTATAGGCGTGGTGTTCGAAAGCCAGGTGTCCTCTGTCTCCTGCGGGCTCTGAGTGTCTCTGCTCTCTGAAGAGTAATTCCCTGATGTGTAGGGGCTGGGAGTGGGGTGGATCTCTGAAAAAATGTAGTAATCTATGTCTTTCGTCCCCCCTCTAGAGCTGTTTGAGCCTGTAAAAATGATGTCTCTCTCTGACGTTGTATGTCTAGAATGAATCTCCCCAGTATGCGCTAGTCTGCTGCCTCAAAGATTTGGCGTAGGGAATGTGGCTCTCTGAATAAAATGGGATATCTCTCTTTGATGGCTGTATATTCTCTGCATCTGCATACATAATGCTCCTCACTCTCCACCTCCTCTCTGCACAATCTGCATACCCCCTCTCCTCTCGGGGGATCCGTGCTGCTCTGCCAGTCTCGATCTCCAATCAATGTGATGAGACTCTAAGTTGACCACCAATAGCTACTCGGGAGCTGTGTGGTAAAAAGCCATCTATGTATCTAGGCCTCTCTACTATAAATCCATCATCAGGATACTCATGAAGTGATCTCTGTAGTATAGCATCTTCGGTGGAAGAGGCTGTGTAGGCAATATCCATGTCTCTCGTGTATAGAGCTGCCATAGGTCCTGTCTCAGTTCCAAGTCGAATATATATATATATACATGTATATATATATATATATGTATGTATGTATATATATGTATATATATATACATGTATATATATATATATATATGTATATATATGTATATATATGTATATATATATACATGTATATATATATATATGTATATATATATACATATATATACATATATATATATATACATGTATATATATATATATGTATATATATGTATATATATATACATATATATATGTATATATATATATATATACATGTATATATGTATATATATATATATATATATATATATATATATATATACATGTATATATGTATATATATATATATATATATATATATATATATATATATATATATATATATATATATATACATGTATATATATATATATATATATATATATATATATATATATATATATATATATAGAGAGAGAGAGAGAGAGAGAGAGAGAGAGAGAGAGAGAGAGAGAGAGAGAGAGAGAGAGAGAGAGAAAGAAATAAAAATATATTAAGCATCTACTAAAGACCCAATGGGCCTATGAGACCAAAGTGATACAATAATGTCCATGGCATATCTCATCATGGAATGGAAAATAAAATAGAAAGAAAACATAAACATAGCTATCTCACTGGGGTGATACAAAACTGTCCATGGAAACTCATCATGGAATACTAAGAACATAGAAACATGAGAGCAACATCAGCTCCGAGTAGATTGTATACCACTCTCCAAAATATCAAGCATGGGTCTAATGAGTATGGCTGAGAGGTCCCCCTCAGCTATGTCATGTGGAAAGGTAGTTCGATGGCAGTGGAGCATGTCGTGGATCTAGAGCTGATGAAGTGATCGTGGGGCTAATGGGGGGCCGAGGGCATCGGGCACGATGAAGTGCAGAGGCTTAGTCCGAGGTAACTCCTCTCGGGCGAGGTAGGTCCAAAGTAGCTCGTGGAGGGTCCACAAGATCCACTATGTCGGTGTCCTCCACCTCCTAGGTCCAGAAGAAATTGGTGATGGTTGGCTACCGATTGAGGGGGTGGGGTGGCTGGGGCCCAGGCTCTCTCAAGAAGGTGTTCCCGTGTCTGGTTGCGGAGCACAAGCAGGAAGAGGCCCAAGCAACACTGGACTTGGAAGTCAATGATCCTGGAGAGTGGACCGAATCCCTTACGAAATAGACAGTGAAACCTCCCGTGGATCTCATAGTATACTAGGCAACGGCATATGTAATGCTCCTCCATGTCTCAACCTCTGTGTGGCATAGTCAACAGATCCTCTCCTCTCTGGGTCTTCGTATGAGCTTCCCAGCTCTAAAGATGCACTTAGCTCTACCTGTCTCCACTCTGAGGCGGTGGAATGAAACCCGTATCTAGCCAATTGCAATCCGCATGGCATGGGACAAGTGAACACTCAAGTAGCCTGGCTATTGGATGAATACATCCGCAGTGAGTGTGAGGAAGTGATCTTTGTAGAAGTGCATCTTCGTGGTGGGGAGCTCCGTAGGTGTGATCCATGTGCAATGTGTGTAGAGGCTGAGAAGATCTAGCTGGATAACCCGGTTGGCATCCTCATGAGATAGCCGAAGAAAAGGGGAGTCCAAACTGTACTGAAGGGGAGTAGGCGGTCCATTCAAAGCCCGTATACTGAGAACCAAGTGGAAACTAGTGCATACCATACTCCAGAGTGGCCCTCAAGTGCTAGCTATCTAGAGGACTCTAGGGCAAGCCTCGAGCACCTGTAGGGATCCATGTTGACTGATATGCGATGGAGGTATGTGACTGTCTAGAAGAGTGCATCCACTACCATCGGGGCTGCAGCAAACTCTGCCTGGATAATTTGTATAGGACGGATGGTTTGCTGCGGATCATACGGGAGAACATCATGACCTGGGGCCTCTCAACTCGCTGCCAATCCTCATCATATAAATCTGGCCCCCAGAAGGCTACTCCATATAGCAAGGTTGGTGTGACGAGGGTTTCAAAAAGCCAGCCCTTCATCTTGGGCTCCTAGAAATATGCCTGGAAGCACTGTAAGCTCAAGGCTTCATATCCCCGTGTCACTCTAGCATGTGCTGCGGGAACCATGGTAAAGTGTGGGCCACTAAAAGTGACACCAACATAGACATAGGATAAGACAATCTCAGCATGATCCCCTCTATATGTGAAGCTCAATCTGGATGTGAAGGGGTGAGAGGTATTAAAGACCATTACCTTGGTTTTACCAAGGTTAATAGAGAGGTCCCGCTGAGTGCAAATGTCATGTAAGGCATCCAACTGTCTCTGAAGCCCTTCGCCTAAGTCGTCTAAGAGGAGGGCGATGTCATCTGCATAAAGTAGTATTTGGATCAATATGCCTGCCAGTGTGGGACCAGCCCCGCCTAATCCATAAATGAAGCTTGAGATCTCATCAATGTAGGGGCCGAAAAGAGTGGGTGATAGAGGGCAGCCCTATTTCACCCCAATAGTGTTGGAAATCTCCTGTGATGTACCTCCTAGGCTCTCACTCATCCGGTGAGACGGACTCATAAAGGGCGATGATGCTCCAAACTATGGCAGATGGGACTCCGATCTCCTGTAGACGGTGTAGGAGGTGGGCTCGGGGTACAGTATCAAAAGCTTTGCGGAAATCCACAAAGTAGCAATAAATCCTCTGATGTCGTGGTCTATCCTCCTCGATGATGGCATAGGGTGAAGATGTGGTCAAGGGTTAGAGTAGCTCCTCCGAAAGCCACCCTGTCCTGAGGCTCTGCATCCCTCGCTCTCCTGCAAATGAACTGATCTCCGCCTCTAGCACTGATCCATAGAGTTTGGCCAATGTGTGGCCAATCATGATCATCCTGTAGTTATTAGGATCAAGTGGATCTCTGGCTTTGAGGAGGGGGGTGATGGTGTTGGTGGACCAAGAGGGTGGAAATCCTTCACAAAGGGATCTATTGAACATATAGACTAGTAGGGGTGCCAGGGTATCATCGGCATGCTAGATGTACTCGACAGTGAGTCCCTCATGATCCTGGGCTCGCCCATTGCGTAGTCTACGAATGGCCTTGAGGACCATACCCTTTGTGAAGAAGGTGGAGGTGGCAGGATGGGGATTTGGTGGTGGGGGTAGGGGTGGCTGATGGGGGATATGATAGAGGGAGCGTGCATAGGAGTGCCATGTGTCCGGGTAGGTGTGATAGGTGTGGGAGGGCGATGTTCTCGGAGTTTCCTTCAGGCCTCTTTGCAGTTCGGCCCCCTAAGAAATGTCGGTATAACTCATCCTCTTTCCGAGCATAGAACTCTCGTTGCTTGCATTGGGTGAGCTGTTGAGAAATCCGTTGTGCTTGGCACTTTGTGATTTGCCCAATCCGTACCTCATGCTTAAGACGGGAGCATGTGGTCCAGAATTCATCATCATACCAACAGTTCTAGGGCATGGAACCGCAAGGTGGCTTGGTGGTAGACCACTGCATGCAGATGAAACAAGTGGTGGCGGATGTGTGGAGTCTGGTGGTGAGCTGTGCTGTGAGGGTGGATAGGGGGACAGTAGGTTCCACATCCTGGAGTTGGCGGTAGATGTGGTTGGAGTAAACAAGGTCAAGCTCGTGAGATAAAAAAGGACTTGAGTGTAATGTGAGATGGGGGGGTGGTGGTGGAGGGACGGGTGGTGTGCAGGTAAGAGTGAAAGAAAGGTAGGCATGGTCAGCTTCAAAAGGGGGTGGCAGGATGGAGAAGTCGGGGAGAAGGTGTGCCAAAGTAGGAGATCCCATAAGGTAGTCCACGGTGATAGTACCTCCTGAGTGAGGGAAGGAGGTGAGGGCGACAGAGGAGGGCCATCGGGACATCCCGTTATAGATAACGAGACCATGTGCAGCTATAGATAACGAGACCATGTGCAGCTCCCAGCTCTAAGAAATATCTCCCATACACTATGACCTCCTCATGGTCCTGCGATGATTGTTGCAGCCCTATGTCAATGATGTCCAGCCCTATGTCAGAGAGAGAGAGAGAGAGAGAGAGAGAGAGAGAGAGAGAGAGAGAGAGAGAGAGAGAGAGAGAGAGAGAGAGAGAGAGAGAGAGAGAGAGAGCAAGATTTTCCTTTGGGTGTCCATGAGGAAGAGTATGATCTAATGAAAGACCTTTAGTAGAAAGTTCCTAGTCTGACATGGTCCCATCTTTTGCAATTGTACCCCAAACTTAGGAGGACATGGAGTAAGTTGGTTAGCACAAGATGCCCCATGAAAGAGAAGAAGGAAGGTCAGATTGATATAGTGTAGGTAACGGGAGATAAAGATTATTTACTAGTTATGGATGCTTGGGTGAACAAACACAGAGTCCCCATAGTATATAGTGATGGTGGTACATATAAGTCTATGTAATGACCCAGTATACAATGGAGATGTTGAGACTAAAGGTTGGAGCTCCATCTAAGTTTAGAGTTAGAATGGCAAATAGTGCTAAAGTCAGATTATTGGGAATCGTAAAGAAGCTGCAGATAAGTGTTGTGGGAACTGGAAGCATAATTAGATGTACATGTGATGCCAGCAAAGTCTGAGGCATACTCGTTAATTCTTGTGAGGCCATGGTTGATTACAATAAGGGCAAGGCAGGACTGGTGGAGAGGATGTCTAATTTTGGGGCTAGACCAACCTGTGACAAGACAAGTTAGATATGATATGGCTAAAGGAAGGGAGTCGATTCCAGAGAGTAGTACATTAGAAGAAGAAGATGAGGAAACCAGCTCTACAGAGGATTCAAAAACAGAGAAGGTTAACTCAGAGGATGATGGGTAAGAGGTCGGAGCCTAATTCTGACCTTATGTGTATGTTTGTACAGCTTTGTACATAGGAAGGGAAGGAGCTAAAATCTGAAGTTGTGAAGTACAGCCAGGTGGAGAAGAAGTGTTGTGAAAGATGCTGGCCCAGGATCTAACTGAGGCTGAGAAAAAGGAGTATATAGGTGTGTTGCAAAAATTTCCAGACTTGTGCATTTCTTCTTATACACAGGTGAGGGAAGTGTTTATAATGCAGCATCAGATCCAGCTAAAGCCAAAGGCTAAACCAATTGTACAAAGGTTGAGAAGATTGGGGGTTGTACAACAGTAGGTGTTGAGGGTGGAAGTGGATAAGTTGGGGGTTGTACAACAGTAGGTGTTGGGGGTTGTACAACAGTAGGTGTTGAGGGTGGAAGTGGATAAGTTGTTGAAAGCAGGGTTTATATACCCAGTTGATAATTTTGAATGGGCTTCTCTAATAGTAATCACCCCAAAGAAAAATGGTAAATGAAGAGTATGTGTTGATATTAAACCTCTGAATGTCGTATAACTAAAAGAGATCATGCCCCACTGCCTTTCCAAAATGAGATTTTGGATAGTGTGGTTGGACATGAAAGACATAGTCTATGTGATGGATATTCAAGATAATTTCATATCTCAATTGCTGCAGAGGACCAGAGGAAAACCACCTTTATTACCCTCTGGGGATGTTTTGCCAACACGGTTTTGCCCTTTGGGTTAACAAATGCCCTTGTACCCTTTCAAAGGTTTATGAATCTGGTGTTTGAGCCCTATCTAGGATTCTTTATCAAAGTGTTTATTGATTATTTTTGTATATACAGTGGTGGCAGATGGATCCACTATGAGAAGATGAGGTTGGCTTTAAAGAGACTTGATGATTTGGGTGGTCAGCTTCACCCAAATAAATATCATTTGGCTCAAGACAAGGTGACTCTACTTGGTCATGTGGTTTTAGAGAATGGAATTGAAGTTGATCCTAAAAAAGTGAAAGCTTTGCTTTTATTAGAGGCTCCTCAAGATGTGAAGTAGTTGCTGACTTTTACTCACAAGGTGAGATATCTTGCCAGGCTCATTTTTCTCTTATCCCAAGCCTTATATCCATTACAGCAGCAGGCATGCCAAAGGGATCCTTTTAGTTGGCAAGACAAAGAGAAATAGGCCTTTATGCAGGTAAAAGAAAATTTGAGTACTTTACCAGTAGTCATGCTTCCTGACTGGTGCAATTAATTTTTTATGAATCCTAGTGTGGGTGAGGATGCTGTGGGAGAAGTGTTGTTGCAGCAGGGGAAGGAACATTCTTATATGAGGCCTGTATATGTTGCCAACATAACTAAGACACAAGGGGAGAAGACATATTCTGAGGCAGAGCAGGTGATGGTGGCTGTTGTGTTTGCTCTGAGGAAATTTAGGTCCTATTTACTCCCAAAGACTTTTACTATTCTGACCCATTATTCTCTGCTTTCTCATCTCATCCTGACAGACATTCCTTCTAAGAGATTGTCCAAGTGGTTGATTGAATTGCAAGAGTTTTAGTTTACTTACATGGTGGAGGATAACACTAGGGCTACACTAGCTGATATTCTGACATATAGCTAGAATCAAAGTGGTGTTGAAGGAGGAAACATTGGCAAAGAAGAAGGTGCCCAAATGGAAGGACCTTGAAATAGGGCCGTCAAATGCTCACTCTGTTCTTTGATGGGGCTTTCAAGAGAAGCTCAGGAGTGGCTAGTGGAGGAAGAGTCTTATTGGATCTAGAGGGCAAAGAAGTATTTCAAGAAGGGATTAATTTGTAGGTGCATACCAACAATGAAGCTGAGTATGCTACCTTGGAGTATGGGCTTCAACAATGTATCAAGAAGGGAATCAAAAGACTTATCAAAGGAGAGAGCTTGTTGGTTATTAGACAGCTTTAAGCTATTTGGAAAGCCAAAAATCCTAAATTGAAGGAATGGAATTTTCAGATAAGGAGGATGTTGCATAAATTTCAGGTTGTACAGATTCAACATGTGAAGAGGGAGCTAAATTAAGCTACAACAGATGCATTAGCAAAAGGGGGGTTAGGCAAGGATCTGGAAGTGCAAGCTATCACTGTTGCCCATCCCAGCTATGTTGGAAGAGAGAATTCACAAGAAATCGAAGATTTTATACACACATGTCTTGTACTTACAGATTTATCCAAAAGGCAAAAATATGGTTTTATAAGGAAAGCTTTACAGTACGCTATTTTGAATGATTAATTATATATAAAAGGCAAGGATCTGATTTTGAGGAGAATTCCAAACAGGGAGGAGATCTTTGCCATTATGGTCTCCTGCCATGAAGGAGTCTATGGAGGGCATTTTTCCCTGAAGCTAACATTGAGGAAGATTTTAACAGCTGGGTATGTATGGCCTAGCTTGAGAAGAGATGTGTATCGCTAGTGCAGGAGCTGTGAGCCCTATCAGAAACAAGGCAGAGGGGTTTTGCAATATGAATTGAGGAAGAGTATTGTATCATATGGGGCTTTTGAAAAGTGGGGATTGGATGCAATTGGTCATCTACCCACTATAGCTAGGGACAAGACCTATATTTTGACTGGAGTAGACTATATGACTAGATGGGTTGAAGCTAGATGTCTGAAGAATATAACTGCTAAAGAGGTGGCCAAATTTGTATTTGAAGACATATGTGCTAGATTTGGCATGCCTTTGGAGCTGTTGACAGATCACGGGCCTAGATCCACAGGAGAGTTTGTATAGGACCTCATGCAGAAATTACATATCATACATAAATACTCTACTCCTTACTATCAGGCAGCAATGCAATGGGCTAGTAGAAAGATTCAATGGAGAGTTGTGCACTATGCTGACTAAGTGTCTGGAGGAGCATCCCAAACAATGGGACTTGCATGTTTCCTCATCTTTATGGGTTTACAAGATAGTTGTCTACTGAGTTTTCACCTTACCATCTTGCCTATTGAGGTTGAGATTCCCAGATTAGAATTTCTTTTGAAGCATCAAGAAAGGGGCTTAGATGAGTATAAAGAGAGGTTGCCGGATCTTCAAGAGTTCCAGTTAGCTAGAGAGGATGCCTTGGACCATTTTATTCAGTTAAGCAATTGGAGAGTTGAGCATTTCAATCAGACTGTTAATGACAAAGGTATCAAAGAAGGGGATTTGGTGCTCAGATACAACACCAAGTTGGACAACACCTTTCAGACCAAGTTCCATATCAAGTGGGATAGTCCTTTCAAGGTTGTACATATATATGAGAATGGTACTTATCAGCTAGCTGACTTGGATGATTAGTTACATTCCAAAAGAGTCAATGGTTACAGGTTGAAGCCATATTGGTGTAGAATTATGACAATTCAGAAAGATTTAGAGATGCTGGATACAAGCCTGCCTCTTGATGTAGATGTTCCAGCTGATACAAAATATACTTGTTGGGATTTGTATGTACTTTTCTTTGAGGATTGTTTTGGTGAGCCAACAGCATGTGGTTGAGCATGAATGCTCTAACCATGGGGGGTTGGGCAAACTATGATAGGATTTTTTGTGCCAAAGAAAATGCCCAATAGATATGTCCACCCCAACTCCAAGAAAAATGAAATAAATGGTCGATGCATGGTTAGAAACTTTAGAAAAAGATAACTGTTGTGTGGCCACCTGCTAATTAGAACTATTTGTTGTCACCCTAGCCAAAAGAAGAAAGAGTACTTGCATGCACAGGAGAGGAGGAGAGGAGACGCTTGAGAACTAAGAGGAGAGGGGATAGTTGCGGGAAATGGTAAAGAGAAGAATTGTGCATGTGTGTGTGTGTGTGTGTGTGAGCCTGGTTGTAGAGAAGAGAACCCAAGGTTTTTTTTGTGGTGAAGCAGCTCTGAGATAACTAGCTATTGAATTTTGTTGTGTTTGGAGAAGAAGGCAACACGAAATATTGTTTGAGGAGATTTGGGTTTGCCTAGAGCAGAGGATGCAAAGGTGAGAGAGGGTCTTGTAGGAGGTTGGTTCCCTAGGACCTCTGAAGTTATAACTCTGTTGGAACTTGGGTTAGCTCAAAGAATCAACAATCCTTTTGCAGTATTTGTTGGTGGAAGTCTTTAGGGTATAGCTACAGCTATTGTTGTTGTTGTTGTCTTGTGGGATTGAAGAGACATGGTCTTTATTAGGGATAATCTTGTGGAGGTCCCTTGGTTCCATGATGTTTTCTCTTTTTTGTTCAATCCCCAAATCTCAGGGTTGTTGAGATTGGCTCAATTTTTATATACATAGAAGGTCTAATTGTGTTGGATTGATGAAATCTTGTGCTTTGGTTTAGTTGTGTTGTTTTGATGGAGTTTGTTGAAAAGAACTAATGTGAGTGAAGAGCTGACTTGTTTTGAATCAGAACTATGTCAGTTAGCTTGTGTTTGAGTCAACAGGTCTAATTGTGTTGGATTGATGAAATCTTGTGCTTTGGTTTAGTTGTGTTGTTTTGATGGAGTTTGTTGAAAAGAACTAATGTGAGTGAAGAGCTGACTTGTTTTGAATCAGAACTATGTCAGTTAGCTTGTGTTTGAATCAAAACTATGTCAGTTAGCTTGTGTTTGAGTCAACAGGTTCTAACAAAGGTAGCTTGAATCGGTTGTGTATCAGGATAGGTCAGCTGATGCTGTGGAAATATAGATTTTGTTTTGTTGAACACTTGTGAGGTCTGGGTTGATAATCAAAACTAGTCAGAAGTCAGTCTAATAGGTTGGGCACTGCTAGTGGTCTAGGTGTTAGGCTGAGGACTGTGTCGAGTCAGAAGAGTGTCAACTGCTATGAGTGTAGGGAGTTGAGTCATGGTGGGTTTTGAAGTGTTTGAGGGATTGGAGGTGTTAATGCGGCGAGCACTTGAGGGTTTAAATCTGACTCAGGACCAAGTCAACCTAAGCGGATAGCTGGGTGAGTTCCCAGGTAGCATAATCAGTAGTAGGAGGTCAAAAGGGGAGTACTGACACGCCCAGTAGAGTCCAGAAGCAAGTTCTTGAAGATAGCTGATACTAGAGGAACTTTGAGAAAGCTTGGTGGATGCATCTCTGACTAGGGTCAGTAGTAGTTGTCCAATTTAGCATCTCTGACTAGGGTCAGTAGTAGTTGTCCAATTCAGCATCTCTAACTAGGGTCAGTAGTAGTTGTCCAATTCAGCATACAATCAAAATTGGTTAGTTTGTATTAGGTGGGAGGGTTTTTGTTCAACTGGTGGTCAGCTAAGGCCAGCTGAAGACTTGGAAGTGAATATAAGAGGTATTGGAGCCTAGGACTTGGAAGTGAATATAAGAGGTATTGGAGCCTAGGACGGACCTAGGAGAACGTCTGGAAGAGTCAGTTGTACAGTTTGAAGAGTTTGGATGGAATTTTGGTATCCGCCTCTATTAGCAAAGTTGAAGATCAAGGGACATAAGCTGAGTGGACTAGTACTCTCACTTGGTATTTGTGTTAGGTTGTGGTGCTATGTGATAGTTCCCTCCTCACAATGGTGTGTTTCAAACGGGCTATAGAGGTAGGTCTCCCCGACACATCAACATGAAGAGCTATGGAGGCTTAAAGATAAACATGGCTAGGAAATTTGTTGATAACATGATAGTAAGGGAGAGATAGAGAGAGTTAGAGAGATAAAGATAACACTTCAAAGAGAAATAAAATACATGACTCAATGGTATGACTTTATTACTTCATTCATATGCAATGCTTTAATAGGCTTAAAGCCTCTCCTCTTTGATATCATTTCTTAGGTCCTTACAGGTATACTATCAAGATATTTTAGCAAACCTCTATAAGAGGGTTCACACACACATACATCTTTTTAGAGACTCTTCACACACCTCTATCCTTTTGTATTTGGATATAAGGCATGTTCTCAAACATGCTAAAAATGCAAGAAAGAGATTAATACTAATAATAATGCTAATGAAAAAAAATAGCATAATGACAAGGCAAGAGGTTTAGCAAAAAGCTCCTTGAGTACATCTCGATTAGCCATCAATCATGACCTATAATCTCGATTAAGTTACCCCTAATCTTTCCTAGATTTGAGCACCATCTCCCTTAAAGTGAGCATCTACTTGGCCTCTTTCCCACCTTCTTCTAGGTGCCTACTTTTGGCCTCCACATAGGCTGCTGGCCATTCCATATATTCCTTCATATTTTGGCTTCCTTTGACCCTTTGAAGCATAGTCTAGGATTTATGTAACTCATATAATTGTTTGAGGATCACATACCACTCCCCCTTACTTCTAACATTTACCCAACATCACTTGCTATTTTTGCATCCACCTGCTCACAAAGATCCTTTGTCATGTAATTGGCAAAGAGGTTCCACCCTCACCCATCGGCTTATGATGCAATGCCTCATTAACAATCCAAAGCCCCAACCTCCCTTAAACAGGTGCAAACACGAGACACCCCATGACCCATACGTTTGTTCCCCATGGAGAAACCTTCAACCGCCCATACGTCATTGGCACTAGCCCAACCACAATTGTGATTGGGGAATGGGGATTGTAACCACAATCCCCATTCCCCAATCCACTCAAGAGGAAGCTCCTCTTTGCTCCACAAGTGATATGTTTGAGCCACATAACTTTTTTGCACACCAGACCCAGGTATGTCAAACCTAAATCAAAGATTCCCATCAAAAGAGTCATCAAATGACCCATGAGTAGGCTCCCCCACCCTCCCTAAATGCGTCACCCACTTCTACATCATCCCAACATCTACCACATTTGTTTCAGTCGGCCTTCTGTCCTTAGGACCATCCCATACCCACCTCTGCAAAATAATCAAGAATGCAATACATTGGTCTATTGTGGACCTTCCACTGGACCCGAGCCATGACTTTTGAGCTCCCCCGAACACTTCAAATATCAATACTCATTGTGGGTTAAGCTTATTGGCCATGTGGCTGAGACTTCTAAGTGCCACATCCTCCGTCAACACAACGAGAGCTTAAGTGCAGGGATGGATATATTTAGAAGAGCGTTAAAATCTAAATCATTCCCAATAAATGCTTTAAGATACATACGAGAAGAATGCTAAATTAGAAGCCAAGTTTAACAGGGAAAAATATGAAATTCATAGACTTCAGAATGAGCTCATGACCGTCGAAGCCACCTAGGACGAGCTAGGCCACACTCACAAGCAGGACATGGATGCCCTTTGGCTTCAATACCAAGCAGTAGAGGCCGCCAAGATTGTGGTAACCGAGGCACATGAAGCCCAAAGAGATCAACTCCTTGATGAACTCGAGCAAGCTAATGTGAAGGAAGACCAAGCAGTTCATGTAGCTACTAAACAATTTATAAAGGAGTGTGATGCTATGAGTGTGATATTGACTTGCTGACAACTAATGAGGCAACTGAAGCCCTCACTGAATTCCATAAGGAGTATCTGAAAACCAACTGTATCTGGGCACTAAATGCCTGATACTTGGTAATGGAAATATCATAAAAAGAACAAACCCTAACTCAAAGACATTCCCTTTAGCAGAAAATCATAACAGTAAAACGGAATACGAAACATCATGCAGAAAATCCACTACACACAGTAATCCTGAACAAATGATCAGAATTCATTGATATCATAATCATGCAAGGGATTACATTTCCGCTTCCTCATCTCCTACAATTCTGAAAATCAGTTATGCGCCTTTTCATTGTCAACTAACTACATCTCTTCATATCTCTTCTTTCTCACGAATCCCTAAGCAACTACCCAAAAGGATCATTCACATATATAGAATTCGGATATTCCCACTTAGGTAAAGTTAACCCCTAACACATGGCACAGCCCGGTGGTTGGGTTTTCGAGAAAACCCGACTCGGACCCATAAATCCCTGATCAAACCATCCATTGTCTTTACATTGCTTCAAAAAGAAAACAGAACTACAAACTGAAAGCAAAATCCTACTAAACTAGAAATCCTAAAACACTAGAAAAGCATAAATTACTAAGGTAACACCACCGGCTCCAATGGCTTCGGCGGATCATCTTTAATCGTTGAATCTTCCACCGGCTCCAGATTGACGACTGGAACAGTAATCTGATCTGCAAGCATTACATCCTGTGACACCATCTGAATGACTTCAGCCTGGCCAACTGCTTCCTTGTCAACATCCGACATAATCTCCACAGTTTGTTCATGATCCCCCACAGTAGCCTGCTCTGTATCCAACTGTCCCTCATTAGGCAACTCCATAAAACACATGGCTTGAACTTGCTTCTCAAACTCCAACAATTTCAACATCAAAGCATCCTTTTCCGACTGTAACCCTGCTACTTGATCCAACAATATCTGCTCAGATTCAGAAATGAAAGCTCCACTTAATGTATGAAATGGCTTCATCACCCAGGCTTCAATCCGATCTCGGATACCTTGCCACAATTTGACTCCCACCTCAGTTAAGCTCCGCCTAATCACTGCTAAATCAGACTCTGAAACTAACACTCCCTCTACATCTTCATTACTCTGAGATAGCATCTGTCTTTCAATAGCCAACAATGGTTGAATACGTTGAACTAACATCTGATTCTCCACCTGCAAACCCACATTTTGCTCAGACAACACTTCCAACTCTTTATGCATCTTCTCCTGCAATTGATTTGTCCATTCTTGAAACAATCCCAACGACATCTTTGTCTTCACCAAATTTCTCTGACACTCTGCTGCCTGGTCTTTCTCTTTAACCACTGCCTCCTGAGCCTGAACTAACAACATCTTAGTTTTCACTAACTCCTCCTCTTGATGCTTGACTTTAAGCTGATAAGTAGCTTCTGATCTCGACTGCTCCTGGATAACCCGAACCTGCTGTTTCCAATCTGCAATACTACTCTCCTGCTTCCGAACATACTCTTGGACCTTATTCAAAGACCAGAGCACATCCTGCAACTCTCCACTCTGAACACTCTGTTCTGCTTCCTTAGCTATGACTATAACAGAATCCCACTGATTTGACTTAACAGGTGTAAAATCCATCGTCTTTACCACATCTTGGATCGCAGATGAATCCACATCCAATTTTCTCTTCTTGCTAAAAGTGAATTTCTTACCCACTGAAACTAAGGATGGATCAGTACCCACAGACTCTGTGGCCTGATGCAACAAATCTAACCCTTTCGGAACATCAGGTGAGACCAACACCTCCTTGGCTTCGGAACGAGTATAGCCTGCTTCCATCAAATCCTTAAACACATTCATCTTGTCAGGCTGATGCTCAAATCCTAATGGAGAATCCACTGCTCCGTCCGGGACAACGTCATCCTGACCCGGTTCTTCAAGACCACCATGCACTGGTTGAGTCGGCAAAAGAGTCAATTTGCTGGCAGAAATCATAGGAACCTGCTCAAACAAAGCTGCTAAGAACGCCGACAGCCGAGAAGTGACTTGAGACTTCCTCTTATCAGTGATTTCCACCTCCTGCAGAATTCTAGCGTGCACCAAAGAAGCCCAACTAACTTTTCCCCCTTTCTCAGCATACAGCAAAGGTGCAAAATTGTCTTTTGACATGTATTCCAATTTGATTACCTGACAAATGCGTTCAAGGTACCATCTTAAATGCTGACGACGGGGTTCAACGACATTCTTCACCATGTAATAGGCTCGAGACCCCTGTGGAAGCCCAAATTCCTTCCTCATGGCCACATCCGAACACTTTGCCACAGCCACAGTTTCTTCATAATGGAGATGAAACACTTCTGCTATCAATTGAGGTGTCAAACCCACAGTCGCAGAGAGGTAACCATTCCTCTTACGAATCACCTCCAACTGCGTTTTGGCATAAACATTCTCCCGCCATCTGTCCCACGGCAAAGATGCAAACTCCCATAATCCAATGGTCTGCAACCACTGAGTAGTCGCCTCCTCTGACAAATCCAGATGAACAGAAAAATCCAAGAAAGGATCCATTAAAGCCTGCAAAGTATTAGCTTCCAACCCCCCTACCTCTGCAGACAGCGCATCCTCAGGCTCGAAATCTTCATCAGCCTCCACAGACGCACGAACAGAAAGCTCCTTACTGGCGGCGGGTTGTTGACGCAGTCGCCGGGGAGAAGAGCGCTCCACAGGAACCACCTTAAGCGGCATCGAACGCCCCATCTCAGCCAGCGCTTGACGCAGGGAATTCAGCTTTGCTAAGCGCTCTGCGTTATTCATGCAAAAGGTCTCCTCCAAGCATGCCAAAATTGAAATGTGCATGACAAAACCCCCACACGTGGTGATATAAAACACAACGTCACCCAGTCGGCCAAATCTACCACACATGCCCGACTTCCTATCAAGATCCTCCACTTGTACACTAGCGGACATCCCCAAATTTTCGAACACATCCGCACTTACACCGTCACCTAAGTTGCTCACTAATGCGGATATCCCTCCATCTGCTAAAACTCCGACCTCTGCGGTTACTCCGACCACTGGTGGCTGACCCACAAACTTCTTCAATCGGAAACCATTAATCGGTTTCTCAACCAGAGTCCCAAACATATCAGCAAGTCGGAAAGTACCCTGACCACAATCCTCCATGATTTTGTACGGCCCTATGTACCTCAGCTTTAATTTACCCGGATGAGGACCAAGCTTCGAATTATACAGCAAAACCCAATCCCCAACCTGAAAAACTTTGAATTTGATCTGTCTACTTACCCAAGCCCTCCGCCTTTGCTGAATCACCTCTGTGATATACCCACTAACAATCCTATCCTCTTCGAGCTGACACAGCATCTGCTGTCGGAACTGAACAGATTCTTCCGGTGATAACCGATCAGCAATAGCCACCCGCAAACTAGGAACTACATACTCCATCGGAACCACCGCCTCCAAACCATACACCAGCTTGAAGGGTGTCAGACCTGTAGTAACTTTAAAAGCTGTACGGAATGACCATAAAGCAGAATCAAGCTTCACATCCCAGTCATCCCGATTCTCTGCTACTATCTTCTTCAAAATCTTCACCAAGATCTTGTTGGAGCTCTCTGCTTGACCATTGGCTTGAGGATGATAGGCAGTAGACTTCTTATGCATAATCAAATGAGTCTTGGTCAACTCAGCAATGACAGCATTGAGAAAATGAGTACCCCGATCACTAACCAATTCCACTGGGCACCCAAACCTGGTCATAATGTTGTGATAGAGAAACCTGGCCACACTGTTGGCAGTATTATCTTTCAAAGCAACAGCTTCCACCCACTTCGTACAGTAATCAGTAGCCACCAAGATATAACGGCAACCTGTCCGCTTGGACTTAGGCTTGATTGGCCCAACAAAATCCAAACCCCACTTCTGAAAAGGATCTAAGGGCAGAATCGGATTATCCGCCATGCGGTCTGAAGCTCCGGGCTGCCCCAACTGTTGACAAACCAAGCAACTCCGAGCATAATTGTGTGCATCCTTCAGCACGGTAGGCCACCAAAGCCCAGATTGAAGAATCTTCTTACCGGTAATGTCTCCAGAAAAATGCCCACCTGCAATGCCACCATGAGCCTCTTGGAGAACTGCTGATTGCTCAAATTCTGGGACACAGCGACGGATAATCTGATCTATCCCCCTCTTGTACAGAGCACCTGCAATCACCAAAAAAGGTTTACTCCGGAGTACCAGCTTTCTCCGTTGATCAGTGGAAAATTCCACTGGCAGGGTGCCATCTGTCAAGAAACTCAACATCTGATCATACCAAGAATCCAATATCGCCACAGTAGCTGAAAACAAAACCGAATCAGGTAAATTATCATCCACCCCCTCAGCTACTTCCCCAATCTCCAACCTACTCAAATAATCCGCTACAGCATGCTCCTTTCCCGGGGTATGTAGGATCAGAAAGTCAAACTCCTGGAGTAGAAGCATCCACCGAGCTAACCTACCCGTCAAGTGTGGTTTCTTGACCAGATACAATAAGGCCTGATGATCTACATGGAAAACCAGCTTATTGCTCAACAGATAATGCCGGAACTTGTGAAGAGAATACACCATCCCCAAAGCTTCCCTCTCCGTAACGGCATAATTCCTTTCAGCACTTGTCAACATCTTGCTAGCATAGTACACTGGTCGAAACCAACCCTTAACCTTCTCCTGCATGAGTACAGCCCCTACGGCAATGTCCGAAGCATCTACAAAAACATGAAATGGTAACCCCCAATCAGGAGGTAGCACTATCGGTGCCACCACCAACATCTTCTTCAGAATTTGAAATGCCTTTTCTTGAACTGGAGACCACACAAAATCCACGCCCTTCTTGGTCAAATGAGTAAGGGGTGCACACACATCTGAAAGATATCGCAAAAACCTACTATGCCACTTAACCTGCCCCAAAAACCTGCTTAATTCCTTAAGATTACGTGGTGCGGAAGCCTTCTGAATGGCCTCAATCTTCTTTGCATCAATCAAGATGCCTTCCTGGGACACCACATGGCCCAAGAGAATCCCACGCCTTACTGCAATAGCACACTTGAAGGGATTAAGAGCTATGCGGAACATCCGACAGCGCTCCAAACAGAGCCTCAGGTGCTGTAAGTGCAAAGCCTTTTGACCAAAGACACTAAAATCATCAAGAAAGGCTCGCATAAAATCCAACAGATATGGCTCAAAAGCCTTCTGAGCCACAAAGGAAAATGATGGTGGGCCATTCTTTAATCCAAAGCTCATCACCGTGTAAGCAAATGCTCCCCACTCAGTGATAAAGGCCGTCTTATCCACATCCTCCGGTGCCATCCTTATCTGATTATACCCTGAGAAACCATCCAAAAAACTATACATCTCATGACCAGCCACAGCATCAAGGAGGGTATCACAGAACGGTAACGGAAACGGGTCAGTAATTGTGGCAGCATTCAACTTCCTGTAGTCCACACACACCCTGATCTTGCCATTCTTCTTGGGCACGACCACAATGGGAGACAGCCAAGTCACCTCATTGACCTGCTTGATAAACCCTACCCGTAATAGCTTATCCAGCTCCTCCTTGACCTGCTTGGCGAAATTTGGATTCATGCGATACCGCTGTTGGATAACAGGAACAGCATCACTCTTCAAATTGATGCGGTGCTGATGTAAAGCTGGATCAATGCCCTTCATATCAGAATACTCCCAAGCAAACACATCTCGAAACTCCACTAACAGTTTCTGCAAGTCCTCCTTAAATTGACCTTCAACATGCACACTAACTCGAACCATCTTAGGATCGGATGCAGTACCTAAATTCATGTCCTGTAATTCATCTTCCTCCACCCTGATGGACTTCTGCAAACGCCGTTCATATTGCTGTTCAGCTGCTATAATGGCTTCCTGCTCGGTTACAGTATGCACCTGCTGAGCCTTGGCAGCTAAAGCTTCTTCCACAGCCCTCTGTAAAATATTGCCTTCCATTATCTGGCCTGGAACCACCTGGATCTCCTGCTCGGGCACCACACTGTCGTCAGTCGGACTATCCGATGATGGTGCCTCCCCCTCCACACTATGCGGAACTGCCGAGACAGGTTGTCCAGTATTCTGATATCGGGTGACAATAGCTTCCACATTTACATCAAAGACCGGTACAACCGTTGGATTTGCTTGCATATATGCCTCCTCCTCATCTTCACCTACATCACTGGCCAAATGAATGCCCTGAGCACATAAAGGCTTCTGCCCCTGCGGCAAGAGAACTTTGGATAACATGGACAAGCGAGTTGTCTTCTTGCCCTGCCTGATCACCACAGTATTATCCTCCCAATCCTGCTTGACACGGGCAATTTTAAACCAGGGGCGGCCTAGCAACATGGCATAGGCAGACCCGCTATCCTGCATCCGGAGCACCACAAAATTCACAAGAAACGACAGACCACCCACCTTAATAGATTGATTCTTAAGAATCCCCAAAGGTTGAAGTCGCCTCTGATCTGCCATCCGTACTTGAAAAGGTGCTGGTGCTAACGCCCCCAACTTCATACGGAGGTAAACGGTCTCCGGTAGAATATTGACTCCTGAACCCCTGTCCAGTAAAACCTCTTCAAACTTGTGCCCGTGGAATGCCACCTTAATCACTGGGACTTGAAAATCCACATCTGCGGACTCAGCTTGAGAAACTCCCACAAACGGGGCTTGATCCTCCACCATCTTGGCTGGAACTGGCTCCTGCAGCTTCCCCAACAGCTGTTCCCGGAAAGCCGGAACCATGCTCAACAGCTGATCCAAGGAAATTTGAATAGGCGCATGCATGAGTGCATCAAATAGATCCCCAGAACCTGGTACTGTTTCAGTTACCTTAGGAACGGGATCGGAATGGACCACCGCAATCTTTCCTGGAAGTGGATCACAAGGTGGCTGGGCTGGAATCGGTTCCTCCGACAACTGTGCCTTTAGCAGTGGCTCCATTGGTTCCACCGGGAGCTGCTTCTGCTGGAGTTTCTGAACCTGACTGGAAACTTTTCTACGAACCACCTCCTGGTCCTCCCAACTGATAGGTCCCTTACCCTTTGCACGGGTAACAGCCAAAGTGTCCACTAAATCTTGCCCCGTACAATCCCCAACGGGCATACCCGTGGAGCACTCCCCCTGCGCATCAACAGAGCTAGAAGCGTTCAGCACGTGGAACTGCTGCGGCACACCCTGAAGATGGGAAACCCCCGCGCTGGCCCCCCCTGCATGATCTCCCACCATCTCTATCAGGATGGCATTTGCTTGAGCTGGAGGGCGCTGCTGCTGCTGGTCCTGGGGAGGTCCCTGACCCCGATTCCCCTCATTGAATCGAATGACAGGTTTCCCTCTTTCCTCCCGATGCTTACACCATAATTCACAGGCCGGACCAATTCGATGCCCGTCTTTTGCACAGTAATCACACAGTGGCACACCCTGAGGTCCCCTCTGAAACCCTGGCTGCCCCTGCCAATTAGGTCTTGGAGCATATGGTCTTGGAGGCCGATTATAGGGAACATGCGGAACGGTCGGAACCACCGGATTAGCCTCTGCAACTTGCGGAGGTGGTGCTCGCTGAACCACATTGGGTGGCACCTTGCCTCTGTAGTTGGGGTTGTACCAACAGGCACTCGTAAGATGGCCGTCCTTCTCACAGATATGGCAGTACTGTTTCTCCTTGGGCAAGACAGCTGCATACCCCAAGGCTTTAAGTTTGTGAAGAAGCTTTTTCTCCTTCTCCGCCCTAACCTGTTTCTCTTTATCTTTTTTCAGCTTAGCCTTCCTTGAGGCCTTTTTCTTCTCACTTTGCCCCTCATCCTCCGATTCATCAGATGAGCATGCCGACTCGGCCTCACTATCCGAGTCTGACTCAGTCGAACTATCCGACTCTGAGCCATCCTGCTTCCTGCCCTTCCGTTTGTCCTTCTGAATGCCCAGGCGCTTTTCCACCCGAGAGGCAGCTGTCACGAGGTTATCAAAGCCGCCGGCAATATCCACATTTGCGACAGCACTCTTCAAGTTCCTCCGCAATCCTTTGACAAAGTAACTGGCAAGCATTTCATCCGAGGGTCTTTCATTACCCTGCAGTCTGGCAGCCAATCCCCGAAACTTCTGAGCATAATCCTCCACTAACAGATGCTTCTGTTCCATGGCCTTGATCTTTTTGACGATATCAGTAGGAGTTTTCTCCTTCCTGAACCGGGCCAAAAACGCATCCTTCAAAGCATTGAAATCTGCAAAGTGGGCCAAGCCATATTGGCTAAACCAACTCATTGCTACCCCCTCCAGGGTTGCGGCAAACTGCTGCAATTTCACCGGATCTCCAAAATGGGCAGGGTACCCACTGGCTTGCCATCGGGTCTCGAATTGAGCCACGTGACAGTCTGGGTCTTCCTTAGGCTTTGCCTTAAATTTGGCCGCCTTAACCGTTGGATTGGGTGGTGGTGCAGCCATGTTCACAACTCCTGGTAGTGGATTCGCTGGTGGCAGATTTTTCAATGGATCAAATTGCAACCGTCTCTGACTCCGAACAGGCGGTCTGGACAGAAATAGGGCACCAACAAATTGATGCAAATGACGCCGAGCTTGCTCCGGGCTAGCGACATTCTGCCCCGGCCCTTCTGGAAGTGGTGTCGTATGCTTGACAGCGTCCGCCGCGTCCACGCCGGTCTGCGCCAACTGGCCCTCAATTACGCCAGCAGAAACCGACGTAACCGCCACAGGTGGCCCTTCCGCAGCATCACCGCTTCCACTGCTAGAAGCTTCCGACCTGTCATATCTGCGCTTCCTGGCTTGTGCCCTCGTGAAATGAATGGGACTAGTTTGCCGCTCCCGATCTGACATTCAGGCGAGACACAAACAGCACAGCGCAAAACAACCCCATACCCAACAGAACAAGACAATGCTGAGTATGCGAACACCGCAGGATCGCCAATGTGTATCTGGGCACTAAATGCCTGATACTTGGTAATGGAAATATCATAAAAAGAACAAACCCTAACTCAAAGACATTCCCTTTAGCAGAAAATCATAACAGTAAAACGGAATACGAAACATCATGCAGAAAATCCACTACACACAGTAATCCTGAACAGATGATCAGAATTCATTGATATCATAATCATGCAAGGGATTACATTTCCGCTTCCTCATCTCCTACAATTCTGAAAATCAGTTATGCGCCTTTTCATTGTCAACTAACTACATCTCTTCATATCTCTTCTTTCTCACGAATCCCTAAGCAACTACCCAAAAGGATCATTCACATATATAGAATTCGGATATTCCCACTTAGGTAAAGTTAACCCCTAACACCAACCCATGACTAAAGGGGCCACTTGCGAAGTGTTAAGCTCACCCTAACATGTCATGAGAAGTTACCGATCCACCGAGCTCGAGCTATGCTCAAGAGCTCCACTGTAGCCGCTTGTCATGGCTATCCTCCCACACTTGTTGTCACACTGAGGCGGTTGCTAATCCAATGGAGGTGGTGCAACCTCTCTCGCAAAGATCAAGTGGGATCTCCATGGAAGACGATCACGGTGATAGCCTAATCACTCAAGCAAGATGGAGAGAAGAAGCAAGAGAGAACAAGTGATTATCACTAATCACTCCCAAACCCTAACCCTAAGCACACCACATATGCTAGATTAGAGTTGCGAGAGAGAGAACACTCCACTTCTATTGTACAAATGGGAGAATGACTTACAAATAAGAGAAATTGGCTTTCAGAGATGTACCTAGATGGATGATGAAGCTTTGTGCAATGTGTGCACATTGATGAAGCCCAGTGAGAATTGCAGGTGTTGTGCATGAGCAAGGGAAAAAGGTGTGCCCATGGTCCTAATCACCTAGATATTCCTAACCACCTAGAGGCCTTTTTTTGGCTCTCATGGGGGTGAGGACTTACATGTGTTTATTGTTCAGCACCCCAAAAGAGGGTTTTGAAGAACTGATTAGCCCATTTGGCTAGATTTGTGAGCTTACCCTTGCAGTTATCTTTGAGTAGTTGGATCAGCTTTGACATTTTTGGCACTGCCCCCTTGGGTTGGTGAATGCAGTCAAGGGGCGGGGTGGAGCATCATGGATGAGGATCTTTTGGTTGAAAGGACTTGCATGTGAAATTTGAATGTAAGTGTTTTCTTGTGTAAGTGTGGGTTTTCTAAGAGTTTTCCATGCCTCTAAGAACATGAGATTGGTGTGGGCCATGGGATATATGTGGGCTTGTCACTATTGTAGACCATTCTTAGTCACAAGTCCAATCCATATTCTTGGTGGGTTTAGTTCTAGTGGTGGTAGTGTGGGGGCAGTGGAAGACTTACCAGTTTTTAGTGGTGAGGGAGTACCCTTTGTGGAAGCAGTTGGTGTTTTTGGCATGACATTATCTCGATTGTCTTCCAAGCTATGGGAATGGAGCTACAACTCCAAGATGTTCTTGGCTCCGAAAGAAGAACTTTAATGGCATCTACTACACTAAGGCCGACCTCGCTATAGCAGCTACTTAGCAGTTCTTCCAACTCATCATCCTCATCCTTGAGGATGTGCCATGAACTAGTGGAGAGCAACTGGTTTTTGACCTTAATGAAGGTCTGAACTGTTGCCATCAAGTAGGTCTTTATGGCATGGTCAAAATATTTCCATGGCCATAGATTGGTCACTTTTAAAGATAGAGCGGGTGGTCTTTGACCTCGATGAAGGTCCCAACTTCTGCCAACAAGTAGATCCTTGAGGATGTCCCCAAGAACCAGTGGAGAGAGTAGCTAGTCTTTGACATCAATAATGAAGGTCCCAACTTCTCCAACAAGTGGATCTTTATGGCATGGTCAAATATTTCCATGGCCACATATTGGTTACTTTTGAAGACATGCCAGATATATTAGGTTTTGGAAACCCTTTGAGACTATGTACCAATCTGGTCATTGGCTTTCTCGCAAGTCCTTTATCTCACACCTTTCTATGAGATGGGTGGTATATTCAAAACCATGTGGGCTGGTGAGCCTCAACCCATGCCGGGCCCCATCTATTACTTTTCAAATTCCTTGAGCCTAAATTTGGTTAAAAAACCCTTGTCTTGGGATGTTGCACACAAACTACGTGAATAAAGGTTGAATAAAGCATACGTAAAATAGCCAAAGAAAGTAACGTGTTGGAGTTTTCACACCTTTAGCACCATGCCCATGCATAACACTTGTAATATACACGGTCTCTACATTTAATAGATGTATACACGGGCACACCTTTAGCCCCCATGCTCATGTACGACATTTGTAATATACACACGGGCTCTACACTTAATAGACATATAGGCACCACCACCCATATTAAGACTCACCATAGCCATCTAGGTATATTTCATGATGGAGGGACCATGGCGGGGTGTAAGTCTAGCCATCAAGAACTTCATGTGGCCTCATCTTCGACCACACCAACTCTTGTTCCACCTTGCCTCTATCCCTAGTGCTTGCTAACTCCAAATCCCTGAAGCCACATAGGCAACCTAGCTTCATTGCCTATGGGTAAAGCTGTTGAGAAATGTGGTGCCAAAGAACACAAGAAAGAGGTAGGGAGTGAGTTGAGTAAGCCAAGAAAGTGTAAAGCATAGCATGCAACCACATGAGCAAAGGGATATGTCCCACATTGATGTACAAGCCCAAGGGTGTACCTTCTCATATAAAAGGGGGTCATTTCAAGCAATGAAATCATATCACTTGCACACATCTCAAGCCTCTCTATGAGTACAAGTCTTAATCTTGTAACCTAATTGTGATTGAGTCTATTGCATACACTCATCATCATGAGTACACTTAGATTACATCCACCTTAGTTTAATGACAAAAATCATGAGTACACTTAGATTACATCCACCTTAGTTTAATGACAAAAATCATGTTTAATTAGTGTAGGTTTAGGCTTGATTAAGTAGATGTTTTACTAGTAGGAGAGCTTGATCCATGGATTCCAACATGATATTAGAGCCATCCCTCTCTCCCCATAAAGTCTCATTAGCTAATCTCTACATAATTAGTACTAATCTCATCATCAAGTTCATTAATCATCATCTTATCCTCATTACCTCCTTGTGGCCAAAAATTCATTTGCTTGATTCTCCTTGTACTCACAAACATTGGAGAAACCCTCTTAGCGACACATTATCCACTTCTAGGGGAAGTCACAGCTCCAATCATTCACAATGAATCACGCACTACAGCCCGCATTTGCCGAATTACTGGTGACTGGTTATTTAACTCAATCACCATATGTGCACCAAATTGGCCTAAGACCTTAAGTAGGCTTGTTGCTTACCCTAAAAGGTCTCTATAGCTTGAAAATTGGAGCAAATAGAGCACACGTCGTCGAGAACCAAGCAAAAAACCAATCGTTAAGAGAGGCGTAGATCCGCTCGTTTTGTGGGTTTTGAGCTAGTTTTTTCAGCATAATCCAATTGTTCTCATCAAAGGAAAGAGTGCTAAGCAAAAATTCCCTTCAATGGTTGCATCTACAAGCTCAATTCCATCCTCCACATTTTGTTAGCACTAATCACCAGCATTAGTGTTGTATTAGCAAAAATTGAGTCGTATAAAGTTCAAAATTGAAAAATAGGGTGTAAATCTATTGTGGGAATCTCTCTCTTGCATCCAACTTCATCACATCTATTTGCATTGATCAATTTGAGCAGATTTCACTACATTCATTTCATTTTTAAAACATAAGCTTGCATCTTATTACCTGCATCATCTTGTAATTAGTCATTACACGAAAAATTAGAGCTGAATCTTGTAAGAGAGTACAAACACTGCTATAGAGACTTGTCATCACAAGCTCATGGTAAGACCCTCTCATGGCATCAAACATTGGGAAGTTCATTGGCGGCAAAGGGTCACATATCCTTGGGCAAATTAAGCACCTCACAAAGCAAAACATGAATGCACAAAGCACAATCCTAAGCATGTCCAAAGAATAAGTACATGAGATGACCATAGCACATAGCATGGCATCAACACTAAAAGCATCAAAACACCAAGTATGTGGCAGTAAAAAGAGCATCGTCCACACCAAAGAAGCTGTTATAAAGAGCCAAGAGTCAAGCCAAAGAGCAAAGACCAGGAGCCAAGAAAAAGTCGGCAAGGTGAAGAAGGACACAACATTAACATGAAGAACAAAGGAAACAACAAGGGATCTTCATCAAGCAAAAGCAAGAAGATCTCAAGCCAGCAACATAACTAAGTAACATCAAGCTACCACCACTACCCTAACCATCTGTTGTAACAGAGGGGATACCATATGAGTAGACACCCATCTTATCATTTTGTTTGTTGTGTGTATCTACCCGACCACCTGAGAGTAGCCAGTTGAGCACCTAGGGGCGGTAATGACTATTATTATAACTCACATCTTACCACCTTGAGTAGCCCAGAGATATGGCACTAAGGGGAGGTGTTGAGAAATGTGGTGCCAAAGAGCACAAGGAAGAGGTAGGAAGTAAGTTGAGTAAGCCAAGAAAGTGCAAAGCATAGCATGCAGCCACATGAGCAAAGGGATATATCCCACATTGATGTACAAGCCCACGGGGGTACCTCCTCATATAAAAGGGATCCATTTCAAGAAATGAAATCATATCACTTGCATACATCTCAAGCCTCCCTATGAGTACAAGCCTTAATCTTGTAACCTAATTGTGCTTGAGTCTATTGCACACACTCATCATCTCAAACCTCTCTATGAGTACAAAACTTAATCTTGTAACCTAATTGTGTTTGAGTCTATTGCACACACTCATCATCTCATGAGTAAACTTAAACTGCATACATCTCAAGCCTCTCTATGAGTACAAGCCTTAATCTTGTAACCTAATTGTGCTTGAGTCTATTGCACACACTCATCATCTCATGAGTAAACTCATTATCTCTATTGCACACACTCATCATCTCATGAGAGTAAACTTAAATTACATCCATCTTAGTTTAATCACATTAAATTACATCCATCTTAGTTTAATCACATTAATCATGTTTAATTAGTGTAGGATTAGGCTTGATTAGGTAGATGTTTTGCTAGTAGGAGAGCTTGATCCATGGATTCCAACAAGAGCCATCTGCCATGCATTAAGAATCTAATGGTCTTGACTCCTCAAAAAAGGGATGTCGATATCAAAAAAAGGAGCAAAGAGAATCAAGAGAAAGAAGTTGAGTTAGATAAATCTTTAAGCTGGAGGAGTATACAGACACAAGGGCACACCTTCTTCCAATTGCCCATGCACGTTACTTGCATATTTCACTATGGGCATCATATTTTTTTCACATCTCACAATTCACAGCATAAAAACAAACACATACACTTGCAACTAAACTTGTCAATGCGAATCCTCTAGGTACATCTCTCGATGGGGGGACCATGGTGAGAACAAGCCTAGCCCATGATATGACCCATTGCTTAGAAACACTCAACTTTGTAGGTCCCTCCAAAGCCCTTCCATGCATACAACCTTTGCTTTGACTTTATTCCCACACACCCACATTAGCCATGGCTGACATATTCACCCACGACGATGAGGCCTAATCTTTAAGCATCACGCTCTGAGGTTAGGTCATAATATCATTTCGCATTCCAAGAAGAACCGAACCACCATCTACCCATGAAAATCATTCCATAGTATTCTTGGCACTCATTTCACCAATCACAAGGTGCGGATCGCTTCTACTAACTACCTAATTTTGAAGGGTCCATGCCTCTTCCACAACCAAAGGAGGCCTCACATGAGAACATCTCCATTGCTTATCACCGTCCATGCCATTTTGATGAGTTGCCTTCCACCAGGGCTACCTGACACTTATCACCCCAACATGCCATTTTGATGCGTTGCCTTTCACCATGTCTACTCACTTATCCACCAACATGCCTTGCATCTAGATGGATCGGTCTCGAACCACACTACTTAACCTCAGCCACCAACTTTAGGGCGTATCATGGACCATCCACACCTTTTTACCTCAGCAAACAACTTCACCACCACTAACTTGGGTGACCCAACTTGGGTAATGCGAGGACATGGTCACACCATTATGAAGGGGCCCACCTTGTAGGTTAACATGGTCTCACCCGTCTGACCTATTGTAAAGTGCTATGCCGTCTTACCTACTCAAACGAGCACTAATCTTTTGTAAGATGACACTAGAACATATAAAGTGGCCTTACCTTGAGCTTATTGTTAAATAGATTTATCATCTTAGTTGCTTGAATGGGCACTTATCTTTTGTAAGATGACACTAGAACATGTAAAGTGGCCTTACCTTGAGCTTATTATCAAATAGGTAAAGTCTAAGGAGTCAATGTACCTACTTGCTTAAGGCTAGTAATAGAGGTCAGACCATTTTTAAGGCTAGTAATAGAGGTCAGACCATTTTTAAGTTTGGCTGACCTAGTGTGAAACTAGTCACTTGTATATAAGTCATTTTTGACACTAAACAAAGGTTAATAATTCCCTTGAAATAGAAAATACTTGTGAGCTCCTCTTCTTCTCTATTCTTGCTTGCATGTATGCTATTGTATACTAGATAGGTTTGTTTGTTGGCTTCCCTCTTGCATTAGCTTCTTCTTCTCCCCCCCTCCCCCCCGCCTTTTATGAGAAAGAACCATCTTGTGAAGACGAATCTCTATTTGCCTCCATCTAGCAAAGAGAGCTCTTCCTTTCACCCCATTGGCAAGAAGTAGTCCGGTGTGACAACAGAGTGGGGATGTGACGGGACGAGCTAGCGCACCCACATCAATAAGTTGCGATTGTGGCTCTAAGGTAAGGCCCAATGTCACATGATTTGGCAAGGTTAAGCTAAGCTCTTGACTTGAACAATTATCTTTAATTAGCAGGATAAAATTTGGTGTAATAATGGATTTTTGGCTTGAAAATATCTTCCAAGACATGGGTTAGTGAAAATTGTACACAATGTGAAACGACCTTCACTGCTTAGGACAAAAGTTGGCATACCAACCATGTGAGTGAGTATGCTCATAATGGTTTCAATCTTGGCTCAAGACGGTTTATGATCTTGGATCCTGGTCGATTCAAGTTTGGCTCATGTTGTGAGTAAACATGTGCACTCACATTTGCTCCCTAAGAGCTTAATTTATGTGCTTACACTTGATTCTTTCAATTTTAAAATATTTTTTGGACTATTTAAAGAGTGTTTAAGAGTTTAGTCCTAAACCTACTAAAGGGATTTGTGCAAGGAAATAAATGCTTAATGGTTATTTCTGGATGTTTTTTTAAATGATTTTTGTCTTCCTAATATGCACTACAATGCATGAACAAAAAACCACAGCTTTCAACACTTCAATCCATGAGTTTGGAGCTTCTAACTAGGGTCTTTAAAGTCCCTATCGTTCCTAATCACCTAGATCAAGAAATTCCTCAACTTAATGTAATGAATTCTAAGCATTTTGACAAAGGAAACCAAGGAAATGACTAAGAAATCTAAGGTTTTCATCCTTCTAGAGCTTGTAAACTAAATTAATATAAATCTTAATACGAAAACAAGATTGAAAAACAATTTAAAAAAACACACCTGAGTCTCCAATATCGTATGCCTTTTGGAGTGTGATGCCAATTAATCCCACGAGTAGTGAGGATTGCAAGGGATGGCATCATCCATTGTAATCCCCATGTGGGATGCTATCCCACATGCAAAGATAGTGTGGAAGATAAAAGGATATATACAACCTCCGTAGGCAAACAAGGATGTGTGTGTGTCTCTAGGGGTGCTAGAGCAACTTTAGAAAGCATATTGGTGGACACATATTTTGGCCAGGCGTTGATCTTGATCTTGATGTGAGAACCATGACACATCATGGATGACGTGGTAATTCTTGGTTTCCAAGATGGTATCATAGTCCCAGTTCATGGTCTTAGGCCACTTCTCTCCATGCTCGACTGGATTGGAAGGGGGTGTTGGAGGTGTAAATCTCACATGGGTAGTGGGGATTGCAAGATGGGAAAAGGGGTACCAAGTAATCCCACATGTAAAGACAATGTGGAAGATGAAAGGGTATATATAGTCCAAAGGGATACCTTCTATCTTTAGCTCCCCCAAGCTTGTCTTTTGTGGAAAGATTAGAGGGTTGGTTAGGTAGAGTTGGGAGGACATGCCTTAGCATGCCAAAATCTCACCACCACCTATATTAAGCCTCACCATAGCCATCTAGGACCATTTCACGATGGGGGGACCATCACTTGGAAACCCTTAATTTTGCAAGTCCCTCCCCAAAGCACTTCCATGCATACAACCTTTGCTTAGACTTCATTCCCACACACCCACATTAGCCATGGTCGACGTATTCACCATGATGAGGCCTAATATTTAAGCATCGTGCTATGAGAATAGGGCATAATATCATATTGTGTGCCAAGAAGAAGCGGACTACCATCTACTCGTGCAAATCATTCCATGGTGGTCTTGGCACTCATTTTACCAATCATAGGGTGTGGACCACTTCTACCAACTATCTGATTTTGAAGGGTCCATACCTCTTCCACAATCAAAGGAGGCCTCATGAGAACATCTCCATCACACTTATTATCACCTTCCATGCTGTTTTGATGAGTTACCTTCCACCACGACTACCCAACACTTATCACCAACATGCCTTGCATCATCTCGCGTGGATCGGTACTGAACCATACTACTTAACCTCAGTTGCCCACTTTTAGGGTGTACCATGTACCATCCACACCTTTTTACCTTAGTAATAGCTTCACCACCGACGTGGATGACACGAGGGTGCACTCACACAATTAGGAAGGGGGCTATGTTAACCACCTCGTAGGTTAACATGGTCTCACCTGTCCAACCTACCATAAGGTGATGCGAGGACATGCTCACACCATTAGGAAGGGGGCTATGTTAACCACCTCATAGGTTAACATGGTCTCACCTGTCTAACCTACCATAAGGTGCTTTGCCATCTTACCTACTCAAACGGGCACTTACCTTTAATATGATAATACTAGAACATATAAAGTGGCCTTACCTTGAGCTTATTGTCAAATAGGTAAAGTCCATGTACCTACCTGCTTAAGACTCGTAATAGAGGTCATAGAATTTTTAAGTTTGGCCAACGTGGTGTGAAAACTAGTCACTTATATATGTCATTTTGACACTAAGCAAAGGTTAATCATTCCCTTGCAATAGAATACTTGTGAGCTCCCATTCTTCTCTATTCTTGCTTGCATGTAGGTTTCCCTCTTGCATTAGCTTCTTCTTCTTCCCTCGCCTTTTGTGAGAAAGAACCATCTTGTGAAGATGAATCTTTATTTGCCTCCATCTAGGCATAGAGAGCTCTTCTTTTCATCCCATTGGCAAGAAATAGTCCGGTGTGACAACGGAGTGAGGATGCAACGGATGAGCTAGCACACCCACATCAGGAAGTTGCAATTGCGGCTCTAAGGCAGGCCTAATGCCACATGATACAGTAAGGTTAAGGTAAGCTCTTGACTTGAACTATTGGCTTTAATTAGCAGGATAAAGAGAAATGAGAACCATGATGGAATTTTGGCTTGAAAATAGTGAAAATTGTACACAATGTGAAATGACCTTCACTACCTAGTTCAAAAGTGGGCGCACCATGTGAGGGAGTATGCTCATATTGGTTTCAATCTTGGCTCATAATGGTTTATAATCTTTGGATCACGATGGGTTCAAGTTTGGCTCATGACGTGAGAAAACATGTGCACTCACATTTGCTTCTCAAGAGCTTAATCTATGTGCTTGCTTTTTTATTTTTTAAATATTTTTTTGGACTATTTAGGGAGTGTTTAAGAGTTTAGTCCTAAACCTAGTGAAGGGATTTGTGCAAGAAAATAAATGCTTAATGGTTATTTTTTTGGATGATTTTTTAATGCCTTTTGCCTTCCTAATGTGCAATGCAAGAATTGACGACCACAGCTTTCAACACTTCAATCCACAACTTTGGAGCTTCTAACTAGGGTCTTAAAGTCCCTATTGCTCCTAATCACCTAGATCAAGCAATTCCTCAACTTAATGTCATGAAATCCAAGCCCTTCAACCAACTTAGGAAACCAAGGAAATGGTTAAGAAAGCTAAGGTTTTCATCCTTCCAAAACTTGCAAACTAAACTAATCTAAATCTTAGTGTAAAGACATTTTAAAAAACACATATAAGTTCCAATATCGTATGCTTTTTGGAGTGTGATCACAATGGGTTCAAGTTTGGCTCATGATGTGAGAAAACATGTGCACTCGCATTTGCTTCTTAAGAGCTTAATCTATGTACTTGCTTAAAAATAAAAATAAAAAATTTGGACTATTTAGGGAGTGTTTAAGGGTTTAGTTCTAAACCTAGTGAAGGGATTTGTGCAAGGAAATAAATGCTTAATGGCTATTTTTTGGATGGTTTTTTAATGCCTTTTGCCAAGCAATTCCTCAACTTAATATCATGAAATCCAAGCATATCAACTAAGGAAACCAAGGAAATGGCTAAGAAAGCTAAGGTTTTCATCCTTTGCAAAACTTGAAAACTAAATTAATCTAAATCTTAGTGGAAAAACATTTTAAAAACACATCTGAGTTCCAATACCGTATGCCTTTTGGAGCGTGATGCCAATTAATCCCACATGGGTAGTGGGGACTGCAAGGGATGCCAAGTAATCCCACATGAAAACATAGTGTGGAAGATGAAAGGATATATACAATCCAAAGAGACCACTCCTATCTTCAACTCCTCCGAGCTAGTCTTTTTGTGGAAGATTGAAGGGTTGGTTAGGTAGAGTGGGGACCTACCTAAGCATGCCATGATGTGTTTGTCTCTAGGGGTGTTAGCGGCTCTAGAAAGCATGTTGGGCACATATGTTGGCTAGGTGTTAATCTTGATCTTGATGTGAGAACCATGACACATCATGGACGACGTGGCAATTCTTGGTTTCCAAGATGGTATCATAGCCCCAGTTCAATGTCTCGGGCCACTTCTCTTTGTGCTCGATTGGGTTGGAAGGGGGTGTTGGAGGTGTAAATCTAACATAGGTAGTAGGGATTTCAAGATGGGAAAAGGGAAACCAAGTAATCCCACATGCAAAGACAATGTGGAAAATGAAAGGGTATATATAGTCCAAAGGGATATCTTCTATCTTAAGCTCCCCCAAGCTTGGAAAGACAAGAGGGCTCGTTAGGTAGAGTGGGGAGGAAATCCCTGAGCATGCCAAAATCTCTCTAGGTCCATGCGGATGTGTATTAGAGGAGCAAACAAGAAATAGAAGCTAATCCATGTGCCCTGTTGCCACATTGATTTACATTAAATGCATGCAATGACACATACACATGCAACACATGTATGGATAAAACAAAAACTTACTTACAAAAAAAATACACACATCGAGCAAAGCCAGAGACCAAACAAGGAGAGAGCTCTGCTCTGCGTATCTTTTGATTAACCTCTGCTAATCCTCGATGTATCCTCAACCATCAGTCACTTCGAGCGCTCCGTCAGGGCCAGGGCAGTCTGCATGGCCGCCGCGTCAGGCTTTCCTCAGCCTAACGCGTGGCAGTTGCATGCACCCTCGTTACTCCAGTTCAATGCGCCGTCTCGTCCGGTCGACCACATCGGTGCTGCTCCTTCTCCTTCGTGCTTCCCGTCTCCTCCTCAGGCAGTTCACGAAGCCTTCCATGGCCTGCCCATGGAAGCTGCTCTCAAGTCACATGGTGCTGTCTCCGGCCTAGCCCTGAATCTCCCTCCTTCGCTGGCAGATGCCCACGGTCCTTCATCCTCTGATCGTCTCTGTTAGCGGGGGCATTGATGCTGCTGGAGTAGGCACAGGGGACGCACATATTGGAGGTAAGCCCTCAGTCACTCTTCCTTCTTCTCAAATTCGAAGAATACAGCATGATCTGGAGAATAGAGCTCTTATCGGATTGCTGGCGGGTCCTAGACCCCCAGCAGAGTCTATCAGAAGCTGGATTCGACTCCAGTGGGGTGCGATTGGTGCTGAAGTGGAGACCATCCAGGCCCTTCCTAAAAACCACTATCTGTTTGTTTTCAGCTCCCGCAAATAGCGTTTGATATCCTCAGCAGAGGTCAGTGGCTCATCTGTAATTCCCCCCTCAGCCTTTTTCGCTGGAACAAAGATTTCAATCGTGAAGCCTCTGCCTTGGTTAACTACCCTGTCTAGGTAGAGTTTCCTAATCTGCCCCTCCACTACCATAATCACCTAGGAGTCATTGGTTCTAACCTGGGGAAAGTTCTGGGAGGAAAACCCCGCTCGGATTATGTGCCTTCATGGCACCCTCAAGTTCTCATAGAAATGGACATTTCATTGGATCTCCCCTCAGCTATTGATATCTTCACCGCCGACGATGGTGAACACTTTGAGCAAGCCATAGTGTACAAGTACCTCCCATCCGCCTGTTTTCACTATGGTGCCAATGGGCACTTCGTCAGAAACTGTCCTCGACTTACCTCGGTCAACGCCCCTTCCCCAGCTTCTCCAGATGCCACCCCTCTTCAGCAAGCCCCTAAAGCAGCTAGAGTCACCCCCCCTAAGAGGGCGACCAAAGATACCTGGCAGGATGCTTCTAAGACCAAGGCTAAATCTGTTAACAAGTTTGCCCTCCTAGCTTCCTTGCCAGAGTGGGTTGACTCTGAGGTTGAAGAGTCTCTTCTCTCGGGATCTGATGAAGAAGCAGAGGTGGGTAAATCGCTGGAAGATCAGGTTAACGAAAATGATCAATCTGCAATGTGAGAACTGAATGTTAATGTTCTGGCGGGAGACACCTCTGCTTATAAAGGCAAGGAAGTACAGGTGGAGGGGGATGGGCTTTCCACTCCTATGGAGATCCACAAAGACCACAAAAGACCTATGCAAGCTGCTTCACAAGCATCGCCCATCAGAGTTCAGTCCAAGAAATCCAATAAGAAGTCCCATAAATGAGGATTGTTTCTTGGAACATCAAGGGGCTGTCAGACCCCATCAAGGCCAGGAAGCTGAAACAGTGGTTCCGCACTAACAATTCGGAGATAATAGCTCTTCAGGAGGTCAAAACAAATGGCAACGATCTTTTTAGCCATCTTAAGGAGGTCTCTGAGGATCATAGATGGTTCTCTTCGTCTCATTCTAGAGGCTCTGGAGGTGCTGTCCTGGGAGTGCCTGTTAAATGGGATGTCTCCCCTAACTCGGTTGTTGGGGGCTTCAACTGGATTTCAGCCAAGGTAGATAAACCAGTCAAGATGCAGATTTGCTCCGTCTATGCAGGGGGTGTTGCTGCTGACAGAGCCAACCTGTGGAGTGAGCTCAAGGAGATGGATGGCCCAGTAGTCATTGTAGGAGATTTCAACATGGTGGAGTCCTTAGCGGATAGATACAAAGGCCTGGGCCAGGTAATCAAAGGATTAGAGAAAGAGAGTTGGGTCCAAGTCAAAGAGCTCTTTTCTTTGTGGGATGTAGGAGAAGAAGCTGAGTTCACTTGGCAGAACTACTCCTCTGGCGATAACGCCAAGAAGGCTAGATTAGACAGATGTTACATTTCTTCGGAATTAGCCAATATCTATTCCAGGGTCAAGTCAAAACCTAAATACTCCTCTTGCTTGTCGGATCATTATCCTCTGGTAGTCACCTTGGATGACAAAGCCACCAAAGTTAGAAACTCTTGGTTTCACACTGACGCTTCCCTCTTTCAGCTTAAGGTGGTGCAAAAAGAACTCAAGAAGATCTGGGTGAATGCATTCAGTAAAGCGCACTCCCCTGCCGCGGCCTGGTCTCAAGCTCTGAGGGAGTCCCAAAAAGCTCTCACTGGTTTTAGGAAAGAGGTTACTATCATAAGAAGGAAAAGGAGAGAAGCTATCTTATGGAACTTGAAGCCAAGAACAATGCTGTAGCTAAGGACCAAGAAGAGATCACCAAGCTAAGGGCCCATATTAGATCTGAGGAGGAGCTGGCCTTCAAGCATGCTACGGTTTTCTTCAGAGAGTGGTGGGCTGGCATGATCGATTGCCCGTCTAAAGAAATGTTCAAGATCCTGAGAAAGAAACAAGTGAGGGATCTTGTACCTTTGCTGACCACCAATGATGGCACGGCCAGGACTGAGGAGGAGAACTGTGTGCTGGTCCACAATCACTTTCAAAAGCTCTTTAGTACACCTGAACAGTTTAGTGAGCTGAAGGCTAAGGCCCGCGATTCAGTCTGGGAGGCTAGATATAATGTCATCTCTGCAGAGCTGGCAAGTCAACTTGATGTACCTATTTCAATCTCAGAAATTAAGATGGCCATAGAGAGTTTGAAACCAAACAAAACTCCCGGATTGGATGGAATGCCGGGTGAGTTTTTCCTTGCCTTTAAAGATTGGATTGCCCCTTTCATATAGAGGGTTTGGGAAGAATCGGTGAAGTACTCTGCTTTGCCCACTATTATCAATACGGGAGTGATAAAACTTATCCACAAACGAGGGCCTAAGGATCTCCTAGAGAACTGGAGGCCTCTGACTATGCTGAATTCTGTATACAAAGTGCTCGCCAAAGTAATAGCCTGCAGGATCACTCCCAGCTTAATGAGACACATCTCAGCAGAGCAGAAAGGATTCATTCATGGAAGAAGACTCATTGAAGCTGTAATTACAATTTGGGAAGGAGTAGAGTATGCTTAGGAGAAAGGGATTGACTTTATTTTTGCCAAAGTTGATTTTGACAAAGCCTATGATGACAGGCTGGAGTGGAGTTTTGTATTACTCAGTTTGGAGAAGATGGGGTTTGGCCCGAGCTTGATCCAGTTTGTTAAAACCCTCTTCGACAATGCTTCAGCTAGAGTGGCGCTAAATAACTCAATGTCAGATGTTTTTCCCCTGGCCAGGTCGGTCAGACAGGGTTGTCCTCTTGCTCCTCTGTTGTTTGTGTTATCTGTGGATAGTTTGAATTGTATGGTGCAAAGATCCCAGAGTTTGGGGCTAATTAAAGGTATTCCCTTACCTAGCTCAAATGGTGTTCAGATTCTGTCTCAGTTTGCGGACGACACCAATGCTTTGCTCATCAATGATCAGAATTCTCTCCTGACCTTCTGGAAGGTGCTGGACACCTTTTGTTTAGCATCTGGCTCTAGGGTCAATCACACAAAAACGGGAGTGTTCTCTGTTGAAGGAAATCTCCCCATTTGGCTGGTTCAGCAGGGATGTCAGAGTATTCGGGCTTTAGCATCTGGCTCTAGGGTCAATCACACAAAAACGGGAGTGTTCTCTGTTGAAGGAAATCTCCCCATTTGGCTGGTTCAGCAGGGATGTCAGAGTATTCGGGCTAGTGAAATATTTCGGTTGCTAGGCATTCCGATGGGTTTCGGAGTTACCTTGAAGCAAAGGTGGGAATGGGTAGTTGATAAATTCAGGGGCAAGCTGAATAGATGGATGGGTATGCAGCTATCGTTAGCGGGCAGAGTGCTAGTAATCAATCATTTTTTAGCTGCTTACGTCCTTTTCTTCCTTACCTGTTGGAGACCCCCAGACACTCATCTAAAGGAAATTGAAAAATTATGTAGGAACTTCCTTTGGTCAGGAGACCCTTTCAGGAGAGGAGCTGCCAAAGTTAGATGGGAATTCTGCTGCCTTCCCAGGGACAAAGGGGGATTGGGGGTAGTAGATATTCTCGCTTGGGCTGACCGTCTTGCTGTTAAAACCATTATTAGAGCTATCTCTCACCCTGAGGAATGCTCTTCCCTTCTGCTATTCAGAAACTTTGACCAATTCTCCTTTGAAAACTTCTCAGGTTGGAAGGATCTGCCTTGGATTACTATTTTGCTAGGACATGAAATTATCAAACCTAAAGGGTCTGAGCTTCTTTGCTCTTTATGGAAAGCCTGGAACAAATATCGTGACAAGGTAGGGGTTGTGTGGGAAAGCAGACACAGCTACTCTATCAGAGCTTCGGACTCTCTGTGGTTTCCTCTTAGTCCAGTTCCTCCGATGCCCAGCATTTCAATGCATACTGCTCTACGTATTCACAAGAAGGGCATCAGAGTATGGGCAGATGTGTGGCAATCTCCCTCCCATAGGTGGATGACCAATGATGAACTGCTGTTAAAATTCTCGCTCCTTCCTTGGGAAGTGAAGCTGGTGCGGGATCGTATCAACATCTTTCCTGAAAATGAGGCATGGCAGATATCAGTCTCCGAGCCCGTTTCCCTCAAAGGTTTATGCTGGAGAGGAGGCACAGCTTTCGTTCACCCCCCTCGTGTGCAAGCAGTACCGTCTACCCCTGTACATGTGGCTCTCAACAAGAGATGGTCAGTCCTTTATGACAGACGCCAATGGAACTTCAAATTCCGCTCAATTTGGTCTAAAGAGATTCAGCCTAAGAAATCTGTGTTATTGTGGTTGATTATGCATAAAGCCATTTGGACAAGTGACAAGTGTAGGAAATGTGGGCTCTCAGATGGGGTATGTGCTAGATGTAAACTTAGCATTGAAGATATTGGGCATTTGTTCAGAAATTGTCAGAGATCTGTTGACATACTGTCACCGGTTTGGTTTGCTCTGGGCTGCCTGCCCTCTACTAAACAACTACTTCTAGGGGATACGGTTGGGGTACTCTCACGGTGTTGGGCCAGAGTCAGAGCTGAATTCCTTTGGTTGATTTGGAAAGATAGATGTGCGACTGCTTTTGAGGCTGCTTACCAGGTTCCAAATCTGAGAACTCTATTTGCTGATTTTCATGTGCAGATTTATGACTTCCACTTGGTACAGATGAGACTGTATTCCACGCAAGATGCAGTACTTCGAGAACCTCCATTTCATCCAAGCAATCGGGTCCAGGCACAGCAGCTTGCGCTCCAAATGAAGACGGAGGAGGCCATCCGTTTTGTATCTCTTCTGCAATCCAGAATTGAAGCTATACGATAAGGAATTTTGAGAGTTGTAATTGTTATGATTGTGGTGCTGTTTCCCAGCCAGACTTTGTAATTTTTGTCTTTCTTAATTAAATCTTGCGCTTGTTGGTTTTAAAAAAAAAACACATGTATGGATGTACACACATATACATATGTAACTTTATGTATACAAGCTACATATACATATGTAACTATACTATGGAATATCAAAGTTCAGCTTCACACATGAATTATGGCCGTGAAAGCTTTGGCAGCAGCCAGACTTCCATTCTCATCTCCTTATTCTTTTTGTTCGATCTCCCGCGCACCCTTCCTCCGCGCCTTCCATCGCCCCATCATCCTCGGAGCTTCTTCCTCTTCAGCTTCAATGGCGTCTTCTGCAGCAGCAGCATCTTCTCCGGTTAGCCAGAAGAAGGTTAGCAAAAGATTTACCTTTGCTTTGAATTAGTCTTTTCTGTGACATTTCTAACCACTTTATTATGTTTTAATATTTTGACTTATGCGTAAATTTGCGCTAGGATGCAGCTAATTTTAATGTATATTTGCAATTATATTTTCTGTGACGTTTCAATGCTTGAATTCAATGTATGACTCATATACTGCAGAAAAACAAACATCTAGTATACTATGTGAACATTAAATTGTAAAAACTGTTATCGTAATTTTTAACATTAATCACCCCAACCAATTTATATAGGAGCCTTGTGTTTCTTGCTCGCACTAAGCACAGTGAGGTGCACTATCATTATGTTGTCAGGGAGAGACTTGTTTGCAAGAGAGATCAACCATGTGTCTACACATGACAACATGAGAAATTTATTTACGAAGGCTTTTCCTTGTGAAAAGTTGTTTTCGCAAAACTTTGAGCTTATTGCCTTTTTGGCGATTGATCAGCCATATCCTTGTACATGTTCACATCATCACTTAGGGGGGATTTGTAGCTATCTATCATTATGGTATTGATGTAGTTTGAATACCTAAGAGCAGGCCACTTTTTCCCTCACTAGGTGGTTTTTCCCCCTAGCATGGGAACAACTCGTATTTGGGCGTATTTTATCCCTTGTGCTTGGCACCACTCATTATCTTCTTCACGCTTCTTTGTGTAACTGCAGGACTTTGTGTGTGCATGCATGCTGTAGCTTATCCTAAGGCAAACCTAACCTGTATATATTACACACACACATGTTTGTATGTATGCATGCTTTTGTGCGTGCGTGTGTAGGGTGGTAGGCTGTCAAACAAAGACAGGCCATCATCCATCTGCATCAGATTGATGATGGCCAGTTGGTTTTCTTTTTTCATTGTTTTTAACTTGTGTGTGTGTTCTTCAAGAAAAAGTGTGTAGGGAGGTAGGCAGGTGTGTTTAGGGAGGTAGGTTTAGCGGTGTTCATGAGGTCCAATGGACATTTTGTCTTAACTCCTCTCCCCTCTTTCTTTTCTCCTCTCGTTGAATGTTATGTTTGAATGTACTTATTGTTCAACCAATGGTGGTTAGATCCGTGCCCTCTTTACCATTCGATTTAGTTGACTTATGGAAGTACAAATCATTTTCAATGCATGCGCAGTGGCAATAGATTCTATTCTACCGTCCTTTCAGTAGGTGCGTTCTAATTACACAGTTATTTTTCCACCATTGGTTTTTGCAGGTACTTGTGCCGGTCGGTTTTGGCACTGAGGAAATTGAAGCAGTCGTGATTGTGGACATTTTGAGGAGAGCTGGAGCTGATGTTCTGGTAGCATCTGTAGAGCAAGACCTTCAAATTGAGGCTTCGAGGCGTGTGAAGCTGGTGGCAGACGACAAGATAGAGTCTTGTGATGGCAAAACATTCGATCTGATAGCATTGCCAGTACGCTTGCGAACCTCTTTTAGTGGACTTTGTGGCTTTGATGAGGGATGATTTTTAAAGAAACTTCGGTTGCCTTACTCAGGGAGGTATGCCGGGCTCATCACGGTTGCGAGACTGTGTCCAATTGAAAAAATTGACCATTGCTCAAGCCGACCAAGGAAGGCTCGTGGGTGCCATTTGTGCCGCTCCGGCGGTGGTGTTGCAAGAATGGGGCCTTTTGGAAGGACGCAAGGTGTGAATCATAAACCGACTATGTGGGCTTTTTCTTAAGCTGGTCCTTCCTTTACTTCTCACCCGCACACTATGGGTTTCCTGACATTTTCATTTTTCAAATAGGTGTTTTCCTCTCTGTTTTCTCTTTTTGCAAATTGTAGGGTGTAGAGCTATGTGTTTTGTGTTTGCATCATCTCACCTATCCTGTTCCGTCTTTGTGCCTCTTTATATTTGCAGGCAACTTGCCACCCCTTTTTTATCGACAAATTGAACTCCTCTTTAACAGTGGGCTCAAGGGTTCAGAAGGATGGCCATATAACCACCAGTCGGGGGCCGGGCACGGCTATGGACTTTGCCCTAGCATTAGTAGAACAACTATATGGGAAAGAGAAGTATGATGAAGTTTTTAATCCCTTGGTAATGTTCTTGCAGTCATGCAGTTTTTGACAACTATGGAGACTTTGTCCTTCTTTTTGACGAGTTTGTTTCTTCTAGGATCTTAGTAATGGCTTTGTGTAGATGTGCATGGGTTTATTGATACCAAGTAGGGGGCTTCTTACAGGTGCTTAGATCAAAAACTGGGAGCGAACTGTCAAAGGAGAATTTCAACCCCCAAGACTGGAAAGCAAGTGGAGCTCCTCGTGTACTGCTCTTTGAACTCCCATGCTTTTTAAAAGTTTCTTTTTGATATGCTTTATAAAGGCTAGAAGATGGCAGAGACTACCTGTAAAATCCTCTTTTAACCTCTGCTAAGACCTACAGTAAGCCTTTCCTGGTCAGGCCTCAGGGGGCCTTTGAAGGCCATCGTACATCTTCTGTGGGAGTTGACAATATCTGACAATGTCCATTACAAGTGTTGTAGGTAGGTACATCATCAGGCCTAACACGCACCTGGTGATACTTGAAGTCACTTTCTAATCCTTTGATTCATCACTCTTTCTAGCTTACCGAACATATAAGAGGAGATTTTTGTACATCTTTGAGCTTATATAGTTTCCTAGAGCTGCTCAAGGTCCTGTCAAGGTGTATTGCAGAGGTAACCTTGACTTCCACCTTGATTGTTTATCGATGTACATCCTTGTGATCAACTGAAGGCACCTCATTTCAGATCACAAGATTCACAACTACTCAATTTCTCATGAGATTCTTAGGTGACTGGCTTGATCTATTTATCCGTATGTTCGACTGATTATGGGTGGTACGATGATTTAAATGGTTCAGTCCAATACAAAGTAGAGAATATTCTCGGTGGAGACTAAGGTAAAGGCTTAAAAAATAACACCAGCATAGTTGAAAATACATAAGAAGCATCAATAAATATAGAGGAGATTTCTCTAAAAATCTCTCTCTCTCTCTCTCTCTCCTCCCATGGGTATTGCCATTGGCCAGCTGAGAGTATCATAACACTGTCTACGTGTTGAGTCTGGCAGAGCAGAGGGCATCCCCGGAGAGGGACAGATATGTAGGGTATGCACAACCAGGGAAGTAGAGACAGAGGAGTACTTTTTATGTAGATGCCCACCCTATTTTGAGATTCATGGGAGATCTGCTGTCTTTTTTGAGATGGATTCGGTCCTTTCTCACGGATTAAGCAGTATGCAGATCAACGACGCTTAGATGTGTATCCACTAGAGCTGCGTCCTCATATCAAGAAGCCCTTCTCAGATGCCACTAGGGGGTCGCAGCCACTGGGATGCTTCTCAGACCTCCATTTGTAGCCCGGGTAGGGGATTTAAGGAATTTAACTCCGCTATTAAACAAGGAATTAAGTGGAAATGACAAATTTATAAACCATTCATTCACTCATAGATCAAGAAAGAAACAACATAATGAGATATAGACACCACACTGGACTGGAATGGCCAGCCCCCTTAAGTAATGATTACTCAGGAGTTTCTAGTACAAGCACTGGGGTGTCCCAAAGGATCACCAAGTTTTCACATGAACTTGAAAATAGCAAACATAAAACAGTGGCCCGGGAAGAATGTAGGCATACGCTCACTTATGGTAGTGCTATGTGTGAACAGGGCTTAACCAAGGGCACTTTTTCCCATGTGGTTTTTCCCCTTGGATATCAAGTGTGAAAGGACACTCTTAACATATAATATTTTGTACTTCTATATTATATGGTGTGGCACACATGCAAGGGTTGACTTGCATTTTGTGGATACCACACTTTTGGCTCTCTCTCTCTCTCTCTCTCTCTCTCTCTCTCTCTCTCTCTCTCTCTTTTCTGTGTGTGAGCTTCTCCATCCTGCACCTAACCCTAATGTGCAGGTTTGTGTGTGTGAATGTGTGAGTCCAACACCAACAATTGGTATCAGAGCTGGGAGCTGGCCCTGGAATTCTCCCCGTGGAGATTCTGCAGCAAACCCGGCGAAATTCCGTGGTGGAAAACTAACCTTTGGGGCGTTTCCTGGTTTTCACCGCGCGTCCCGCCGCCGCCGCTCAGCCCCGCTGGCTTCCGGTGCTGCGCTCGCCGCCACCACCCAGCCGCGCCGGCGCTTCTACTGCGCAGCGAGCCACCAACGCCCAGCCACGCCGGCGCTCATAGTGCGTAGAGACCCGCCTCCGCCCAGCCCGGCCGGCTGCGATAGCGGGCAGCCCTCCGCCGACGCCGGGTCCGTGGCGCCGCCCCGCCTCCGCCTGTCGTGTCAGCTCTGTGTGCCGCCGTCGACCCTGCGCGCCAGCTCCTCATCGACCTGCAGCTCCGGCGGCTCCCTCGCTCCATCTTCACCCTCTGCACGCCTTCGCCTCGCTGCTGTCCGGTCAACATTTGCGCCTGTATGCTCCCCGCCTACCACCTGCTTCACACGTGGTGCCCTTGCCTAAAGGTATTCTCTGTACACATTTTTGTTCAAACACAAATACAATTTTTGCAGCCATTTCAGGGCAGGTTAGATTCAAACAAAATTCTGGGGAATTGCCAGAAGTTGCCCTCTACCAGAAAAATTGCAGGTGGTGCCATTCAATTTGTTTGGTTTGGAATTTGGGGGTTTTCAAAATTGAGGTCAAAATCAGCAAATTGAACCTCTTTCAGTTGCAGAAATTTGGGGCTTTTGTGAAAATTGGCCAATTAAATGCACATTGAAGCGATTGGAGTGCAAAAAAATTGGGGATTTTCAGATTGGAGCATGTAATTGGGCATTACAGTTGTGATTTGTCACGTATGTATACACATTGTGTGTAATTGGGGATTTTCAGATTGGAGCATGTAATTGGGCATTACAGCTGTGATTTGTCACGTATGTATACACATTGTGTGTAATTGGACAATTTGGTGCAGGTTTACACTTGCTTTGGTTTGCAGGCATACATTTGCACAAGACATTTGGTTGCCTGGCAGTGCACATAGGTGCTTGGTTTGCTTGCAGGTATATTTTGTTGACATGGCACATAATGCTACAGATGTATTTGGTGTGCTCACCCAGGAGGACAAGTTGGATGGATCTAACTACTCCCTTTGGAGTTTCATGATCCGTAATTTGCTGGTAGCCAAAGGGCTTTGGGGCATCGTGTGTGGTGATGACACACGCCCACTTACCATACAGCCAGCCACGCCTCAAAGGGGAGGTGCTCAAAGAGCTCCTGATGTAGAACCTGCTCCCACACAAGAGCACAAGAGATGGGACTCTAGAGATGCACAGGCCATGTCATTGATAGCCCTTTCAGTGAAAAGGACTATTATTCCGCACATTCGTTCTTGCAAGACATCGAAGCTTGCATGGGACACATTGGAAGCAATGTATCAGGTACGCAACGAGACAAGAGTTGCCTACTTGAAGAGGCAATTCGTTCTTGCAAGACATCAAAGCTTGCATGGGACACCTTGAAAGCAATGTATCAGGTACGCAACGAGGCAAGAGTTGCCTACTTGAAGAGGCAATTGGATCTTCTTTCTATGGATGAGGGTGACTCCATGGCAGATCATCTCACCAAAGTGAAAGATTTGCAGGAACAATTGCTCAACATTGATGAGGTTATCCCAGACAAACAGATGGTCACCAACACTCTTCATTCTTTACCACCTTCCTACTTGGGCTTTCACACCTCTCTCAACCTCTCAATGAGAGGAGGTGGTGATCCCGTCACTTTTGAAGAGCTGGTGGGTTTACTCTTGCAGGAAGAGCAAACAAGAGCAAACTTATCGAGCAACCGTGGTGGAGACGAGGCATTTACAGCCAAGGATAAGGGTAAAGCAAAGAGCTTTAAGCATGGGGGACAACAGTCTAGCAAGGCTGGTCATGGACAGCCCTCTTCTGGTGGTGAAAAGTCTGACAAAGGGGATGCAAACAAGCCCAAAAAGAAGGGCAAATGTCACTACTGCCATAAGCCTGGACACTACATCGGTGAATGTAGGAAGCGGATTGCAAAAGAGAAAAGGAAAGAAGCAGGCAATGCAGTAGCAGACTCTTCTGATGACAAAGCACAGCAATCAGCTAATGTAATCCAGGAAGAGTACACTTTTTTGGTCACATGCACTAGTGGCACACCAAGTGCTTCAGACACTGATATGTCTTGCATTGCATCTGACAGACAGAATGCATCATGGTATTTTGATAGTGGTGCTTCGAGCCACATCACTTCATGCAAAGATGTATTTCAGCACTTGGTCTATGCTTCAAATGGCCGCATTGTATCATGTGCAGATCATACCATATATCCAGTAAAGGGAATTGGCAATGTCATACTTATTGCAGCCAATGGTGCCAATATATGTATGAAAAATGTATTGTATGTTCCAGGGATAAAGAAAAATCTGCTCTCCGTCTCAGCCATAAACGACCAAGGTTTAAAGGTTGAATTTGAAGATGGGAAGTGTTTGGTAAAAGACCCATCAAAGGGTTATGAAATAGTCACTTCTGGGACACGATACAAAGGCTTGTATAAGCTGGACAGCTATGACAAGCGTACTTATGATGCAAATACAGTGGCTGCCCACACTCCTGCTATGCATGATGCAGAGCTATGGCATGCTTGTTTTGGGCATGTAAATTTTCAGAGTTTGATGCTTTTGCAGAAGCATCATATGGTTGATAATATGCCGCCTCTTGAGTCTCCACCAAGACATGTATGTGAGGGGTATATTTTGGGAAAGATGCAACGAAAACCATTCCCCAAAGATGGAGCTGCTAGAGCTGAAAGTAAATTACAGCTTATACATAGTGATGTATGTGGTCCAATGTGGACACCATCCATAGGGGGGCATCTTTACTTCGTCACATTCATTGATGACTACTCCAGGTTTGCTTGGGCTTACCCCTTGAAAGCGAAAGCAGATGTGTTTACATGCTTTCGACACTTTGTAGCAATGGCTGAAAATATGTGTGGATGTAAAGTCCAAACACTCCGCTCAGATAGAGGTGGAGAATATATGTCAAATGCATTCAAGGATTATATGCTTCAAAAGGGCATCAAACACCAATGTACTGTGCCTTATACACCGCAGCAGAATGGTGTAGCTGAAAGGAAAAATAGATCTCTCATGGAGATGGCAAGATGCATGGTGAAAGCACAAAAGTTGCCTCACAAATTTTGGATGGAAGCTATAATGTGTGCAACTCATGTGTTGAATAGGTGTCCAACAAAAGCTTTGAAAACCATAACACCATTTGAGGCTTGGTATAGCCGAAAGCCAACAGTGGATTATATGCGTACATTTGGGTGTTTGGCATATGCACATGTGCCAGAACAACTCCGAACAAAGCTAGATGACAAAGCAATGAAATGCATTTTTGTGGGCTACAGCAATGAGAGCAAAGGTTACCGTCTTTATAATCCAACTACACGAAGGATTTTTGTGAGTAGAGATGTGGTATTTGCTGAAAATTCAGAACAGCCCATGTACAGCTTGTATAAAAGCAATGATACAGCATGCAGGACATGTTTGATGGACTTTTATCCATTGCAATTAGGGGGGGTTAAGATCAGCCAGCCCCTACACAAGAAAATCCTCATGTAGAACATGTGGAACAGCCAGCCATTCAGCCCCCCTCTATGGAAGAAGTGGAAGATCTTGTCAGGGAAGAGCAAACAGCCATAGACACAGCCAAGTTAGTGCCAAGATGGTTGCTGAAAACTTTGCAAGAAAGCAAACTTGCAGCTCCATTCACAGGTAGAACAAGGGCTAGTTCCAGCCAAGCTTTGAATATACATCGTGGAGAGTCTGCATTAGCAATGGGTGGTCTCTTTGTTTCAGAAAGAACCGGGTCATTACACCATTCAGGACAGTTGGCTCTTTTACAAGGGTCGACTATGTGTTCTCGAGGAGAAAAGACCGGCACTCCTCCATGATGCCCATGACTCACTTGTTGGTGGTCATCGCGGGATCAAAGTACATTGGTGAAGTTAGGAAGATCGTTTTATTGGCCGAAGATGTGCAGGGATGTGTACAACTATGTTTCTCAGTGTCCCATATGTCAAAAAGTGAAAGTACCTCATACCAAACAGGCAGGGTTGCGTCAACCATTTCTCGTTCCTGAGGGTTCGTTTCACGACATTTCGATGGATTTTGTTGGACCCCTTCCCGCATCTACTAGATCTCGGAATACTTAGTGTATGACGATAGTTGACAGGTTCAGTAAATTTTGTATGCTTATACCATGCAAACAAACGGCCACAATAGAAGATATAGCTCGGCTCTTTCTCCGACATTGGTATCCAGTTTGTGGTTTGCCACGGACCATTACTTCAGATCGGGACCCAAAGTTTACATCTCACTTCTGGCGAACTCTATTTGACAACTTTGGTACCAAATTGCAATTGTCCAATGCATTCCATCCCCAGACCGATGGCCAAATTGAGATTTATAATCAATTGGCTTTCGATGTGCTTAAAGTGTACTGCCATGATCAGGAGTCGAAGTGGGAGCTTCATCTCCCATTGGTACAGGCGATTCCCAATGACACTCACTCATCCAATGTTGGCAGAACTCCGTACAAGGCAGCCTTTGGTTGAAGTTTTTCATCCCTTTTCACGAGGATAATCTCTCCTTCCTTGGAAGCCAACAAGACAACAAACTTTTTCAGCCATCATTGAGTCCGTCAAAGAGCGTCTTACCAAAGCTTAAAAGGCTTACACCACATAGGCAAACAAGTCACGGAGAGACGTCAATTTCAAAGAAGGTGAATGAATCATGAAGCTAAGACTCAAGCAAGTAGGCAAGCGCTGTCCAAAGTTGTCATTTAGGAGTTTTGGTTCTTTTCCCATCATAAAGAAGATAAGCGACATTGCCATACAACTCAGATTGCCAGACAGTTGGATGATGCACAACATCTTCCACATCTCTTGGTTAAAGCTTTATATTGGACCTTCATTGCAGAATGTTCCAAAAGAGCAGCAGCCAGAAATGGTTGATGAAGCAGAGGTGATAGAGCCTGAGCAGATCCTTCTACATCGCTGGAAGCATGGTTTGGGACGATGTCTTTGCCAATTTTATGGAAAGTTCAAAGATCGAGGGACCCATGAAGCCGTTTGGCTAGATGAAGAATTCTTCCTCGAGTATCCACAGTCATTGGTGGACTACCTCGAAGCTATGAACCTGCCACTAAGCTAAAGAGGAGGGAATGCCACTTGCACCCATGCACTGTGGTACATGGTGACAACCTGGCTCATCAACAAAGCAAGAATCATGTACAGAAGTAGTACCTTTTATGATTTATTTGTCGTACGCCGTGACCCCTTTGTGAGCCCAGTCTAGGACATGTCAGGCACGAGCTACATAGGTCAGTCTCCTAGCCTTAGAGTGTCAGGTCAGTCCTCTTAACCCATTGTGGAGAATTCAGCAAGTGTTCATCATTCAGAAGCATGTGGAGGTCAGCCGTAGCAGTAGTTGCATGTTAGGCATATAAGTTGCATCACATGTACACAGTTGCATAGAAACGCGTTTCGTACAGGTTCGAAACGTACGAAACGTTTCGTCCTGTACGAAACGCGTTTTTTTCATCATGCATATTTTAAAAACCTAAAAAAACGAATCGTTTCGTGAATCGTACGGCGCACTTCGTTCATGTTTCCCAGTGGCGGCCGCCTGTGACTTTGCCGATTTGTGTGCCAGCCTTCCATCACTCGTGTCAGCCCGCCTGCTCCTTGGTGTCCTTGGGCCTTGTGGAGGTCTTCCAAAGGGGTAATGTCATGTTTTGCTTTATGTTGGTTTTCTCTGCACAACTCACAAAGCAGCACACTTTTTTCTCTTCCATCAATATTTATGGCATATCTTCCACGGTCCACCCTTGCTCTATTGAGGCCTGACTTCTAAGGCTATCTACCTTCAGTTAAAATCATGAATCATATAATGAGATTAGTTTATGTTCTGTGTCGCACTTGCAGGGCCAACAATCTGCATTTATCCCCGCCTTGTAGGATGCCTCGAACAGGTGATTCTCTTTGGAACAATGTCACCTTCGAGTCTAGATATGGTGGCTCGGGCTCCAGAAAGTGGAAATGCAACTTTTGTGCTGATAAGCACCATGGCAGTGTCACCAGGCTGAAGGCACATTTGTCACAAACAAAGGGTTTTGGCATTGGGCCATGTAAGCATGTGCCACAAGAAATCTATGATATCCTCAAGGCTTGGAAGGCCATGCAGCTGGGTATCCCCCTATGAGGAGATCATGGCTCCGGCTCGCACTACACGATCTTCTTGAGAGGCTAGTACTAGTGGTGCACCTGCACCTCTAGAGGATGAGGCATTTGAGGACTCCGCTACCAGCTGTGACCTTGGAGTGAGGCTGCAGAGGCAGAAGATGCAGATGAGGATGAGCATGAGGATGCAGATAGTAGCTAGCAGCTCTGCCAGTATCATTTTATTTGGACATGTTATTTAGGTTGAACTTTGGACATGTTATTTATTTTGATCTTGGATTTTGAGTCATGACTCATGAGTCATCACCCACGTGGTGATCCTTTTGATTTCTGTTTAGTCATCAGTGATCACCCACGTGATTTGTGATATCATCATATCTTACATGTATTTTGTTTTTATTGAAATGAATTCAATGTGGTCTCTTATAAGTTATGTCAACAGTTTTTTCTTTTGTATATTTCAAGTTAAAAATATACATGTTTTTTCTATTTTGTATGAAACCTTTTTGTGCCCGTTTCTTACCTTTTATGAAACGTTTCAAAACGTATGAAACCCGTGCCGTTTCAGAAACGCCTGGCAACACTGCACACGTAGAAGGGGCCAGCCCCAAGGCAGCCCCAAGTGGTGGCTAGCCTTGCAAGGGGTAGCCAAGCCCCTTGTCATGCCACATAAGACCTATCGGCAGCCCCTTATGGGCTTGGTGTCGGCCAGGCCAGACAGCTTGTCAGCTAGGCCCGACCGTGTCGGCCAGCAGCCCGACCAGCCCTAGCAGCCCGACGAAGTCTTGCACCAGCCGACTGTGCAAATAAGGCATTTAATGCCATCTTCAGCCAGTCGTGAGCATCTCTTGCAGGCCGACAGCCCCAGCCTCTTCAGGCAGCTGACCAGCCCCCATAGACCATATAAAAAGGCAAGAGCAGCCGACAGCCCCAGCCTCTTCAGGCAGCTGACCAGCCCCCATAGACCATATAAAAAGGCAAGAGCAGTTCAGTCCCAAAAACATGAGTCATAAAATCAGAGATCAACATCAGCACTCAAGCATGTATGCTTAGGCTTGTGTTTGTGCATACTTTCAGCCTACTTGTGCTCTCAGCCCAAGGCAAAGAAGCTCAACCTTGTTACATGCGGAAGGCCTGACAGTCTTCTTTCAGCCCTAAACAGCATCTAGAACATGCTGATGCAAAAATGCAAATAGAAGGGGGAGTAGAGAGAGAGAGAGAGAGAGAGAGCTGGAAATTCAGTATATCATATGGTACAAAAAGGTACATAAATCCTTGCAGCCATGGGCTGCCTTGAAAAGGTAGTAAAATACCTAAACAATCTCCTAGTTCTATGACCGAGCCAACAAGGGGCTGAATGATCAAAAACGATGAGCAAAAGAGCCTTTTATAGGCCTTGGACCAACTAGAGTAACTGGCAGATTGCTGTTCAGCCAGCCGCCTGGACATCTTTTTCATCATGGAAGTACCCGAGCTGGTTTACTGCAGCTGACAGCCTCTTCATGTATTCCACTCAGTCGACAGGTCTGCTTGTCCACTCCAGTCCATCCCTTCCCATAACCTGCACATCAATTATCCAAAATCCTGGTTCTATGTGGTTCTTTAATCCTTCTTTATCTGGCTGCACTCTAGGATTAGTCTTGAGACTAGCATGTACATGTGCATGCACATGACATCCCCCTTTGCTAAACTTAATGACAGGATTTCAATTTGCTTCTTGGATGATTGTCATCATCCCATTCTATTTCTGGAGTCCCTCTGTCATCCTTCCTGCCCTGGCAACCTTTTCACTGAATACCCGGCCCGCCGGTCTCCAAATCCACTCTAACTCTGAAGAAGATCTATGCATTTGTTCCATCCAGCTCCCATTCCGTTCTTACCCTGTCTTTGAACATCGTCTTGGTCTTCATTCTTGAGAAATGAGTCTGGCACTCTCACTCCACCCCTTGGAGGATCATCCTCCCTTGGAACCATTGCCCGAAAGCCTTTCCTGACTCACATGACTGCCATCCCCTTTGGGCTTTGTGGAACACCACCAACCAACCTCCTGGGAGTTCTTCCCGGTCTTGTGTTCCTTGCCTTGGGCCTCATACTTGTGCACTTTCCTGTACCTTGGACTTGTACACCTTCATATGGGACTGAATCAGTGATTAGCCTTGCTGAGCCTGATGCTTTGATACCAATGTTACATGCGGAAGGCGTGAGAGTCTTCTTTCAGCCGTAAACACCATCTACAACATGCTGATGCAAAAACGCAAACAGAAGGGAGAGTAGAGAGAGAGAGAGAGCTGGAAATTCAGTATATCATATGGTACAAAAAGGTACATAAATCCTTGTAGCCATGGGTTGCCTTGAAAAGGTAGTAAAATACCTAAACAAACTCCTAGTTCTATGACCCAGCCAACAAGGGGCTGAATGATAAAAAACGATGAGCAAAAGAGCCTTTTATGGGCCTTGGACCAACTAGAGTAACTGGCCGACTGCGTCGGCTAGCCGCTTGGACATCTTTTTCATCATGGAAGTACTCAACCTATTTTACTGCAGCCGACAGCCTCTTCATGTATTCCACTTAGTCGACAGGTCTGCTTGTCCACTCCAGTCCATCCCTTGCCATAACCTGCACATCAATGCTCCAAAATCCTGGTTCTATGTGGTTCTTTAATCCTTCTTTATCTGGCTGCACGCTAGGATTAGTCCTGAGATTAGCATGTACATGTGCATGCACGTGACAAACTTCTTTAGGAGTTTCCAGCACACCTTCCCTTAGTCTCGGGCCGGTGTATTACTCTCGAAGATACCTTCATAGACGCCTAAAGCTTATGCACAGTTCTGCCCAGTGTTTGTTCGCTTTGTCGTTGCGTTTGGCGGTCAGTCAGTCAGTTTGTACGCTCAGTCTTGTGGACATAGTTCAGCTTGTTTACAGTTCTCTAGAAGAAGAAATAAAGCAAATACTCCTGCTTGCAGGGGGGGCCCTTCAATGGGCAATTCGGGACCCCATCTGGTGTTGTCTCTACTACATCTCTTTTAGATTCATGTATGTTGTTTTAAAGGATTGCTAAAGATTCACTAAACTTAGGTTTAAAGAAAGGCTTCGTTGTTTCACACGGTCCTAGCTCCGCGCATGCTACAACCTCGAACAGACAAAATTCCGACTTCTTCTCATTGACATAGAGCTCGTTGCTTTCCAACAACTTCAAAACTTTCTCCACATCAATGTCATGTTGCTCAACCGTAGCTAAAAATACCAATATGTCGTCCCAAAAATATGAACACACTTTCCAATCCAGTCCTTGAATATCTGCATCATCATGCGGTTGAATGTGGTTGGGAGCCTAGGACACTTGTCAAGCCAAAAGGCATGACCACAAATTCATAGTGAGCCCATTCCGTTCGAAAGGGTATCTTGGGGATGTCCCTCTCAAACAATCTTAACTTTGTGGTACCCACTCTTCAAATCCAGTTTCGAGAACACCTTGGCTCCATTCAGCCTCTCGAGAATGTAATCTATTTGAGGCATCGGGAACTTGCTCTTGATATTCAGCTTATTGAGTGCACGATAATCGAAACACAATCGAGAAGAACCATCTTTTTTCTTGATGAACAGGATCGGGGCTGCAAATGGTGACACACTAGGGCGTATAAAGCCAGATTGCAGCAGTTCTTGGAGTTGGCGGTCCAACTTTGATTCCATTGCCTTGGATTGGCGGTATGGAAATTTGCTTGGGGGATCCAAGCTTGGGAGGAGGTCTATCTTGTGGTCCTCCGTCTAGACGGGGGAAGCTGGGGAGGGAGATTGTTCCAAAGAAAAATGTGTTGGAACTTGTCATGGAGAACCTGGTACTTCCCGGAAGCACTGGCCACCGTTTGGGCAGTCTGGATATAAATCATGGCACAATGTGCACCTTTCCGTATTTCTTGCTTAGCCTATAAGTGGCTTATGAGAGGAAAGCTCGGGATCCCTGGCTCACACTTAATGGTCACTAGGGCTTTGGACACATTCCAGGTAATGTGAAAAGTGTGCCTATCCCAATCAATGTCTGCTGGCTGGAACTTGTGAAACCATTGAATTCCTAGAATTATGTCTAGAGGGGCAACCATAAAGTCTCGCAGAAACTCTATGCCTTGAATCACTAGCTTGGCACCTTGAGCTTCAAAGTTGATGCTCATCGTCATGTATGTGCTAAAACCCTCAACAATGTTGATGTTCATTGTTATAAAACACCAAAGTCAGCAAGAAATGGGCTCGCCGAGCGGCCTGTTCCAAAAACCACATCCTCCATGTTGCTGCTGCCAAACAAGACAATGCTCTGGCCACCTATGTAGCCAAAGGTCTTGAGCAGTTCGTTGCACTTATACTCCTGGTCGTGGGCGCTAGTCTGCTTATCTTCGAGCTTCTGGCTAACGATTGCACCAACCGAAGAACTAGGGTCCAAAGAACTAGGGACGGCCGCTGTGGTATGTCTGGGGACAGGGCTCACCATGGAAGTTGTGGAGGCTGGGGTGGTAGTCTTCTTTGGACAATCCTTAGAACTGTGTCCTTTTGTGTGACAAAAGAAACACCTACCTTCCTTCTTGTACTGAGCTTCCTCTTCGGCACTTGGTTTTCCACCGATCTTGCTTGCTTGAGCTTTCTGGTCTGGAGTAAGTTTGGGTGCATTAGTTGAGATCTTGGAGCCAGAGGCTCCCGTGCTCTGTCCTAGGGAAGGCCTTATCTTGTTCAGGCCTTTTTCCCCTTGAGGCAGGTGTCTTGGGAGTGGAAGGTTGGGAAGTCTTGCGCTTTCCGCCATTGTACTCATTTCAGTACTCTGCACAAGCGAGAGTGCATCCTCGAAGGTGGCTAGTTGAAACATACGCACTTCCCACTGGATTTGCGTGTTAAGGCCATAAAGGAATTGCCCTTTCTTGTCCTTATCAGATATGCCCAATTGCAAACATAAGTTCGAAATTTTATCGGCAAATTGTAGGACTGGTTGCACATTTTGACGTGCCCCCTGAACTCGTCTTCGAGTTGCTCAAGGTAATGGGGTGGTAGAAACCGCCGCTTAAGATTGAGGACAAACTCATCCGAGACATAAGCTGCCATACCTAATTTGGTGTGGGCATAAGCTTACTGGGTCCACCTAGAATGGCCTCGCCTTCTAAATACCAACTAGCCAAGATCACTCTCTCAGGATCATTTTTTCTAACAGCAGTGAACTAAGCTTCAAATTGATGCAACTAGGAATAAACGTTGTGGGGACGAGTTTACCATTATACTTACTGAAGTTCATCCTCTCGGGAGGATGACTCCAGGAAGTAGTTGGTGTCGCTCTATTGTGTCTAAAGCCACAAGAAATCTTTCATGCTCCACGTGTCGCCTGGCTGGTGTCGCTCTTGCATCTAAATCTGCAAGAAATCTTTTATGCCCTACGTGTCGCGTGACGTCTTCTTGTGAAGCATCATGGGATGTTGCCGCATGGGAACCACTACATCATTAAGCTCTCAGATTAGTCCAAAGGCCTAGCAACATGCATGATCAGTTTCAGCAGGTCACTCGATGTTGTGTTAAGGGTAAGGGAAAGCAGGTATGGGGACAACAGTGAACATATGCTCAGTTCTTCTTCAGCAAGACTTGGAAGTGGAGATCAAGAGTCAAGGTGTTCAGACGAAAAGATCAGTCAAGTCAAAGTCAGTCGTCGTAGTCTACGGAGGAAGGATGATAGAGTATCCACCCTGACATCAAGTTTAGCAGAAGGGAATGTCACGTGCGTGCCCGTGCCATGGCTAATCTTCGGTTGAACATTCTTAATCCCTCATTAGTCAGTAGTTAGTCATCATTAGAATCATCCTCATCAGTAGCCACATCATCATCAGTAACATAAGCATCATCATCATCATCAACCCTAGCAGTGTAGAGGGCATGGATGCTCAGTCGGTAGCCTGCAATGTAGTCGACAGCCTTTTGGAGCATCTAATCAGCTCACAGGTCGGGTCGCAGTATGGGCAGCATTAATGATAAGCGCAGCATTTTAGCAATTATTCCATGAATTCTTTGTCTAGAAGCATGCCGACAGCAGCCTAAGCTGGCGGACCAGCCCCTCTCAGCATATATAAGCAGTCCTCATAATTCATCAAAGGATCAAGTCATTTCAGTCATTCATTCATCATCAGTTCCCATGTAGAAAGGGGCCAGGGTCACCCCTACGGGACCGACCAAGGCCAAAGCAACCTTTTTGTACCATATGAAATAAAGAAAACCCTAACAACAATCTCTCTTCTTCTCTCTCCTCTGTCTTAATTACCTCAGTAATTAGCATCACTGTTCTTAATCAAGCTTAGGGCTGTGGATCAGTACAGCAAGGCTTCCGCACATGCAACAACTTATCCACTAGAATCTGCTCCTTTCTTGGGGACTCTGTCATTGATACCACTTCCTCTCTTGAAAGCTTTCCAGCATCCTTGGACGCGTCCTCCTGTTGAGCTTCATCTATGGATGGACTTACCATTGTATGTGCTACCTTCTTGTTTGGATCTCTTGTTGGCAACTTTCCAATTGGCTCTCCCACAGCTGGATACTCTCCTCACTCCCCTCTATCCTATATGGTGCCCTTATGCTCTTGTAGAGAAGTTGGTGGACCATGCTTTCTCCCATCTGTAGCTGTCGAAGATGTACTTCAAGAAAACAAACACACATTTGTTGTCAAGGATTGGGTGAAGGTTTCATCCTTGTGTGATGGAGGAAGGGTGGGTGCACCCAATTGGCTTGGGCAAGCAAGCCACATATACCCAGATGTATAAAGTGCTGCCCTATTTGCCCCCTCCCTCCAAGAACTAGCTGGCCTGTAGCACCCCCTTTGAGGCGCCTTCTGAAGTTCTGTTGCCCCTTTTCCATCATCTGCTACTTCTTTCACCTCTACTCCTCCTTCCTTCATTCTCTTCTTCTCTCCTCTTCTTCTTCCTTTCTCTTCTTCTCTCCTCTTCTTCTCCCTTGCTCTTCTTCTCCTTTTCTCTTCTTCTCCTCTCTTATTTCCCCTTTTTCTTCCTTCAATGTCTTAAATCTTTCCCAATTTCTACCTTCTCTTCTTCAATTTCTTAAGAGTCCTTGATTGAACCACTTGTGGCATCTAATCAAGTAAAATTGCCATAATACCTCACCAAAATAACAATGGTTCCCCGAGATGTGTGAGAAGAGACAAATTTTTCATCATTACACTATGCTTTTAGATGGCTACTATAAGTTCTTTAAGTATTTATACTCTATGAGATTATTGATTTTTCGAAACCTCGCGGTTTCTTAGCCGAGGGACGAAACCTTTCGAAACAAAACCCCAAAAACCTCGAAATGAAAAAAACCTCGAAACATTTCTTGTGACTATGCCTGCAGCCCGAATGAATAGGCTGCGTTTTTGCTGAATTTGGTTGCCTACTGTATGCTGTCCTGCAGCCTGCGTTGGCTGCGTTTAAAAAAAAAAATCTGGCTGCCCTTATGCTGTCCTAGATCTAGCCTTTGAGTGCCCACCGTTGGACCCCCTAGATGCGCCCTCTTCCACTCCTGTCTGGCTGCGTTTGAAGCACCAACATGTGAAATTAAAAAACAATCTTCCTTGTCCTTATTGCCTGTTTGTGCTTGTGGGCGGTGCCCAGGACCAACCGTTTGAAGTTTACACGACATAAATTCATCAACAACGTCACTGTTGCAGCCGGCTTGAAATCGTGCCCGAGAATGTCCATGGGTGCAAGTTTCCCATTTTCAGCATTCCCGCGTTGTGAGAGGGCAAGCTAGGTGCTAGTACAAGCACAACAATGTCGTGTGTGAATCCGGAACACCAAGGACGTGTTTGCTTGTCTCAAGTGAGGGATAGGGAATTGTTGAAAGTCTTCTTCGACGGAATTCTTCTCTGATAACCATTGTTTGGTATTTGTATTCATTTCTTTGTTTATGGCAAATTTGGCTATCATAGCCCGTGGAACATTGTACAAATAAAATACTCCAATAATATACTTGGTATTGTACTATCATTGTGTCAACACTAGGATCATGCGAAGAGCCATTTGAGGTTAGCTATCCATAGAGAGATAGGACACCGTAGTATAGAGATGTAGAAGCATTAAGAGACCTTACATGCAATATTTCTTGGCGTCTCATACCATGAGGACATATCCGAGCTAAACCCCCTAAGTTTTGGTTAGCTTTTTAACCCTAACCCTAACCCTAATGCTCAGCCTAGCTGGCTTTGGGTTAGTACATCTCCTTAATCCTAGGTCCTCGACCCATGGTTAATACTGACTTAGCCCAGTTAGGGATGTAACACGTGGAGAGCTTTGGAGAATCTAGTGAGACTATTATGCTATGCATGGTGTGTAGAAACACCTTTTGTGACATTTAAGTTGCTACACCACATAGAAGCTTATATCCTCATGCAGTACAAATGTTGTCAGCGCAACCAGAAATGCGATGATGCGAAAGGAGCTTAATAGGAGTGGAAGAAGAAAGGGTTCTAACCCCAAGATGCTGCTCTTGATCACATATACTGTAGAGTTGTCTTAAGAACAGGGAAAAGGGTGTGATTGATGTGATAGACAGTGAGTTAACATGATAGATTTTATTATTGTCCTGCTAATCTGTGTGGTTTTTTAAAAGCGTGCCATGCTAATGATCTCTACTTTGGCTAACCCTTAAGTTTTGTTGTCCATGGACTCCTTTTCACATGCATGACATTTTTTGGGGGTTTTGATCATGATTTGTATTTCAGGTTCTGGTTCCCATTGCTAATGGCTCAGAGGAAATGGAAGCTGTTATAACTATTGATATCCTTCGGAGAGCTGGTATGAGTGTAGTGGTAGCTTCGGTGGAGAATGATTTGCAGATTGTGGCCTCAAGGAAAGTAAAGATTGTTGCGGATAAGCTTATTCAGGATGTACAAAGCTCGTTGTTTGATCTCATCGTTTTGCCAGTGAGATTCTTCGCTTATACCTCAAGCCTGGGTCGTGCCGTGTGGTAGTTTTTTGGTTGACAACACACCTCTGATTGTCACTTTTTTGCTTCTTAAGTCAGTTCTCTGTTCTTTGACTAAGACAAACATTGTTATTCTCATTCTAAAAAATGGGTGTGGTGTCCTCACTATCTCAAAAGAGCTTGTAGTTGAGCATGAGCGAGTCTCTTTATTGACCAGAGTTACCTCTGTTATGAGGAGTGTATATTTGGAAAACGGGGAAACAAAAATAGAAATGGTATCTTTGAGAGGGGTGAAACAGGGAAATTCCACATAAGAGAGGGAGGTACCAGTTGGGGAGAAGAATGGAGGAGAAGAAGAGAGGGGAAAGGAAGGGATTTGAGAAAAATGGAAGAATTAGAAAATAGACATACCAGCTGGGGAGGAGAAGAAGAGAGAGGATTTAAGAGAAATGGAAGAATTAGAGAATGGAAATATGAAATATCAGTTGGGGAGGAGGAGAAGAGAGAGGGGAAAAGAATTAGAAAATAGACATACCAGCTGGGGAGGAGAAGAAGAGAGAGGATTTAAGAGAAATGGAAGAATTAGAGAATGGAAATATGAAATATCAGTTGGGGAGGAGGAGAAGAGAGAGGGGAAAAGAAATGATTTAAGAAAAAATGGAAGAATAAGAAAATCGACGCTGGAAGTCCATTCTCCCTTGGACAAAGCAGTGGGGGCCAAGAGGAGAGTGGACTCTCAGCATCCGTTCTCTAACATCATAGTCACGGGGAGACAAACTTTCTGGCTGTGGCACAGACAGGGGAACATTTGCTGCTGACAGATCAGCTTTTAGGACTTGACATTTACATGAGAAGTTGACTGTTACATAGCTTGTAATGACCCAAAGCGATTACATAATTAGGAAACCTAGAGGGCTTGCCAATGTGTGCACATGTGGCCAAGGTTTGGGTGTTAAGTCCAATCCCAGTGGATTAATTGAGGCATAAAATAAGAGGTACACCAAAGAAGAAGTTACATAACTTGTAATGACCCAAAGCGATTACATAATTAGGAAACCTAGAGGGCTTGCCAATGTGTGCACATGTGGCCAAGGTTTGGGTGTTAAGTCCAATCCCAGTGGATTCATTGAGGCATAAAATAAGAGGTACACCAAAGAGGTATACAGACTATGGTCTATTTAACTAATGCAAATCATTATTCATCCTGCAAAATGGGTGTGTAGTGTCCTCACTATCTCAAAAGTTCTTGTAATTGAGCATGAACGAGTCTCTTTACTGACCAGAGTCAGTACGGTTATGTGGATGCATTCTGAGCATATTTTTGGAAAATGGGGAAAATGAAATAGAAATGGCATTTTTGAGAGGGGCGAAACAGGGAAATGCCACATAAGGGATGGAGGTACCAGGTGGGGAGAAGAAAGGAGGAGAAGAAGAAGGGAAAGAAGGGATTCGAGAGAAATTGAGGAATTAGAGAATGGACATATCAGTTGGGGAGGAGGAGAAGAGAGGATTTGAGAGTGGAAGAATTAGAGAATGGACATACCAGTTGGGGAGGACGAGAAGAGAGAGTGGAAAGGAAAGGATTCAAGAAGAAATGAAAGAATAAGAAAATGGACACTGGGAGTCCATTCTCCCTTGGACGGAGCTCTCTGCCTTGTGAAGGGATTTTGTCTTGTCTTCTTTCTGTTTATGCTGAGTTAACTGCAAGCTTAATAGGGCTGATTATGGAGGTTTATAGGCTTGATTAACTAGCCCATTACGGCTATAATGTTGGCTTGCAAGTAAACGTGTGCGGACAACCTACATAGGGCACACTGATTTCGACCTAATCTAGCAAATCAAAGTGCTCACCTCAGCCTCAACCTTGACATGTTAACAGTCAATCAGCCCTGACACTGATTTGTAGCCAATTCCATTGATCTAAACTCAATTGTGGGAAGATTTGTTGACTTGCAAATCCGGAGGAAGTACTTAGTTTATTTTCAGCAAATCCTCATTTAAATACTGTTCTTAAAATTAGAAAATAAAAATTGGATGTTGAAAATACACAGTATAAGCAGACGATTGTTAGTGGGAAAGGTTAAAAAACAAGGACAAGAAAAACAAATTAAATTAGGGAAATTGGGGAAGGGAGAAGTAAATGTGGATGTTGTTAGCAGTCATCTCCTGTCTGTACCATATTATTCAGTAGGGAGTGAGGGCCATTGTTGTGGGTGTGCCCGCTCTTGTAGGAGTTCATTTTTCCTCATTGTCCATTTTCCAGTTTTTTAGGACTGTGGGGAGGCGTCTATTTTCTTTCTGCTGTTCTGGTCGGCTGTAGTTTGTGGCTGGCCAGGAGGGGCCCATTGAGGGGCTGGCCGACCAGGTGGTACTGGTCATGGGCCAGCCGACCAGGCCTGTTGCTGGCCGACTGGGTCAGGCCTGGTCATGGGCATTCTCAAGGGCTGTCGGCCCAGTTCCCACTGGCCGACCAGCAGCCCCAATTAGAATATATAGCCACTCTTCCCCCCCACATCATCTTGTACCGGATTCTGGTGTATATAGCAGAGTTTATACCACCTTCTCCTCTCATCAATCTTGCATTTCTGTACTTTCTGCTCTCAGTACTTTGTCTCATTTCCGCTGCCCATTTTGACATGGTATCAGAGCCCCAGGTGGCTTGAACCTTTGGAGACGGTGAGAGCATTCGGGACTGCCGCGTTTGGTGATGATTGGAGTATTGTTGGGCTGTTTGGGACGTGGAGAAGAAGGTAGAAGGTGGCATCACTGTTGGACAGCCACCTTGCAGCCTCCTCTTCATATATTTTTTTCCACCCACCCTCCCTTCACAAGACCAAGTAAACCCCCGAGATGGCAGATTTGCTCGAGATGGCAGAGAAACATGTGAAGATCCCCGCCCTCTCAACGTTCCCGGTGGACCGACAGTTGGATGGTAACAACTATGACATCTGGAAGGTAATGATGGAGTCTATCTTGGAGTCTTATGATTTGGTTGATTTCATTATGGTTGGAGTTCCAAGGCCAGAGGTGGAGGAGCAGCTTTCACTACTAGGAAAGTGCGGGAGGCTCAGGCACAGTTATGGGATTGTGTCAATGCCTGCGTGCGTTCTTTCATCTTCCTTAATTGCACACCCCAAGTGATCAACCACATCAAACACATGATGCTGGCTCGAGGGATTTATGTCATGTGCACAGTGTGTATCTACCGTGTGCTACACGCACACAAGACTAGCTTCGAGGTTTGGGGAAGCTTGGAGCTAGGCAGGCTGATTGGCGAGCTGAGTGAGGGATAGACTAACGGGCGGGCACCCAAGTATGGACGAGCGGGCGCCCAAGTGTGGACGCCCGATGACCGACCAAGAGCCTATAAAAGGGTGGCCAAGGTTAGTCATTAGTGATATAGAATCTCGCGTGATTTGTGAGAGCTCTATGGTCTGGAGCCTGGATCTAGTGCAGACGTGCACTTGCTTTATGCAGCCGAGGCCGGCAACAGTCTCAAGGTCCGCGAGGGTAGCTTCGTGGCGGTATGGGACGTCGCGAGGTAGAGATTGGTCGGTACGTCCATCTAGTTAGCTCAGCTCGTGGCTCGGTGGGGACAGCCAGGTCTTGTGGGCTTGCCCACGGCTGTCATGGTTGGGAGGTGAGTCAAGCTTGCACCCCCTTCTTGTTTGTTTGGTTTGTTTGCAGGTTTCGAGTCTCGTACCAGGAACGTTCCACGAGGAGATCCTTTGGGGATTTGACATTGGTATCAGAGCATGCCTCGTGAACGAGCAAGTCGGTAGGTAGAGAAGATGAGGTTGAAGAAAGGTATGTGTTCAAGAAGCTTACTATTTTGTTTATGCATACTACTGTTTTTTCAGATAGTATGTTGCTTTTTCATCAAAGAAACCCGTGATGAGGGAGTAGGTGGTTTAGCAGGGTTGTTTGCTTTGCAAGAAGGAGGCTGGTTGTGTTTGTGCAGTCACATGAACAATTGTGTGAGAAAAAAAAAGCATGTTCGCTTTTGTACGAGAGAGAGAGAGAGAGAGAGAGAGAGAGAGCGAGAGAAGTGATCGATTGACTATGCGTGGTCGCGTTCTGGTCGTGGGCTACCGGTTGTGGGAGGCACAAGCGTGCAGGCGGCCAGGCGTACAGGTAGCCAGGCCTACACAGGTGCCCAGGCCTACGCAGGCGGCCAAGCCCAGGCACAGGTTGGCGCAGGTAGCCATGGACACCCGGCAGCAAGGCATGCGCCGACAGCAAGTTTGGCGACGGTAGCAGACAGGCCGGCGGCGCTAATCCAGGAGGGGGGAGAAAAAAAATAAAACAGTAAAAGCAATCGAACGTCGATTTGGATTGTTTTCGTTTTTTTTTTGGATTACACTTTTTTTTAAGAGTTTAAAGACCCCCCCTAAGGTTTAAAGGTGTTTTTTTTATAAAGAAAACAGAATATATATATATATATATATATATATATATATATATATATATATATATATATATATATATATATATATAAACATAAAAGCAAAAGCTCAAGTTGCTTTTGGGAAAGATTATATAAACCCCTTAAGTGGGCTTCTTGCCCAACATCTCTCAAGTTTTCAAGCTCTCGAGCTCTCAAGTTCTCTCGCACTTTTCTTGTGCAAGATCGAATTTTCTCTCCACTTGCCCTCTTCATGATGTCGACCCAAGAATCCGAGTTGGAGCCCCTTGTCGAACGCGAAGGCTTGCCGGCTACGGAAGATATCGATGCCGATCTTTTTGACGATTATGTGTCCAAATCTGATTTCCAAGAGTTCAAAGTAGCTCTCGAAGCTTCTTCTTCGGAATGTCAGGCACAAATCGCCGCCTAGATGCAAGCTTTGCAGAACTCCATCTCTCTTTTGACCACTACTCTATCTACTCTTTCGGGTATGGATACCTTGGCCTCTGCTTTAGGTCCCAACATTACTGCGGAACAGTTCGGGGGCGAGCAAAAGTAGAGTGCTTCGCGCCCTACGTTCGGCCTGTAGCTTCGGGATCGGGGGATATTATGGTTATTTAGGTACCTCAACCAGTAGTCTTGCCACTCCTAGCGGGTTCACCAAGGAGATTGTGGACACTTGGCTACATAAGTGGCAAGTCCATTTTCAGTTTCATCCATATGATGATAGAAAAAAGATCCAGTTAGCAGCAGGTGTCCTCTCAGGCAAAGCTTTGCTTTGGTGGAAGGAACTCAACCCTAAGCCAACAACTTGGGCACAATTTGAAGACGTCTTCAAGAAGGAATTCCTTAAGAAAGAGGATGATTATGATGTTGTTACACGGTTTATCGCTTTGACCATGACCTCGCAGCACCTCACTTACGAGGTCTACCTCCAGAAGTTTAGGGACTTGCAGCAGATGAAAGCTATAAAGATGGATCCCACAACTCTTTTGGGGTTCTTCGTAGCTGGTTTACCAGACTCATACCGATTACAAGTTAAAAAAACAAGAGGTCCCTGAGAGGGATGTATACAATCACCTAAAATACTATACTGGGTGTTCCTATGCTGAAAAGAAAAAATATGACTAGACCAATCTATCTGGACTTGAAGAGTCTTAAACCACTCAATCCCTAATAACAAGTCTACATGTTCTAGGTGCATAATATAGCATTCCAGAGTATCTTTGTAGTCCTGAATCTGGATTGGTAGCATCTCCACCTTTCGATCCCATACTTGCCGATCCGCAAGTAGGCATACCTCATAGGTATGATCGCTGGGTGACGTATCAAGACTCAATTTCTGCACAAGTTTGTAGTTAACAAAATTGTGTGAGCTGCCAGGGTCTAGAAGAACGTGGATTCTATGGCCATTCCCTTCTCCATAAACTCGGAGAAGATTATGCAAGCCAAAAACTTTAGAGTTGAACAAACAATCAGAACATGTACTAGGGCGAGAAAGTACAGTAACTGACGTACCTGTCAAAGACAACTGATTAGCTGCCTTTGACTTGGGTCCTACATTGGTCTTTGCACCCTTTTGCTTCAGGCAGTCGTTACGAATGTGTCCTTTTTCTTCGTAGATGAAACAACGTCCCTCCTTCTTGAGCTTCAAAGCCTTAAGGAGTCGTTTCTTCTTTGCTGGTGTCGAACTTGAATTCTTCAAAGGTTGGTCCGAAGACTTTCCTTCAGTCGTGTTAGCCATTGGTGCGAAGAACTTTCTTTTGTGCTTGTTCCCCTGCCAGTTACGGATTTAGACTTGGAAGAGACCATTGTATCATCATAGATACGAGCTGAATGAATGGCTTCGTCCAAAGTTTTGCATTTGTTATTACTCTTGAGGATCATGTTAGACACCTCACGATTGTCTTATCTATTTTAAGACAGAATCGACTATATGCTAAATTAAGTAAATGTGAGTTTTTTTATGACAGACATCATTTACTTTGGACACAAGATCACTAGAGATGGATTGAGCATTGACTATGACCGAGTTCAGAAGGTTCTGGACTGGCCTATACCAAGAACAGTGAAACAACTTCATTCTTTTCTTGGTTTTGTTGTTTTTCTTCGGAAAACTGTGCGGGAGTACTCTCAGCTCACACTACTGATGACCGACTTGTTGAAAGGTCGTGGACGTAAGTCAAATCAGCCTATCACTTGGAATAACGATTTGGATATGGCCTTCAAACTTTTGAAAGATAAAGTCAAGGAAGCACCTATCTTAGCATTACCCGATCCTAGTCGGCCTTATGTTCTTGAAACTGATGCCAGTGACTATGCCATCGGGGCTGCTCTATTTCAAGATGGTAGACCTGTTGCTTTTGAAAGTAAAAAGCTAGACGACACTCAATCTCGTTGGCCAACCCTTGAGAAAGAGCTTTATGTTGTGATTCATGCTCTCAAGGTTTGGAGACATTATTTATATGGCTCCAAGTTTGTGGTATTGACTGATCATCAGTCAATACCATAAACTTTGTGATTCATGCTCTCAAGGTTTGGAGACATTATTTATATGGCTCCAAGTTTGTGGTATTGACTGATGATGTCTCCAAACCTTGAGAGCATGAATCACAACATTGACTGATCATCAGTCAATCAAGTATGTGTGTGATGTGGATGATTGAGAGGAAGGAAAGCTCGTTGGACTGAGTTAATGCAAGATTTTGATTTTGAGATTCGTTATATCGGAAAGGGTCTATGAATAGTGTTGCAGATGCGCTTAGTCGAATTAGAGAGGTGAATACTTTGTTGTTCACCGAGATTTCTACTGACTTATTTCAATCATTGAGAGGGCTTTGCAGGACTGATAGTTATTTTGGTCCATTTTGGCAGAAGATCCAGGACGGGAGCTCATTGATTGACCAAGACTGGATGACTGAATAGCCTACCATTCAGGCTGTAGGAGGCGGAATGGTTTACTATTCCGTAATGACAAAATTTGTGTACCACAGATCCCGGACATTAGGTCCAAGATTCTTAAGGAGTGTCACGATGCTCCTTCTGCTGGACACCCTAGGTGTCACGTGCATCCCGCACTTGGATGCCACGGAGACATTTCTGTACAGAAGGTGCAGGACCTGGGATGGTGAACTGGTCCTATGTAAGTTCGGGACGAGTCAGCTAGGGATCCATCTCAGTCGTCCGAGGTCAGGTGTGCATTGTCCTGCACATGAGTCCAAGGTCAGGTGTGCACGGTCCTGCACATGAAACAGTGCCAGTCCGCGCTGTGAGTCTCCCTCTGGAATGATGTCAGTTGTTCTGAATGTTTGGTCTGCCACCAGATATCAGACAGCTGTGTAGATGTAGGTAGGCAGCAGATCTGGACACAGGGAAGGCTTTGGGCCACCCAAAAATGGGGCCAAACAGCCCCAGGACATGCCCACCAGCCCAAGGAAGGGCTGGGCAGGCTGTCGGCCAGCCCAAGGAGGGGCTGGGCAGGCTGTCGGCCAGCCCAAGAGGCCTTGGCCAAGCAGCCGACTGGCTCTTGGGCCAGCCCAGCCAGTTGGCTAGCCCTTAGGGCAGCCTGGACTGCAGGCGGCCAGTGCCCAGGCGCTGCCCAGCAGCCTGCGCTGGACTGGACAGCAGCCCACAGGGGCAGCCAGGGCAGTCCAGTGTGAAATGTGGCACTTTCAGCATTTAATAGTATTAAAACCAGTCGTGGAGGTATAGTAAACCAGCCGACTGCTCCTGATGGGAAGTATAAATAGTGGAAGCCATAATCCCAATCATTCATCTCATTTTTCACCAAGTGCTCAAGCAAACCAAGGGGCCAAGACAGCCAAGGGCTTGCTAACGCAAAGGGGTGAAGGATTCAGGTCAAGGGCAGGGTATTCCCAGCCAAGAAAAGGTCCAAGATTGCTGTATTTTCTTTGAGTTTTTCACATCATTCTAATAAAGCAAGTACACCATCCGTGGTGGGGGCCCTACAGAGGGTAATTGGGACCCAATACTGTGTCCTCTCCATCTCTCTCTCTCTCCTTTCAAGTGTTGTGCGTTAATTTCCGTCGCGAAAAGAGTGCTGAATTCTGAGTTTTGAAGTTACCGATCTTTCTCCGAAGCTTCCGCATATTACAGTGGTATCAGAGCCTACTTCAAGTACAAAGATTCAACAAAGAAACCAGAATTTTTTTCTCGCTTGTGTGGTTGGTTTTTAGACGCCGGTGGACTACCCCTTTCGGAGTGACTCCTGTCCCTCGAAGGACGGTTGGTTTTTAGCCTCCGGAAGTCTCCCACACAGATAGTGGATGGTCAGATTGCATTCCGGAAAAGAATTGCATTTTCCTGCTATGGCGAGCTTCGGCAACGAGAGAGACCAAGAACCATGGGACCAGAGTGCACCAGGCAGCCTAGCTAGGACACCAGGCTTGAGTGTCACAGACATGTTCCAGCAGATGATGCGAGCAATCGCAGAACAGACCACCAAGTTGGATGAGCAGAAGGCGCAGATCTTGGCTCTGGAGGAGCGTACCCGCTCTCCAGCGTCGCGTTTTCCTTCTCCTCCTCTCTCTCCTTCCGTATCCCAGATACCAGATCCTCGTCACAGGGACCCTCTCGTGGGGTCACAGCCGCAGCCAAGCTCCTTGCTTGAGTTGCAGATGCGTGCATTGGAGATCCGACAACGAGAAGACGACGCCATGCGACGCGTGGAACATGAGCGTTACCTCAGAGCTTTGGACGCCAGATTGACACCGGCGGCGCCCTCGAATCATTTTCCCAAGAAAATGAATTTCAGTAAGTATAATGGTAAACTCGATCCCACAACTCTTTATTCATGGTTACATCAATTTGAAGCTTACTTTGCCGCAGTGAGGAAAACAGATACTGACAGAGTGATCTTAGCCAGTTGGTACTTGGAAGGTGAGGCCATTCCTTGGTGGACTCAGTGGGCTCATGCCCACACCAGAGCAGGTATGGCAGCTTATGTGTGGGACGAGTTCGTCCGCGACCTTAAGCAGCGGTTTCTACCGCCCCACTACCTTGAGCGACTCGAAGACGAGTTCAAGGGAGCGCGTCAGAACGTGCAACCAGTCCTTCAGATTGCCAATAAAATTTCGACCTTATGTCTGCAATTAGGCTTATCTGATACGGACAAGAAAGGGTAGTTTTTGTATGGCCTGGACACGCAAATCCAACGAGAGGTGCGTATGTTTAGGCCAGCCACCTTTGAGGACGCACTCTAGCTTGCGCAGAGTGCAGAAATGAAACACAATGGTGGCAAGCCCAAGACTTCCCAGCCGGCTTCTCCCAGGGCTAACACCTCGGGGGGCAAAAGCCAGAACCAGACGGGGTCTTCCCCAGGACAGAGCCCGGGAGCCTCTGGCTCCAAGAACTCGAACAATGCGTCTAAGCTTACTCCAGACCAAAAAGCGGAGGCAGGCAAGACAGGTGGCAAGTTGAGTGTCGAGGAGCTTTCTCAGTACAAGAAGGAGGGTAGATGTTTCTTTTGTCATACAAAAGGACATACTTCTCGGGATTGTCCGAAGAAGCCTCCAAAGGCCGCCGCCGCCTCCACAGCTTCCGTGGTGAGCTCTCTTACTACAGGTAATGAGCTCGGTTATTTGTAGCATTTCCGTTTTGGCCACTTGAATGTGGATGCGTTGCGGCGGGCATTCCGAGACCAGATGGTGGATGGCTTGCCAAATGTTGGCAGCAAGCAGGACATTGCAGTTCTTGCATTCGTGGGAAGCAGCACAGGGAGTCTTTTCCAAAGCAGGCTACTAGGCGAACTTCAAAACCGTTGGAGTTGGTACACACTGACTTGTGTGGATCTATGCAGACCCCATCCTTGGGAGGTTCCTTGTATTTCATGCTGCTTGTGGATGATTGTAGCAGATTCACATGGGTGTATTTTCTTTCACATAAGGACTAAGCCTTTGCTCAGTTCAAGGATTGGTATGTTATGGTGGAAAAGGAGTCTGGATTGCAAGTGAAGATTGTTCGGGTTGACAAAGAAGGGGAGTTTTCTTCTAATGCTTTTGTGTGGTTTTATGCGCAGCATGGTATCAAGCGGGAGATGGCCAATATAGGGTTGCCTTCAAAGAATGGAGTAGTTGAATGAAAGAATAGGACTCTGGTGGAGATGGCGAGGGCGATGTTGGAGCATTGTAATCTTCCTCGTCCACTTTGGGGAGAGGTTGTGGCTACGATTGTCCATACCCTCCACCGATCTCCAACGACTTCAGTACCTAAGATGACTCCATTTGAGGCTTATTTTAGTAGGAAACCAGATGTCTCCCATTTTCGTGTTTTTGGGAGTGATGCCTATGTTCACATACCAAAGAAGTAGAGGGGGAAGCTTGACTCAAAGTCCTAGAAGCTTGTTTTTGTGGGATATAACTCTCTTTCCAAAGGCTACAGGTTATATGACCTAGAGCGGAATGAGGATGTTGTCAGCAGAGTTGCTGTCTTTGATGAGCATGTTCCAGCTTCCACTGTTGAGGAGCCACCACTTCTTGGAGAACTAGATGAGTATGATGATGATTCCTAGGCTATTATTCCAGCTAGCCAGCCTCAGTCAGTTGTAGAGGTTGAGCCTGAGGTTGGAGATGAGCCATAGCAGCAGCAGGATGCTTCACGTTCTATTCGAGTACCAAAGTGGTTGTTGGACACCATTCGGGAGTCAAGTGTTACGGAGTACCCCTCCGAGCGGACCACAAAGGATGGACCTCGAAGGTCGCATAGAGTTCATGATAAAACTCAATCAGAGGAGCTTTTATATGTGAACTATGCTTTGATGTCTTGTATTATTCGAGACAAAGAGCCTACTTCAGTTAAGGAAGCTCTTCCCTAGGAGACTTGGAGGAAAGCCATGCAAGTGGAACTTAAGCCATAGAGAAGAATAAAACTTGGGAGTTGGTTTCGAGGTTGTCAAAACGGTCGGTCATTGGTGTCAAGTGGGTTTACAAGACCAAGTATACATCCGATGGGTCCGTGGACAAGCATAGGGCCAGACATGTGGCCAAGGGCTATGCTCGGCGACCTGGCATTGACTATGAGGACACTTTTGCACCGACAGCTAGGATGACCATGATTCGGACAGTTCTTGCCCTTGCCTCTTCTCAGCAGTGGCCGAGATGGATGTGAAATCTGCGTTCCTGAATGGTGACTTGCAAGAGGAGGTGTATGTTGAGCAACCTCCAGGCTTTGAGGTTCCGGGATCAAAAGATATGGTTTACAGGTTACGGAAGGCCTTGTATGGTCTTAAACAGGCTCCCAGGGCTTTGAACCAGAAGATTGATTCTCTATTTTTCTTAGAAAGGGTTTCCAGAGATTAGTTGCAGATCCGAACTTGCATCTCTTTCGGGAACGTGGTATGGTCACCTTGATTATCCTCTATGTGGATGATCTTATTCTTACTGGCGGTCGTGTGGAGCACATAGCTGTGACGAAGGCTGCCTTGTCAGAGGAGTTTGAGATGACGGATTTAGGCGCACTTCATTTCTTTTTGGAATTGGAGATTTGACAGACCCAAAGGGGGTTCTTTGTTTCTCAACAGTGGTATGTTCATGAGTTGTTGGAGGCCTTTGGGATGGAGAACTGCAAGCCTATTTCATCTCCGATGGACCCGAATACCAAACTTACAATACATGATCCTTGTGAGTAGGTTGATGCCTCCTTGTATCGGAAGCTTGTTGGTTCATTGATTTGGTTGCTGAACACCAAATTAGACTTGAGTTTTTCCGTGGGGTTGTTGAGCTCATTTATATAGACACCTTTGAAGACTCGTTGGGACGTAGGATCGTGGATCTTACGGTATTTGCAGGGTACGAAGGATCTTGGCCTCTTTTATAACACTGGAGGGGGAACGAAGGATCGAGTCAGTCTCTGAGGTTAGAGTGGCTCTGATTGGGGAGGAGATCGAGACATGAGGAGATCTACTTCAGGATACGGCTTTATCCTTGGCTCAAGAGCTATTTCTTGGAGCAACAAGAGGCAACCAACTATTGCCTTGTCTTCTATTGAGGCAGTATCGAGCTGCCTGTGGTGCTGCTTGCGAGGTGGTGTGGTTGCGGAGGTTACTTGTCGAGATTGGGTTTCCACAGAAGGAACCCACGGTCATCCTGTGCGACAACTAGACTTGTATGGCTATTGCTCGGAACCTGGTCTTCCATGCCTGGACCAAGCACATAGAGATACAATATCACTTTGTTCGTGAGAAGATTTTGGCTGGTGACATCTTGCTTATCTTTTGTTTGATGGAGGACAATGCGGTGGGCCTCTTCACGAAGCCTCTACCTCAATAGATGCTCCATCAGCACTCCAGCTCACTGGGGTTGGTTCCACATCTAGGAGCTGAGAGGGGGTGTTAGTAGTCATCTCCTGTCTGTACCATATTATTCAGTAGGGAGTGAGGGCCATTGTTGTGGGTGTGCCTGCCCGTTCAGGAGTTTCTCCATTTTTCCTCATTGTCCATTTTCCCAGTTTTGTAGGACTGTGGGGGGGCGTCTATTTTCTTTCTGCTGTTCTGGTCGGCTGTAGTTTGTGGCTGGCCAGGAGGGGCCCATTGAGGGGCTGGCCGACCAGGTGGTACTGGTCGTGGGCCAGCCGACCATACCTGTTACTGGCCGACTGGGCCAGGCCTGGTCGTGGGCATTCTCAGGGGCTGTCGGCCCAGTTCCCACTGGCTGACGAGCAGCCCCAGTTAGTATATATAGCCACTCTTCCCCCCACATCATCTTGAAGCGGATTCTGGTGTATATAGCAGAGTTTATACCTTCTCCTCTCTTGCATTTCTGTACTTTCTGTTCTCAATACTTTGTCTCATTTCCGCTGCCCATTTTGACAGATGTTTCACAAGGATCAGTCCATACAGAACAGGAGGAAGAGAATGATGAAGATTATGCTGTCTTTATGCCAAGTGCCTAAGGTTAGAGACTTGCACAACTGCGATTAAACAACGGTTGCAAGAGATCAACGATTTTTTGAAGTCATTGACAGAGGCGCTTAGTAAATTGTTAGTCCTCAATTCTCTCAAATCCCTAAGCTTTTGACATCTGTCCAAAGGCTTAATGAAGAAGCTCCATGATTGGTGGTGGCCCCCAACTATGTTTATACAGATTTCAAGCTCCATGATTAGTGGTGGGTGGTGGATGAGTTTAAGAGAGGCTGGAAAGCTGTCTAAAACTTGGGAGCAATTGTCACATGCACCAATAACTTGGTGCATTTGGACATAAGTTTAGGGGTATATTTGGGGAAGGTTGATTGCCTTGTAGGTGTTGACACATGCTTAAAACTGGCACCCAAGGTTTGGGTCATTTAATAATATATAATTAGGTCTTTTGTTGGTCGACCAGCTCATGACCTGTCCCTAAAGCAGGCTGACCAGCTGAATGCAGATTTTCTCCTATAATAGCAGGGCTAGGGTTGGATACAAGAATTCAGTTCTAGATCTGCTATGCTAAAGCCCCGTGCAGCAGAGAAAAGCCCTGAATCAGCAGTCGGCAGTTTTGAGACATCAGATTGCAGCGCTGGAGTAGCAAATACAAGTCTATGCATGTTGGAAATCAATGCTCCACCCTCTTCATTGTCATTGTGTGGGTGGTGGGTTGCTCTATTTTGTAAGGGCCCCTATATGAGTAGCCGTTGTGTTGAGCACTGGGCGCCCTGTTTAGACACAGGATGTTGGCCATATGTAGCTGGATCGGTAGGAGACAGCTTATGTTGACTTGGCACCATGCTAAGTAGGATGCATGTAAGTGTGGGTCGCTCGACTGCATGCTTGGGTAGAAGGAGATCTTCTCGGGACACCTATTCCTCGGGTTGCAGGGCCCAAACAGGCACCCTAGATGACCTCAGATGGGTTTGGAAGCAGTGCCCAGACGGTGGATCTGTTGTTTAGTCTAATATGGTCCCAATTGGGCGATGTGGTCGGTTCAGTCCATCTGGACCAATCCTAGTGTGGCTGATATACCTATGATACGACCAATCCTTGGTACTACATATATAGACTGGTTCGGCAGCCACCTTAGTCATTTTAAGATCATTGTGATTAGATCTATCTTCACTGCATTTTGATTAGATCATTGTGATTAGATCTATCTTCACTGCATTGTGTGCCCTTGTTGTGCATGACATCCTCTGTCCAGTCTACCTAGATCACCATCAAAGTGTTGGCTTGGGTTTAGGGTTATAGAAGTGCACCTAAGGTGGACCATGGTGTGAGTGCACAATGAGAGAGAGAGAGAGAGAGAGAGAGAGAGAGAGAGAGAGAGAGATGAAATGATATATTAACGTCCTCAAAGGCCAAAATGACCTATGAGACCAAAAAGGTTACAACAATTGGTGGATCTGATACAATGTCTGTGTAAGAAAAGCTAAAACAACTAAACAACTAACTGAAACTGAAACAACAACTATGAGGAAAAGTAAGGTACTAGGAGCTCCTAATGGATAACATCTGGGAAGGAAAACTCCAGCAACAAAGGTAAGCATCATATACATCACTATCCAAAGATGTCTCTCATCGGTCGATGGCGGATATCCTCAATCTCCTCCATGGTGAGTACTCTGACTGGACGTCTCCCATGCCGTGCTAGTATGGTCCTGATCCTCTGTTGTAGTCTCCGCCAGTGTCGGGATGGGCCTCTCATCTTGGGGCGCCTGGACCGCCCCAGCTCTATAGCCCGATCAATCAGTGTACCTCTGGTGCGCCTATACTCTGGGGCTAGCTGCAATGCCTGCTGGCCTGACTGCTCAATCTCTGGTCGAAAGAAGTCTGTAATCTACCTCTGTAGGTGTCTCTCCCTCTCTGATCCCCTCCCTCTCAAGAGACCCTCTCTATGTCTACGCAGCTCTAGCATGTATAATCCGAGGCATCTCTGATCCTGGTATCTCATGACTATGGAAAGTGGTCCGAAACCCTCTCTGAACAGGTAGTGAAAATGGCCTCGTATCTCATAATATACTGGACAGTGACATATGTAATGTAACTCTGTCTCTGGCTCCATCTGGCACAATTGACAAATCTTGGCCTCAGCTGGTACTCCTCTGAATCTGCCAGTCTCAATCTCTAGCTGGTGTGAGGATGTGCGCATCTGACCAATAGCACACCGTACCCCATGAGAAAGATGAGTATCCATGTAGCTGGGTCTAATCACAAACCCATCCTCTGTGAGCCGGAGAAGATGATCTCTATAGAAAGCCATCTTCGTACACCAAGCTCGTGTGTCGGCTGTATCCATGTCCTCCTAGTGTCCAGCTGAGTCAAGTCCTGCCTGATAAGTTTGGTAATCTCTGCCCGCGAGAGAGAGAGAGAGAGAGAGAGAGAGAGAGAGAGAGAGAGAGAGAGAGAGAGAGAATGCTCAGTGTTGCACAACTCAATGATGATTCTATTGATGTGATGGAAGTGTTGTTCACTCACCAAGTACAATACTTTTGTAGGCTTGCAGCCTTATCTTTTGACCCATACAAGTATCACACACTTACAAGTGTATGGCACGTGGCACACTTATCTTATCCACTTATAAGAGTGTGTTCACATACTGCTAGGATAATGCACACTGCTAGGATAATGACCCTTTTAGGGGCTGTTCACACACACACACACACACACACACACGAGACTCCGAATCCCAACACAAAGCTCCTTGCCGAAGCGCACGGGTGGGTTGATGCCATCAGTTCATAACTTTGGCTTAATTCAGTATTATTGTCCAATCCTCTTGCATTAAGTTCTTTGTGTTGTGATCCGTCGCACAAGTTGTATTTTCTTTCAATGCATTGGTAGCTTAATGCAAGTCAGTTAGGAGTCCAGCTCAAGTTGTGAAGTGAGTTATCATTGTAAATATTTATGATATCCATGTAGTTAATACATTTAGTAGATTTTGAATCTTCTCCTTGTCTCTATGTGTGTATTCAGTTGTGCACCTTAATTAGTGGATAAGAAACACCCTTCTGTATTAGCATGCAACAATGGTATCAGAGTTTAGGTTTGATCTGAGGGGTTATGCATACAGCTCAGGTTTTCTTCTATAGGTGCTAGGGAGAGTCTAAGTCTAGGTAATAGGCAACAAGATCTACTTTTTTCTCTTTTGGGAGAAATTTGCGTTTTTTGTTACAGCAGGCATGGTAGATGGTCTCACGTTGGAGACCTGCTGAGTTTTAGTTGTACTCGGAGTAATTGATCAAGTTTAAGATCTCTTGGATTCGCCAAATAGGTAGCGAGGATTCAAGAGGGATGATTATTTTTGGAAGTATTGGGAGAATTGACTTGCAGAATGTTGGAGAGATTCAAGCTAGAGAAGTAGGATTGGCAAACGAAGACAAAGTTGACCAAGGCACAATTCTGGTGAGTACACCAAGCTAGAGAAGTAGCATTGGCAAATGAAGACAAAGTTGACCAAGGGCTCCCCTTTTTTGACAAAATAGTGAGATTGGGGAGGCAGCTCCAGCTTTGGCTAGCAGATACGTTTTCTTGCACACGGCACATTGTACGGTGTAAGGAATAAGGTAGGTATTCCTGCACCTTCTATGGTACCTCTTGGACAGCTGTAACCCACACAAGGAATGATTATTGGCTCATAGCTGTATTTACACACTAGGAAATCCTTCTGTATTTACATGATTTGTATTTAATGTTGAATGGCAGCTTTGCAGCTGGTTGGTAAGTGGAATTAGTGCATGTTAATAGTTCAAGCCTGTTATTAGCATGATGTATAACTATGTTATAAATTTACAGGGAGGGATGCCAGGAGCTGAAAGACTGCGGGATTGCGAGGCATTGAAAGGCTTGCTGAAGAAACAAGCAGAAGAGAAGAGAGTGTTTGGTGCCATTTGTGCAGCGCCAGCCGTCGTACTTGAAGCCTATGGACTCTTGAAGGTTTTCTCCTGCCCAATGCCTTTACTGTGCTTCAGCACTTCACCTGCTCCATCATTGCTACTAGTAGTACAAAACATCTTGCAGATTTCATTGGTTTCATGTTTTGAACTCATGTGGGCAGGAAAAGAAAGCCACTTGCCATCCTTCTTTTGTTGGAAAGCTTTCGGATCAGAGTGTAGCGGAGACACGGGTTGTGATGGATGGGCTTAGCATCACAAGTCGAGGCCCAGGAACGGCCATGGAGTTCGCACTCTCCATAGTTGAGAAGTATTTTGGGGAGGAGAGGGCTGTAAGTATAGCAGAGGCAATGGTGTTTCAGTATCCATAGTAAGAGGCATTGTATTAAAGTAGGAGGGATGGTCTTTATGGGTGTATGTGATGTGTTGATTTTGTAAAAAGGTGGCTAAAGAGATTTGTCATATATTACAATGAGGGAAGCTCCTGTGTATACCTTGTAAAGCATGTGTTTTGTTTTCAGAGTGTGGAAGTGAACTAGTGAAATTTAATGAAATCAAGTTAAAGTTGCAGTGATGGCCTCTCCATGGTTATCTTAGGCTGGGTACACAACCACCCTGGCCTCTGGCCTGTCAACAGAGGCCATCCAGGCCTCTGGTGCCATCAAGGATGGACGTGCAATCTTACTCATTGCAAACTGACTAAGATAAATCCATTGATATGGGTTGATGCCAAAAAGGGTATCAAACTTCCTTTAGCCCCACCAAAGAAGGTACACCCACCATGTAGGCCATTTTCAAGCTATCAAAAGATGGATGGAAAAATAGTTGCTTCTTGTAGATTAGGACTACCATGAGGGTAGCAATCTAATTTGACTACCTTGGCAACCCAGGCCACCCTAACAACAACACAAATCTTAGAAGTTTGGAAACAGGGCACCCTACACCTCTTCCGCCAAAACCTATACAAGTCCGAAAAAAACATCTGCCAACTTAAAAATTGTGGGTTCCAAAGAACTTATGTAAGGTCACCGCTACTATGAAGATAAGATAATTCTAAAGTGTGGATTTCAAAGAAACCCACAAGACCCCTAAGCAGGCACATAAGAATAGCTAAGGCATCAATCCCAAATCCAAAAAGTTTAGAAACGAGCACCAATCCCAAATCCAAAAAGTTCAAAAATGATGGGTGCCTACTCCATTCTCAAGGAGGACAGTGTGATGGAAATAACATCATATGGGTGCCTAAGGAAGTTAGAGAGAGAAGAGCCTCACCACCAACCTTAGTTATAAGGAGCACACCAAATTCTCAAATGGTGTGGCACCCAAAGCAGCTTAAGTAGACCCCAAAATGGAAAACCCTCACCACAAGATGGAGAAGCCACACAAACCTGCTTACACTACAATTAACAAGTGCAAGCAACATGAAACCTCACCTATTGCCTCTACATTTAAAGAGTTGCAACTCTCTAAGTTTCTCAACATCCTTGCTCACATCCACAACAAAGTTGTCTAAGTACATAATGTACAACAACCCGCTTTTTGGTAGTTGCAGAAGATCTTCAATAGACACAAGAACATGCCCTCTCCAAAAGGAGGGTGGACACAAGAACTTGTTGCTCACAAGGAGGCAAGGTAACAAGGAAGCCACAAGAATAGTTTGTCTAAAAAAAGGGTAGAATCCCACAAAAACCTCCCACATAGCCGTTGTTCATATCCTCATCAACAATCTATAAAGCACGTAAACCTTCAATACTTAACTATATCAATGGGTAAGTTTTTTGGCTAACTATTGCAGTAATAATTGTGTTGTAACCATAGATACCTATTCACCACTATTATAAAGAAAATGCAAGGTTTGAATATACCATAGTAAGTGCTAATTGTAGTAACTAGCGAAAAGTAACTGCAAGGTTTGCATGCATCACAGTAAGTGCTAGCTATTGTAGTAACTATTTTTTGAGTACGACCATAAGTACCTATTCACCATTGGCAAACAATAAATGTAAGGTTTGCATGCACCATAGCCTCACCATTGATGTCCTAGGTATATATCTAGAGAGGAGGTGGGCGAAAGCTTGGTCTATGGTATGATCCATCACCTAGATTTCCTTGAAAGATGCAAATATAATAGGTTGACTTCATTGTTCCCATTTAAGTCCTAATTTATTTGACAATCCAAACTTTGCCCCTCAACAATGAGTGTTTTTGAGAGAGCTTAGTGGAGGGAGTTTTTAATGGCAACTCTTCTCTTAAAAATGTAGACATTCTCTCTCTAGTTCTTTCACCATTACCTCCAGCCCACAGCCTACCACTATCTCCTACAACCTCCACCACCACCTCTCAGCCCAACCCACTTTCTCTCCTTCAGTCTAACTTAGCTTCTCCCTTCTCTCTCTCTCTCTCTCTCTCTCTCTCTCTCTCTCTTTATCTCCCACCCTCTTCCCTCTCTTCACTCTTTCTTCCTTATATCCACTCTCCCTCTCACTTTCTATCCTTCCGTCTCTCCTTTCCTCTTATCTCTTTTTCAACCTCTTGTCTCTCGCTCTCTCTCTCTCTCTCTCTCCCTATGCATAATCTCTCTTCTCCTCTCTCCTCTGTCTCTCCCTCTCTCTATGCATAATCTCTCCTTCCCTCTCTTTCTCTCTCCCTGTCCCTTCCTATATATAGTCTCTCCTCTCCTTTTCTCTTTGTCTCTTCCTCTCTCTATGCATAATCTCTACGTCCCTCTCTCTCTCTCTCTCTCTCTCTCTCTCTATGCATAATCTCTCCTCTTCTCTGCCTTTTCTCTCTCTCTCTCTCTCTCTCTCTCTCTCTCTCTCTCTCTCTCTCAAACGCTTCTCTCCTCTTTCTCGAATGCCTCTCTTTTTCTTCCCCTATTTCGTCTCTTCTCTTTCTCTCTCTCTCAACCTCTTCCTTCTCTCTCTCTCTCTCTCTTTGAGCCTTTGCTCTCTCTCTCTCTCTCTCTCTCTCTCTCTCTCTCTCTCTCTAATGCTTGCTCTACTCTCTTTTTCTCTCTTCTTTTTTTCTTGTTTTCTTTTTCTTTTTCTTCTCAGCTCTTTTCTAATTCTTGTCTCTTTCTCTCTATTTTTATCCAAACCCTAAAAATTTGTTTCTTTTTTTCTTTCTTTTTTAATCTCTTTTTATCTTAAAAGTTTGTTTTGTTATATCTTTCTTTTTTCTTTTTGTTTATCTTCTCTTTCTTTTTCGATCTCTCTATCATTGTTTACTTTTTTTTTTGCTTGTTCTCTTTCTTTCCTCTTTCAATCTCCTTTTTTTCGATCTTATTTAGCAATCTCTTTTATATCTCGTCTCTTGCTTGTTCACTTTTCTACATGGTATCTCCACAACTCAAAAAAGGGACATGGGTGTTTTTAACACCTCTCCAACACAAAAAAGGACACAGGTGTTTTTAACGTTCAACGGTATGAAAGTAGTTGCTGGCACTGTGTTGCATGTAAACCTCACTGTTGATACCATCCATGGAATTCTTTTGCCGCTTGGGTATAGTTGCGTGTCGATTATTGAAGATGTCAAAGTGGGAGAAGTATCCCTTCCTTTTTTTCCTTGAAGATGGTCGTATCCTCACCTTAAATCAAAGTAAAGGCTACATCATTGTATAGCCAGGAAGAGATTGCGTAAGTGTTATTATAGGTATTATTACCTTTGCAATTATGTTCTTTTGTTGTGGTTTTACTGAGAGTAATTTGTCTTGTATAGGTCGATGTGTTTAGATTGATCCACATTCAATGGAAACCCATCTTGTAATTAAATCTCCAAGGTGTGCACAATGCTTAAAGAGCACACCTCTGCCAGACAAGCAAGCCAAGAAGTAACAAGTACGAAGAAGAGAAAAGCAGTGCAAGAAGATGATGATGAAGATTGGGCTCCTCCACGAAGAAATTCAAGTCAATCTTCTAAGTCTACAAAAAAGGTGCTTCTTTGAAATCCATGAAAGAAACAAGGGAAGTAGGAGAGGTGGAAGAAGGAACTGAAAAAGAAGGTGAGAATGAAGACCACTACATGGTCACACATACAACTCTTTTTTGATTAGAACTCCTGTAGGACAATCTAAATAGAGTAAAGGTAATTGTTATCCAATTTTTAAGTAATCTTGCATAAGGTATTTTTATGACTAGCAAGCACAACCTTTGTGTTGTGTACATTGCAAGTGAAGAAATCCCCTTCTTTGCCACCTATTCCCTTGTGTAGACTTTATGCCTAACCCCTCTATATGAAGAGTGCAATTTAGGTACAAGAAGCTGGCAAGGGAATTCTACACAAATGGCTATGTTGCCGATCGATGCAAGTTCATTTTCTCTATCTCCTCATCCCACAATCCTGTTAGAGAAGTATCGCAACATGATGTTAGTGCATGGGATGACATATGGGGAGTGAAAAATGAGGAGTTCGAGAATGTGATCAAAGACACGAAGTGTGCCTTTATGACCAATAAGATGTTTTATGTGGGACGGCAATCATCACATTGTGGCATGGATGGAGGAGATTAGTAAATGTAAGTCATCTTAAATTGCTAACTTTTTGAACGTGGTGTTAAGTTTTTTAAAATAGTTTTGGGACTAATTAGATTTACACTGAATGTAGCGTTCAATCAAGAATGTTGTATCAAGATATCCATGTGTTGGTGTTATCTCCTTATTGAGTTCAATGAGGATAGTGAAGGGGAGGTCCTCACAATTACAACTCACTTAAAGAGGTAAGGGAACGTACATATTACGAGAATATATGTCTTTAATCTCTTTGACTTGGGAAGGTACAAGTGCAGTTATTTTTCTTCATAACTTATATTTTTTTTACCATAGGATGAATGAAGTGGGCTATCTTTTGTTGTCTCTTGTGGACAGAGTGTGCCTCATTAGGGCACTTGGATTAGCAAATAAAGAAATATTTATGAAGCACACAAGATCGATGAACAAGGCATGCCTCGATGCAAGAAAAAAGGGTCGACCCATCCTGGTACAACTCTGAGCTTTCAGAACTATCCCAAATAGTATTCCAGGTACAATCTTCTATCTTCTAACACTTGCAATATATGATTAACATTTACATATTGTCAAACTAATGTAGTAACCTGTGAATAATAGGATGAGTCTCTTGCAGCCATCCGAGATATTGATCCCTTAGTAGATAGCTTGCAATATATGACTAGCATTTACATATTGTCAAACTAGTGTAATAACCTGTGAATAATAGGATGAGCCCCTCGTAGTAGCCATCCGAGATATTGATCCCCTAGTAGATAGCTTGCTTGCAAATGAGTTTGAAGACAAATGGAGAACTGCACTTTATAAAGATGAGAGAAAGTGGAGGATGCTACTAGACGACTGGCGGTGATTGCAAACCTTGCATAAGGAGAAGGTTTCTTTGAGTAAGAAAGCTTACACTCTTCTCTCTTTGTATTTTTAGTAGGCAATGACATATTATGGTTTTAATGTTGCGGTTTAATTTTGGTGTTGTGTTATAGATGACTAGTGCAAGTAAATTGGGATGAGAAACCAGATTGTTTAATGGAGGATAGATTGTATAGCTTAGTATCTGGCTCATTGCCAAATGAACAAAAAGTAATGATTTTAGATATTTTGATTGATGGAAATTTACGAAGGCTCAAGGAATTACAAATCCCTAAAAGTAAGTAATAATTACTTCCTCTATTTTCTTGATATATATAAAGCACTATATTTTGTATGAATAACAATTTCAATGGCAATGCAAAAAATGCAAGTTTATTTAGGGATTGGCTAAGAAGAGAAGTCATAAAGCATGAGATTAGAGCACAAGGTGTGGCCGTACTTGTAGAAATAACAGATAAGTACAAAATAATTTTTCCAGATACATTTCAAGGGAGGACCTCGCCGATCTCAAGAGACTGTATTTTGGGAAGCTATTTGAGGAAATGATGGAGTCCCGAGAAAAACAAGGCATGGTAGCTTCAAACTCTAATATCATTAAAGCTACTAAGCATGCTGTGTTTACGTACGTAACATTCTAGAAAGCCTACTTACTACTTTATTGTGCTCTTATATTTGTAAACTGAACGGAAATAATTATGTGTAGATGGATTCGTAAGTGCCATGCCGAGAAATATATTGTAGCTGTGCGTGCCATCATAAATTATTGGCGCGATCCATGACATGAGTGCACGATGTATACACGACATCAAATTCGAGACCTTTGGGATGCATGGATATACAAGAGATGTCCATTATTCTTTGACTTTCTAAATGAAAAATTTTCTAAGAGCGAGAAGGAGATATATACGCGGGCTTGTAAATCAAAGCAATCAAAGATGGTATGTACTTTACAATTAGATGTTTCAGTTCTTTTTTAATATTGTTTCTTATATCTTTTCAAATTGTGATTTCTATTATGAAGATTAGAATTCTACGTGACCAATCACATGTTTAAGACAAGGAATAAAAGTCTTATGAAAGATGAAGGGGCTGATGAAGATGAAGAGAATGATGATGATGAAGGGGCAAAAGTGCCAAAGAAGGATGCCACAAAGGAAGAGAAAAAAGCAAAGACATGAGGGGAAGAAGATGACTATGATGTCTCTACATCGGAGTATGACGAAAGCAATTTTGAGGATAGCACTCAAGGATCGAGGTAGCCCTAAAAGTTGACAAAGTCGGTTATGTAGCAAAACAAAGCATGACACTCTTTTACTCTTGATTCATTAGTTTTATTATTAAATAGTTTGGATACTAATGTACATGATTTAGTTATACGTCCATAGAGATGCTTGTCAAGAGGTGAGGGGTTTGATTATTTTATAGGGTTGGAATACTAACGTAGATGAATAAGTTATGGATCCAGATAAGCTTGGCAAGAGGTGAAGTGCCAAATGCACCATTGCGACATAATAGGTATTCTGACACCAATCCAAATGAATTTATCAAGTATGATTTTACTCATTAGTAATGATAATGTAATGTATATGTGGAGTGCATGCACTTACAAAATGTATTCTTTGTAGGAGTGTCTCGTTGTACGCCCTCGACGGTAGTCCTCGGGGTTCTAAGCGTGTTGCAACATCAAAGCTTTGTAGGAGTGTCTCATCGTACGCCCTTGACAGTAGTCCTCGGGGTTCTGAACGTGTTGCAACATCAAAGCTCATTATGTCTAGCTGTGCACATGGGTGTATACTTGGGCTACTTACAAGATATTTGTGCCTCTACCAAGAATCTACTTATCATACTCCTACAATTGCTCTCTATTCCTATCTATTTTAAGCTAGTCCATTATCATGGAGTCTTTTAGCATATAAGTAGTCCATGCTAAGGAGAATCCGATGTTGAAATACAAAATACTTGCTAGCCTCTTGTCTTAGCTAGTGTGAATTAAGAAAATCAAGGATATGGAAGCATTCTTGGGCTACAATTGCATCTTTGTGTGGTGAGTAAGTCAAGCCCACTCCACTCTCTCCTCCCTCCTTTTCTTTGTGAGGACTATTGTTCCTTTTATTTTCTCCTTCTCTGAGATCCACAAAAAACAAACTAATCTCCCTTAATGAGCTCTTACAAGCCCTTTTCCCGAGTATGTTCTTCTCTACACCTTCTTTTGTTTGCCTCTTCTTCTCTCTTATTGATCATTTCCCAAGTATGTTTTCCTTCTCTAAACCTTCTTTTGTTTTCCTCTCTTTTTCTCTTATGGATCATTTCCTCACATCTCTCAAGATTTATTCAATCCTCACCACTAGGTTCACTTCAGTCTAGTGTAGATTTTGTCCCTAGAAGGTGATCGCCTACTCATGATCTTCCCACACTCTCATAAGTCTCTATCTTTAGCTGGTACCACTTTCTTCAAGCACATACAATAGACACAAGAGCAACAATGTAAGTCACAAGTATTAGGAACACATGAGAGTATAAGAAAGCACACACAAGTATGAAATGCAAAAACATCAATAAGAGGGAAGAGATACTGAGATCTCCCAAGTCTAAAACAACATGTAATCTTGTATTCAGCATTGAGATTTTGAATTTTATCGATGTATGAGCAATATCGAATGCAAGTTACATGATCACCAAAGTGTTGCTGCCAGATGTGCCGATATAGTAGTCAAAAGTATTATAGAACAAACATGTACTAGATTCAAAAAATGAAGACATTACATAGAATGAAAAAAAGAAGATTTACTATAAAACATGACACAAACAACTTAATTGCCTTTAGATTTCATACACCATTGCATATCATGATTCCATGTTGAAGCGCTTAGCGCACAAGTATATATCAATTACAAGGATGAGAATCTGTCACTGCAATTATAGATCATGATTGAAGTTTAGAACTCGTAAGCTACCCCTAAGGTATTCTAACTATAATGGAAGGTTTGAAGCATAAGAGCAAGAGGATGATGAAAGATTAAAGCAGCTCATACGAAGAGCATTGACATAGGCTGTGTTGTTGGTGACATCTTGAGTCTCTCCTAAAACATTTTCCTTATTTTTTCTACACCAACCCTCTTGCTCATTGAATTTAACATTGACATTATGGAGCCAGAAGCATTAGGGGATCTAGAAAACATTAAACAGAACACCCATATGTAAGCTGATCCCACCGTCATAATGTCTATATTTCATGATATAGAGCTCATTGATGCTATTGATATATATATATATAGAGCTTTCTAACACTACTACTATATATACTTATCTCCTATGCTTTCTAGTGTTAAGTTTTAGGTCATGGTGTCGAGTTATCTAAAACTCCACCATCTTTGATGATAGGATGATATGTTTGAGCTCCAGATGCCTAACATTTTGTCAACATTAGCATCCCTTGAGAATCTATAGCACAGTTTTGACTGGTTCAAAACAGGGGATGGATAGAAGTTCATGACACCCATCATCATTTACTGCTACCTAACAATTCATTATATTATCTCACTGGGTATTCTAGTCTTATGCTATAATATTTATACTCATTTAGAAAAGTATATGACTTCTCTAGTGAGCACATAATTTAGACTTCTCTAGTGAGCACATATAATCTAGACGTAGTTAAAAAACACAGATCTAGCTCTCCTAGTAATAAGATGATTGACTAATCAAACACTAATTCTACTATAATGATAACACTAATCTAAACTAATTTAACGGATCGAGATCTCCTAGTGAGAAGATGACTACCTAATCAAACACTAATCATACTCTAATGATAACACTAATCTAAACTAATCAAACACTATTCTTACTCTAATAATAACACTAATCTAAACTAATTTAACGTGACTAATCTAAGGTGGGTAGAAATAATAGGTTACAAGATTGAGACTCGTACTCTCATAAAGAAACTTGAGATGTGCTTCATTGCTTATTGTTTGAAATGACCCTCTTTTATATGAAGTGAATACAACTTGGATTTACTTTCTCATGTGGGATTTGTTCTTGCTTGCCATGTGGGCAGCATGCTAGGGGTTTGAATCTCACTCCCTACCAAGACTTGTGCTCCATGGCACTATATTTGTCAACACCCCTCCTTGGTGCTATATTCTTAGGCTACTACAAGGTGGTGGGATGTGAGTATACAACTCCAATACCCCTCCTGGGTCCTTGATTTTCTACGGCTTGGGTAGTGAGGTTTGTTGATGTAGGTTGTTTACTTTAGTGAAGTGAGTCACTAGAGTTCTCCTTGCTTGTTGATGGTGTTGGCTTCATGCTTCTTCTTTGATGTTTATCCAAGCTTGTGCAATCTTCTTCTTCTCCTAGCTTTGTGTCAATGGAGTGTCCAATGTTTGCCTTTGTCTTCTTCTTGATGTTGTCGTTGATGAGGACCTCATCATTGTTTCCACTGATGTTTGATGCTTTTCCCTTGCTCTGCATATAAATGCCCCCTTAAAAACCAAACCTATATTTATAAAAAAAAACCTTTTGAGATAAGAGTTTTGGTGGCTATATAGCACTACCCTTTGTGCTTTCTTGAGCTTTGCCTCTCTCTTATAAGAGGCCTATTATTGCTATGAGATATGCACTACTTCTCTTCCTATTGCACTTCCTCTGCTCTTATGCAATGGGGTTTGCTCCTCACGCCTTGTCTTTCTCCCTTTTAAACATAGTCGTGGCTATGGCTTCTCGAGCTTAGGGTCGGGCGTGATCTCTTGTGATTGTGATGCTCCTCTCTAATCTATACGCTGCTATTACTATGCACACTTGTCTCCGGTTTTTGCTTCTCCAACAACTGGCTATGCCACACTTGCCTCTTGGTACTCAAGCTTGTGTGTGCGGAACAGTTGGGACATTGCTGCTTTACACCTTCTTGCTTTTTCTTGCCTCCTCTTAGGCTGCTTGGTGTAGCACTTCAACATCTCTTCTCATCTAGTGCAAGAAGGCTATCTTGCAGGTTGCACCTTCTTGGCCTGGTGTGCTATACTTCCACAAGCTTGATGTAAGATCATGCATGGTTATGTTGCAAATTTCTTCCTCTCCTTTCTCCTATGTCTCTGCTTCTTTCTCACCCATGCTTATAGTTTGATGTTGGTGCATATGGTTATCTTTGCTCCACGACCCCTTGCCAAGCTCTTGTGCTTCAGGACTTAAAGTGCCCAATGCTCTAGCTCTATGAAGGTGTCCTTTGATGTAGCTCACAGCTCTTTATTCGCAGCTTTAACACTTGATGATGGTGAGAGAGATTAAGAAATAACAAATTAAAACTAAATAAAGCTCGACTAAACAAAGTTTTATAAAATATACAATGCTTAGATGAATACTAAGTGAATGCCCTAAGAACTGCTATGCCCTAGCTTGCCTATGCTCTGATACCAAGTCAAAAAAACACGGATTGAAGTCTCCTACTTGATAAGATAACTGTCAAATTAAACACTAATCCTACTAATAAGATAACTACATAATTAAGCACTAATCCTATCTAATGATGACATTAATCTAAATTAATTCAACTTGATTTAACGAACTTGTTTTAACGCGACTAATCTAAGGTGTGTAGAAATGAAGCAAACTCATCTCATGAGTGTGTGTGTGTGTGTGTGTGTGCGTGCGCTAAATTGAAATGAACTTAAGTCAAGTAGGTTACAAGATTGAGATTTGTACTCATAAAGAAACTTGAGATGTGCTTCATTGCTCATTGCTTGAAATGACCCCCTTTTATATGAGGTGAGTACAACTTGGCTTTGCTTGCTCATGTGGGATTTGTTCTTACTTGCCATGTGGTAGCATGCTAGGTGTTTGACTCCCACTCCCTACCCAGACTTTTGCTCCATGGCACCATATTTCTCAATAGACTTCTCTAGTGAGCACGTATTATCTAGACTATAAAAAGAAGAGAAGCAAGTGTAGTATGTATACTCTTTGATCCTACTAAACCCCCACCTCTACCAGATCATAAGAATGATGATGTTGAAATGAGAGAGGGAAGACAAGCTAATATATCCCATCAACATCCATTTTTGTATCATACTAAAAAAGATGAATCACACAATGTCAAAATTGATAAAATAAATTTACTAACTATTCTTTATCTCTCCCTCTAAACCCTCACCTCCACCAGATCATAAGAATGATGATGTAGAAAGGAGAAACATGGAAGACAAGCTAACATATCCCATCAAAAAAATGCCCTCTAACATCTAATTTTGTATCATACTAAGAAAGATGAATCACACAGTGTTAATATTGATAATAAATTTACTAACTATTCTTTCTCTCCCCCTCTCATCAATTTCCATCTACTAACACTCTCGACCTCAAGGAAGAACCGACACCACATCTAAATACAAAGGTTCATGGAAGTTGAAACCACTACTCTCCAAAGGTCACAACAACCCCTCTTGAAGAAAGCAAACAAGCAACCATATAAGGAGGTGGAGCTAGCATCATCTTGCCCTAACTCTGTTAGATCAAGATTATGAAAACATGAGTCATATGGATAATACCTCCCTTAAGACTAAGTTAATGTTTCAAGATTTAATGAAAATCATGCCATTTTACCCTACCACCACACTAATAGGATCTTGCTAGGGGCATACACATTTAACCCCACCATTTGGAACTTTCCAAAGGCTATACATTTGTCATGAACAATATGGATGTTACTTCTAGCTTAACCCCACCAAGATCTTTCTAGCGGCATATACATTTAACCCCACCACCTGGATCTTTCCAAAGGCTATACATTTGTCATGAACAATATGGATGTTATTTCTAGCTTAACCCCACCAGGATATTTCTAAAGGCATATACATTTAAGCTACATGTACCCTATTTAGGCTTTGTTGCAAGACATGATTGAGATCCTTAATAAGTGAAGAATGCACAATGTGGGAGAACATGGCCAAGCACCCAAAGTTAGCCAATCTACAATTAGAAAATCAATTGGCAATATGGTTGTCACCTATTTCATTGTGTACATCTATAGAAGGTGAAAACATAAATATCTAAAGGAAATAAGGGGTGGTGGTTATGAAAGTATTTCCAATGAGGAAAATCCCATCCCCATGGAAGCTTTTTGCATATAACCTACAAGGAGCAAGTATTAACTTGGTTGCACGAGAGTACATCTATCCCCCAAAAGGCATCCAAATTACATAGCAAGTACTACCTCATCATCGTGTATGCATGGGATAGATCCTTGATATTAGCTCACACAGAATGGAGAGTTGGACTCACACACACAATGCTCAAAAACAAAAACACAATGGTGTAGAGTGTGAGAGAGATGAAGCTCTCTTCAAGTACAAAGAGAAACTACATTTATGAGTAGTAACTCAAAACCCAATGGGACAAAAGTGCCCATGGCATGAGTACAAGGCTTCATAGTGTAGTACTACCAAATATCCTAACAAACCCCCCTATAGTACAAATGTGAGGTTTACAGAGATTGTAGATCAGTCTCTGAAAAGGAAGAGGCCCAAAGCTTTGCAAAAGGCCTCAAACTTTTCATGTGATAAGGCTTTAGTGAAAAGATATGCCACATTGTTATCTGTGTATTGCAATATATCAAATTAATCTCTCCTGCATGGAGCCTCTCTCTGACATAGTGATAATGCACTTCAATGTGCTTGGTCTTGGCATGAATGACAATATTCTTCACACTGCCCCCGTTGCACTTGACTGTTAGTGAGAATAGGAGTAGGGATGTCTGAAGAAGGGACATAAAGATTCTCCATCAGTTTTCTCAACCATACATATTTAACTGCCTACAGTGAATGCTGCTCTAAATCTTGCTTTTTGTATTCAACTTCATGGGACGATGCTGCGATAGTGGGTTGCTTCTTGTTGAGCCAATATATGCACGAATTTCCAAGAAAGAAGCAATTTCCATATGTGGACTATCGTGTATTATAATCACCTATCCAGTCAGAATCACGGAAGACTTGCAGTTCTTAATCACCCCCCCTTGGTGTAGAACAATCCAAGATCATGATTGTCTAGGCAATGCATGAAGTTTGAAAGGCATGAGTGACGACACTCCATACTGGATCTCTGGCCATGAGTTGCACTAAAGATTAGGCATCCAACAACTTGATGAGATCACTGGTTGTGTTGAATGATTCACCGGCATCTTCTCCAGACTAAGATTTACACCAAGTTCCATTGTTATAGAATTTGGTTTGTAACTTTCTATATTGAACCTCTTGAGAAGTGCCTTGTTGTACTTTGGTTGCTTAATGACTATACTATCATCTTGCTATATGAAACTTCACACCCAAGTTGTAGTGTAAAAGACCAAGATCTGACATCTGAAAATTGGAGGCAAGCAAGGTCAGCTGTAATAAAATCCTCATTGGTTCCTATTACGAGCATATCATCTACATAGAGAATGACTATGAGAAAATCCTGCTTGTTCTTTTTCACATATAAAGTGCTTTTTGTAGGACTAATTTGAAATCCATGTCTAGTCAAATAGGTATGAATCTTCTGGCACCAAGCTCTAGGAGCTTGTTTCAGACCATATGCCTCTGAAAGAAAGCTTATTGTTCCTCTTGCAACAAACAAACAGTAAGCTAACAAACTCCTGTTGACAGGAAAGAGGGGTTGCATTGCTAGAACTTTAAGAGGCCTTCTTTCTATAATAGTAAGCTAACAAGATCTTGATAGGTAAGAGGGATTATATTGCCTCTCAAAGAAAGCCGAAGGGAAGTATTAAAACCTAGATATGATTCATGCAAAGAGTTAAGGGTGATGTTAACCATTTCGTTGTCAGAAATGATCTCATCAATATTAGAAGATGTTCTCGTAAGTCATGCAACTTGGTTAAGTGTTCATTCATAGACCTTGTCTCCTACATTTTCAAATAATCACCTTTTAAGAAAAAAAAATTTGGATGTATCATTTTTAGTCTGATACATAGTTTCTAGAGTATTCTAAGCAAGCATAGATGTTTTACAAGAGCGCATGTGCGGAATAATAGATCTTTTAAAACTGATAAGGCAATCATTGCCAAAGCTTGAGCATTATGTGAATCCCATCTTCTTTGGTCAGCAATAGTTTGAGGAACTTGAGGGTGGATTTGCTAGTCATGTTCCCTTTAAGGAGTTACACAGGAGCAATTGTTTTAGGGTGGGGCTTGTCTCACCAATGACATGACCCCATAAGCCCTTTGCAACAACAAGGATATTTTTTTCTTTGGTCAGCAATAGTTTGAGGAACTTGAGGGTGGATTTGCTAGTCATGTTCCCTTTAAGGAGTTACACAGGAGCAATTGTTTTAGGGCGGGGCTCGTCTCACCAATGACATGACCCCATAAGCCCTTTGCAACAAGCACATTTTTTACCATAAACTTCCATAAGGAGTAATTCGGCCCATCTAATTTATCCTCTTTGAAAAGAATACCAAACAAATCATTGACATAGTTCTTGCCTATACGTGACTAATGTGAAGAATTTCAGAAGGAAAGATGAGAAAAGTAAGCTTGAACTCAGGTGTTAATGAACAATTTGAAAATTGCTAAAAATTAGCAGTAAGATTGTCGATTGGAGTCTTGGATCGTTGATGGATCAGAAAATCCAAATTTGGAATCGGACGATCAAGAAAGTAGAATCTAATGATCAAAGAAAGCCGAATTAGACAATTCGAAAGTAGAATCGATTGATCGCATAAAGTGGAATTGGGGACGATCCAAAAGTAGAATGGATGATCACAGAAAGTGGAATCACCAAAGTCAGGTCGTTGAGGTTGGGATCACTAAGGTAGAATCGTCAAAGCGGGATCGCTAGAGTAGAATCACTGAACGATCTGACTTTTGGAATTGCTAGAAAAAGTGGAATTGAGTGATCCAACTAATAAGTGAAATCAATCGATCAAAAGTGGAATCGGTCAATTGAAGAGACCCACGATTCAAGAGTTGAATAGATTGATTTGTAAACCTGAAAATGATCATAGAATCGATATCTTAGATGTAAACAATCCTAGAATCAGGTGGTTCTATCTACCACATGTCATTTGCAAGCAACAGCAAGCTAGTGAAGCGGTGGATAAGTGGGATCGCTTAGACTATGCAGTTAAATGATTTGATTGTAGTTGCAATAATCCGACTAGAGGAAATCGAGCCATCTACTAAGACGACTGAATCGTATGAAGAAACAGCTATTACAGAGGTGAATCACTTATTGAAGCCTGTAGGAGGTTTTGAATTGCTTCCTTCAACCCTAAACTATGAATGAAGTTACTTATATATTCACCATGTGCTTTTTCAACATATTTTCTTGGTGTTGTGCCATCTTAGGCACATATCCCAATGCTTGGATTTTTGTCATCGTCAACACATCACTTTGGTGTTTCATATGTCCCAACTACTGGTGATTCGTTGGATCTCATTATTGATTCATGGTTCCATATATTCATATTGTATGTGATATAGCATGGCATTATATGTACCTCATGGGATTTCATTTCCTCACCTTTAATTGTAGGAGAAATTAAAGGTAAGTTGCAAGATACCAATATACTATATTTGAAAGATCCCTGTCCCCTCCGTGCAACGAAATTGGGAGTGCTAGCAGCGGAAGTAGCACTTCTTGCGCAGGGGCAGAGCCTCTCACTCGGGGCCTCGCCACCACGGATATCCGGACAAGAGACTAATCCCTCGGTTCTTCCAAAACGGAACCCGAAAAAACTTCCCTCGCCCAGAAAGCACGGTTATTCTAACGTAGTCAAGAGCCTTAACTAACCAAACTGATCTGACCGAACCGGTAAGTCACATGATCAGATCAAGGAAGAGACTTGCACTTGGATCATAGAGACCAACGCTTTTTTCCTCATCAAGAGGCACAACCGTTGATTCTTTTCCATAGAACAAGGACTATCCGGGATTTACTTCATCTATCGTACCATAACAGAATTGATTCTCATTTTAGGGATCCATTAGTCCAGCCTAACCCCATCTAGTCCCATGGGTTAGCCAACCGCCCTAGCCAACCGCCCAACCACTGTAGTGATAGGATCCATTTAGGAATTTGGTTATGTTTTGCCCCGGGTACTAGGGAAAAGAGTTCCCAGGCCCCCTAGCTAGCACTTCAAGCAAACTTCAAGATAGTCACACCACTTACACACCCAATATGAAATTGCCTATTTCACAGATTCAGTTGTCTTTAAAATAATCTTTTAATGAAAGCATAGCATCATTGATCATAATCCTCCAAAATATCCAGGTTGAATTCTAATTTCCAATCATTCTTTCATCAGTGTACCTATGGCATCATTGGCAACCAGAACGCTCACCACTTGTTCACTCAGGGGCCTTTTCAATAGTTCCTAGCTCATAGTACCCGAAAATATATTCACTTATAAAAATCCAGATGGACTCTCTCTTGAAGATCAACAAGATCAACCGACAGATCCGTATAAAAGAGCCATGGACTCATCCGTTGAGGACCAGCAAGGACAATCAACCAGATCCATGCTCGAGTTCAGAAAACAACTCTAACTCCTTGTTCCATTTTCTTCCTCGACGCACGTGTGGGTATCTTCGGTGACCCAGAGCCCGAGCACCGTATGGTCAGCACCCTCTAGGCTCCTTCTCGCAGGTCACCTAGCGCTTCACTCATAGGCCGCTTCCTTGGTCCCTCATCCACCGTACCGGAAGCTCACCATTTAAATCAAACTGAGATTGGTCAAGACCTCGGCCGACCTTGCTACGCGAGATGTTCTCCATTGACTCTCCGTCGGCTATTGCAACTTTATCACTTAGGTCTCCACGACCTCATTCACAAGATGGTCAAAATGCTTCCCTGCATTCTTGACATAAAACAGTCATTTAAAAATAGGCCATAAATACAGTTTCTAACGAACTCTCATCTTTCCACATTGTTCCACATCATTTCTCATTATTCCACATTCTTCTACATCAATTCACATTGCTTAGTCTACATCCAATCATATGTATTCCCATCATCCTTCATCCATTCTCATCCAATCACATCATATTACATCTCATCACATCTATCCTCATCACATCCATTCACATCACATCTCATCCATTCACATCTATCCTGATTCACATCACATCACATCTTATCCATTGACATCTATCCCGATTCACATCACATCACATCTCATTCATTCACATCGATCCCGATTCACATTACATCCATTTCACATCACATCACATCTCATTCATTCACATCCATTCACATCTATTTACATCACATCACATGTCATTCATTCACATTTCATCGCATCCGTTCTCATCCATCTCATTCATTACATCCACATCACATCACATACATCTCATCCACATTACATCACGTCCACATCTCATTCTCATCCATTTACATCACATCACATCCTTTCACATATCATCACATCTCAATCTCATCTCATCACATTCACATCCACATCCATTTACATCACATCACATCCCTCCACATCTCTTCACATCCACATCCACATCCGCATTCACATCCACATCCTTTTACATCACATCCCATCCACATCTCATCACATCCGCATCCATTTACATCACATCACATCCCATCCACATCTCTTCACATCCACATCTATTTACATCACATTCACATCTTATTACATCCATTCACATCTTATTTACATCACATTCACATCTATTTATATCACATTCACATCTTATTACATCCATTCACATCTTATCACATCCACTCACATCTTATCATATCCACTCACATCCATTCACATCTTATCGCATCCATTCACATCCACTCATATCCTATCACATTTAGTAACATTTTTTACTTTCGATACCGATGGGACTTTTTCTAAATTTCTGCCAATTGCTTGGCCTAGTTAAAGGTACTTTTTCTCGATGGATATTTTCATATTCTTTCTCAAATTTCTCAAGTGAAATATATTCAATATTCTTCTTTTGAGTAAAAGATTCATGGGATTTACAAAAATCAATTCTACCCATATTTTCCAATAATGCTCAAAATTCCACTTTTGATAAATACTCATAATTTGAATTATGCTAAAAATTTCTCCTTTTTCATTTAATTTCTTGGATCTCAAATATCATGGGAATTTCTCTTTTGCATTTAAATGATTGAATTCCAAATGTCATGGGAATTTCTCTTTTATCATAAAATAAATTTATCTAAAATTTCTCTTTTCTTTAATAAAAATATCCATTATTTCAAGTATGCCAAGAATTTTCACTTTTACCATTTAAATGATTGAATTCCAATTGTCATGGAAATTTCTCTTTTATCATTTAAATTTTCTCATGCATAAAATAAATTTATATAAAATTTCTCTTTAAATAAATATTTATTATTTTAATATAACAAAATTTCTATTTTTCCATTTAATTACATGGATCTCCATTATCATGGAAATTCCTCTTTTTGCATAAAAATAAAAATACCAAAAATTTCTCTTTTTTAAATTAATTATTTATACATAAATACTAAAAATTAGTTTTTCGTGAATTTGATGAAAATCATTCTTTTAGCATAGGATGTCCAATCCTAGAATATGGTAGGAAGTCCTCTTTTCACATTATGCATAAAAATGAGTTATGTATTAATTTCTAAAAATTTTACCATAGCTTCGCTGCTGCTATTACTAATAATTTTTAATATTTCTAGAAAGAATAAGACTTTGTAACACAATTATGATAGAATACCATCCTTAGACTTAAATCCAATTTATGGAATTAAATCATAAGTTTACCATAATTTTATTAGTATAAAAGCATAAAAAAGCTATTTTCTTAACCTCTAGCTTAACAAGCTTAGAGATTGATTTTGAATTAAGAATTTATCAATGAGAAGCATTCATTTGCTAAAGAATTAGTCATAGGAATGACTATTATTTTGGGGAGAGAGAGATATACATAAAAAGCATCCTAATTAAGCATAAAAATCATTAGAATTCTTATAGAAAGCTTGATTTGCATTGAAAACAATTAATTTGAAACTTCTCAAGCTTGAGAGGGGTTGAGAAGTGAAATCTTTTGAGAATATTAATGAAAACCATGAAATTACTTCTTACCTCTCTTGATTTGGCTTGCTTCTTTATCTTAGAAGAAAGTCCCCAACCAATCAATTGGTTTAGTATATTGAGAAGAAAGCTCCAAGGATTGTTGAAGAGAGAGAGAAGCTCCAATCTCTCCAAAAAGTAGAGGATTTTTAAGGGATAATAGAAAATATCATTATTTTAATGTAATACTGGCATGGTATAGTTCACAGATTTTTTTACAAAAGACTAAGGATCTATTTATAGGTGAGGGAGACCACTAACCAAGTCCAAATGGGGTTCTAGAATTTTCCAGGTTTAGTTTGACTCAATTTGGACAAGATTTGGACCAGTTTGGCTCTCTTTTTTATTTGGTTTGATCCAGGAGAGGAGAGATAAAAATATCACAATTTTTTGAATTAAAAACTCATCCACATATGTGAATTAGGCGCCTACCTCAAGAGTCCCCCTCTCCTTACCAAGGTGTCAAAAATGCATCATTATTCTAGAATGTCTCATTTTTTAGTAATATCTAATAGTTTTTAACCAACAAACCTTGTACTTAGTCAACTCTTCATCTTATGTGAGCATTTACTCATTTTTGGGTATTTTCTTTTATTCTTTGGATTTATCTCATCCCAACACTTGGATTAATCCAATTGGCCTTGGAACCTTAATTGGACCATAATCTAAAAATTTCTGAAAATGTAGACCCTTTGGCTAAGGTCCTTTATACACATTTTCAATTAATTCCAAATGCACATTGAAAAGTTCTTTTTGAATTTCTGTTTCAGGGGAATCCATTTTAGACACTATGAGGATTTTTATATCCAAAGATATCTTAATTTAGGATTATCTCTCTCTAGACTTTTTCTCTCTCTAGGCAAAAACAGGGTAAAACAAAATCTTTCTTCTATTTTAGAGAGGGGAATAATTATAAGAACAGAAGGAGAGGTTCTTACACCTTTACACCTTAAAAGCTGGAAGCAAGAATCTTACAATATTACATGAAGGATAAATGAAGCAACTACATCCATGTGTATGCAAAGATGAATGAAAAAACTGCATCATATATGCAACAATACACTATGCACCAAGAAAGCTCATGGAATGTTATGGGTGTTGAGGCAATTACCGTACTGCTAAATGCCCAAACAAGATCAAGCAAGGCCAGTCTCAAGATCTATGAAGGGATTGTGGAGTGGATCATCTCTTTAAGGTCGTCCTATGAGAGCTTCTTCCACTGCCCTTACAACCTCCAAATGCAAGACTAGACCACCTACTTTGGTGAACATACTTGAAAAAGATGACATGAATGGAATGGAGATTAAAACTAGTGAGAAACTCTTTAAGGTTGTCCTATGAAAGCTTCTTCCACTAGCCTTACAACCTCCAAATGCAAGACCATGACCTTCTACCTAGGTGAGCATACTTGAAATAGATGGCATGATGAATAGAATGGAGATTCAAAGTTATAATAAACTCCAATACCAAGAGCCCTCTTCTAGATGGGAGCTTCTTCCATTGGCCTCATAGCCTCCAAATGCAAGTTTAAGACCTTGTTTGGTGAACATACTTGAAATATTATATGGCATGAAAGGAATAGAGAGGCAAATTTATGAGAAACTCCAATAGCAAGAGCTTAAAGATGAGGAAGCCCAAGTCACTTGGGAATAAGGCTGAGGAAAAAAGGGTAAGAAAAAGGCAACAAAATGTGCTACAAGAGCACTCAAGTCACTTGGGAATAAGGCTAAGAATAAGGTAACAAAAAAAGGGTGATAAGGTAACAAAAACATGATATGACGAGAAGCCTTATTCCCAAGTCACTTGGGAATCAGGCCCAAGAAAAAAAGGCTAATAAGGTAACAAAAATATGCTATGACAAGAAGCCTTATTCCCAAGTCACTTGGGAATAAAGCTAAGAAAAAAGGGATAAGAAGATAACAAAAATGTGCTATGAGAGAAACCAAATAGGGGAGGATAACTCAGCCAAATTATCCAATGAAATGAGTGAGACTCAAAGCACTAAGTCCAATAAAGGGGCTTATCGCAAGCCATTTGTGGAAAATCACAAATACATCAAGACCTCCTTGAAGGTATCCCAGATAAAATCTCTTTTACCCCCACCTTTGGGTATATGAGAATGCAATGAGCAAGACAAGTGCCTAGGATTACAAATGCCTTAACACCAAGGACAACCTTCATGATAGCAATGACACCATGATGTAGGAAAATTCATAGCATAGATCAACAATAAACAATAAGGGCTACATCACCAATTTTAGGAGAGGAAGTAGCTTCCTAAGGTTACATGATACAAAGGAGTAATAATAGAGACCCTTATAATGATGAATTTTGTCTTCCCTTGGTGGTGTGACAGTGGGCATTCCTAACACACTTTTTCTTAACCCCTCTTTCATTTCATGATCCATCATCTCTATATTCTATTACTAATAATCTTTTTGCATTCTCCCCAATTCTACCATCTAAATTTTCCTAAAGCTAACCTACTAAAAAACTCAAAGGGGTGCATTATAGCTAATTCCTTACTAAGCACTAAAAGCAAGTATTCTCTTCCATTTTGGTTTCTTTTCAAGATTAGTGTGTGGCTTAGTCTGCTCCTCTCTTTCCCCAAAAGGATTTTGGAAATCTTAATAATCCATCCCTAGGTTGAATAGTGTGTAGTCCTCAAGCACTAGATCCTCTTCTTTAAATTCTACGGTTACCCATTTCTTTCCTTCCTTATGAACATAGAAGTGCACAAGATTGTCAATGGTAATTCATATATCCAAGATAACCTATTATTTATTCATCTTATTCATTTTACACACCAACTTGTTGATGTTTCTTTCACTACCCCTAGCAAAATTGCCAAAAGTTGTTGAACTAAAGTATTCTACCCCACTCTAGTTGTAGAATAATTATAACAATTTTTGTTATTTTCAAGTAGCATAATTTTGGGCCTTACGCAAGCCCCCCCCCCCCTCCCTCCCATTTTTCACCACCCGTATAGGCACTTTTTTCACCCGCACAAGTGATGCCATTGAGGAAGCACCTTGGGATTTTGAACCCAAGCTCTCCCAGACCTAGGCAAATACCTTCACTGCTTCAGCTATCACCTCATTGGCTTAGGTGTGTTATTTTTATGCACTAGGATTTTAAGTCAAAAAATAAGGCTTCACACATACATGGAGAATGATTGGACTAGTTGTGAGAATGATTGACTTGGCCATCCATCCAGTACATAGATTCAACATACTATTTGATAGTAGGTTTTTATTCATTTATTTAAAATTTAAACTCAATCATTGTAATAATGACTAAAACAATGTTTATCTTCAAGAAGATTTGTTACATTTTGTGGAATGGAAATGAAAAATACTGTTAAAACATTTGCACGATCTATTGCAATATCTCTTACATTCATAACATATATTTAACACACTATTTGTTAGTCCTTATCATTTAATTCCTTTATGCTGAATAGAAATGAAAAATATTGCTAAAACATTTGCAAGATCTATTTGTCGAATAGATCTATTGCTAAAACATTTGCAAGATCTATTTGTCGAATAGAAATGAAAAATACTACTAAAACATTTATAAGATCTATTATAATATCGCAATATCTCTTACATTCACTACATATATTTAACACACTATTTGCTAGTTTTTCCTTAACATTCAACTCTAAAATTTGGATCCAATGATGGAAATAATCTTTCAATTCATGAAGAGTTCGTACCTTTGCTAATTGGAAATGAAAACTACTTCTAAAACGTGGATATTGTGTCTGCAACATATCTCAAAAATACATAAAGATGAGCTAGTTAAGACTTTGCCACTAATTTTTTACAACTTAGATGTACCATGGAGCTTATAGTCTAGATATACCTCTTCAACTCATGCATGGTGATCTCTATGAAAAATGAGTACTAATACACTTGGAGGTTCATTCTATTTTCTTACCTTCAGCAAATTTCTCAAGGAGAAGTAGCCATAGAGGTTTTGGTTCTTAGTTTTCAATGTAGGATTTGCGCATTACAAAAGGCACTCTATGGACTGAAATATAACCCATGTGTATGGTACCAGCTAAATTGATGCTTCGTGAAAACTAGTCTCTCTTGCGTCGCCTTAGATGCAAACTTGTATGTCTTTCGTGAGCATGGCATATATGCAAATGATCTCATCATCTTGATAGGGGATCACTAGAAAAGATCCCATAGACACAACAAATGCTTAGTGCAAAGTTTAAGATGACTGATCTTGGACTTCTGCATTTCTATTTCAATTGAGATAGATACAACAAAAGTCTAAGACTTTTCTCTCTCAAAAAACGGATGTATGCAAGAGAGATACTTAAAGCATTTGGCATGGCCAAATGCAAGACAAATGGTATTCTAATGAAGATTGACATGAAGTTTTACATTGAGAACTTGTGGATGAGGCCTTATACAAAAGCTTGGTTGGGATTCTAATCTTCTTATTTAATACTACCACACATCAACTTTGGTGTTTGTATTTTTAATATGTTCTCTAAAAGGATTAAGAAAATAATTAGAAAGCAAATGAGTGTTAATAAACACTCGAGAGTATGATATCACCCCTGTTGAATTCGAGACCTTAGTGGTGCTTTTAAAACTCGCATTGAATGGGTGATTTGAATATCAAACACTCAATAACAAAATATTGCATTTTTTTAAATTCGTAATAGATTTCTTGGATCAAATAAGCAATAGTCCACAAATATACTCTCACCGACAAAAAACGAGTACAAAGTTGCATGCTTTGCACCATGCGAGGCTTTATAATTGAGGATAATTCTACAACATGTGTTGAAAATGCAATCTGCATCAGTGCAATGCAAATCAGAGTTGCACGGCCTTTACTCATCATGCATTTCATGCCCACATGAAACACATTGAGATTTAATATCACTTTGTACATGAACTCATCACGTTCATAGAGAACAAAATGGTATATCACTTGGCGACATAAAATTAAGCAAAAATCTTCATAAATGCGCTTAGCAAGGTATCTTCATCAAATCGACATCGGACCAATAGAGGTAGTTCACCTGCAAGTAGATATTGAGGGAGGTGCTGGATATCAATGCTCCACTCTAATAATATAACATCCAACACATCGGCTAGCTCATGTTTGCGATTGCCATTTTCAGGAGCAACCCAAGTGGCCGACATCCTCGTATACACAGGAGCTAGTAACCTAGAAGGCAAGATGGAGTAAAGACAACTTGGATAAGATTTAGCACATTGCCAAATGTGCAACATGGTAGACTGGACCGTTTAACACAATGGTGAGTAGGTGGACTTACTCTTAGCACCCTATCCAAAGTCTGCATGACCCAAGATGGGCATGGGCATGGTTGGATGCGAGAGGCGTGCTACTTGCATAGCAATTTCTAGTAGTTCTTTATGGACCGGTTCAACACCACAACCTCCAGTACCAGCCATGACCACAAACCGAAACCCTGCCACCCCCCCCCCCCCCCAAAATTGCGGCTTTACTTCCTAACTTCCATTAGCATACAGGTTCCATCTCAATAGTTCCAAATCAAACTTCTTTCACAAAAGCACACGAGTGTGAAGCCTCAACCATCTATTGTGTCACATCTAACAATGAAATTCTGTTCTCTATCTATGTTATTGTGCAATTTGAGTTTAATTTATGTACTGTGAAAGATCCTCCTTGTGAGTGTGGCCTGCATAGACCAGACTGCATAGACCACACATTGTAACCTCTTACACATAAGAATCGAGAAAAAAAATGACGACTTTTAGGCAATTGTGCATCCACAGAGGAAGAAGAAGGCTGACCCAACCTCAATAGTTCATAAATGCGAACTTTTAGTAAGGTATGACTAACAAAGCACAATCTAATATATTTCTCTAGAAGGGGCTTGCGCACAGGCACACACCCCCATACACAGAGGGGGTCTCTTCTCAATCAATTATGAGACATGGGTGACAAGATTTAATCATGTCTCCTGAGGCCTAAGGCATCCGGTCTGTATGCCTATTCTGGGAGAGAGAAAAATCTTCACTGAACCTCTTCCTGCAATTATCTATGGCATGGTTGAAAGAGGTCATGTACCTCTGTGACTAGCCCTCAATACTCAACAAGTGATCTCTACGTCGCCTCATCTCAAGAAGAAAAAGACCATGATGATTAACTCAACAAGAAAAAGACCATACATCTATGATCTGTGCATTGCATGAACTCTGGTAGAGGTCCAAAACCCACATGAAAAGGATGATGATTAACTCCCTCAAATATCATCATAGACAGCACCTAACCCATCTACAAGGCTAGCAAATAACATGGAAGGGACCTCCAAAACCTGTTGCAATATCAAGCAATAAGAGCAAACTTGAATTGGACCAATGCGGGCAGTCCATGTGCATCTCGATTACACCGTGTGGTAATTTGTGGTACAGGATGGTGCGTTGCATACAGCAGTTCTAGTTTCCTAAATCTATTTTTAAAAAAAAACATTGCACAGACTCCTGCTCATCCTCAAATCTCTAGCAGAAAAGGTGCAAATACTAGCAAAATCCACCTCTTTCACCCTATAGTCCCCTTTAAACTAGATTCTTAACCTCAGCTCCCAACTTCATTGAGAAAAAGGGAGGTAGCTGTACATCATCCAATCCTTTTAGAATACATAACTAGTTTTGAGTAATTACTCCCAAAGTAAGCTGATTTGAGCCGTTCAGCCAATATCACACCACAGACAACCCCCTATCACCATGTTCTAAAAGGGGCACAGTCCTCTGAGAACGGCAATATGTTACAGAGGGGAAGCTAGACTGCAAGCAAGAGCAAGTTACAGCCTGAGCTTTCTTTTGCTGCTGCATTATTCAACACTCCCGGAAATAACATCTGTTGCCATCAACAACAGAAGAGGGCTCAGAGCATAAGAAGAGTAGCAAGCAAGAGTGCACAGTAGAATCCTCCTATTAAGACCACTCATGCACACTACGATTCCGCTATAGTACCTCTGGGTGGAAGGCTCCACAGCTTTGCCAGGAACAACAGACAAGTGAAGTGAGCTGCCAAGTCGTACACAGCCAAATGCAACCTCCTTCCTTTGTAAACTTCTTTCAGGGGAATTCACATGCCAGCCATCAAGCTCCAACTGGTTGTCCAAGAAGAGCAAAACACAATCAGAGGGCCACCTGTACTACATAAATTATGCTAAAATATGAAGCCAAACAAGACTTATATACATGAATATAACAAGAGAACCGGCCCATATACCAATGATGCAGTCATGCAAGCTCATCGACCATATCCAAGGATGTAAAAAGTTCCAGTTCCGAGATCTTACACCACACAGGAAGAAGAGCTGTGCCTACAGTTGCACCGGATTGGACATAGAGCAAAGGTGAACCATGGTCCCCTGTGCTCCAACCGGAGCCTAAGAGTTCGGGAAAAGACGGGTTCGCTTTATCCTCGAGCTTGCTCAACTTTTGAAAAATCCGCTTCATGATTTTCAGAAAATAGTAGTAGAAAATGCTTGTTCAAATTTGCCTTTTCCTCTTCAACCCATGGTGAGAAGGATTCATTCAAAAATGTGTCCCTTAACACTCACTGACCAAAGGGGATGTTGCATGCTTCACGTAGAGGGATACCACATGGACATGGTCAGCCTGCTAAGGGCAAGATTAGAGGCCGGATTTGCACTATTCAAGAGTGCCCAGTGGCTGTACGGACATCCCTTGGCCAGGCTCCCGAGTATGAATAAGTACCCAAGTGTAAATACCATTTAATTGGGCTGTGTGCTAGCCAACCAGCAGGTCAGTAGGATCCTCTGAAAGGCAATTCTAACTTGAAAGGGCCGTCTTGGTTTCTTCAAGAGTTCCATCGTACAGAAGAGCTTTAAGAGCTTTCCATAAGTTGTAGAAGAATTTAAATGATTGGGTGAACATAGAACATCACAGACAAAGAGGAGAAGGTTGATACAAATGGCTTATTGTATGCTCCTATGAAGGGGATGTGGTGGGCTGGACAGGAACTCCTGAGACAGAGGCTGCATGAAGAGAGGATACAAGGGTGCAAGAATGAAGATGTAGGTAGGTAGAGCGACCACACCACTGACACAGGACAAGGTATCAAAGGTCCTTCTGCAGCATCCAAGCTAATTCAGACACATCTTTGCACCCATTCAGACCCTGCAACCCGAAACCAAGGTATCCTTAGACCTTAAGTGCAGCTTGATATCACTCTAGCATGTAGCAATGTGCAGAATCTACTAAGCCATCTACAAACCAATGACTCGACCTTTGCTCTGTGGCCCTGCATGCTCACACGTTCACACACACACACACACACACACACACACACACACACACAGAGGAAAAGCTCCCTCCTCCTCCACGGGCTTCAAAAAAGGAGAAAAACCCAGCACAGCGGTGAAGCTCTGCGTTAAAGTCCGTCCTGTAAAAGGGGAGTCTTGCTCCTCATTTGTGGGAGAAGAAGTTAACAAACGAAAACGCAGTCCACTCTCTGCACAGTCGTCAAGCTTAATGGAGTCATGGGAGTCCTTACACAGTGGAGTGATTAAATAGGCCGATCGACGTTACGCGCGCGCGCGCGCGCTTGAACGTGATGCATTTGCAGCATATGCAGGAAAGGGGTTCATGAACCTCATGTTGAAGGAGGAGGAACCCTAAACTCTGCTACCAAGAACGTTCGCACTCAATTGCATTTAGCTAATTACGTTCGCGAACACAGGAAACCTAGTTACTCTTTCTCAAAGGATTGGAATTTATCTGCACAGTACAAGGAAAGGAAGGGACGGAGAGAGAAACGAGAGAAAGAGAGAGGGCAGGCACCTGCGGTCTCATAGCGTCGAGAGACAAGACGGGCGCATCCATAGCTGCAGTGTTGAGAAGCGGTGCTAATTAGCCATGGGGGCGAAACCCTAGAGGACACACACGAGGACTGAGAGAGAGAGAGAGAGAGAGAGAGAGCGCATGCAGGGCCTGCAGGACGCTGCCAGAACCTGCACAAAAATCATCACAGATCCGTTTCTACGAGATGAGAGAGACGAACCTGCCTTGCTGACAGGTGGCAAATATCTCCTACTATCCACCGTCGGATCGAGAGCCCTCTATTGTTTTCAATAACCATTTTTTTAAAACCATTTTCTTCCAAACTTGCCCAACCATGGAAGATATGTACAGAGTACAGACCCATTCTCAAGGGCCTGTTAACACCCTCCCTTCTCTAAAACTGTGCCAACACAAAAAATGTGCATAGTTAGGGGACACCAAGGCCAAGTTTCAATGGTTCCAACTTGCAACTAGAACTACATTCCACCTCCATGGTGGTGTCGTGACTATAATTTCATTTCGCTCCTAGTGCACGAATGAAGCACTCACACTTGCCAAAGAATCCACCAAGTTGAGGGTGCAACTCATAGGTTTTCTCTCTACAGAGCTTGCGGGAAAAGTACCTTAGAGCTTTGTACTTCCAAGGCTTAGGCTGAATATTTAAGTGTGTTGTCCCACCAGCAGAGCTTTGCTCGTTTACTGCTCCGATTTAAGACGACGAAAGAACAAGGCTGTGAGTTCTTTTTTTAAGATAACAAGTAGGTGACCCATGTGTTGCTATGGCTAGGCCATATTACTTTCCCAACAAGCGTGAAAAATTGTACCTTCATCTCAAATTTCAAAAATCCAAAAATCCTCCTTTCTCCTTGGCCCCTTTCCTCCCCTTCGTTTGGCCACGTGGAGAGGGAGTAAGTTGTGTTTAATAAAGAGTAGACTTCCCTTCAACTATCAAATTTAGCAATAGTTCAACTACTATGAACAGTTGCTTCCTCCTCAGTGTCCTTCTATCACCAAAAATCACTTCTTGTGCTTTCTCATATGCGGTTTTGAAGCTTTGGGCATTTGAGGAACATGTTAAAAAACTGTCAATGGTACATGAAAGCATACACATGTATGACACTCTCATGGTTGTCTCAATCAAAGCTAGCATAGAAAATTACAGAGGTAAAACAATCAATTTATCACACGCTATAAAATTTAAAGCTAGCAATCAAGTTTGTACAAATTCACCTCTCTTTTGAAGGACCAAGCCATTCAATTAGTTGGTTTCAAAGCTTCATTGCACGTGAGAAGGTAGTGAAGGCTCCCTTGGTAGACCCAATGGCTAAAGACACTTTTAACGCTTTCGAATCGGATGCAAAAAAGTTCATCTTTCAATTTTGCATTACATCTACAAAATTTGAAGCATGCCATACCCATGTCTTATCACTGCCTTGGTGCTCCCACACAGAATGGCGGGGTGGGACGCACTATAAAAGAAGGGGAGAAAACAATAGTATAATCCCATGATACCATAAAAATCTCTAATTTGCAATAGGCAACCCTAGTTAAACCCTCATCTAAAACAAAACCATCAAGCAACAGAATCGAGAAGGCTGCAAGCTTTCTCCTAATTGCATGTATGATTTGCACAGATCTTAAGGGTGTTGTTCTGGCGCATGAGATGGTGAATCTTGATGGTGTCCCTGTGCTTCGACAGTCAGAGTTATCCTATGCCCCTCTTCTTCCACTGATTATTGTCCTTATCGAATCTATAAAGCTTGGCCTTTCCTATAAAGCCGACACAAAGCGTATCCCTCCCTCCACAATCTCTTGAATGCTAGGTGCTACAAAAGCAGCTCAAGTGGCACCAGCAGTAGCCATGGCGGAAGTCTTTGCTCTCTCTGCATCTCCTAGTTTTGACACAAAACTAGGAGGCAATGTGATACAACTTGCAATCCGTTATTATAAGTAGGTGACCCCGCATAGTTGTGCAGCTAGGCCATTCTTTCTCCTTGGCCCCTTTTCTCCCTCTTCTTTGGCCACATGGAGAGGGAGTATGTTGTGTAATAAAGATTGGTTGTGGGACACACTGCAAAAGAAGGGGAGAAAACAACATTATAAGCCCATGATACCAAAGAAAGCCCTAATCTGCAATAAGCAACCCTAGTTGAGGTTAAACCCTGATCTAAAATAGAATGATCAAGCACAACAGAATCGAGAAGTTGGCAAGCTTTCGCTTAATTACCTATATGATTCGCATAGATCTTGAGGGTGTTAATCTAGCACATGATATGACGAATCTAACTAGTGTCCTTGTGCTTTAGCACCCGGGCTACGCCCCTCTCCTTCTACTGATTCTCGTCCTTATCGAATCTATAAAGCTTGGCCTTTCTAACAGTGTATGCAAACTTGATCCTTTACACATGGCCAAACCACGCCACTCCCTCCCTCCTCCTAAGTCATCATCTAAGGCCCTTAATTCTAAGGGTCATGAACATTTGTCCCCCACCAATCCTCTCTTGCATATGAATATTAGAGCTCCAACTAGGGCTCACCCATAGCCACATCTATAAGATGAAGAGACACGTATAAGAAGTCCTACTCAATGCTACAAAAACAACAACATAATGTATTTTTACATGCTAGAATTATGGAAAAATTCCTAACATTTTTTAGAGGATTCATTTATTATATATTTTAGTTATAAAATGGCTTGTAGAAAACAACGTTTTGTGTGTTGATTTGTTATTCACTCTAGCCTATACATAATATATCGTGAGTGCATTAGTTGAATTAATGGTCAAAGCTTCACCTGTAGTGATTCCTAAGGAACATTAACCATGTCTTGCCTCTCTTGCCCCTACCCAGTGTGACGTTGGGATTCCTATCAAGACCCTTGGGGCTTTGGGGGTATGCTAGCCCATGCCAAGCTTCATGCATCTATATGGGGATCGTGTAAAGGAGAGGCATAGCATAGACTCATACCTAGGCACATTTAGAACGTCTACCCAGTGCGTGGGTACATTCTATGTGTGCCTAGGTATGAGTCCATGCTACGCCTCTCCTTTGCATTTCATCCCCATATAGATGCATAAATCTTGGCATGGGCTAGCATACCCCCAAAGCCCCAAGGGTCTTTCTTGGATAGGAATTCCAACCTCACACCTAGTGCTTTACCTGCCATGCTCTCTTCCTCCTTTAGTGTGGCTCAAGCTCATCAGTTTACCCTCATTTGTGCACCCCCATCTTTCTTTGTTCTTCATCCTCCATGCCATCGTGCCCTCTCTCACCACTACCACACCACACTATCATCCTCTATGTTGCGTCTCTGTCTCCTTTGCTCAATCATACGTCTAGACATCCTTCCTGTCAAGGCTACTCTTCTTGGCCTTTTATATACCTTAATGCCTAGTGCATGGTGAGGTTGCGAACATAGAGACCTTTATGGAGAGAGAGAGAGAGAGAGAGAGAGAGAGATTACCAAAATGAATTTCCATGAGATGTACTAGCTTTCCCTCACTAATTACTCCGAACCATAGGTGTAGCTCGGAGTACCCTCATCCAATATATAGCCGTGTCATTCTCCACCAAATGAGCTGATCGCAAGGAAGAGACTTGCCACAATAGTAGCCCTTTTATACAACCTATGTGAGCTGTAATACTAACTTTTACATCAAATATGAAAGCATTCCTAGTAAACCAGATATGCCACAAACCTATCCACCTAAAAAAATGAAAGAAAACTGAATGGTCAATAAAATTCTTCCAAGAAGAGAAGGGCACCACCACAACTATTAAATGAAAAGGCCCCTTACATCTTCTGTGCACATGCATGCATGTGTGTGTGTGTGTGTGTGTGTGTGAGAGAGAGAGAGAGAGAGAGAGAGAGAGAGAGAGAGGTTGTTTGTTCTTTTTCACGGCTGGAAGGGGTGTGAGAAAGAGACAGCCAAAAAACTTTACATAACTATGGTGGTAGATTAGTGTTGAGAGGAGCGAAAAGAAAATCTAGAGCTTCTATTTGCAGCACACATTTAAGCAACATTTAAAGAATGTGCAAAAACCTCTTAAAATGATGATGTATAAAAAAAGGTTTGAATATGCCCTACAAACTAATGTGGTTACCAAAAAATTCCAACATGCAAGGCACATATTAGGGTCTACCTACCCTTGGAAGAGTCGACCTACCTCCTTTGCCTTAGATGTTTTAAGCACTTCATTAACATCATGCATTGTGTATTAGGCTTTGCACATCTTGAAGCTAGCTTTGATTGCTAGTTTCGTCTGTACAAGCAAGTCTCTTCTTAGGTCAAGAAACATGTTCATTTTTGTTTGGTTAAAAATCCATGCATTTCTGTTCAACCAAATAGTTCATAGGTATATAGCTCTAATGATATTCCACATGGCACTGGAGCAACCAACTATTGGAACCCTTAAGAGAAGCTCCTTCCAAGCGAGACCTCGATTTACAGAATAGGGATTAGGCACTCTTGGATGAGCTCCAGCACCTCAATGTTAATGGGGCATGATATAAACATGTAAGCTATACATTCAAGTTCTTATTGTATCTAGGGCACAAGATGTCGCTTTCTATACCTAGTTTTTGAGGTCTGGAGTTGGTTCCAGAGAGAAGTGGCTTTCCTATAGTGCTCGAGAAAAACGTGGGTATGGTGTAATCCCACCTTTAGATTCTTATTTGTACCTTCTTTAAAAAAAATCAGATGTTATAAAAATCGGCAACCCAAAGTACTTAGAAAGTTTTTAACCTTGTAAAACAAATGATTCATGGGTTTGATAACTAGCTTAACTAAAAGACAAAGGGATTTCAAGAGACTATATATATATATATATATATAATCAAATTTCTATTTATGTATACTAACAATTTTCTATATAATTCATAAAAAATAACACTTGTTAATTCCTTGAGAGTCACAAAAACTCCTCAAATTTTAAACCTCTTTTCCCCTTTCTTAGTGCTACTACTGTGGCAGATACTAGTGGTGCCACTTAAACCCTCTTCCTTTGTGCTCATTGGTGTTCTTTCTTTGTGGAAGTTTGTGGTGAAGGTGGTAGAAGAATGTCCCCATACTTACAGGCAGCTAAAGCATCCTCGTATGGGCACCCCTTCTCGGCCCTTCCGACCCCCTTCTTTGCCCTCTACAACAGCATAAGGACTCCTCACAAATGTCACACTTCTACCCTCCATTCTTGCAGTAATAGGAGGTGCGCCAGAATATTCATCAATTAAGATATCTAAAATCATAGCTTTCTAATCATTTGGTAATGTGCTAGACTAGTATGAGAATATATAGATGTTAATCATATATTGCAATTGTTAGAATTATTTATTCCTCTACCAAGCCATATAAATATTGTACCTAGAATACTATTTGGGATAGTTCTGAAAGTTCACAGTTGTACCAAGATAGGTGACCCTTTTCTTTACATCGAGGCATGTTTCTTCATCCATGCCTTGTTCACCGCTCTTGTGTGCTTCATAATTATTTCTTTATTTGCAAACCCAAGCTCCCTAATGAGACACGCTTTGTCCATAAGAGGTGGCAAAACATAGCCCACTTTATTCATCCTATGGGTGGCAAACAAATTATGAGTTATGGAGAAAGAAAAAGCATACAGCACTTGGACCATCCTAAGTCAAAGAGATTTAAAACAAATATTCTCGTAATATATACGTTCCCTTTTAAGCGAGCTATGACGATGAGAACCTCCCCCTTGCTATCCTCATTAAATTCAATAAGGATAGCATCAACACATGGATGTCTTGATACAACATTCTTGAATGCTACATTCATTGTTGTAAACCTCATTAGTCCATTGCTATTTTAAAAAAACTTAGCATTGCATTCAAAGAGTTAGCATGTTAAGATGACTCACATTTTCTTATCCCTTCCATCCATGCCACAACGTGATGATTGTTGTCTCACACATAAAACATCTTCTTAGTCAAGAATGCCCACTATGTGCCTTTGATCAGATTCTTGAACTCTGCATTTTTCATTCACCATATGTCATCCCATCTACTACCATTATCCTGCGATACTACTCTAATAGGATTGTGGGATGAGGAGATAGAGAAAATGAACCTGCATCGATTGGCAACATAGCCATTTGTGTAGAATTCCCTTGCCATCTTCTTGTACCTAAACTGCACTCTTCTTATAGAGGAGTTACGCACAAGTCTACACAATACCATTAGGCAGTTGTAAAAACACACTATGCTTGAGACAACACTCAAAACATCATCTTTAACAATACTATGGATTGTTGTATGCTACTTCACCCCACATCTTTATGATCTCAATCTATCTTGATCTCCACAACATACTCTAAATCACCACAAGTTGTTCTCAATACATGATGAAAATGTCTCACTTTCTTGCTTGATATGTCTCTCTCCACAGTAAGGCCAAGATGCCTAAGTTATATATATTAAAGGTTATTACATGGAATGCATTAGATTTAGTGTGCTTGGATGTGTGATGGACATCTCCATGTTATAAGCTCCTTTGGGAGACGATGAAGGAGATAGTACAATGTCTTGCTATTTTGCTTAACTAGGGATCATGGTTCTATATACGTTGCTAAGGTGTGGACAATTTAATTTAGACTTGAGCATGTGTACACAAACTTGTATATGTGTGCGAAGGGGCATGGGCAGGCTGGTGTGGGTAGACTAGTGTGGACATGGTCGTGATATAGCCCAGTTGGCTAGGGTTGGTGGCTACTCGCTGAACCACTATAAATAACTCTCCAAGGTCTTGTATTCACAATTACTTGATATCAATGATGAGCAAGGTTGCTTTTTGACGAGCATCATGCCCGTTTTTTGGGCATTTTGGTCGTAAAATAAGGGTGACCTAGCCAGTCAAAAATTATCCTAGCTGATGATGAGGGTCATCTAGGGCACACTATAGGAGCTCATTTACCCAAGTGAAGAGCTTGAGCCCAATGTAAGGGGGGGGAGAGAATATCATTCTAACCATAAGATTTGCCTAGTGTTTTTATTGTTACAAAATCAATCTGTCATCTATTTTCTAGCATGGTAGCATACATAAGGCTTTGATTTTTCCAATGCAGGAGTGACGCTTGAAGGATCTATAGAGATGGAATTATGAGGGTTAACAGATCTTATTTCTTCATATCTCTCTCTCTCTTGTGTTGGAAGCTTGTCTTTGGAGCTCACTAGGAGGTTGTCTGCATGATCATTGGACATCATAGAGAGCAGGTTAGTGAGGGCAGGAGGTACGCTTCCATGTATTGGTCAGAGTACAAAGCTTGGAGGAGCTCTTGATGGAATCATGCTAAGAGGCTGGGGGCTGCAGCATAGAGTGTGCAATAGACAGGCACTGCATGGCTCTCGAGGGGCAAGGCATGCTGGAGAGGCGACGTAGTGTGATGGTGGGCATGGAGCTCAAGCCGATGCTTAAAATGCATTGGCTAGTCACCCTTTGATGGGCATTTTGGTTCTTCACAAGGGGCTTCTTATTGTGGTGGATTGGGCGCAATTGTCGACATTACTCTCGGTAACTCCTCGGGGTCTAGAGTGTTAGTGGAAAAATAAAAAAATTGGGAAAGAAAAAGGACCATCATCTCTTGGATTGTCAATATTGTCTCCCTTTTTAGCTTCTATGTTTTCTTGAGAGAGAGAAATCATGGGCCTATAGATCGGGTACATGTGTTTCTCTTTTGATTCTCTATTTCTTCCCTCTTCCTTCGGGTTTAGTGTGGCTACGGTTTTTTAGAGATGAATGCATTATCATGTACAATATGTAGATGTTCTCCTCAAAAAATGTGTGATATTCATACAATAAAAGCTATTAGATGCATAGTAATGTTAAATAGCTTAAGAATTCCGTATGAGTTATACATGGTGCTATTGTGCATTAATAGATGCTGGTGTGTATCCTAGGCTTTAAACCAGCCCTCTTCTTGTATCCATTCTAGGCTTCTTTTAATATTTGGGAGGGGAGCGATCTATGTTTCTATTAATGGTTTCATTAATTCTAAAAGCTCTTCCCCAGATGTTAGTGGAATTTAACACAATACTCTACACCACGATCTAAAATTTTACACTATTGAGTGGAGGGAGTAATGATAAATGGCCTCTGGATCTTTTAGTTATATATCCCTATGGAATACACCCATTAGAATGGTGGCACATCTAGTAGTATTTTTTTATATTAACGATATATCCCTATAGGTTATTTTCTCATCAAAATTAAGGTTAAATTAACAAAGAGAGAGGGTTAGTGAAGTAAAAAAAAGAGATTGGATAGGGACTTGAGGAGTTACTGGAAGATCTGCCAATGTGTGCTACCCTTTCCCTTAACCTATCTCTACAAGTGAAGATTTGCCATAAGTGCTACCCTTTCTCTCAACCTATATATTAAGTCATTGGTTATTTTGTTTCTGATAGGCTTTGATAGAGCTGTACTAGCTATGCTTCCTTCTTTTCCTTGAGTAATTTTCTCCTCCCTCTTTTGTTTGTAATCTGTTAGCTCACCAGTTTGTGTTGGCTAATTCTTCCTTTTCTTTGGTGAGAGTTTCAACTGTGTTTTCCAATCTTGAGATGTTGGCCTTGGTATTTGTGATATTTAAACGTGCCATGATATCTTGATGGCTCTTGATTCCTTTTCCAAGAATATATCATGTACCTTTGTCTTGACAGCTTACAGTTCTTTACTAAGCCCTTCACATGTATCTGTGTATAATTTTTGGGCTTGTGCTTTTTCTTCCTCCATTACTTTGAGGTTTGTCTTGTGGGCATGTTCAATCAAGTCGATATAGAGCTCGACATTTTGCAATCTATTTTGAGCATTCACCCTTGCTTCCTTTTTTGGAGTGTGTTTTTTGAGGGAGCTGGGTGGAGGGATCTTTTACTGGCAACTCTTCTCTCTTAAAATGTGGACATTCTCTCTCTAGTCCCTCCACCACTACCTCCAACCCACCCCACCACTACCTCCTCTACAACCTCCACTACCAACTCTGAGTCGAGCCCACTTTCTCCCCTCGAGTCCAACTTAGCTCCTCCCTTCTCTCTCTCTCTCTCTCTCTCTCTCTCCCACCCTCCTCCCTCTCCCTCTCCCAACCTCTTCCCCCTCTCACTCTTCCTACCTTATCCACCCACCGTCCCTCTCACTCTCTCTCCTTCCCTCTATCTCTCTCTCTCTCCCAACCTCTTCTCTTTCTCTCTCCCTCTCCCCCCCCTCTTCCCTCTCTCCTTCCTTGCCCTCTCCCTCTCCTGCCCTCCCTATGCATTATCTCTCTCTCTCTCTCTCTCTCTCTCTCTCTCTCCCAACCTCGTCCTTTCTCTCCCCCTCTCCCACCCTCTTCCCTCTCTCCTTCTTTCAAGGTCAAAATTAAGGACCATGGCTCAAGTTTTAAGTGTAGGTACTTGGGCTATTTTCTAATGATTATTGAATATACCATGTAGTTATATGGGAGAATCTTTTTGACCTAAAATGTTGAAGTGTATAATGAAGGCGAATCTTTTTGGATTCAAATTTTACAATATATACTATGGGCTAATCTTATTGTATGCCTTACTAAGAAGAAAAAAGTAATCGCATTTAAATTTATTTAAGGTGTAAGGATTTTTAAAAAAATCATACTCAACCTAGAAAACTTTTCTTCAACACTTCATGATCACAAATGAGTTCAATTTGTCAAAAGCAAAACCATTGTGAAGTGGCTTAAGGTATTTTGTGTGACTTGAGTCTCCCAATGGTAATAACATACAAAGTGAGGAAGTTTACTTTCTAAGTTAGGCATATTCCTACATTGGAAGCTTACAATCATTTCTCATACTTTTGCAAGGGAACCACTTCCACATACATATTTGCCAACTTTATGTCTATGTAGTCAAAGAAGAAAATGCAAATAGCACATAAACCAAACTCATGTGTAGATTCTCCCGGTGCATATAACATTTGCATATAAGAAGTAGCCAAACTAGGATACAAGCTTTTCTTTTGAAACTTAACAACTTGGAGTTCTCCTTGATTCCTCCTCTACATGTTGCATTGGTCCCTCTTTTAATTCTTTAGCCCCCCCCCCCCCCCCCCCCCCCCCAAGTTTGGTTTTCCTTGTTTCATATCCATGTGTTCTACTTCTAAATTTTCTTGGAGTTGTGGAGTTAATTTCCTTAATTCGCATACATCCCGTCATCTCCATCTACCCATGTTGCTAATTCTAGCCTTGGGCGTGCTTCAATCCTTGTATACTGCTAATCATCCCACTTGATCAAGCTTCATGTGCTCACATGATGAAGACCAGGCATGCTTATACTAGTTCCATCCCTATCTTAGTATGTTGACCCATCGACTATTCTTGATGATGCCCCAACTTCACATCAGCCATGCCCATCATCTTGATCTCCATCACTTTCCTACCTCTCAGAACTATTGCAAGACCTAGTCACTACCACACCCACTCAGATGGCCATGAGATTTATGTCCAACCATAAAAATGCATCACCTACTAGAACTACAACATGCCCCTATTCCTATTTTTGGTACTTGGCCACCTAAGATGAGCCCTTAATTTGAAATACACACAAGCATTTGGCCATCACAAGCCTTGTGTCCAAAACATATGGAAAGGGAAAGCTGCATGCCCAAAATACACAAAACTGTTTGGTACTAAAAATATAGCCTCCATATACACAATCTCCAAGCCACACATAAATATATAAATACCTCCAAATAAAATTTGCATCACATATAATGCAAAGGATTTCAAGATACAAATGAAGGTGACTGCATTTGGATCGAGGCCCTCATGTTTCATCCATTTATACCTTGCCTGAGACGGCATATCTTGCAATTAGCCCAACCCACTAGACTACATCTGACATTTAAACAATTCTTGTAATTTTGATAGAGCACAATATTTTGAATGTTGAGATGCAAAGAAAGGTGATTGTCGGACATCAATGTGGTCCAAGATACCACATCCTTTGCTACCATGTGCTTTCAAGGTTCAAAAAAACCTTCTTTAAAAATTTCAGCATGCATTCATTGGTCCTTCTCAACTACTCCCATGCTACACAAGCTTTCAAGATGCATTCATTGGTCCTTCTCAACTACTCCCACCATGCTACACAAGCTTTCAAGATGCAAATAAATGTGAGTATGTTCTATAGAGGCCCTTATGCTACACTAGTCTAGAATAGTTAGATGATTCTCCATTCACATTCAACATACCAATGCATTAGAAATACAAGGTACAAGATCCCAAAATTTTTCCAAAGTATGAAGAGCATGCAAGATACAAAAAATGTGAGATGGAAACCCTCATTTGAATGGAGAATCAAGCATAGAGAACGAGAATATGGTGGGAAAGGAAAGATTATACCTCAGGTTATTCCATGGATTCTTGGTCTGCTTGTCTCCATCTCCCTAACGTTTAAACCGTGTTCTTTTTGCTACCTTCACAAGCTCGGCACAATTGAGAGTGGTGCTCACAACAAGGACTACATCGAAGTGTATATGGTGTGGTGGTGGCGAAGGAGCATGTGGGGACTCTGACAACAAACAGTACTAGTCTCTTGGGAAAACAACTGAAACTCACACCAACGTTCCATCGCTGGGTGAATGCATGACGGCTTGGTGTTTTGAAGTTAACACTGCACAGTGAATCTCGGTGGAGTATTCACAACATAGACATCGCAACATGTGGGAAAAGTGAGTGGAGCAGCACACAGAAAGATTTCGAATAGAAGCAGGCGATTTTGTGCATATCTAGGGTATCATGTTTATGAATTTTTGGGCTAAAATAAATATTTTCATGGCTTTAAAAATAGCCCAATCATTTTAAAATAAGGTATAAATTCGCCATTGGGCTAAAATTCACCCTTAATTTTTACCATGCTTTCTTTCCCTCTCCCTCTCCCTCTCCCTCTCTCACCCTCCCTATGCATAATCTTTCCTTCCCTCTCTCTCTCTCTCTCTCTCTTTCTCCCTTTCCACCCACCCTCCATGTCTCTCTCCCCCTCTCCCACCCTCTTCCCTCACTCCTTCCTTGCCCTCGCCTTGTTGTACCCTCCCTATGCATAATCTCTTCTTCCCTCTCTCTCACTCTTTCTCCTTGTCGTCCCACCCTCCCTCTCACTCTCTGTCCTTCCCTCTCTCTCTCTCTCTCTCTCTCTCTCTCTCTCCTTATCTCCTGACATTTTTTTCTCCCTCTCCCACTCTCTTCCCTCTTTCTCTCCTTCCTTTTCCTCTGCTTGTCACTCTCCCACTCTCCTCTTTCACTCTCTCTCTCTCTCTCTCTCTCTCTCTCTCTCTCTGTCTGTCTCTCTACTTACTCTATCCCACATGCCAATGCATGTATGAGCCATTAGAGAACATTGCATTGCATGGCATGGCATAGCATTGTGATGTTATTATGTATACATGTCATTGCATGGTACTACTTTATAATGCATAGTGTTGCATGTGATTTCATGTCATTGCATGTACTTGAGGGTTATTTCACGCCATTGTATGCATGTGCATGTCATTGGATGCCTTTGCATGTGACATGTCATTGCGTGCCTTTGCATGTAACTTCACGTCATTGCTTCATGTCATTAAAAAAAATAAACAATGCAAAATTGAAAAGGATAATATTGCACCCAATTGTGGGCAAAAGATAATTTTATTCCCCAAAAGAAATTACATCAAGATCACGTACTATTTCCTAAAAACAACAAACAATGTAAAATTTGACAAGGTGAATAATAAAATAAACAAGGCAAATTATAGTTAAAAGAAGTCTTTATTCCTGAAAGGTTGTTACATCATCCTTACATACTATTTACTAAAGACAACATGACACCCTCACATAACTACATTAGGGTTCCTACAACTAAGTACTTATAAGGGCTACATCCTTAAATACTTTCTACTAAAGACAACATGACATAACTACATAAGGGTCCCTACACCTATGTGCTTTTATGGGTTACTTTATTCTTCAACTCCTCCTGGAGGGGTTCCTCCTTTTCTTTACCAATGTAGTCGTAACTCTGCCAAGTGCTGATGTCGGTTCCAATCTTTATATTCCACACATATAGATCTCTAGAGTACTCGCTTTTTAATGTCATACCACTGTCCTACACCCTCTTCCTCTCAGCCTACCTGCCCTCCTCCAAAATTTACATTCTTAAATTAGCTTGGTGGATGCCGTGGACAAGGTGGAGGCAAGATTTTGAGAACTTGCTATATTGCTTGTGTGTGTGTGTGTGTGTGTGTGTGTGTGTGTGTGTGTGTGTGTGTGTGTGTGTGTGTGTGTGGGTGGGTGGGTGGGTGGGTGGGTGGGTGGGTGGGTGTTTTTAATTAGAGCGAGAAAAGGATCTATAAGCTTTTGGCCAACCTTGAACCATATTGTTTAAACCAATCGATGAGGAGGCGAAGCATTTGACTGTATATGTTACTTGTGAAAAACATGTTATAGTGCTTTGAAGCTTTAGACTTGAGTATCTACCGATCGATGAGTCTGCCAGTCAAATGCAATTTTCCCAAATATGGGCGAAAATCTCAAAGATGGTTTAAGAAGACTAAACAACCAGTCTACACATTTTTCTTTTTCTTTTTTTTTTGGGGACCAATAATTATATATATATAACTACAAAATCCTTTTTACATCAAAATCCTCTATTCTATCTAACCCCCAAAGAGACATGGTAATTCAGTTGAATACAAGCCTCCGCTATAGCTTCAGTGGTACACCCTCTAGGTGTTTGCTTTTCCAACACATCCCCTTTTCTAGACCAGATCTTAACAATGGGTCTTGTCCCCACAGAGTTTTCTATAAAGGCCACAAATGTATAATCAACCTATTTCTCTTTTAAATACCACCTTCTACTCTTGGGACAAAACTTCACTTGCTTAGGCTTCACTTCCAGACATATCTGCATCATTTCAACTAGATATTAGGTATCCCTAGTATGCAAGAAGGGCCTTGAGCAAATACAACAATCAGTTGATGCCATTTTGCATTCTCTGTATAACAACAGACCCAGTCCATCAATATCTAGGTTGTTCACACAAACCACAGAACTGCACATGTATATACACTTATGCATCATTCCTATCACATTTAGTCCAACATCTAGCACATTTTGAAACACAATATAATTCCTAGAAATCCACATTTCCCACAAACAGCAAGTTGTGATGATATTGAATAAAACATCTGCAGCCTCCCCATAAGAAGCCCATTTGCCCAAGATCCAATCCCCCCACCACTGAGTCTGAATCCCTAAGCCAAGCTCAACCCATTTCATTAACTTTCCCCATGCTCCTCCGATGGGCAGTTCCAAAAAGTATGTCTACCATCTTCTAAAGTAGATCTGCATCTGGGGTAACAGCCACTGGTGAAATTTCTTTGCACAAGCTTCACTCCAATTGGTAGAGCCCACATGCATACTCTCCACAAAAACACCTCCTAACCCAAGCTCAACCCATTTCATTAACTTTCCCCATGCTCCTCTGATGGCTGGGCAGTTCCAAAAAGCATGTCTACCATCTTCTAAAGTAGATCTGCATCTAGGGTAACACCCACTGGTGAAATTTCTTCGCACAAGCTTCACTCCAATTGGTAGAGCCCACATGCATACCCTCCACAAAAACACCTGGAATTTAACAGGAATATGACATTCCCAAAGATCTTTCCATCTCTTTTTCTAGCAGCTAGGACTCCAGCTGACCTTCCAAATTTTGTTACAGTATTCAACATTCATATCCCCTTTTCTTAATTCTACATATAGTACCCTAGTTGTGCCTTTAATCAATTTGACCCCATTAATCCAAGCCCACTCTTTAATCCAACAAGACTCATTAAAAGCAGTAGAGTACCATCCCACCTGGACCTGCACCAGTACCTGTCCCATTAAAACCCTTTCCCTTGTAGACAAGCCAAATTCCTGCTTGATCTAGCTCTTTCCACCCCACAATTGACCCATCCTAACAATCAACCTACCTTTTCATCCCTCTATTATTCAGTCTCCTTGCAGAATAAGTGTCTAGAAGGCCCAATGAGACCACCATATACCCAGGCTCATATACCCAGGCTGAGCATTGAGGTCCTTGAGACTCTACATCCCCCATCCCAAGACATCAAACTCAAGGCAACCTTCCAATTGTTACACAACCACTTGCAAAAGGAGAACCAAACACTTTCAAAGGGGCATAAGAGAACAATTTTTCCTTCCATCCCAAACCCTGCCAACTTCCTTTTGCTTGAACCAAGGAAACCTCCACAACTTCCCTTACCATTATTGTCCATACTTCTTCTTGACATAAGCACTTAGGAAGAAGCAAAGCCACCCTTGCTAAAGTTTGAGTTGGTAAATGCACAATACCAATCCCCCCTTGAACCTTTGGTACAGATAGATTATCCCAAGCCAGCCACCAGCAGGCTGGAACATTCCTATTACCTTTACCATTTCTCCACATAAAATTTCTTATAGGACCCAAAATTCTCTTCTAGAGGCCTTTCAACACAGGACCCAGTGCCCTAGCAACATCCCGCAGAGCACGTCTAAGGCAAGGTGGAAGACTAGAGATTTCAACCCATACTGGGCAAGCCTATTGAAGACTTCTATTCACATCAAGCATAGGGTCAAAAGGAAACACATGCACCAACCTATGGCCCATGAAAAGCGAAGTTTTCATGTCGTCCGTCTCCTCCAGTTGCCAATCCCTTGAGCCCTCGCCGTGCTCCTCAACCTCTTGCACCCACGAATCGGCCATCCTAAGGGTGCATGCACGCACAAGCAATCCGACGTCCCTTCGACGTATAGGGACATGCGTCCCCACACGCGTCAAATTAAATCACCCACTCCCCATTACGTTTACTCACTAATCGTGTCTCCTCTCAGTCTACACATTTTTCTCTTTGATGGAGTATCCAGCTAGTAATAGACCCAATGTTACAATATGGGTGAAAGATGGGGATCTTAGAAGACTACACTCCCAGAGGCACTACCACGAAATCAATGCTGAAGGCTGGTATGGATTTGGGCTATCATATCAGATGGGACAAGTCCTCTTCCAGAGGCACTACCACAGAATCAATGTTGGCCGATATGGATTTGGGCTATTATATCAAATGAGACAAGTCCTCTTTTATTTGGGAAGATGAAATGTATATCCCACCCCCCTTGCCTGCATGTGTCTGTCTCTGTGATATTGCACAGGGGATTCCCTGTGTCTTTACTGTTTCTTACTACCTTTTCACTCGTGCATGCGTGCGTGTGTGGGTGGTGCGTGCGTGTGTGTGTGTGTGTGCGTGTGTGTGTGTGTGAGAGAGAGAGAGAGAGGGAGTGCCATGCCCTGATGCAGAGAGAAGTGTGTGATGCCACGCCGTGAAAACTAATATGGAGAGAGGAGAGAGATCATACGAGGGAAAGAGAGAGGGGAATCAGCTTTGAGAGAGAGAGAGAGAGAGAGAGAGAGAGAGAAACAAAGAGAAGTGCATACGAAGTCAGCTGGAGACACAGATACCCTCCTGCAGAGAGAGAGAGAGAGAATGATTCCTTCCTTCTCTCTCCTACTCTGTAGAGAACAACAGGAATAATCCCAACCACTGTTATTTCAGTGTATTAGATGGTCAGCGGTTTCGATCTGGTCCATGTTGTTGGCAAAAACGTTGTCTGGTGAGCCGTCTTTAAACTCGGACACCGCTTGAGAGCGAGCGAGAGAGAGAAAGCGCTATGGATAAGCTTAATACATATGCTTAAGTTTTGCGCATAAGCTACTGTTACAGACCTCTAGAAGAAACTTGTTTGTGATTATCCTTTTTCATGGGAACCAGACGTCCACTCTCTGTCCCTACATTGTTGTCATATGCAGTTTTACTTTTGTTCTGACAGTGTATTTGTGAGTCCATCTTCTCTCAACAGCCAGACATTATATTCAAGGCCTCCATTGTGTCCCTTTGATACAGTATAAGTATAAAAGGTGGACCGTAAGTGAGAGGGAAAGGCCCTTCCTTTCACATTCTCCATACTTCAAGATTGCCCAAGGAGGGACGAGAATTTGAATCACTCATCACAATTAAAAAAACAAAGATTTAAAAACCAAAGGCTTGCTAATCAGCCCCTTCAGTGGTTCAATTTTGTTGATTGGCTAGACTACGTATGCTATAGACATCATACTCCTCAGACTCTCCAGGCACAAACGCACATGCTGCAATTTCATGGCCTGCCACAAGAAAAACCCCTGGAGTTCCAGTCATTGCACAGCTCCAAGGGATAAAAGTCAATCACTGTATGGAATTACAGAAGGCATGACCTTGTGGCTGTGTCCGCTGATGCACAAGGAGAAGAGAGAGCAAACCAACCATGGATTGCAATTGACTTGAATGGAATCAGAGTTGACGTAATGCGACCCAAAGTTTCTGAACAACTCATTCCAGATCATAACAATTTAATTGAGACATTTCAAGCACTAATGCACTCAGCACTAGATAACATAGCTGTTGTCTTCTTCCTTCCTACAAAACCAAGGATACATGAAACCACCTAGAAGAAACCACATTGACGCCTATAGAGCCCTAATCAGACGAAATATTGAAACCAAGAGGGTATAGCAGGCAGCTTTTGACACCTCTCTCTCTCTCTCTCTCTCTCTCTCTCTCTCTCTCTCTCTCTCTCTCTCTCTTAACACTGGATAAAATACCCATAAACCTTCCATTTTATAAGCTGGACGATGGACATAGCATAGAATGTGAACACATGTTTTAATAGACAGGCTCAAGTCTACTGTCATGAATGGCTTAGTCAAGTTTCAGAGGGTAATTCCCATGAATAAACCAGCCTTAGAATGGGTCCTCACAAAATAATTCTCAACATTCGATTGCATTTGCTCTAGAAACAAGAATTCTAATCAGGGCAGAGACTTCAGGAGGGTGGCAAACAAATTCACGTTAACCCTTCAAAAGAAATTTGGGACTATCCTCAAGATTGAGGCTTACACTGAATTAAGTCCAATGCAAGAACACAGAAACCAACGCTCACATATACACCAAGCAACAGGTCCCAATAAAAAGGCTCAATTCATCCATCGAAAAAAAAATGCTATGCGATTATGAGAAAAATAAGTAGTATTTGCAAAATACACTACATGTCCAATGACGTGATTTGGTAATGACAAGTGCTTTTAGCTAAATCTTCAAAGACTTCCACAAAGATAATTAAGACTCGAAAGACTTTACTGGCCCTTATTCCTACAGCACAGTGCTGCAAGTAAAAGATCCCGCAGTCATATAAACTTAATGAGCCCATAAGAGCAGAGTACAATAAAATGACACTAGAACAAAAGACATCTATGCTTGCAGATCACATTCATCCTTGAGGAGAACAGCCGGTGAAATTCGTACTGATTCCCTCCCTCCTGAAAACACACAAACCACACTCCCTATCAGGTAAACCATAACAATGATGCATGAAACTAGACCATCAAGCTACGGAGGTGAAGAACAAATCAAAAAATGTTAGATAATAATGAGACATTCAAAAAGCTACATAAACATACACATATGAGCAAAAGATGGGCCTTGGCAGTTTCAAGAGATCACCCCTCAGCTCTTACCAGACTTGCTCAAGAAGGTCAGCCATCACAAAACAGAGTACTACTACAGTTCGAAACAATATCATAAAGCCAAAACTAGAAGGCAAAACTTACAAATGTACTGCACAGTAGCATGGCCTGATGGTCCATGCCTTAATAAATTATTATTTTTTAACAGACAAGCTGAAAAAACAATTTAGTGTATTGCAGGCAACCTGAGAGGCAATGCTGCACCTTGGCCCAATGTGTTGACTTCTTTCCAATAAGAGCATAATCACAAAAAGGCAAGCCTTAATAAAATAGATGATTCAGCAAGTATATGTGAAGGCACTTACAAATTTCCTCCACAACAGACCACTTGAGAGAGTTGGTCATCCTTCCAACCGCTGGTAGAGCCATGGCATGCAGTAAAGCATCTGGCATAGTGTGGTATGCTCCGGTGGCCTGATTGCCAGGAAGGCCACCCATATGAAGCATGGCGTCATTCAGAGTCTTCATAAACCCCTTCATTGTCAGAAAGATCATCAAAGGTCCTCATATCCAACTGGTAACGAAGTATACCACCAATTCCACCAAATCCTCTGCAGAATTGCGATCCCTCCTGGGACTTGTTGGTAACAAACTCCAATGTGCAGCCAAACCTCTTGTATTCATTGGCAAACCACTCCAGCAAGGACAACTTCTCCTGCACCTCAAGTTCTGCACCAGACCCAGGGTCCCTGAAGTTGGACTGGTCTACTTCTTGCTCCTTGGTTAGATGCTTAACCAGAATCTCCCCTGTCACAGCATTCTTTACCACACAACGGTTCACATCAAGGTTTTCCCACACAATGAGAGTCTCCACAGCCCCCATCTCCAGGGCCTTAAGAGTGTCATCAATCCCAAAAACATATTTTCCAGTGTCCTGGCTAATTTCTTCAAAGTACTTTCCAATCAGGCGCTTCTCCTGTATGAACTTCACATTGGCCAAGACCTCTGCAGATAGCTCAATAGCTTGATTGAATCCATTCTCACCTCCATAGGAAACATCAACAACCTTCAGCACTTTCACTTGCAAGCGGGGATCAAACATGTCAGATTGGCTCAGTTCGGTCTTGAAATCGGCAGATCCGGCCAGAATAAGACCTGACACGTTCGGCTGGCTAGTAGCCGGATTCACATAGAATTGTGTGGCCAACTCTGCAGTCTTCCTGACATAGTTGTGGCGCTTCTCCATACGGAGACGAGCAAAACGAAGGGCCGACTGTCCTCCTCTACCATGCTTCTTTGGAAGATCCACAGTAAACTTATGAAGAATTTCACGGGTGTTGCCGCTCAGGGTACCAAACAAAGCACCATTTCCATCCATGACAATGAATCCAAACTTATCATCTGACTCAAGGAGTTCATTCAGAGCTTCTGTGTGGAATTTGTTGTCACAGAGGTAAAGAGAAGCGTTAATAGGCTTGAAGGGCTCGAAATCGATGGTTACCTTCTTCTCCTTGCCGTCGTCAGTGACGATGGTGCCGGTGTAGAGGACGAGGCCGTTGGGGGGGACCTTGTTGTAGAGTTTGAGGCGCTGCTGCGCAGAGGTGATGGCGCCAAGAACAGACTGTCGATTGACGCGATTCTTGATGTTGGATGCAGTGCCGAACTCGTCGCCAAGCATCTTCGCAACGCGAGCAACCTGATCGCGAGGAGGCATGATGAGGGAAATCATGCTGGTGCCATTGCCGCGCGCAGACTCCAGGCCTTTGATCAGCTTCTTGATCTTCCATATCTCGATGTTGTGGTCGGTTTCTCCGTTCTCAGCCATGGCGCTGAAGCAGGAGGAGCAAGCTAGGGTTTCTCCAGAGTAAGCTAGGGTTCCAATAGCAAGCTGCGGGCAGGAGTTTCTCCAGAGAGGGCGCAGCTACGGCGGGTAAGGGTTCCTGAGGAGGCGAGATGTCCTCCAAGGTGATACTGAGGCTAGGGTTTCTTTGATAACGGAGCCTGGCTATGTGTGAAGCGACCCCAGCTCTAAAGTCACTTTGAAAAGCTCACCCTACAGCTGTTTTATATATGGGCATGGTCGGCCTACGGTTTTTATACAAAATTTATTTGAAAAATTAAAGATTTAGAAAACAATATTTCCTATTTAATTATTACTATAAAATCTTATTTCTAATATTATGTATAAATAATCTCCTTATTATCGTTTTGCTAGCACTATATGCATGTACATACATAGCTAGCACTACCCAAGAAGTAACAATTCTTTTCATCTTTTGGTTTGATTTCTAAGATTTGCACAATATATATATATATTGTAGACGGATACTGCATGCAGACGAAGTTGACGCTAATCCACCCACTAGAGCACATGTTGTAGGCCCCTATTACATGTTGATATTCTTGTTTATGAGCACATTGTAAATTTGGGGATTTTGGTCTTCTTAAATGTCACCTAAAATTAATTCTTCTCATTCCACACTAAAATTTACAATGAATGTATATTATCAAAAGGTCATTGTGTACAAGGGGACAACCTGTTTTAGTCTTCTTAAATGTCACCTAAAATTCATTTTCTCAGTCCAAAGCCAAAGTGAGTCGCTGTGTATAAGGGGACTACTTGTTTTATTTAATCCCAACGAGTTTGGGAAGTGGAGGCACATCAATGAGAACCATAACATAGACATATTGACATGGGCTTTGTTTAGATCGTTCAACCACTCATAGTCTTTGAACCAACGTAATGAAACTAGTCGCTCATAGTCTTAGAACCTTGGAAAGGCTTCCTAATGTAATGAAACTACCTACCAATTCTTACCTACCAATTCTTTCTCGAGTTTATTTCTTTTCTTTTCATCGTTTCCACTATCCTCAACGAGACTCTCTTCCTCAAACTCATCATCATTTTCTTCAAAGCATTCTCTTTCTTCACCCTTATCCCCTCTACTCTCTATCCATTCTTAAGGAACTTTTATGTGGCTCTACATAAAACTACTACCCTCCCTAGCAACAACTTGATGTTCAACATGCGTATGAACTGAGAGAGGTAAGTTCAACACTTTTGTTCTTTCCCAATATCTTGGGTCTCTCCTCCCAAGAGGACAACATTTTAACGAATTGAGCTACATCGGATAGCTTTCTTCGTACAACAAACTCGAATTTAAAGGCCTAGTGATGGACATTGTGTGATCAAGGGGAAGCATAGTTCTTATTTGGAGATTGGTGAATGAATGTGAGTTGGTGAGAAAAGGTGAAGAAGAGTAAAGATTCCCTATGTTAGAGTGATGCCATGGAGTCCCATGGGTAAGTGTATAGCTAGCATGCTAGGTGTCTCTTGAAAATTATGCATGGAGATCCTCCTTTGATCTATAGATCGATATGCTCCTTTGACCTATATATTGATTTGCTCACTTTTTTTGATATGCTCCTTTGACCTATATATTGATTTGTTCACTTTTTTTTAGAGATTTGCTATGCAATAGAGCTTTGACCTTGGACTTATCATTGTGATTTTAATCACTACAAGTGTTTATTGCTTTTCTTAATTAACCATGAAGCCATTGGTTTGTTTTGATCCTCCCTAGCTATATTTTGCACAAGGTCAAGCCAATGGTCAATCTCCTTACAAGCCTCTAACAAATTTTTATCAATCTCATTATGCAAGCTTTTTTTTTTTATACTACATCCATGATATGGCTTTGAGTTTGGACATTTGACACCCTCCTATAAATTTTGAATATATCTTTCACGTTAGTCATGTCCTTTGTAGCCTAGGTTTCACATTGAATAAGCATTAACTTGTTCTCAAAAAGTGGCTAGCCTAGGTTTCAAATTGTTTTTCAAAAAGCCCAAATTTGATTTTTTATAATAGTCTTCAAAAGAGGGGACTCTATTAAACTTGATAAGTATGACCTACATCTAGGAAGAGTTAAAAATGCAACCAAAGTGATGAGCTATGGTGGATCAAATCCAAGAATCAACATCATTAGCAAGTGATTAGACGATGATTAAGATGAGATTAGTGAGCAATTAATTGATAGCTTAATGTGGGCATGGATACTCAAAAACCAACAAATTACTCATTAGGCCAATGCCTCAATTTATAGTGTTTACATCCATGATCTGCTCCTTGATTTGTGCCACCTCCCCTACATCTGGGGGGGCACCTTATCCTTGATTCACTCCACCTCTTTTGCCTGATTCTCTCCACCTCTTCACTTTTCCCAGAATATCTCCACACATCCTATATCTTCTCATGCTACCCTTTATTCTCTCCCATAAGATACCTCTCACCTTTTCACTGCTACCCACTCATTTACAGACTCTCTTTTACAGCCTCTTGCTAAGGGCTTGTTCCCGCACACACACCCATTCACTTGTATATTTCAACACCTCCCCTCAAGTGAATAATCCTAGCACACCTGGACCCTACACCAAGTTTCCTTCTTACTTGGTAGCCCGCGACCAGTGCCTCAAGTCCCTAACTCATAGTCCTTGACACTCTCTCTCTCTCTCTATGTGTCCAACGCTTACTATAAGTGCCTGTGACCTTGACTAAAGTGCTCACACATACATCTACCACATGGCCTACATCATCGGTGGCTCAGAGGTGGTTTTACTCTATTGGGGCAGGTTACATTGGGTTGTGGGGTTTCTCTCTCTTTCTCTCTCAGAAAAGATGTTCTGACTCCACTTCCTTAGGAGTCTCCATGAAGTTTGCCGATGTTGATCCTTCTTCACTGGGTTTGCTGTAGCAGTCTCTTGCCATGTGTCCTGGCTTCCCACAGTTATGGCAAGTGAAGGTCCTTCCTCCTCCCCTGCCTCTTCCTCGTCCTCGTGAGAATCCTCCTCGGGTGTAGAATGCTTTTTCCTCTCCGGTCCACCCCTTTCTTCTCTTCATTTGTCATCTTGTACTTCCACACTTGGAAGTTGCTGCGGTCGAGTTTTTCACCAACAATTTGAACGGGACCGTCACCCATTTTGACAACTAAAATATCACACAATCAAAGCCAAATTTACCTGCTCAGTGCTCAACCACACTTGGTATGCACCCACACATCAACCACTGATGTACTGCTTCACAAAATTGACCCAAACACCGCTTTTGGCATTTCAAAAAAAAACTGCAAGTTTTGTACTTTGCTCAAAAACCGCTCGATTTTATCCCCAAATGTCCCAGATGCATCAAAACATCATCCACATCAACCACATGTGTACATACATCATCAACCTTTGTATTTTTGGCCCAAAAATCACCAAAAATGATCTGTTTTTTGCTCTTTTTCTTCAATGCAGGCTATTTGCAGGTTTTGCAGCCTTCAAATCTTCAGTTGCAAGTTGTACTTGACAACACCAAGCTCCAATGAACTTCGATTAGCTTTGCCACACCTTAATCAAGGTCGACACTAATTAACCCAAAAGACACCCAAAATTAGCTCAAATTGGCATTTGCAAGTCAAATTGAAGCTATTTGCAGGTCGTTTTTGCTTATTCCTCCCAAATGGAGCTACTATAGCTCTTGCTAAGCCTCATACACAATCGAATGAGCTTAATTGAAGCTAAATAACACCTCAAGCAAGAGGTATTGGTCAATTTCACAAAGTACATGCTCTAATAACAGTCCATGTTCTGTAAATCCTCTGTGGCAAGTCATTTTTATCTTCACGTCCACATACAGCTACTACTGATCTTCAAGTTCAAGCTTATACCACTTGTATTAGGCCTTAAACTAGGCCTTAATCTCATCTCAATGAGTGCAAATGATGATACCCAACTCACAAGAACCACCACAAGGAATTTTGCTAGCAATTAGGGCTTTGTTTTTGCTCATACAGCCCTGATACAATAGCTGGTCATCACTAATTTGATGCCTTAGCAATGCTCAATGGCATCCAATACATTCATTATGCACCTACAAGTGTCCGATTCGGTGCGGTATAGCTCTCATAAGCTCTTATACATTACATGCCCTATTTTTACAGCATTTGCAGCCCTTGTGCTTTAATTCAATGCTTGACAACCTCCAGAATGCATCAGTGTCATGCCAAAACAACGGTATGATTGCTCACTCCACTAGACATCCAATACATTTGGCAGAAATGAACAACACAGCTCAAAGCTTCCATGGAAACCTTCAAAAACCAGAATTTTTGATTGCTCTTAGATCTGATGCCGATGTGTGCTCCGTAGCTTCACAGCTTCAATGGTGTTTCTTCACAGCTTCTTCTTCCCTCTTTCTCACAAATCTCACCAAACCCTAATGAGCTATTCTGGCTCTGATACCAAGTAAAAAATGCAAGCAAAGTGATGAGCTATAGTGGATCAAATCCAAGAATCAACATCATTAGCAAGTGATTAGATGATGATTAAGATGAGATTAGTGAGCAATTAACTGATAGCTTAATGTAGGCATGGATACTCAAAAACCAACAAATTACTCATTAGGCCAATGCCTCAATTTATAATGTTTACATCCATGATCTGCTCCTTGATTTGTGCCACCTCCACCTCATCCTTGATTCACTCCACCTCTTTTGCCTGATTCTCTCCGCCTCTTCACTATTCCCATAATATCTCCACACATCCTAGATCTTCTCATGCTACCCTTTATTCTCTCCTAGTAGATACCTCTCACCTTTTCACTGCTACCCACTCATTTACAGACTCTCTTTTACAACCTCTTGCTAAGGGCTTGTTCCTGCACACACACCCATTCACTTGTGTATTTCAACAGGAAGCGCACCAATGTAGTAGTGCACATGTGCATGCATACACATAGACAAGACGTAAAGAGCAATTAACAACCCATCAATCTAACCACCTCAAGCACAAGGGTCGTAGATTTGATGTAGGACCTAAGAAGCAGGAGACGCCATACCACCTTGCTGGAGGTAACTAAAAGGTTGGTGTCCCACACCATATGTAGGCATTCTTTGGTTTGGCAAACCATAAATCAACATTAAGGGCTAGACAATATCCAAACCCACATGCCACTTACTTATATACGCCACCTAGCCATTATATAACCTTGCTTCTATGGGATCGATCATAAATGGTTTCTTTAGCTAATCGATAGTATGTCTAACATGCCTAAAGAGCTCATAACCATATCCCATCCATGCAAATAATGTAGCATACTTACAAGCTCACCTCTCTAAAGGATGAAGCCATGGAAATACCCTATCCTAAGAGGTACGATCCTCATGAAATACCATGCTACGTGTGATTATATATATCTCTTTTGAAACCTAAATCCAATCAAGAGGGGTTCTAGTTTTAAGATTAAGCATCTCAAGTAACACCACAACACTTCAACATATCAACCCATATGATGTTGATTGGTCCACCTATACATCTTAGTGTTTTTTAACATTCACATATACAAGCATTGGCTTGCTAGAATCATGAAGGTTCTTTCAACCTTCTATCAACTTGCAATATATTTGGTCTAAAATATTATACCCTTGGAACTCAGTGTAGAAACCCAAATAACCGAGATTGGGCATTCTTGATAAAGTCTTTATTTAGCACTTCTAGGTAAGAACTAAGGAAAGTAGTTATTTTGTGTCTCCTAACCATAGAATTTATGAGTTTCACTCCATATGCATGTACGTGGTTTAATCAAAGCCATACATCTGTTTTTATAAGCAAACTCCATCATCTCAAAGTTTAGCTCTTTTTATTTAAAAAATGTAAAGTAGTTGTGTATTTTTTTTAAATGTATAACTCCTTTTTCACATAATCACTATAGCATCCATCATTACTTTGAAACACAAACCCTTTGAATGGATACTCGATCAAATTATCTCTATATATAACTTTATTTTATTTTATACAAGCTCTTAGGTTTGCAAGCTTGATCAATCTCTATTGTAGATGCGTTCATATCCATCATTACTTTGAAACACAAACCCTTTGAATGGATATTGGCTTAAACTCTCTTTATAAACTTTATTGTTTTTTAACAAGCTCTTAGGTTTACAAGCTTAGCCTAAAATGGCTTTGTCATTTTTACCTTGTTTTATTAGATTTCCTATACTTTTCCATTTTAAGGTTCCTCAAGTGTGTGGTGTGTGTGGTGTGTGTTTTCCTTGTTTTATTAGATTTCCTATACTTTTCCATTTTAAGGTTTCTCAAGTGTGTGGTGTGTGTTTTCCATTAACTAAATTTATTACTATTCATATGGAATAAACATGAATGTTAAGAAGTAAATTGCTTAGTTTTGTGAAAGAAGAGTATTATGCTGTGGTTGATTAATTTAAATTTTAGAGTAGTGGAAAAAGTTTATTGATTAAAGAGAACTTTAGAGTCATGGAAAAATAATAAGCACATGGGTTTGAAAAATAGGAGGGAGAGAGACACTACGGACATGTGATCGTGCCTACTTGAAGAATAGAGAAATCCTTTCTTGAATTAGGAGTGCGTCTATAAAATTGGATGTGACTTACAACATAGACTATGCTTTTACTATAAGGCAATTATTGATAGCTATGTATATAATCATTACTTTTAATATTGTGATGGCTTTGATGATTTGATTATCCTTTAAATGGAGATATTATAGTCCCATCATCCATATTAATAAAGATACCAAAAATAGCTTTTAGTGCTAAATATACCTTAAAATAAAAGTTAACTTTTATATACATCACTTTTAGAGAAATATGCCCACAATAGCTTATAAAAACGAACTATTCCATTAACTTTAAGTGTCGTCTCACCTAAATTTTTGTTTTTTTACTCAAAAATTCTAAAGGAATAAATGCATAGAGTTTAATTTTGTTAAACAAGAGCATGTCCAAGTACACAAGGGAATTATTTTCCTTTTCCTCTCTAAATTGATGCATATTTATGTTGACTTTTATTACATGACAATCAACCCCCATGCTTACTTGTTCATCATGTTGCATGGTTGAGAAATTGATATACATAACTTTTAAACATGATTGTAAAGCCATGTATGTTGAGGGACTCGTGAATGACTAATATTCTTATTTTGTATGTTTAAGTTAGGAAGATTGTTGTAAAGCCATATATGTTGAGGGACTCATGAATGACTAATATTCCTATTTTGTATTCTTAAGTTATGCTGATTTTGAGATGAGACAAGGAGAAGGTTATTGCAATTTGTAGGTATTTAATTGAAGTCTACATACTCTTGGAAAAAAACTCATATGTTTTCTTCTATTATGTAGAACAATTGTATAGGTTTTCTAAAGAGAAGGACAATGAAGAAGAGGAACAATAAGTTGTTAGCAAGTTGTGACATTTTCGGTAGTGGATTCATCACAAGTTTAGGTTTTTGGGTTACATAAGCATTCAAGGAGTTCTAGCAACATATCCCAAGTCACTCGATATGACCTCAATTTAGTAATTATTGATCCCTAGCTGGGATCAAAACAAAAAGTGGGTGGTTAGTTTGAGTGTAGTAGTGAGAGTGGTGCCCTTATAATGTTTTGCGAAGAGAAATCAAGCAAGTAGCTTTATATTTGATTCTTATGCCGCCCAATTTTTTGATATTTTAGGTTTTATGGAGTTTGGTATGACTTTTTTCTCAAAGTAGATGAAGATTAAATTAATGGGTGGACATGAATGTAGAAATTAGCACTTTCCTTGAACATTTTGGTCGAGACGGATTATTTAAAGTAATACTTTTCTTTATTAAAAAATCATAAATTATTACATTTATATATTTATAACATACCTAACTTGTTCTACTCATAATTTGTGATCTTGAAATCTGTTACATCACGATAGCCACCACCATAGCCCAAGAGGGGCAAGAGCTTTAGTCACTACCCAACCATAGAGGAGTGTGGACATAGTGGCCTCCCCACAATCTTCCTATACATAGTGGGATCCTCCAACACATAAACTGCATCCGCACTAAGCTTGCCATTTTGATCTAATGGCATCGAGATTGGCTTACAATCAGCCATCCCATACTTGGACAACATGTCCAATGCATATTGTCTCTGACAGCCAAATACCCTCAGATGTGTGAATGATCTCAATTCCCAAAAAATAGCGCAGATCTCCCAAATCCTTCATCTTAAGCTTCCTTTTGAGAAGACTTTTCACATGCTCAATCTCTTCCAAATTGTCACCCCCAACAATAAGATTATCTACATATATATTGATGATCACAATACCCTTACCACTCTTGCGCACATACAAAGAGTGATCTGCATTTGCCATATGAAAACCAACAGTGACAAGATACTTTGCAATCTTGTCATGCCATGCTCGTGGAGCTTGCTTCAGCCCATAAAAGGCCTTACGAAGCTTACATACACACTCTGGGTGACCTGTGTCCTCAAAACCTAGTGGTGGCTGATCCATATACACCTCTTCTTGCAAGTCACCATGCAAGAATACATTTTTTACATCCATGTGATGTAAAAACTAGCCTTTAGCTGCAGCCACCGCAATCACAACTCTCACAGTTGCCATCTTTGCAACTGGGGCAAATGTCTCCTCACATAATCAATCCCATGTGTCTGCGCATATCCTTTGGCTACCAATCTAGCCTTGTACCTGCTTATGCTACCATCACTGTTATGTTTCACCTTATACACCCACTTACAGCCAATAGCTTTCTTGCCTTTAGTAGGCAATGGTACCAAATCCCAAATCTCATTTCCATACAATGCATCCATCTCCTCATCCATAGCTTTCTCCCAACACACATTTCCAATAGCCTCATTAAAACATGTGGGTTCCACAACCTGCACAACTTTTGCCATATATGCATAGTGATGTTAGCCATCATATAAGTCAACCTCTGCACATGATTTTTGACTCTTCTAGATCTTCGTAACTTTGCATTCATGGCTTCCATAACCTTCTTCACACCAGATGTCCTCATTGTTGCTAGAATCCCAAGCTCCTTATCAAGGCTCATCTTCGAGCTACTAGAATCTCCATCAACAAGAGAATGCCTTACAAAAATGTCAGGCATACCAAGGGGCTCAACCACTTTCTCTTTGCCTTTATGTGATGTACCAACTACATTTTCAGGACTAGTATTATGACGTAGCCTGCCACTCCATGGTCTATCAACAGAACCGCTGGATGAAGACTCTCCTGGTCCACTCAATGACTGTGATTGCTGACTTGCAATCTGTGCAACCATATTTCCACTTACATTAGCCCCAACAGCATCCTTTTCAATAGCATACCAGCTACTCATCTCATTAAATACAACATCCCTACTTACCCTCAATTCACGCATGTAGCAAGATTATAACATCTATATTCCTTTTACTCAAGGGAATACCCAATAAGCACACATTTTTCTTCTTTTGGATTCAACTTGGTACGTAACTCATTTGGCACATGCATATATGCAATACATCCAAAAACTTTCAAGTGAGACAAAGCAGGTTTCTTGCCAATAAACTTCTCCTCTAGCGTTACATCATGTATGGTTGCAGTAGGATTCTTGTTCATGATATAAACTGATGTAGACGCCATGCGTTTAGAATTGGATTCCATTTCCAAAAATGATGCATGGGAGTTATGTGATCTGCATGTCGGCAAGCATGCTATAGGCGCCAAGTGGGTGTTTAAGTTGAAACGGAAGCCTTATAGATCTGTTGATTGATATAAGTCTTGATTAGTCTTGCCAAGGGATATGCCTAGAGGGAAGGCATTAACTATGATGAGACTTTTGCACCTACATTAGGTATGATGAACATTTGGATTGTGGTTGCATTGGCTATGCATAAAGGATGGAAAGTTCATCAGTTGGATGTCAAAACTACATTTCTAAATGGCAATCTGCAAGAAGAGGTTTATGTCACACAACCTCCTGGATTTGTTCAGTAGGGTGCAGAGCATCAGGTATGTAGATTGTGCAAAGCACTATATGGCCTTAAACAGGCTCCTCGTGCCTAGTATCAGAAGATACATGCCTACTTGCTCTCTTGCCTATTTCAAAATAGCCCCACTGAAAGCACTCTTTATGTCCAACAAGGAAATGGATCATCTCCTTATCCTTAATCTTTATGTGGATGATCTGCTCGTGAGACAGACCCTGACAAGGGGCACATTGTAGCTTTCACTATGCTAACCTACATAATACATTTGACGTTTCTGACATGGGTCTTCTGCATTATTATTTGGGTTGTTTCGACTGAGGGGGGGAATCATGTTATCTCAACAAAGATACATTCAGTAGCCCTTGGAATGCTTTCAAATGACAAATTACAAACCTGTTTCTACCCCTATGGAACCTGATCTCAGACTGTCAATTGAGGACTCTTCTAAGCCCTTTGATGTAGCCACCTATTAGCAAGATGTCGGATGCCTTATATATATGTGCAATACCCATCTAGATGTTCAGTATGCAGTGTCACAATTGAGTAGGTTTATGCATTCAGCACTGGCAAGAAATGAAGCATGCAGATGCCTTATATATATGTGCAATACCCATCTAGATGTTCAGTATGCAGTCATAATCGAGTATGCAGTCATCTAGATGTTCAGTATGCAGTCATCTAGATGTTCAATATGTAGTCATAATCGAGTAGGTTTATGCATTGTCCCAACACTCGGCGAGATGCATGTCTAGAGGCAACTTGTGTCCTTCTCTAGGCAAAGGCTTAGGCAGCTTGCTATCATGCAAAGTAGCCCGGAGCCAGCACGAAACCCACTGATAATCATGAATAGTTGCATCCTCTTCAATTAATGCATCACCCAATGCATTTGGATTAAAGGGTTGCTGATCCAAAGCAGTATGGATATTGTTGAATCTACTGATGGGCTACAGCAGTAGGTGGCTTAGTCGGAGCCAAGGTGGGCTTAGAGGAGTCAGCACCCAGTACCAAACAACAAAGGCAACAATGTATCAAATACATCCAGAGCATCAATGGATGGCTGTAGCCAATAGGAGAGCATGGGCTGAGATGCATATTCATCAAAGAGATGACATCTTTGGATACAATCAGGTTCCAACTAGACATGACATATAGCCGATATCCTTTTCTCTCCACTGCTATACCCCACATAGATACATTTCAAAGCTTTTGCTTCAAGCTTATATCTGTGTTGTGTTGGTACATGCACATAGGCTAGACAACTGAATACACATATATGAGTAATGATTGGAATTCGGCCATTGCAAGCTTTATAAGCTATCTAGATTTTAAGGCTTTAATTGGATAGCGGTTAGTACATAATTGGCACACATGACTGCTTTAAGCCAAAATTTAGAGAGAAGATCCTTGCTTTTGAGCATACACCGAGCCATTTCCATGAGTGTCCTATTCCAACATTCATCTACACCATTCTGCTATGGTGTATAAGGAGTAATACACTATTGAAAAATGCCATGGGATAGTATAAAAGCAGAAAACTTATTTGACAAATATTCCCCTTGTCAGTATGAAATGTTAAAAGCTTATGATTGCAAGCACTTTTAGCTAGAGAAAGAAACTAACATAAAGTTGAGAAGGCGTTTGACTTGACTTTCAGACCATACACCGAGCAGAAGTGTGTATAGTCATCAATAAAAGTCATGAAGTATAGATGTCCACCAAAAGAGGGAGCCCACATAGGACCACAGAGATAACTGTGCACTAGCTGCAATGGGGAGTAGCACAGAGACAGTGCCATCTTTCAGAAAGGACCGATGATGCATCTTTCCAAGTATACATCCCTTGCATACATGCTTGGGGGGGAGCTGCATAGGCAGCATCTTATGAACCATAGCTTGATGTTGTAACCACATAAGAGATGGAAAATTTAAGTGAATAAACTGAGCATTCCAAAGCTCAGTGTCACACTGAATCTATCACATGGAAACAGTCAAGCCATGTGTATGGGGATTGATACTCCTGTTGTATAAGAGAAGCACATCAGAATTAGTTTTATCATGAATGGAACATCAATGATCAGAAAATTGAATCTTCAAGCTAGCTTTGGCAAGTGCTGAGACAGAGTATAAGGATTATTGCGGATTCTGGGTACATACAAGGTGTCAACAAGAGTATAAGGATCCCTAGAGCATAAAGTCAATGCCACATTGCCAATGCCTTTGATGACATAGGATGCATTGTTAGCACACAAAACTGTTCCACCTGATGGAACATCTCTCAAGGTAGAAAATACTTGCTTACACATGAAGTAACGTGCCTAGTGGCACTGGAATCAAAGTACCAGTCAGCATTTGACAAGGACAGAGAGGAGGCAGGAAGATTACTACATGGTACTGTCAACCATCATGTGAAAAATTTGTTTCCTCTTCATTGTCACTTGTAGTGGCAACAACGAGCCATTATTGCTTCTTCTTCTTCTTCGTACTCTCCTTCTACTTCCTAAAACATGACTAGGTTTTCGTCGACAGTAATTGCATCTCTTCTTCTTCTCAGTTGGATCCTCTTTGGGCTTAGGGTTATCTGATTGGGCTAGTACTTTGCCTTCAGGCACAAGGTGGAGCCCTAGTTTTGCCTTTGCCACCACGATGAGAGGCAGCAAATGCCTAATTTGGAAGCAAGCATATTGATCCGATTGGAATGAGACTATTCTTCCTAAAGCAAGAGAGCCACCAACTCATCAAAAGTATATTTTGAATTGCCCTTTATCACACGAGGCGGAGTGTGGTAGAAAATCCCTTATATGATTCAGGGGCAGGCCATTGAGAATGGTAGAGACAAGAGAAATGTCCAGAATAACCTTATTTATATTGATCAGATGTTCCCGTAGATCCTTGACATGGGTTAGAAATGCATCCATAGATTCACCCTCTATTAGATGCTCCAAGTCAAGCTTTTTCCAAAGATAGGTAACTCGGGCTTCATTTGCGGATTTGATATAGAGAGGCAAGGACATCCCATACACACTTAGCAGAGGAACATGATTGGATGTGAGGAATAAGTTGTCGTTTGCAAGAGAGAGAAATAACTACATGCGCTTGTGCATAATAGGTGTAGGTTGTACACTGCCACTACCAGATTCACTCATCATTCTAATAGTGGATCCAGAGGACGTGCTAATAATAGATGCAGGCCTAGCAGGCTAGGTGTCAACACCAAATACATATACCCACATAGGTTCTTTGCCACTAAAACATGATGCATTATATATACCCACATGGGATAGCTGGTTCCATCCAACTTATCCTCAACAGACATCACACCAAACAATTCATTGGTGTTTCCAGACGTTGCACAACAAAGGAATACATAGACTGAAGTGTATCTGACACAGGGATTACTTCTAAGGGAGTCAAAATGTCTGTAGAGGGATATGCAAACTTACCAAAAGCAGATTGTTGAATCGGTAGGTGTGGAGTTGGATGGGAAAGTAGCAGGTCGTCAGAATCAGCTAACCAAAAGCTCACGTGGAATCAGCAAGATGGAAGTAGACTACTTGGAAGCATTAGGTTAGAATCAACTGACCAAAAGCAGACATGGAATCATCAACACGAAAGTAGACTTAGAATCAACAAGTCTAATGCTGATGGGGAGACTACAGGCCTGATACTAACGTAGAGAAAGATTTGAAGCTGACAAGGAATTAGCAAGATGGAAGCTAATGTGGAATCAGCATGTCTGATTGTTTGCTGACATGGAGTTAGTGGGTCCAAAGTTAACTTGGCATATTAGCAGCTCCAAAGCTAACATAAAGTCAGCACGTCTAATTCTGCCATGGAGTCAATAATTCCAAAGGTGATGTGGCATCAGCAGCTCTAAAGCTAACAGATCTGAAGAGCTGACGTGGAGTCGGCAATTTCGAAGCTAATGTGGCATTAGCAGATCTAATGCTGACATGGAGTCAACAGATCTAAGTCGGTAGATGTGTAATCTAACTCTGTTGAAATTAAACCCCCGACCAAAAAAGTAAACCTGGCCAACTGCTAAATTTGGAATGCAAAGCACTGACGCTGAAGACAGGAAATCGTAGACAGATTAACAAATTTTTGATTGTAAAGCAAAGTGTTGAATGTTGAAAGCCAAGAGGCACACACTAAAAGGGTAGAGCAAAGCACTAAATGATGAAGACTGAAATCCAGACACTTAATGCATAAATCAAAGGGATGAGCTACATATAAGGTAATACTATTTGACGTAGTTAAACGAGCTGACAAAGTAGAATCAACTAATGCAGAAGACAAATACTCTAGAAGAATGCTGAGAAGCTCACAATTCAGAGCTAATGGACACATAAGTCCAATGTCAAAAGAAAGCTGAATGATTGAACAACAAGCTAAGTGGAGCTAGTGTGGAGGTAAGGTAAGCCTTGAATGTATGGCAATATTAACAAAAATAATGCCAATGTAAAATAGAAGGCAAAACCCTAGATATGATTGAAAGTGCGCATGGCAAGATCTTGCCCATAACAAGCAGTGATGCCAATGAGATAAAGATCAGCAGGAGTGGCAACAGAACAACAAGGCTTTGATACCAATGTTGGATGTGAAAGAAGATGCTTTGACAGACTCACAGCAGACAAAACATGCACACGAGCCTGGAGAGCGACAGAGACGATAGTGATAGCTGGAATGTACTTAAATAATATGATGAGTAGAATAAAACTTGTAGCCCAAGCACTAGGGCTAACGTGACTAATAATACACAAGGGTGTGTTCTCACGGGGAAAAAATCCCTACCACATAGGGTAAAAAGTGCTCGTGTGATCAGCTCAGTTCACACTTGAAATTCTTAGAGGCAGAAGGCTAACATATATATATAGAATAGATCGGTCCTCTTAGAGAGAAGGATCTTTGCTAGCCCTATAAATGGTATCATCATAACCTTCGATCGCTTGTAAGTGCAAGAGGACCCGTGGGATGTCCTCTTGCAACATAATGTAATCACACGTTCACAACCTACACAACCTTAGGCATGCCTAGCACAATCTTCAACCACACTATTCGTAGGAGCTCTATTAAAATTTTTAATTTAATTAGGCCTTGCATAGGTAAATGCCTTTGAATTGACTTGGAATGATGATGCAAATCAATGCACTCCTATTTGCAAATCAATGCATCTCGTTGATGTGCCTTTACACTTGTGATGGAGGTGAATTAGAAGTTTTGGTTTGAGTTGGTCAACATGCAGGAATAGATCTAGGTCAAGTTTAGATCGTCGACAAAATGAACCTAACAATCTAAAAATAGAGCTTTATAGATATCTTAATCGGATTGTTGACGTGTGTTACAGGCTACACCATCTCTCTCATAGTGCAATGGATAATGCTTACCTTAACTTATCGTGGGGAACTTGCTAGTGTCCAATCTTGTATCTCGATAGACTCCAAGCTTTGCTAGTGGTAGCTAGCTCTAGTCTTTTGCCATCTCCTCAAGCTATCACTACCATGTGGTTGCCTTTCTCCATATAAGGCACTCTACTCTCACACAAACATAAGCACAAGAGGAACATGTACCAAGAATGTAGCTCTCTCTCCCCTCAACTCTCTCTCTCTCACACACACCATAGACACAAGAGAGGAAGGAGATAAGACTAGACCGAATTAGCATAAAGAGGGATTGTCTTGCATTATAAGAATGTTGTTATTTATACAACTGGCCCTTATTCACATGGGCACCCAAAACTTAATGAAAGGTGAACTAGAAGCTTACAAATTATATAGTTTTGTGGCATAGCCAGCTATTCTCATAATTATAACATTTATAGTGCCGTTTCATGACACTTATTATGCTATCTCTCTTATGAAATGGAAAGATGCTAAGTTAACCCAAAATGGGGTTAACATGTCCCCTTCTTGATGGAGATTCTCTCCTCAGAATCTATTGACGTAGAGCTTGCTACCCCTCATATTCCTTATAGCGGCTTTTTCTGGTCTAGAGGACATAAAGAGTGTGGTGTAGGAAGTATAGTGACCTCCAAAAGTTTGTGTCAATCATATCCTATATGCATGTATGAGGGAAGGCAGCGGAGGCGATGATTGTAGAACATGATGCCGCTGGCCGAGGGCCCTTGGTTGAGGTCAAAGCACATGCATTCTCTATTGTAGATGTGGGATATAATCATCTTGAATGTCAATCAGAAGAATGATCAGCTTGAAAAACCAAATAGTAGCTAGATGGGTGAGATCTGGGATTGCTTGCCAGGCATGGACAATAGTATGCATAAATTACCATTGTTGGTTCAATGTATCAAAGAATCTACGATTCAAGCAATGGAAATTGTAGATCAAGTGAGAGTATTGAGCATCCCTTTTGTGGAACCCTCTGTCAGTGAACCTTCGTTTGATTGGCATGAATGTCAACACAAAGGTGCCTTAGAGATGCCATGTATATATTCTGCATATTCTTTGATGGGGAGGAAGGGCAATCTCCAACTTGACTGGATATACCAAAGTTGTAATCACAACTTGGCCATCAGCTTTAGGAAGTATTTCTTCATAATCGCCTCGCGACTTGATTGAATACTTGCATCACCATCGCTTATACGTGTGGGCAATCATGAATGTGACTGTTCTTATCTTGATAAAATCAGAGCAATCATGAATGTGACTATTCTTATCTCGAGTAAGTCAGACAGCCACGGGTTGGCAAGCTAGGATCCTTTGGCCACATTGGACCACTGTGACTCTTTGTGCTCCATTTTCCCTAGCTCTCTTGCTTCTGGCTTGCCACCAACTAAAGGGTCTGGTATAGTAGTAGTGAGCTGGACCCCTATGGCATAGGCTTTTGCTTGGATTGGAGTGGTGGGGTCAAATGGAATGATCTATAATAGAGCTTGCCACATTAGATGAGGCTTTATGAGGGGGATTCCTGCTCATGATAATTTTCTCATATTCTGGAGCTAGGAGATCAAGTACGGGATAGAAGGTAGAATCTTCGACATCTTGTTCATGATGCATAGTATGGGCCTTGGCCTCTAGATGGCCATCCTGTGGTTCCCCAGAGTGGAGAGTTCAGTGGGAAATTCAAAGGAAGAAGCAAGGAAGTCTCTCTTAGATAATGGTGTGTTAGTATCATCCTTATTTTGGTTATCATAAATAGTAGATAAATAAGAGGTTATTGGACTAAACCCTAGATAGGTGTTGTCCTCTTATTCATCCCTTTTATCTCCATCTCCATAATTGGAAGGTGGCAATGATTTCTTTGTGATAAAGAAATCATGTAGAGCATGCAAATCTTCTTCCTCAGTGAATGAGAGGTACTCAATGTGCACTTGCTCAAAGTCATAGACTAATGTGGTTAATAAGTTTTGTAAATGTGCAAAAACGAGATCAAAAAGCTGTAGAATACCATGAGGATGATATAGTTTACCATTATGGATTAGTAGGTTCTTTTTTATGTTCCAAGCCTCAACCCAACTCTGCGTTACCATCCAATTTAGGCTTTCTTAAATTTTAAGAAGGGGAGCTATAAAAGAATTGATTATAGATGGTTTCATTAGTTTGATAGGCTCTTCCCCCTCATAAAGCTAGTAGAGTTAATGAGTACTTGACACACCAAGGTCATAAGTTAAGGGCAATGGGGTGTAAGGGGTAAATATACATGCAATGACCCTCGTTGAGTTTGAGGGCCCCCGTGAACATTGCCATTATGATGGTTGGATCAGCATATCAAGTAGTATTTTGTTGAATAAGTGTCAGATTTCCTAGCTTGCTATAAGTATCATCTTCTTCAACTGTAGGTGGGTTCTCTATGTGGACGTAGCTATTACTGGAGGGTGGTAGCTTGTTCTTATGAGTAGCCAAAGCCCAAGCTATGTCCATTTTCCTTTGTTGGCAAGCATCCGGACCTAGAGATTTTGTAGGTCATCCTTGTCTTTTTGGAGCACTCTCATTTCCGCTTGTAAGCCTACTATCACTGAGTGGGTGTCAAGTATTTGCTCATTCAGATGAGAAATGACTTGTTGTTGGTGGTGGCTAGCCAACATTGTCACCTATTCTATTTGTAGGCCCTATAGTGTTTCCTTGAGATCTTTAACCTGGATCTAGTAACTTAGTTGATTTTGTAGATATCCTTTAATTGTGCCAAACAACTACCCCTCCAATGTCACCATTTGTGCTTTGAGCTCAGGTTGTTCGTCGGTGGCCTTAAGTTCTCTATCTTTCTCTTCTAATCGTATCTCTAGGGCCTTACAATCATCCTCGGCATATAGAAAGCTTTGTTTGGAGATCTAGCAATTGGGTTTGTGCTTTATAGCCTACAACTCTGCCACCTTAATTTTGTGTTTCTTCTTCGCAAGGTCATCCACCTAGATTTGCAATTACGTGTGGTAGTTCCTTTCTTCAATTGACTCTTGCCTTTGGGATTCTAGATGCTGGAGGAGTTCTTGAACCTATTGGTTGAGGGGGCGTGGTTTGATTTTGTGATACCCTTTTGCCTTTATATAGATCTTAGAGGAGATTTGTCTTGTTTCTCCTTCTACAAGAAGAACATCTATGGACTCCTACTCAATTTTGATGGTCGTGGTCCTTGCTCTCCAATCAATGCTACAGCCATGTTTGGATATCCATCATCGTTTAAGGATGATTTATTATTGCATAGATCCTATATGTAAGATTCCTCCTCAGCCTGAATAATGAATAAGCCTTTACTTCAATCCCCTATAATCATTCCCTGTTTCTGAATACAAGAAAATATTATTTTCCTTGTTTTTGTCTAGAGAGAAGAAAAATTCTAGAGAGTGGTAATTCAATATTGAGATATTTTTGGATATATAAATTTTACAAATATCAAAAATATATTTTCTTGAAACAGAAAATCAAAATAAATTTTCCAAGGTGCATTAGGAATCAATTAAAAATGATTTAAAAGACCTTAGCCTAAGGGTCAAGATTATGGTCCAATTAAGGGTCCTATAGACCAATAAGATTAATCCAAGTCTTGGGATGAGATAAATTCAATGAATAAAATAAAATACCCAAAAATGAGTAAATGCCCACATAAGATGAAGAGTTGACTGAGTACAAGGTTTATTAGTTAAAAACTATGAGATATTACTAAAAAAATGAGATATTTTGGAGTAATCATACAATTTTGACACCTTGGTAAGGAAGGGGGGAGACTTCAAGGAGGTGCCTATTTCACACATGTGAATGAGTTTTAAATTCAAAAATATTAAGATATTTTTATCTCTCCTCTCTCCTGGATCAAACCAAATAAAAAAGGGAGCCAAACTGGTCCAAATCTTGTCAAAATTCAGCCAAACTAAAGCTGGAAAATTTTAGAACTTAGTTGGACTCAGTTAGCGGCCTCCCTCACCTATAAATAGACCCTCATTCTTTTGTATTCTCATCTGTAAACTAGACCATGCTAGTATTACATTAGAATAAGTATATTTTCTATTATCCTTTAAAAATCCTCTACATTTTGGAGAGATTGGAGCTTCTCTCTCTCCCTTCAACCTTCCTTGGAGCTTTCCTCTCAACATACTAACCAATCGATTGGTTGGGGGTCTCTTCTGAGAATAGAGAAGCAAGAAAAACAAGAGGTAAGATGTGACTTTATGGTTTTTCTAAAAAATTCTCAATGTTTTCAATTCTCAACTCCACTCAAGCTTGAGAAGTATTCAAATGAATGGTTTTTCAATGCAAATTAAGCTCTCCAAATAATTCTAATGAATAATCACAAAAAGTTTATCTTTATGCTTAAATTAGGATGTTTTTATGTGTATCTCTCTCTCTCCCCCAAAGAATGTTCATTCCTATGACCAATTCTCTATTCAAATGATGCTTCTCATGGAGCAATTCTTAATTCTTAAATCAAACTCTATGCTAGTTAAGCTAGAGGCTAAAGAAATGGCTTTTTAATGCTTTTATGTTACATAAATTATAATAAACTTATGATTTAGATCCATAAATTGGATTTAGATCTATTGATAGTTAATCTATCATAATTATGTTACTAAGTTTTATTCTTTCAAAATTTATTAAAAATTATCAGTAATAGCAGCGGAGCTATGGTAAATTTTTTAGAAAATAATACATAAATCATTTTTATGCATAATGTGAAAAGAGGACTTCCTACCATATTCTAGGATTAGTCATCCTATGCTAAAAGAATAATTCTCATCACATCCATTGAAAATTAATTTTTAATGTTTATGCATAAATAATTAGTTAGAGAAAAAAGAGAAATTTTAAGTAAATTCATTCTTATGCAAAAAGAGGAATTCCCATGATAATGGAGATCCATGCATTCCAATGGAGAAAGAGAAAATTTGGAATATTAAAATAGTGGATATTTTATTTAAAATTAAAGAAGAATTTTAGATAAATTATTTTATGCATGAATAAATTTAAATGATAAAAGAGAAATTCCCATCATATTTGGAATTCAATCATTTAAATGAAAAAAGTGGAATTCTTGTCATTTTTGGATTAATGGATATTTTTATTTAATTTTAAGTGTAATTTTAGTTAAATTTATTTTTATGCATAAGAAAAATTTAAATGATAAAAGAGGAATTCCCATCATATTTGGAATTCAATCATTTAAATGGAAAAAGTGGAATTCTTGTCATATTAGGATTAATGGATATTTTTATTTAATTTTTAAGAGAAATTTTAGTTAAAATTATTTTATGCATGTATAAATTTAAATGATGAAAGAGAAATTTCCATCATATTTGGAATTCAATCATTTAAATGGAAAAAGAGAAATTCTTGGGATATTTGGAATATTGAATATTCTTATTTAATTTAAAAAGGAATTTTAGATAGATTTATTTTATGATAAAAGAGGAATTCCCATGACATCTGGATTGCACTCATTAAATGAGAAAAAGAAGAATTTTTATGATATTTAAGTAAAGAAAGATTCGAATTAATTTTTGGTGTCAAAAGATGAATTTTCACCAAAATTCCACCTAGAGAATTAAGGTTGAGAAATTAAATGGTAGAAAGAAAATCCTTGGATATTTTATGTGGTTAAATCACTAAATTGGTATTTACCTAAAAATAGATGTTTATCTAAAGAAAATCCTTGGAATCAAAGCTATGACTAAACCGGATGATTTTGGTTAGACCACGACTATGAGAGGGACGGTTAGTAAATCTCTTGATCTGAATCAAGAAAAACTTCGTAAACCAATTCCAATTCCTAAATACAAAGAATAGACTAATTTGTTTTCCTTTGATCGAAATCACCAAGAATCTAGTTGGACAATCAGTCAAATGATGGGTAGATTACTCTGATGAGAGATCAAGGAGTCTCATTATGAAATTGGGAATTAAGGACAAAGGGGCTTTGTGGAACCAATCTCAAACTGGGAATTTTACTTGCATTGGAACCTCTGTTTTTCATTTAAAGGACTGTGTTTGGCAGGAGGAAGCATTTGGCATGTGTTTTACTAAGAGGAGGTTCGTTGCAATAGCTGGCAAGGAGTCATCGAGGGACGTCGCCCGCGACAAAGCCTGTCGACCAGCCTCGGTATAGTTAAAATGGTACGCTTCCGGTACGATGGGTGAGGACCGACGAAGCGGTCCCTGAGTGAAGTGCTAGGACACCTAAGGAGGATATCCTAGAGGGTTCTAACCAGGTGATGCACGGGCTCGCGGTTGCTAGGACACCCATGCGTGCATCGATGAAGATTCGGATGGACTAAAGAGAAAGATTTTTGTGAATCAAATTTTGATATTGGATCTCGTTGGTTAGCCAGATGGTCTTCAATTGAGAGTCCAGAGGATACATTTTGTAATACAATGGACAGAATTTTGGAGGATGATGATCAGTAATATTATGATTTTCGTTGAAGGATTGTTTTAAAGACAGTCGAATCTATTATAAATGGCAATTTCATATCGGGGTGTGTACATGGTATGCCTACTTTAAATTTTGCTTGAAAGCCGGCTAGGGGGCCTGGGAACTCTTTTCCTTGGTACCCGGTCAAAACACAACCAAATCTTTATAAAAGAATCCCACTAATACAGTGGTCGGGTGGTTGGCTAAACCCATCCGACTGGATTGGAGGATTCCTGCGAAACAATTAAGATACGATTAGTTACGTTAGTTAGATTAAGTCCTGAGAAGACCCTTGTTCTGTGGGAGGGAATCAGTGAGGGCTGTGCCTCGTTAAAGGAGGAAAAAAGCAGTGATTCTATGGACCAAGTGCAAGTCTCTTCTTTGATCTGATCATGTGACTTCAGGTTTGGTCAGATCAGTTTAACTAGTTAAGACTTTGACTCGTTAGATTAATTTCCCCGTTAGAAGATTTTCCCTGGAGGAATCGCTCGTGCCTTCCGAGCGAGGGAAGTTTTTTCGAGCTCGGTTTTCGGAGGAACCACCGAGCTAGTCTCTTGTCTGGACATCTGTAGGGAGGCCCCAAGTGTGATAATAGTGGGTGACGGCCCATGCAGCAAGCAAGGGTATGCCTCACCGCCCCAAAAGTGGCTGATCACCGAAGCCCGAGGGTGACAGTCTCTGTGGGAGGAACTCAAATCACAAGGGCCATCATAGATAGTGGTTCTGGTGTTAACATCATGCCTGAAGCTACTAAGAAAGCCTTGTGTCTCCGAATTACCGAGCCAGCTTCCTTTGCCATCATAGTGGCAGACCAGAGGGAAGTGATGCCCTTGGGACTAGTCAGGCAAGTTCCGATCACTTTGAGGGATTAATATTTGAAATGCATTTTGTGGTGTTAGATCTCCCACTAGCTAGAGGGGCCTATAACTTGCTCATTTTGGAAGGCCTTGGTTGAGGGCAGCTCGGGTAATCCATGATTGGGGCGGCCTGGATAGCTTGCATATCCTAACCCAGAGGGGATGGTGACCTTGCCCTTGGAAAAAGGCCCTGATGAGAGTGCAAGGGGCAATGTCCTACATGACATGATTCCCATTTGGAAGGGAGGAACCAGTGATGAGGAAGAGCAAGAGGAATGGCAAGGACTACCATTGGAGGAGGCATGGGACAGAAGGAGAGGTGGCAGAACCTCTATAGAATTGGTTACATTCCTATGAGGGGTTCCAGTGCAATATGATGGACATAGTGGAGTTGGGCCTAGACCCCATTTGAGAGGTGTCCCAAGAAGAAGAGCTCTCAGAAGAAGCAGTAACAGTATGGGATTGGACATAATTCTTGCTCACTCTGGCCTCCTCCTTTGCACCAGTGTCTTAATAGGAAGCGATAGAGGTCATAGGTCTAGGGGAACCAGAGTTTTCTCGACAACCTAGAAAGAAGGTCTCTCCAAGGGATTTATCAGAGGCACTGATAACCCCTCCTAGACGCACTCGCAAGGAGAGGTGGGCATATCACCTCAAGACTAGGGAGGAAGCCTTGCCAGTAGAAGAGATACCTGCTGGCTGGACGGAAAAATGCATTGGTGACTTCCCTCTAGACATCACCCCAGCCCATGACCCCTTATCTCTCCGTCAAGCAGGCACCTCTCCTCTTGCACCCACCACTTACCATGAGGAGGTGAGAGAGCTGAACCTGGGCACAACAGAGGAGCCATGCCCCATCTTAGTGGCAACTTGGGTCTAGGAGGACCCTTCCACTCTTTCGAGAATTACCAAGTTTTTTAAAGAACACCAAGATGTGTTTTCATGGACCTACGGATATCCCAGCGATAGACCCAGACATTTGCACTCATAGAATTCCACTAAAAGAAGGTAGTCGGCCAGTCAGGAAGGGCATTTACTGCATGAATCCAAAATATTCAAAAGTGGTGAAGAAAGAGCTGGACAAGATGGAAGAGGCCAATATCATTGTTCCCATTGAGCACTCGGAGTGGTTGACACCTATAGTGGTGATTCCCAAAAAGAAGACCAACAAGATTAGGATATGTGTAGACTTTCAGACCCCTCAATCAAAGATGGGTTTTCCTTGCCCTTCATAAAGTGGGTTTTGGAAGATGTGGCTAGCCATGTGCTCTATTCCTTCATGGATGGCTTCAGTGGCTACAAATAGGTAGTGATCGATGAGAAGGATTAGCTCAAGACAGCATTTGTCACACAATGGGGAACATATGCCTACAGGATGATGCCCTTTGGTCTTTGCAATGCCCCAACCTCCTTCCAAAGGACTGCCACCAAGATTTTCCAAGAGTATTTGAACGATTTTTTATGCATGTTTTTGGATCACTTCTCTAACTTCAGTGGGAAAAAGGGCACGCCAAGGGTGGCGGTTCTAGAGGAACACCTGCCTTAACTCATTTTGGTGTTCGTGAAGTGCAAGGTATCTGGTCTCCACATTAACCCCTTCAAGAGCCACTTCTTGGTGGGTCATGGTGCCTTACTGGGTTACATCATCCCAACCGATGGTCTTTCTCCAAATCCCGACAAGATCATTGTTATTCTCATATTAGGCTCTCCATCCAATCCTAAAGGTGTGCAGGAATTAGTTGGGCATATAGGCTACCAATGCTGGCTCGTCCACATGTATGCTGATATTTGTTTTCCACTCAATCGCTTGCTCCATTTGGATGTTCCCTTCCATTGGGGCCTAGATCAAGAGAGAGCCTTCACTTTTCTCAAGCACATGCTGGTGCATGCTCTTGTACTCATCACACCAAATTAGGAATTGATCTTCCATGTGCACAGATGCGAGTGCAATAGCAGTAGGAGCAGTGCTAGTGCAGCCAAATGTAGAACTGAAGATGGATAGGCCTATCCACTATGTAAGCATGCAGCTCAATCAAACTGAGAGAAACTACTCCACCACAGAGCGGGAGGGTTTGTTGGCCATAGTGTACTCATTTCAGAAATTCAAACATTATTTATTAGGGCATCGCTTTGTGGTGATCACGGACCATCAAGCACTAAAGTATTTGTTGAATAAAGCCCAGGTGGCCGACAGGATCTAGAGATGGCTCCTTCTCTTTCAAGAATGAGATTATGGTCCGCCCAAGGAAGGATCATGTCATGGCTGATCATATGTCTAGAATCCCAAGTGGGGAGCGAGCCTTTGAAGATGGGATTTGTGTGTGATGATCTCCCAGATAACATGTTGTTTGCAGTGGATGCCACCCCTACTTGGTATGAGGACATTGTGATGCTGTTGAGCTCAGCTAGGTTTCCCCAAAACGTTGATGCCAAGGTAAAGAGGATGCTTTTACTTAAGATTAGGCCTTATCAACTCATTGTCGGACAATTGTACAAGATGGGCAAGGATGAAGTGTTGAGGAGATGTGTCAACCCTCATGAGGCTCCTCTCATCATGAAGGATGCTCATTCTGGACCAGGTGGAGGTCATTTACCTAGCCATGTCACTGCCCGAAAGATCATGTAGTCTGGTCTATGGTGGCCCTCCCTGTTCTCTGACTACAAAAAGTGTGTGCAACAATGCGACATATGTCAAAGGTCTAGACCCAAACAAGATAGTAGGCACTACTTGTCTCTCCATGTTTCCCCACCCTGGAAGCCCTTCGAGAAGTGGGGCATTGATTTTGTGGGACCCATCACCCCAAAGTCCCACCCCATTGGGTGTGAGTACATTTTTGTGGCCACCGACTATGCGACTAAATGGGATGAGGCCAGAGCCACTCGGGACAACACCGCTCTCACAGTGGCCAAGTTCGTGGTATGAGAGCATCTTCACTAGATTTGGGTGTCCCATAGAAATCATCAGTGGGAAACATTTTGTGAACGAATTCATAGATACCTTGCTGGCATGTTATCAAATCTTCCACCGGAGGTCCTGTTCTTACTACCCCAGAGCTAATGGACAAGTGGAGAGCACCAACAAGGTCTTGTGCAAGTCCCTGTTTACAGGTAGCCACACTCTCACCAATGGGATCAAGCCCTCTTGGGAGTATTGTGGGCATATCACACAGCTTACAAGGCAACCACCTCGCACACTCCATTCTAGCTTGCTTTTGGGCTAGAGGCCGTATTACCTTTTAAATTTAATGCATCATCATCCACAGTGGGGCAGCCTAGGGTCCCCACCTATCACTCCACATACTCCGCTCGGCAGGAGCAGCTTGAAGTCTTGGAAGAGACCTGCCAACTCACTCAAAGGGCCACAGAGATGGAGCAACTTTGGCAAAAGCATGGCATGATTGACACTTGAGACTTCCCCAATTTTTTGAAGGTGATTTAGCTTTGGTCTACAATTCTAAATATTAAAAAAAGGCTCGGAAGTTGGTGTATGCTTGGTGTATGCTTGGCAGGGTCCCTTCCGAGTAGTGGAGATCTTGCCCATGGGTGCGATGCAACTAGAAACTCTCAAAGGTGCCTCCCTCCCATTGGTGAACGGATTAAGAGTAAAGAAGTATTGGCCTCCTCTCTGGTGTGATAGTAGGTAGCCAAGGGGTCGTTGATGACAACGGTTGTACATATTTTTATTTTTATTTTTACTTTTTAAAAAAATCTTCTTTATTGCTTTTCTTAGTATTTTTCTTTTTTCTCTTTCCTCCCTTTCACTTCTCTCCTCTTACTTCCTCACCCCGTCACCCCCCATCTCGCTCTCTCTCTCATAACACCCCCCTCATCTCTTTCTCTCTCTCTCTCTCTCTCTCTCTCTCTCTCTCTCTCACAACTGACCCCTCCCTTGTTCTCACCCCCCCTTCTCATTGATCAAACAAAAAAAAACTCCCTTTAGTAGTTTTTTTCCCAAAAACAAAAAAAAAATCACCAAAATCCCTCTTTTAGTATTTATTTTATTTTATTTTTTCCACATACAAATATTCCCCCTTTTTTTGTCTTTTTTCCATTACAAAAAAGAAAGCCCCCTCATAGTATTTTTCCCGCAAAAAAACAAAAACAAAACAAGAGACAGAAAAAAATAATGAAAAATGTCTCTCTTGCTCTCTCTCTCCACCCGCCTCCCTGACCACCCCCTCTCTCACTAGCGGGCCCCCTCTCCCTCTCACCTCACCAGCCATTCCCTCCCCCTCCCCCTCACTCTCACTCGGGACCCCCCTGCGCATCCCCCACTGACCACCCCCCTCTCGCAGACCCCATCCACCTCTTGCGCAACCACCCCCTCTCACCTACGCGCCCCACCACCCCCTCTCTCCCTCTTCTTTGCCACCCCACACCTCTCTTCTCCGCACCGACCACACACCCACCTCTCTCTCATCTCCTCTCATTGACCACACACCTACACCCTTCCTCTCACTCGCACACTCCTGCTCTCACCGTCCCCCGCTTTCCCTCTCACCCGACCCCACCTTCTCTCCCTCTCACCCGACCCCCCCTTGCATCACTCCCCACCGACCCCCACACTTCCCCTCTCACCAGACCCCACCCTCTCTTCCACCGTCACCCGCCCCCCCTTTATCTCTCCTTTATGCACCCCCCTAGCGCCCTCATAGAGCCCCCCTTCTCTCCCTCTCTTGCCTTATTGACCACCCGCACCCCCCTCTCTCGTTCCCTCTCACAAAACCCCCCCTCACCAACCACCCCCTTCCCCCCCTCACTGATCACCCCCTTTCCCCCTCCCATCACCAACCCCCTACTCTCCCTCACTGACCCCAACCCCCTCTCTTACATTTGCCACCACACCCCCTTTATCTCTTGCTCGACCCCCCTTATCTCCCTCTCACACCTCACCGACCTCCCCTCTCCCTCTCACTCGCGATCCTCCCTCTGTGTACCATTCACCCTTATCTCCCCTGCGCACCTCACTGACCCCCTCTCACCTCTCTCCCTCGTAGCCCACTTCACCTCTCCCTCTCTTGGTCATGCCTCCCCACCCACCTCACCTCACCCTCCTCTCCATCTCTCATGCATGCCACCCCACCCTCTCGCGGGCCACCCACCAACCCCCTCTCTTCTCTCCCCCTCTGTCACCCACCCCCCGCTCTGTCACCCACTCTCCCCCCACTCTCCTGCGCACACCTCTCCATCCTCTCCCCCCACTCTCCTGCGCACACCTCTCCATCCTCTCCTTCACTCTCCCCCCACTCTCTTGCACACACCTCTCCATCCACCCCTCTCCCTTGTGCACCCCCCGCCGCAGCCCCCTCACCGACCCCCCTCTCTCCTGTGCACCCCCACCCTCTCTCCACCCTCTCCTTTGCCACCTCCCTCTCCCTCTCCTTCACCACCCCCTCTCTCCCTCGCCTTTTCCACCCCTCTCCCCCCACTCTCCTTCGTCACCCCCTCTCCTTCCTCTCTCTCCTTTGTGACCCCCCTATCTCCACCACCTCTCCCACCTCACCCCCCTCTCTCCCTCTACTTCGCCACCCCCTCTCCTTCCTCTCTCTCCTTGTGACCCCCCTCTTTCCCTCTACTTTGTGACCACCCCCTCTCCTTCCTCTCTCTCCTTGTGATGACCACCCCCTCTCCTTTCTCTCTCTCCTTGTGACCCCCCTCTCTCCCTCTACTTTGCCACCCCTCTCTCCTATGCACCCTCACACCCTCTCCCCAACCAACAAGCCAAAAAAGACAAACAAAAAAATAAAATAAAAATAAACGTCTCTCTCTCTCACACCGACCACCCCCTTCTCTTCCACCAACCACCCCCCTCCATTTCCACCGCAAAAAAAAAAGTCTTTCTTACCCCCTTCTCTCCCCCTTTTTTTAATTTTTTAATTTTTCTCTCTATCCCACTGACCCCCCTCTCCCCCCTTTTTCTCTCTCCTACCCGCATCCCCCTCTCCCTCTCTCATCAACCCCTCTCACTATCTCTCATAGTCCAACTCCCTCATCTCCCTCTCTCTCTCTCTCTCTCTCTCTCACACACACACACACACACACACACACACACACACAAGTCCACCCCCCTCTTTTGATCGCACCAACACCCTTTTTTCCCTCTCTCTCGCTTTCTCACCCCACCCTTGCAGTCGGTTCTCGTATGTCGTCAGTCCTTGTCGCCACCATATGGAGGAGTGCCATGTTCATGCTGCCGACACCACCACTTCAGCAACAGGCAGCAGTCGACGGGCCCGCACCCATGGGTTGACTTCTGCTGCCCTGGGAGTGTCGCCCCTCTCCAATCCACCACCGATCGTCGCCTTGACTTCTCAGATCCCGCTTGTGCCCACCTCTCTTGTGGCCTCCATCACCATCGCCATCACGTCTCGCATAGCTTCCTCCTCGACAGTCGCCACCGCCACCGTCGGGGCTTTGCCACTAGCCAAGGTATCATTTCCTCACCACCCTCTGGGTCCTTCTTTATCTTGGGTTTTATCATCAGACAAGCTTGCCCTAGTAGGGTTGGCTCATTTTGATTCCTTAGACTTCACCACGGCATCCGAGGACTTATGTCACTCCTTCCCGGTGGACCTCGCCACACCAAGCACATCCCCACCGCTTACATAGCCGAGATCTTTCATTTTCCCACCATTCCCAAGCCTGCAAATGGGATGGGGTATTCTAGGATTCTGGAGGATGACTGGATCCTTAACTTCCAGGGATCAGTCCTCCCTGGGATGATTCCTCAGTGAAAATCCCCTCATGACCCTACATCCCCCATCATCTCCCTAAACGCCAGCACCTTGGTGTCTACCGACTCGCTTCACCCCCCACATGCTTTCATTTACCCTACTCACCCCTCATCCCCAGCCAGGAGTACTTCACCTTCTCCTGTTTGATGCATTCCTCTCTTTGCACACTACTCGTCCCTTTTACTAGGATGCACTCATCTCCACTATCCTCTACTCTGCCCCGTCGCTCGTCTCATGTCTACACGTACACTAGCCTTTTGTTTTGATGGTCCATTATTCACACACATTTTACAGTATTTTTACACTCACTTGATGGCTCATCCTAAGCGCCATCCCTTGGACCCTGGTTCCCCCTCCCGACCTTGCACCCGGGCCAGTGTCTTTCGGGAGCTTCCATCTTTGCCCTTGTCGACCTCTCCCCCATCGGCTATAGTCCCTTCTTCACCCTTGTCTCATCGACACCACTCCCATCGACACCCATGCCGTGGCTACCCTCACCATCGACCATCTAGCACACCCACCAACAACCGTTGCACCTGCTTCCTCAAGGGCACAACCTCCATCACCATTAGCTTTGTTTTCCATTACCTCTCCAATGATGGCCATTTCCCGGCCATCCCTTGCATATCGACGTCCATGCCATCGCCACCCTCACCATCGAAAGCTTCACCATCGACTACCTCTATGGCATCCTCTCCTCCCATTCTCCTTCTCTGGATCCCTTCCTCCTAGGGACCGACATCACACCACATTTCCTTGGTCACCCCCCCATTGTCACCGCTATCCTCCGCCACCCCCATCTCACCTTTAAGAGAAATCCTGGAATCTCTTCCGGTAGAGATTCCTCCCATAGTTGTTCACCCCTCAGATCGCCCCGCCTCACCTATTTTTTTGAAGCCTACTCCCTGCATCACCACCTCGTCGTCGACTTCGCCCCGCTCTCCCATAGACATAAATGCGAGTTACCTACTCCAGCCTCTACCACCCTCATCATCCCCTCCACCACCTTCAATCACCATTTGTTCGGGCGAGTGTCACCTCCACCATCTTCTCCACCACCCCCCATGTTGGTCTCTTTCCGAGTCTCCCTCAAATAGTTTTGACCACTCCCTCTGACTTGGCGAGGCTCTCTTTGGAGTGCTATCTCATAGCCGACACGTTGATGGAGGCCTCTCGATGGATCACTACCATGGGTCTCATCCACCAGCGTGTTCTGGGTGCCTTCAGTGATGCTAACCAACACTTGCGTCAGTGATCAGGAGGCTACAACCCAGGAAGAGGATGCAGAGGAGGCCCTTTAGCAGTTATAGGATATCATCGCACAGTAGGATGGCGAGCTCTAGGAGCCATTTATCTCCCATCCTCGATGAGGATGCCATGGCAGCCATTCGGGAGCAAGAGCGCACCCTTTTGGTAGAGACCCAGCAGCAACATGAGTCCGAGATACAAGTGCTCTGTTTGGAGCATGAGACATAGCTCACCACCTTGCAAGACGCGCATGCGCGCACTCTTATAGAGCTCCGAGTAGAATGAGCTTGAGTTAGCCAATCTCTGCCAACAGCAAGCTTCATCCGCAAGCTTGAGTTAGCCAATCTCTGCCAGCAAGCTTCATCCGCAGAGGACGACCTTGCGGAGTTCCAACATCTCATTGAGCGGCGTCATTCTGTTGGCCGCCCACATCCACCACCGGTCTTGCAGGGCTTGGGACCAAGGCCTTGTCCCATACCACTCATGATGGTTGATTTGGTCTTCTATATTTTTATTTTTTCTATTTGCCTATGGGCATGTATTGGCCATGGCCATGTTTCATTTTGTATCTTTGTATGCCTGGACTTTGTGCCAGATTTTTGCCCGAATGAAGTGGCCAATGCTTATTGCTTAGATTGGTTTTATGATTTTGTTGGTGTAAGAGTAACCTTTGTCTCAGATGCTTTACCCGGGGGACAACAATGGTAATACAGGTAGCGACAGTTTGCTAGATGCACGCAACTGCAGTTGTAATACAGATAGGTAATACACACAAATGGATTGTTGGGGACGAAGTGCCTAGGAGCTTTGAGTTCAATCATTTTTTCCATAGCTAGCTTGGTAGATGAAGTTTCCCAGGAGCCCAGTTGAATCGTTTTTATTATTTGTGTATCTCTCTAGAAGGCTTGCCTGGAAATATCATCATTATATGAGGTATGCCTAGGAGCCTGCCTGCCAGCGGCTAGCTTGCTAGAGAACCACTTGTTTTTTCTGCCGCATTCACCGGGATGGTGAATTGAGTAGTTGTGGTGTGGGTGACTCATGGACAGGAAGCCACCATGTCCTCCACTCCCCACCAAGAGCCTCCCACTATCACCTCCAACTGCTCCGATCGCCGTCACGGCGCCGGTGCCCTTCGACATCTCCGATCGCCGCCGTTGCCCTCCAACATCTCTGACCCATCAGGTCCTCCAACTACCTGTGGCACTTACGACGTGCATAGCCTGTTAGAATTTCGTGGTGCTCATGCTAGATCATTATGTGGAGGATAGAGACTCACGAAATACAAGAAAATATCTTGCTTATTAAGTTGCTCAAAATACAACTAGGCTTCTTGCTCCATCATACAAATGCCTTTGGCATGTGCCTTTAAATAGGCTTGCTAGTGGCCTAGGGTTAGGTGGCTCCTTAGGACCATTCACACCCACACACCTTCTACACCCTTGTTCACTAAGGCTCCAAGGCCTATATCTTAATACCCCCCCTCAATACCAGCCATGAAAAAATGTGCTTGGAATGGGTGGTATTGGACATATGGAAAAAAAATGTGCCTTTATAACATTTAGGCTTACAAGAATGTTCATGGTGGTGTGGTTATCTAGGTCTTACAACTATGTTTTTAGAGCCTTAGAGGATAATACAATGATGCCATCTAAGTCTTTATTTGATGTCGATGAAGATGTACACCTTAATGATGGTGCACCCCACTCTTTGTGCTTGCTTGACCTCTTGTAGGTTGACATGCTTTGGACATACATGCCATTGCTTCCACATGCTTTTTCCACCTTGACCGCCACCCTTGCTTAAGTGGTTTGCACATAGATGTTCCTTGTCAGGACTATGGTCCTACGGAAGTCGAACCCTAGCATAAGTTAATAGCTTTCGGAGTCTCGAGAGTATTATTAGTGCTAGCGGGGTTCAGGGGTTAATGGGCGTTAGGGTTTGGTCCATGTGTGTACACATTTAAGTTAGCACGGCTCTTAAGTAAGATGGGCGGCCGGGCTAGGAGGTGTGGACACAGGCCAGGGTTTTGCTATAAAACCCAACGAGAAACCCTAACTCGTCATTATATGGCTGGGAGGTGAACCGACTTCCACCCTCTCTTCTTCTCCACGCCGAGGCTATGGCGGCTTGAGGAAGACGCAGCCGTAGCGGAGGCGTTACATTCCTTCAACATGCTTATATAGTGTTACGCTCTTGTGGTGTTTTGTCTATCTCTCTGTGTGTGTGAGGTGAGTGAGTGGTCAATGGTGGGTGTGGTGTGAGTGAGAGGCCTGTAGGGATACTGTGGTGCTAGGTGGTGGTCAGAGAGTGAGTGGTCAGTGGTGGGTGTGGTGTGAGTGAGAGGCCTGTAGGGATACTGTGGTGCTAGGTGGTGGTTGGAGAGCATGGTAGACATTATAGAGCATAGGTCTTGCATGTCTAGCTAGTGAGGTCGACTCATCCTTGGCGGGTATACTTCCTTGAGAGGATCCACACTCCCTTTCCCCCTAACCCTAGTGTTTGTGTCGGTAGTCCGTGAGTTTCCTAGCAAGGACCACTGGATCCATCCACATAGTTCATGGGTTGGATCACACTCATGCACATATAGATGCATGGATCATGCCTTCGACTTTTTGAGTAGAGCTACAGGGGTTAGAGATGACATGGGTTTCCATTTAATTCTACATGAGGCCAACCTCGAGATGAGTTCATTTGGCTCCCATGGATGTCTACATGATCCTAGGATTTTTGGAGTTGAGATATTCATCTTTGGGTGCATTCTATGTCACTTGAGATGTATGGTGGATGATTATGTGGCACGACACTCAGATACACCTTCGACGACACACCTTTGTCTTTGTAAGATTCCTCCCTCTAGCTTTTGAGGTGTAAAGGTGTAAGAACCTCCCCTTCTATTCTTAAAATTATTCCCCTCTCTGAAATAGAAGAAAGATCTTGTTTTACCCTATTTTGGCCTAGAGAGAGAAAATATCTAGAGAGAGATAATCCAAAATTGAGATATCTTTGGATATAAAAATCCTCCTAGTGTCTAAAATGGATTCCCCTGAAACAGAAGTTCAAAATGAACTTTTCAATGTGCATTAGGAATTAACTGAAAATGTGTATAAGGGAGCTTAGCCTAAGGGTTTACATTTTTAGAAATTTTTGGATTATGGTCCAATTAAGGTTCCAATGGGCCAATTGGATTAATCCAAGTTTTGGGATGAGATAAATCCAAAGAATAAAAGAAAATACCCAAAAATGAGTAAATGCTCACATAAGATGAAGAGTTGACTGAGTACAAGGTTTATTAGTTAAAAATTATGAGATATTACTAAAAATATGAGATATTTTAGAATAATGATGCATTTTTGACACCTTGGTAAGGAGAGGGGGACTCTTGAGGTGGGCGCCTTTTTCACATGTGTGGAAGGGTTTTTAATTCAAAAAAATTATTATATTTTTATCTCTCCTCTCTCATGGATCAAACCAAATAAAAAAGGGAGCCAAACTAGTCCAAATCTTGTCCAAATTGAGTCAAACTGAACCTGGAAAATTCTAGAACCTAGTTGGACTTGGTTAATGGCCTCCCTCACCTATAAATAGACCCTCCATCTTTTGTAGAAAAATATTGGAGCTATACTATGCCAGTATTATATTAAAATAATCATATTTTCTATTATCCCTTAAATTTTCCTCTCTTGGGAGCTTGGAGCTCTCTCTCTCTCTCTCTCTCTCTCTCTCTCTCTCTCTCTCTCTCTCTCTCTCTCTCTCTCTATAAAAACTCTTGGAGTTTCTCTTCTCCTCTTGGTGGACCAATTGATTGGTCGGGGGCTTCACTGCCTGCAATTAGAGAATCAAGCCAAACTTGGAGGTAAAATCAAATTTTATGGTTTTTTCCAATTTTCTCAATAACTTTCTTCTTCTCAACCCCTCTCAAGCTTTCTTCTTCTCAACCCCTCTCAAGCTTGAGAAGCTTTCAAAATGATTGTTTTAATTCAAATCAAGCTTTTCCTAAGTTTCTTAATATTTAATTAGCATTAAGTTAACCTTTATGCTTAAATTATAATGCTTTCTTTAAGTAAATCTCTCTCTCTCTCTAAAAGAATAGCCATCTTTATGGCTAAATCCCTTGAAAAAGGATGCTTCTCAATGATAGTCTCTTAATTCAAAGCTAAACTCTAGGCTTGATAAGCTAGAGATTAAGAAAATGGTATTTTTTATGATTTTGTGTTAACAAAATAATGGTTATTTCTTTTAGATTATTTATAAGTAGTTAAAAACTACTTTGATTGATTCTAAATGAGAAATAGATTATCCTATCAATTTGGGAAAAGAGAAATAATGGAATTAGCTTAATCTAGTGGAATAATCATAATTAAGTTTATGATTATGGTTAAAATTATGATTTAAATTCATAGTTTGATTTTAAGCATAAAAGAGGAACTATTATCATATTTTCATTACAAACTTTTATTCTTTGGAAAAAAATTTGAGAATTATCAGTAATAGCAGTGAAGCTATGGTAAAATTTTTAAAAAATAATACATATCTTATTTTTATGCATAATGCTAAAAGAGGACTTCCTATCATATTCTAGGATTGGACATCCTATGCAAAAAGAATGATTTTCATCATATTCATGAGAATTTTTTTTTGTAATTATGCATAATTAATTGATTATGAGAAAAGAGTAATTTTCGATAAATTTATTTTTATGCAAAAAGAGGAACTCCCATGATAATTGAGATCCAAGTAATTAAATGGTAAAAGAGGGATTTTTGGTAAATTTATTTTTATGCAAAAAGAGGAATTCCCATGATAATTGAGATCCAAGTAATTAAATAGTAAAAGAGGGATTTTGGCATAATTCAGATTGTGAGTATTTATCAAAAGTGAAATTTTGAGCATTATTAATTTTATTGGGAAATATGGGTAGAATTGATTTTTGTAAATCCCATGAATCTTTTACTCAAAAAAAGAATATTGAATATATTTCACTTGAGAAATTTGAGAAAGAATATGAAAATATCCATCAAGAAAAAGTACTTTTAACTAGGCCAAGCAATTGGCAGAAACTTAGAAAAGTCCTATCGGTATCGAAAGTAGAAAACGGTACTAAATGTGAATCCGATGTGAATAAGATGTGAATGCGATGTGAATAAGATGTGAATGCGATGTGAATAAGATGTAAATGCGATGTGATAAGATGTGAGTGGATGTGATGTGATGTAAATGGATGTGAATGTGGATGTGATGAGATGTGGATGAGATGTGATGTGATGTAAATGGATGTGGATGTGATGAGATGTGGATGAGATGTGATGTGATGTAAATGGATGTGGGTGTGGATGTGATGAGATGTGGATGAGATGAGATGAGATGTGATGTAAATGGATGTGGATGTGGATGTGATGAGATGTGATGTGATGTAAATGGATGTGGATGTGGATGTGATGAGATGTGGATGAGATGTGATGTGATGTAAATGGATGTGGATGTGGATGTGATGAGATGTGATGTGATATAAATGGATGTGGATGTGGATGTGATGAGATGTGAAAAAGATGTAATGATATGTGATAGGATGTGATGTGATGTAAATGGATGAGAATGAGATGATGAGAATGGGATGTGATGATATGAGAAAGGATGTGATGTGATGTAAATGGATGAGAATGAGATGTGATGTGGTGTGATAGATATGCATGTGAATGAATGTGGGATGTGAATGGGTGTGATGGATGTGATGAGATGTGAGTGGATGAGGTGAGATGTGGTGAGATGTGAATGTGATGTAATGAGATGTGAATGGATGTGATGTGATGTGGATCTGGTTAGATATGAATGGATGAGATATGATGTGGATATATGAGATGTGATGTGATGTGGACTTAGGGTAGCTGTGAATGGATGTGAAGTAATGTAAATAGATGTGAACGTGATGTGATGATATGTGGATATGATGTGGATCTGAATGAATGTAGATGGATGTGATGTGATATGAATGGATGAGATGCAATGTGGATATGTTGTGATGTGATGTGATGAGGATAAATGTGGATAGATGTGATAAGATGTAATATGATGTGATTGGATAAGAATGGATGCAGGACGATAGGAATACATATGACTGGATGTGGAATAAGCAATGTGAATTAATGTAGAAGAATGTGGAATAACGAGAAATGATGTGGAACAATAAGAGTTCGTTAGAAACTGTATTTATGAAACCTGTTTTTAAATAACTATTTTATGTCAAGAATGTTGGGGAAGCATTTTGACCATGTGAATGAGGTTGTGGAGATCTAAGTGATAAAGTTGTAACAGCTAACGGAGACTCAATGGAGGACGTCTCGCGTAGCAAGGTCCGAAGTCTTGACCAGCCTCGGTTCGATTTAAATGGTGAGCTTCCAGTACGGTGGATGAGAGACCAAGGAAGCGGTCTATGAGTGAAGCGCTCGGGTGCCTAGAGGGTCCTGACCATACGGTGCTCGGGCTCTGGGTCGCCGAAGATACCCACACGTGTGTCGGGGAAGAAAAATGGAACAAGGTGTTAGAAATGTTTTATGAACTCGGGTATGGATCTGGTTGATTGTCCTTGTTGCTGGTCCTCAAAACAACGGATGAGTCCATGGCTCTTTTATATGGATCTGTTGGTTGATCTTGCTGATCTTCAACGGAGAGTCCATCTGGATTTTCTTATGTGATCATATTGCCGGGTACTATGAGCTAGGAACTATTGAAAAGGCCCCTAAGTGAACAGGTGGTAAGCGTTCTGGTTGCCAATGATGCCATAGGTACACCGATGTGAAGGAATGATTAGAAATTAGAATTCAAGCTGGATATTTTGGAGGATTATGATCAGTGATACTATGGTTTCATTAAAAGATTGTTTCACATCTGAATCTGCTAAACAGGCAATTTCATATTGGTGGGTGTGTAAGTGGTGTGACTATCTTGAAGTTTGCTTGAAGCGCCGGCTAGGGGGCCTGGGAATTCTTTTCCCTAGTACCCAGGGCAAAACATAACCAAATTCCTAAATGGATCCTATCACTACAGTGGTTGGGCAAAACATAACCAAATTCCTAAATGGATCCTATCACTACAGTGGTTGGGCGGTTGGCTAACCCATGGGATTGAATGGGGTTAGGCTAGACTGATGGATCCCTAAAATGAGACTCAATTCTATTAAGTTACGATAGTTGAAGTAAATCCCGGATAACCCTTGTTCTATGGAAAAGAATCAATGGCTGTGCCTCTTGATGAAGAAAAAAGCATTGGACTCTATGATCCAAGTGCAAGTCTCTTCCTTGATCTGACCATGAGACTTACGGGTTCGGTCGAATCAGTTTGGTTAGTGAAGACCTTGGCTACGTTAGAATAAAATATGCTGGAGGAATTGCCTATGTCTCTACTGGGCGAGGGAAGTTTTTCCGGGTTTGGTTTTGGAAGAACCGAGGGATTAGTCTCTTGTTTGGATATCTATGGGCGAGGCCTCGAGTGAGAGACTATGCCCTGCGCAAGAAGTGTTACTTCTGCTATTGGCACCCCGGAATTCGTTGCGTGGAGGGGGCAGGGATCTTTCAGTCTTGGCCTACACGATGATTTTTTTACACCAGGACCATTTTTCATTCCAACCATGTGTGATGGTTACATTAGGTGGAATCCATGGATGTTAAATCTACATTATGGTCATGAGGATAGACTTACTAGTTTTCCTTATGACCCAGGAGCTACTACATCAACATCGAAGGTCCATGATGTACACCATATCAATCCGTTTGGCCCAGTAGGGTTGACTAGCCATGTCATGGACATTGGCTCTTCACATTTTCCATCCGATCTAGGTAGTTTGAGGGCCATTGCTTTGGAGTCTACATGGTTTGGGTTTCTCTTTTATTCACGAGGATGCGGTTGTATGAATTAATTCATCTTCGAGGCGACATTCGTATCTTTTCCATTTGACCCTGGAGGATACCCGACTATCCTCATCATTGATAGGAGTCCTTTATCTTTTCCATTTGACCTCGGGGGTCATGAGATTCATGTATTGGTGTTGGTGCTCTATGATGGTGACACATGGTCATGTATTTGGTTCATTGTATATAACCTTGGTATTTGTTTTGTGCACGAACACCCTTTGATTTTGAGGATGAATTTATTATAGGAGGGGATGGTTTGTAATGAAGTAGATTTGGTTGCACATGCACATGGGGGATGAGGCACTTGGGTTTAGGGTCATTTACATGTGGACTTTTGGGAGGCTTTGGGCTATATTAGGCATAGGGCTCATAGGCATTGTACCTTTTGATAACCATCATAATACAAGTCAATTACTCTCTCTTTTCTTTAAACCTAGGCCAATCTAGCTACTCCTTTCTTTCATATTGTGTTTACTTTGAGTACAAATTCTCATGTTTCACGTCTATGTCACGTAGATGGAAAGGAGACTTTATTTCTCAAGATTTGTGAGACCATCCTAGATGATAATGGCTCCCTTATTTTCATTGGTACTATGTATCAAGTAACAACCATGATAGGAAAGGTCGAGCAATATGGCTTTGTATTAGACACCTTGTTGAATGTGCGATGTACAACAAAGATTGGAAAGGCGTTTGGACAAGAGGTGAGTAACACTAACCATAGAGGTGCTTATGATTCTCATAAAAGGTTACCATTCAACAACACTTTTTGTTAAATCTTCTCATTCTCTTTTGTAGAAACATACTCTCGTCACTACCTTCATCAGCATAGTCGGAATTAGGGTTTATTTTTTGAAGGTTGCAGAGCCCTTCTAAAGGTAATTTGACTTGTAATAGAAGCATCATAGTAATACAAGTATTGCTAGAGAAGTGTGGGTGAAAAATTTTACCCTTGAATTTGAAAGGCTACAAAAGAGTGACCCTTGCACATGAAGGGCACTCATTTTTTAAAAAAATTATTAATTATTGATTAAAAATTTACCCTTGAATTTTAAAGGCCACAAAAGAGTGACCCTTGCACATGAAGGGTACTCATTTTTTAAAAATGATTAATTATTAATTAATATTAAATAATATAAGGTTTTAAAATATATAATCGTTTTCAAAAGGGAAACCTGGAGGCTGGTCCGAGAGCGATGGGCA